>NW_004443965.1:16245004-16306787 GCF_000243295.1 Trichechus manatus latirostris
CAACATTCTTCAAAGAGATGGAAAAACTAATCATTAACTTTATATGGAAAGGGAATAAACCGCGAATAAGTAAAGCACTACTGAAGAAGAGGAATAAAGTTGGAGGACTCACACTACCTGACTTCAGAACCTACTATACAGCTACGGTAGTCAGAACAGGCTGGTACTGGTACAACGACAGATACATTGACCAATGGAACAGAATTGAGAACCCAGATGTAAACCCATCCACCTACGGTCACCTGATGTTCGACAAGGGCCCAAAGTCCATCAAATGGGGAGAAGACAGTCTTTTTAACACATGGTGCTGGCAAAACTGGATGTCCATCTGCAAATAAAATGAAACAGGACCCACACCTCACACCATATACAAAAACTAATTCAAAATGTATCAAAGACCTAAATATAAGGCCAGAAAGTATAAAGTTCATAGAAGAAAAAACAGGACCAACCCTACAGGCCCTAATGCATGGCATTAACAGGATTCAGATCATAACCAACAAAACACAAACCCAAGAAGATAAGCTATATTACTGAGATCTTCTAAAAATTAAACACTTATGCTCATCAAAAGACTTCACCAAAAGAGTAAAAAGAGAATCTACAGACTGGGAAAAAGATTTTGGACAGTACAAGTCAAACAAAGGTCTAATCTCTAAAATCTACAAGAAAATCCAACACCTCTACAACAAAAAGACAAATAATCCAACTAAATATGGGCAAAGGAAATGAACAGACACTTCACCAAAGAAGACATTCAAGTCACCAACAGGCACATGAGGAAACGCCTGCAATCACAAGCCATTAGAGAAATGCAAACTAGAACCACAATGAGATACCATCTCACCCTGGCATTACTGGCACAAATCAAAAACACTGGAAATAACAAACCTTGGAGAGGCTGTGGGGAGACTGGAACTCATATGCACTGCTGGTGGGAATGCAAAATGATACAACCATTTTGGAAAATGATATGGCACTTCCTCAGAAAGCTAGAAATACCATATGATCCATCAATCCCACTCCTAGGAATATATCCTAGAGAAATAAGAGCCGTCACATGAATAGACATATGCACATCCATTTCGTTGCACCACTGTTCACAACAGCAAAAAGATGGAAAAAACCTAGATGTCCATCAACAGACAAATGGATAAACTATGGTACATACACACAATGGAGTATTATGCAACAATAAAGAAAAATGATGAATCTGTGAAGCATCTCATAACATGGATGAAACCAGAGAACACTATGCTGAGTGAAATAAGTCAATCACAAAAGGACAAATATTGTATGAGACCTCTACTGTAAAAACCCATGTAAAAGTTTACTCACAAAAAGAAACAATCTTTGTTGGTTACGAGGGATGGGAGGGGTGGGGGGAACTAAATAGACAATAGATAAATGGTAACTTTGGTGAAGGGCAAGACAGTACACAATATTGGGGAAGCCAGCACAACTTGTACAAGGAAAGGTCATGGAAGCTCCATAGACACATCCAAACTCCCTGAGGGACTGAACTGCTGGGCCAAGGGCTGTGGGGACCATGGTCTTGGGGAACATCTAGCTCAACTGGCATGACATAGTTTATAAAGACAATGTTCTACATTCTACCTTGGTGAGTAGCATCTGGGGTCTTAAAATCCTATGAGCAGCCATCTAAGATACTCCATTGGTCTCATCCCTTCCAGAGCAAGGGAGAATGAAGAGAACAAGATACAAGGAAAAGATTAGCCCAAGGGCTAATGGACCACAGCTACTGAGGCCTCCACCAGACTGAGTCCAGTACAGCTAGATGGTGCGTGGCTACCACCACTGACTGCTCTGGCCGGGATCACAACAGAGGGTTCTGGACAGAGCTGAAGAAGGATGTAGAACAAAATTCTAACTCACAAGAAAGAGACCAGATTTACTGGCCTGAAAGAGACTGGAGAAACCCTAACAGTATGGCCCCCGGACACCATTTTAGCTTAGTGGTAAAGTCACTCCCAAAGTTCACCGTTCAGCCAGGGATTGGACAGCCTCATAAAACAAAATGAGACTAATGAGGCACAGCAGTCCAGGGACAAGGACTAGTAGGCAGCAGGGGACAAGAAAGCTGGTGATAGGGAACCCAAGTTTGAGAAGGGACAGTGTTGACACGTCATGGGGTTGTTAACCACTGTCATAGGGCAATATGTGTACTAACTGTTTAATGAGAAACTATTTGTTCTGCAAATCTTCATCTAAGGTACAAAAAAAAAAAAAGAATTATCTATGTGAGATCAAATTGACAACAGCAACTCAAAAGGTTTGTTGGGAAGAAGCCTAGGGGGCAGTGAGTTGAAGATAATGGTGATGGAATAATTTGGAAAAGGGCAGTGAGAATAGCAGCACAACTGGAAGAATGTAATCCACGTCACTGAACTGTACATGCAGAAACTTCTTAAACGGTGTAACTTAGGCTATGTATATTTTCTCCAAAAAAAAAAAAAAAAAGTCCTCCAAGGTCGAGAAGGGAGAGTGCTAACATGTCTTGGGGTTGTTAACCAATGTCAGAAACAATATGTGTACTGACTGTTTAAGGAGAAACTATTTGTTCTGTAAACATTCATCTGAAGTACTATATATATATATAAAATAAAATGACCAAAAAAAAAAAAATCAAACAAAACATGACATTGGTCAAATCGGCTGCAAAAGACCTCTCTTTAAAGTATTGAAATGCAAAGATGTCACCTTGAAGACTAAGGTGCACCTGACCCAAGCCATGGTGTTTTCAATCACCTCATATGTACGTGAAAGCTGGACAAAGAATAAGGAAGACCCAAGAATAACTGATGTCTTTAAATTGTGGTGTTGGCAAAGAATATTGAATATACCATGGACTGCCAAAAGAATGAACAAATCTGTCTTGGAAGAAATGCAGCCAGAACGCTCCTTAGAAGCAAGGATGGAGTATGTCTACTTTCTTTGGACATGTTATCAGGAAAGATCATTCCCTGGAGAAGGACATCATGCTTGGTAAAGTAGAGGGTCAGTGAAAGAGAAAGACCCTCAATGAGATGGACTGACACAGTGGCTGCAAAAACAATGACTGTGAGGATGGCAGGACCATGGTGCAATGTTTCATTCTGTTGTACACAGGGTCGCTAGGAGTTGGAACTGACTCGATGGCACTTAACAACAACAACAAAATTCTTCTTATGGAAATATCTTCTGCTTGTTACCTATTTCCATAGACTTGTACCAGTGACTTCCTTCATTCTTTGAACTAAACTGTAACTTTCACTGTTCAACAGAAATCAATCTCTTACAGCCATGACTTCCCATCATTCAAAAATATCTCATAATCGAAAAAAAATTAAGCTTAATAATCTGAAATGCACTAGAAAACTACCATGCAAAGGGCCTCAGCAAAGATACATGAAAATACTCAAAATTATATATATTTATATTTCATTTAAAGGGCATAAAGCTGGCACTGTTTAACAACTTTGTTCACCCTAAACAAATTCAGGGTATGCTATTCCAAAGAGCCATGGTCCATCAGAAAGCACCTATAGAACCAAATCAACTTGGATGAATCTTAACATTTTTTCCTTCCAGAATTCAAATACATATTTTTAATAGAAGTTTCTATATTCTGTTAAAAATTGTAGCACACACCAACAGAAGAACTTTAATTCATTCTATATATGAAACTCAGGAAGAGTCCTCCTTTCTCTGAGTGATAATACAAATGAGCAATGTGGTCCAATTTCAGTAAGAATTTAGTTACATAAAGAAAATTATAGTGCTTATTTAATTTAAATACTTTCTAAGCTTCAGGTTTCACATACTGTACTTTCCACATGTTTTGTCGTTTAATCCTCATAAAACAACCAAACCAGGTAGGTGGTATTATTCCTATTTTTTTAGCTGGAAAATCTTGAGATGTTTGGTCAGAGAAAACCAACAATGGTTGCAAATATGGGCCCCACTCAGAGTCCCACAGATAACAACTGTAGGGGATGATTGTTGTGGATCTTCCCACAGGTTACTCAATAAAAAGCGACCCAAGTGAGTAGTAAGAATTTGAGAATGGCTTATGATGCTCTCAAGCAACACTACATAGTCACTAGTATTTGATAAGAAGCTGTGGACTCTGTGACCGCTAAGGCCCTTCCAGGCCCCGAAACTCTGCAATTCTGTATTCTAATGAGGATAGGCATTTTAGGAGCAAAGAGAATACAAAAAGATAACATGTCCCTCTTGGTCGCCCTGGAAAAAACCACATAGACAACATTTCCAACACAACTAGCCACTCTGGCAGAGACGCTTTATCTAGGAAATTACATTGTCTACAGCTCTTTAAATTACCTACCCAGAGGCCATCACCTGGTTTACCAAGTGGTCAGGACAATACTGACTCAAAGGAATGTTTCTATAATGCGCTGAACTTGGAAACAACACTTTTTATTGTCCTTCCCCTCCTCCCCCTCCACATGGAGCCAAAAAAAAAAAATCAGGGAGGGGGAAGCATTCTATCCATTAGAGGAAAACCTGAAGAAGCCTGTGTAGGTGTCTTCCAGACTTTGCATCATGACCTGTTAATGGAATCAAGTTAGTGAGTCCAGACCAGCATTTTGAAGAAAGCTAAATAAATGGAAGAGAAAATATCAGAGTGTGCTACATATAGTAAAGTAAAATATCATTTTATGAAACTTGTTTCAGTAACATATTTCATAATCAGGTATATGGAGTATGTGTACTAGGTACCCATATCCATTGTCAAGTTAATTCTAACTCATAGCAACCCTACAGGACAGAGTAGAACTGCTCCATAGGGTTTCCAAGGAGCGGCTGGCAGATTTAAACTGCTGACCTTTTGGTTAGCAGTTGAGCTCTTAACCACTGCGCCACCAGGGCTCCATGTGTACTAGGTAGTCGTATAAAATGTATGTCTTACTGTAAGTTTTAAAAAGTTCCTTTACTCCTCACACCATCACACCTTCAGCCCTCCCATACAAACATCCGTTCCACTGAGTTTACTTCTAAAACATACCCTGACATCCATGCCCCTGTCCCTATGGATACCATTTCCCTAATTAAGGTCAACACCTGTAACTGGGCCCATTAGAACAGCCTCTAAACAGGTCTCTCTTATACTGTCACGTTCTCAAGTCAACCCCCACCCCTTTGCCAGAATGACCTCTTCAAAATGCAGATCTGACCCTGTCAATCCCCAACTTAAAACTCTTCAGTGCCTCCCTTAGTATGGAATACAAGGCCCTCCACCAGCCAATCCCAGATCCCTTCCAAATTCCTCTCCTGCAATTTCAGCCTCTATCACTACCCAGGAGTTAACAGCAAGCAGCTATGGTGTCCTGCATAATAACCTAGCTGCTGCTCACCTCAACCCCTCGGCTCACCCTATTCCTCTCGCTTTTCCTTTGAGATTCAGGAGTCTTTTCCTCCAGAGGGTTTTCCCAGAACCTCTGGATGCGGTTAAGTGAATCTGCTCTGGGCTCCCAGTGTACCTTGTAACACCTTCTAAGTGAGCCCTTACCCCAGGAAAATTAGACTACCTCTGTGCCCACCTCCTCCACTAAACAAGATTTTTATTTACTTCCTCCATGGCTTCATTCAAACGTCACCTTCTCAGTGAGACTTCCCTGCCTTCCCTGGGCACTATCTAATATTTCAACATAGTGTCACCACCCTTTCTGCCTTCCCAGCTCCTTTCCCTGATCTTTTTTCCTTACCACTTACCACTATCTAACCTGTGTGTGTGTGTGCACACATATATAAAGTGTTGGTTTATATAGGTGTACCTATATTTAATTTACTTATCTTGTTTTGTGTCTGTCTTCACAACTAGGAATGCCAGCTGCTCAAATATTTGTCTGTTGTATTAATAATATATCCTAATGCCTGGCACATAAGAGGCACTCAATAAATATTTGATCAATAAATAAATGACCGAATACCATTAAGATCAGAGACCACAACTAATTCAACCCTGATTCTTCAAAAACCAAACCAAACCCTTTGCCACTGAGTCAATTCTGACTCATAGTGACCCTACAGTACAGAGTAGAACTGCCCATAGGGTTTCCAAGGAGGGCCTGGTGGATTCGAACTGCCGACCTTCTGGTTAGCAGCTGTAGCTCTTTAGGCATCTGGTGCCTTTTGGGAGCACTGGTGGCACAGTGGTTAAGAGCTCAGCTGCTAACCAAAAGGTAGGCAGTTCAAATCCACCACGTGCTCCTTGGAAACGCTACGGAGCAGTTCTACTCTGTCCTATAGGGTCACTATGAGTTGGAATCGATTCGACAGCAACGGGTTTTCGGTTTTGGTGCCTGTTGGAAGTAAAAACTAGAAAAAAGATATTCCCTCACTTGGCACGAAGATATAAAGGTTAAGAGCTTTTAATATCCATATTTTCAGCATTCATATTTGTTGATAATAAAACCATTAAAACTCTGAGGCAGTTGAAGCAAATGAACCAGCAGGCATCTTATTCTTTTGGGAGAAAGAGGCTTATACGTGGTAATAAGTCATTGGCACATCCAATATTTATAATCATTTTTAAAATTAGATTAAGAATGTAAGGAGAATGATAAAATATTCATATGAACTTACAGCTTTAAGACTAAATCTCACATATGTACTTTAGCAATTTCTATTAAAACAAATTCATGAACAATTCTTGAAACTGGAGGAGAATGTGAAGCCATTTTTTAAATTTTCCTTCTGATCAAGTAAAAGAATAAAGCGGTTCTAATAAGAACGTGTATCACTTTGTCATTAAGATATAAATTAAACAAAATTGGCAGAAACTTATAAAGAAAAAAAAAAGCAGAAAAATCATATGACTAGAAAAATAGGAGTATTTATTTAAAATAGACATAATATTCAATTAAGAGCCAGGCAGACTTAGCTGAAAAAAATGAAAACAACCATTTTTGCATGTTCTCAGAAAGGAAAAAATGAAACATTTAAAGAGAAACAAATGGACAATTATGGCCAAAAGATGGAACCTATTATTTAAAGACAACAACTAGTAAAATTCTATCAGCAAAACTTCTGGAAAGACTCATAAATGACCTCACACTCAAAGATGATACTATTTGAAAGAGTCCAAAATTTTTATAATATATAAGTACACTCTCCAGTAACCAATTTAGGGCAAGAATAATCCAAATCCATAACTCATTACCCGCAGCCAGAATCCCAGCTGTGTAATTTACTCTTTGAATTTACAACTTGATCTAACTGTGACATCTTGGTTCACTGGGTGACAATTCAATACACAAAATCCTGCCCTGAATTTCTCTATGTGCCACACCTTATAAGTGTATTTTTTTAAATCAACAACCAAAATATCAAGACTCAAACAGTGTTAAGTGATGTAAAGGAAAGAGAAAGGAGTGAACAAGAACAGAGCTGTTTCCACTGCCGGGAGGAAAATTAACATTTTGCTGAGTAAGATGGGCCAGTGTGGAATTACAATGTTTTCTTGGAAGTAAAATAAGAATAATTCCACTAAAAATGATGATCTTATATTTTATATCCTTGAGTCAAATTTTCAAAATATCTTCCTTGGTTCCCTTCAGCCCACCATCCCCAGAAATATTCTGGCCACGTATTTGGCAAAGCAAGAGAGGGGGAGGTGTTCCTGTGACTTCTTACGGAGAATTTGCCTGTTAAAAATTTCACCATCAGTAAATGTTCTTTCAAAACTATTTGGTTGTTTTTTTTTAATAGACAAACTACAAGAAGTCAGTTTCATATTGTTTTTATTTTTTTTTAAGTAGACAAATTAAAAGAAGTCAGCTTCATAAAGCATAACATTTTAATAAAAATGTGATTTGCTTTTAAGCAATTTAGTCTTATCTTAAATGATCTGGTAGTGAGAAAAATATTATGTAATATTCTCTGATTTAAAAGGAAACAGGAAACACTTTGAGCTCATTCCTGGAAAAGCATACAAATATCATGTCCAAAGATTTCCATTGTCTTCGATTCACAAAGCCACAAAGAAAGCTTAAATTTTTCATAAGGGAAAAATCACTTTTCCTTAATTCATCGAATTCTTTTTACCTCTATGCAGTCTCAAAATGAAAAATAAATAACATTTTTCTAATCATTAAAGTTCTACATCATTATTAAAAAATTCTAGAAGGAAATTCTAAGAAAGGGCAAAGTCAGTAGTACCATAACTGACCCTCCTTTTAGCAATTTTAGTCTACAGCACTGCCACTTCTGTTGCCGTGGAACAAACTTGGGTTCTGGGCTGTGTCTCAGGCCACTTAATAAATCAGGTTTAATAGGAGAGCTAGAGTCAAAAATTCTAAAACAGATCTCATTGTGTTTAAGAAGAATCATTTGAATAACCAATAGAAAAAAAGAACTTTTTAGAACTCAGAAATGTTCAACTAGCATTCTGGACAAGGTTTCTAAGAACTCACATCTTAAAATAACAGATTTCTAATTAAAAATGGCATCCGCCTGTAAGTTCCTGGTGCTGCTTCTCCTAATTTCTCACTAAACCATCCCTGAAAATGTAGAACGGAGTGAATATTCATATTACAACCAAAAACAAAAAAAAAACAAGCCTGCCAAAACCACAAACTAATGCCAGAATCTAGAAAGAACCAACTGTAATCATACGGCAGAAATATGCCCATGTTTTTGTTCACGGCACACCTTTGCTTCACTTCATTAATAGGTTTTATTTAAAAAGGCAGAAAACTGCTTCATAATTCCTCCAGCACCTTCCCTGACTCAGGCCCATCTCGTTTCCACCAAAAGATTTAGCAACTGTCTCATTTTCCACCTCAGACACTGATCTGGGACGTTAAGAGGACACTGCTCCCCAAACTCTGCTCCCTTGCTACCGCAACTATGACTCCTCCCTCCCCTAGATGGTCATCCTTCTACATTCGGAAGAGACTACAAACCCCAGGAATCTATTTAGAAACTAACGACAATGAGAATGCTAAACATCAAAATTCATGAGCTGCAGTCAATATTTCCCACAACAGAAGAAATCATAGCTTTCTGTCACTCACTCATTTGATAAATAGTTGTTGTACTCCCTCTCTGTGCCAGATGTTGTTCTAAGTGCTTGGGACACATTAGTGAAAACCAGAGAGAAAGATCCGTGCCCTCCTGGAACTTACACTGTAATGTGGGGTCATATAATAAACAACGAATACAATAAATTATATAATTCGTTAAGACAAAGTGCTATTGTAAAAAAAAACTAGAGCAAGGTAAATGGGATGAGGAACTGAGAAAAGGGGTTACAGTTTTAAGTAGGGTGGTCAGTGTAAGCCTCATTTAGATCACATTTAATGAAGACTTAAAGGAGCTAAGAATATCTAGAGGAAGAATTCCTAAACAAAGGAAGCAACCACAGCAGAGTCCCTGACGCAACAGCACATCTGGCACATCCATATAACAGCAAGGAAGCCACATGGCTGAGTGGAATGAGGGGGGAAAGGAGTTGGTAAGGTCTCAAGAGTACTAGGGATCAAATCAAGCATAAGGACTTTGGTTTTTACTGAGTAAAAAGTATAGTTACTGCAGAGTTCTGAGCAGAAGTGTGGGTTGATCTGGCTGACATTTTGAAAGGAACATTCTGGCTGCTCTGTTGAACACAGACTATAGGGGTCGTGATGGAGACAACTTAGGAGACTAGCAGTACTTGAGATAAGAGATGGTGGTGATACAGACCATGGTACTTGCAGTGGAGAAGGTGAGAATTGATCAGATTCTGGATATGTTTTAAGGTACAGTCAAGAGAATTATCCAATGGCTTGGATAACAGCATCAAGGATGATTCCAACACAGCCTGAGGAACTGGAGAGATGAAGTGGCCATTCACTGAGATAGAGGAAACTAGCAGAACAGTATTGGGAGGCAGATGAGAAGTTCAGCTTGGGATACATTAAGCTGGAGATGCCTGTTAGACATCCAAGTAAGAGATACTGAGTAGGCAGCTGGATATATTAGTCTGGAGTTCTGGAGAGAGGTCTGAGCTGGACATATACATTTGAGGGCTATGAGTAGATAGGTGGTATTTAAAACCATGGTACTAAATGAGATCACAAAGGAGAGGGTAAAAAAAAACAAGAGAAGAAGCTAACACTACACTCTGGGAAACTCCAACATTACGAGATCAAAAAGAAAAGGAGGAACCAGCAAAAGACAGTGAGAAGGAACAGCCAGTGAAGTAGGAAGACAACCAAGAGTTTGAGGTTCCTAAAAGCCGAGTGAGGACCATATGTGAAGGAAGAGGGAGGATTAACTATACCACACAAGAGAATTGATCACTGGAGGAGATCAATGATCAATGGAGGTCACTAATGACCTTGCCAAGAGTCATCTCTATGGACTGGAGATGAAACTCTTACAGACTGAGTTCAAGAGAGACTCGAGGGAGATGAACTTGAGACTGAGTAGAAATAGCTCGTTAGAAGAATTTAACTGCAAAGCAGGGCAATGAATTTGAACACCTGGTGAAAAAGTGAGGGCAAGAGAAGGTTTATGGAAGATGAAGCTATAACAGCACACTTTTCTGTGGACAGCAATGAACCAGGAGAGAGAAAAAAACTTAATGATGTAAGAGAGCGGGAAGAATTGCTGGGCTGATTTCTTTTCACTAGGTGAGAGAAGACAGGATGAAGGCACAAGTGTAGGGCTGGCTTTGGACTAGAGCATGAACAGTTACCTATGGCAACAAGCAGGGAGGGATAGGACGTGAGTAGAGATTCTGGTAGAGGGGAGATGAGCTGGGAGAGTCTCTGGAAGCTCTCTTCTGACTATTTGAATATTCTCAGCAAGACAGGGATCAAGTTCATCAGCTGAGAGAGGAGAAGGAGGGAGAAATATTTAAAGTTTAAGGAGAGTGGAGAGGATGAGAAAAAAGTCATCTAAAACAAGTGCTGTCATTTTTAAACAAGAAAACAGAATATTAAATGATTCAACTCAACAAGCTTAAGAAAACAACAATGAATAAATGTAAGGGAAGCAAAAGAAAGAATCATCAAAAAGATAAACGCAGAAATTAAAGGATTAGAATACAAACAGTAGAACAGCTGGTTCTTTGAAAAGATCAATAAAATAGACAAACCTCTTGCAAAGCTCATCAAGAAAGAGAAAATATAATTATACAACATCGGAAATAAGAAAATGGATATAGTTAAGGAGACAAAGGAGATTTAATACAAGTATAAGGGAATATATATAATTTTATGCTGAGAACTATGAACTAGTAGATGAAAGAGATAATTCCTAGGAAGATACAAATTATCAAAACTGACTCAAGAAGCAGACTCTAAACAATTCAATAACTATATGGAAATAGACAATGTTGACAATGAATTTACAGGGGAGCACTATTAAGACCTTAAGAAATAGAATTTTTTGCTATTTAAAGTATTACTTGGCATAGAAAATGAAGGAAAGCGTCCTATTTAATTTTATAAAATAAAAGAACCTTGATATCAAAATTTCAAAAGATAGTATAAGAAATAGAAATCCATCTTATTAATAAAGATTGATGCTAAACTTCTAAAAGTATTATCAAAACATGAACAACTGCAATGTGATCCTCCTGTTGGATGTCAAAACTGAGTTTGACAAAAATATCAAAAAATCATTCCTGATAGAAACTTTAGTTAGCTCCCATTCAACAATATCTATCACTATCCAAAATCTGGGATGTTATTTCACAATGAACTAGTAAAGGCTGGAAACACACAGTAAGTACTCAATAAATGTGAGCTGCTATATTGTTACCACTATTACTACATTAAAACAAGGGCATTTATTCCTACCACTGATATTTAACATTTCTATAAAGGTAACTCCTGTTCTCAGGAGAGGTAATGATCCAATGACTATGGCCAATGCTTGAAAACACTTGAGCATAAATTCAGGAATGTTTATCCTAAACATTTCTGAAATATAACACAAAATACAAACACTCAAAGGAAAAAAAAAAGTCTATGTCTTAATGTATTTTGTTTTAAAGATGTAGTGGATCTTGGTGTTTACCCAAATTCCAATGAGTTAAGAAAAGCCAATCTGTAAAGCACCAAGCAGTTGAGTCTAGAATATTTTATTTCATCTCATTTTGTAAACAATTTTGGGTAACGTATAACCCATTAAACATTTGGTCTTAATGTTTACTCAGCTGATAGTTTACAACATAGAAAATCCTTCAGCTTAAAGAGGTAAAGAAAACTTTAAAAACTCTTGTTTTCTTGTTTCCAGCTTTATTTCAATGTGATTTCCCATTGGGAAGAAGGCTCATTAGGAGTTGAACTGGTTGGTTTATATTTCCCTCAACAAGAATTTGTTACATCCTTGCTCGCAACTCTTTAGGTTTCAGAAAGCTGTTAAAATCCCTAAGCAAAAGGATGTATCCAAAGGGGTGCCTTCTTGGTAGTGGATAGCCCTGGTGCAGAGCAACTTCATGGAGGTCCACTGTAGTTGGATTTTTAGGTCCCTGGAGAAAAATGATTCCCAAACAAATGCAGTTCACTTCAGTAACTCACTTTAACCATTCTGCGTTTCAAAGACCTGCTACCTCTCCTCTAAAGAATTCAGGAATTCTGATGTTTCTTCGTAAATGTTAGGTATAACTCTACTTGGTGTTAAAGACCAAGAGAAAAGAGAAGGTTCAAAGTCTAGACAGTTAAGCATGTGAATACACAAAAGAATTACTAAGAAGGATGTAAAGTCACTTTTTGGAAATGTGAAACTTTTTTGAAGAACCTGTCTGGAAGTCAAGTCAAGACCTAAAATGCAGGATACATTTTGGAAGGAAGATTAAAGGAGGTAAGAAAATATTATAGTAATATGGCACAATCCAGATAAACTTGGGGAGATAATGAATTGGTGAAAAATTCAAAGGTTGACATTTATTGAAAGAATTAAGTTGTGTTATGTTCAAACACACAAAACAACCCCGTAGTAGATACCTTTAAGGTTGTTCACCAAGCCCTGAGCCCCTTTTTCTGAAAACTGCCAGTCTTGGTAGGCACCGCAGCCATGTTTGCAGTGTATGACTTTGCCAGAGCCAAGTGGTCCTTGGGTGGATGCCTCCACAAACAGAGTCAATCACACTCACTCTCTCATTTGTCAGCCTCTGCTGAGCACTTGAACTGATCCCAGGCCCTCATGAGGACCACAGGTTCAGTATATTTCAAAAGAGAGTTCAATAAGAAAAGTCCTGTGAAGTACTGGAAAACAATTTTGGCCTTTATTCTTAGTTCCTGTGAAGTAACCCTGGGAGTAACTAAAGTGCCTTTATCTGAAACATACAGACCACACCTGAGGATTTGAGGTAACAAGTGGGTTCTGGCCAGATCAGAAAAGACTCACTCCATAGGCCAATGTCCTAACCTCAGGAGGCATGATTTGGCATATCATGTATATGCAATGAGGGCTCAATTATGACTGGCTGATAAAATCCCCTGAACATGAAGGCTCAGAGAGCTTCCTGGTTGGTGAAAGACATAAATGCTGGTAGAAGTGCAGCATGTCTCTCTTTGGGATATGGAATCTCCACGCTGGGGACCCTCCCAGACCCTGCCCATGTATCTTTTCCTTATGATGATCCTGATTTATATCCTTTTGCTATAATAAGTCCATAATCATATGTACAGTACTTTCTGTCAGTTCCGTGAGTTGTTCCAGGGAATTACTGAACCCAAAGGAGAAGGGGGAGCCATCAGGTGAAAGTGAGGGTGTCAAGTGGACCCCCAAACTTGCAGTTGGCATCTGCCTTTTTGGCAGTCTAAAGGACAATGTCCTTTTAACCTAGTTCTTGTGGCTAGGGTCAGAGATAGTGTGCCACATGGGCGACTGGTGTCAAATTATTGAGAAGTGGGAAAGTGGGGACTAAATCAATCTCTACATTTTGGATACTGTATTCATGCTGATTCTTATTCATGAAGTTATCCATGAAAGTCCCTCCTAGACTAACAAAATACCAGCACACAGAAGAAGCCATGTATCTGATTTAATAACCAAGAAGACACTATAACTTAATAACTTAAAGGAAGGTTTTAAAGGGAGCTTTTAAAAATGATATCTTCAAATATCTTATGTTTTATTTCCTTAGGAAAGCTAACAAAACACCGGTTTTTAAATATATATATACATACATATATATATATATATTCTGTCTCTGTGTGTATCTCACCATATAAACCTCCCGTCTTAATCATCTAGTGCTACTATAACAGAAATACCACAAGTGGAGGGCTTTAACAAAGAGAAGTTTATTCTCTCACAGTGTAGTAGGCTAGAAGTCCGAATTCAGGGTGCCAGCACCAGGGGAAGGCTTTCTCTTTCTGTTGGCTCTAGAGGAAGTTCCTTGTCATCAATCTTCCTTGGTCTGGGAGCTTCTCTGTGCAGGAACCCCAGGTCCAAAGGACACGCTCTACTCCCACGACCCTACTTTCTTGGTGGTGTGAAGTTCCCCTACTCTCTGCTCGCTTCCCTTTCCTTTTATCTCTTGTAAGATAAAAGATGGTGCAGGCCACACCTCAGGGAAACTCCCTTTACATTGGATCAGGAATGTGACCTAATCCTCTTCAACATAATCTAATCTTGCCTCATTAACCGCAGGTGGAGATTAGGATTTACAACATAAAGGAAAATTATGTCAATCACAAAATGGAGGACAACTACACAATACTGGGAATTATGGTCTAACCAAGTTGACATATATTTTGGGGGGATATAAGTCAATCCATGACACCCCCATAGATACTGAAGTCTTTGAAAGAAGGGTGTTTATTGAAAGCACACAGGATGTGAGCTTCTGTGCAGTGGCCAATAGCAACAAAACATTGTCAAAAGCAGAAATGAAGTCCCTCATGTCCCAGCTAGAGTGCTCAGGGATGGAGGAAGGCTAACAGTTGTACTGAGATGGTGGGAACCAGGCCCAAGCCCAGAGGTCACATGGCCTCCTTCGTCTTTCAGGGGTTAGAAGGGATCTACCTAACTGGAAGACTAAGACAACTAACGCATGAGGACTGTCCAAAAGATAATAGAAAGAGATGTTCATCTAGAAATATTTTATGAGCACAAAGGAGATTAGATGCAACCTTTACAACACAAAACTGAGGCAAAGGTGGAGAAAAACACCTTTAGACTGAAATGCTAGAAAGAATGTTCCTAACATGGAGATCTATTAAATGCCTAGCAACCTCCCCCAGGAAATAGTAGCAAAGTCACTCAGGGTAGAGAAAGAAATTCATTTCTGAAAGCCTCCTTTCCAACCTGAGAAATTTAATTCTATGCCGTTGAAATCCCAAGAGACTGCTTGGCTGAGGCCGCACTGGGTGTAACCATTTGTCAAAATTAATACACTGGATATGCTATTCACCCACAATTTACTAGAAAATAGTCAAAACTAAAAGTGCCAAAGGAGTTTTTTCTTATGGATAGGAACATAACAACTTTATAATATTAAGTATCTACTTTTCCCTTCGCCTATATGAGAAAATTATTTAAAGAAGAAATTTTTAAAAGACCATAAAAATAGGCATCTGATTTGTTTCTTGCTTTTCTGGGGAGAGGGAAGGAAGGGAAGGAACATTGGCAGTCTTTCTATCTTAATAGTAGTATTTTTTCCAGAAGCAATTCCTTCCTCTCTAATCTCCAAACCACACAGAGCACCAAGTAGCCTCCTACCTCACCTGACTAAAGAGTCCTGGTCCTCATCCTCCAGGCTTCAGCTTAGGCCCAAGTCCAAGCTCCTGTAGGAAACTCTTCTCTTCAGGGTCCAACGCTGCCATGGAAATCTTTGCTTTCCTCCAACTTAGTGCTCGTCTCCTGCTATCAGAATGGTTTGTCTTCTCCTACAGAAAAAGCTTCTTAAGGGGAGACTCGATCCTCCCTACCTGGGACAGCCATGCTTAGAACACCAACAGATTAATGTGTGTCTTAGGCTGGGTTCTCCAGAGAAGCAAAACCAGTAAAGTGTATAAATATATATAGAGAGAGAGAGATTATATCAAGTGATTGTAGAGGCTAGAATGTCCCAAGTCCGTGGATCAAGAGGCCTCTCCCAAGTCAAACAGCTGCAGAAGCTGGCAAGCCCAAGATCGGAAGGTCGGAGAGCAGGACTCCCACTCACAGGCTGTGCAGATCAACGAATCCCAGGTTCGGCAGATAAGCTGACAGATCAAGTCCCAAGAATGGGAGCTGAGATGACAGGAAGCAGCCGCAGGATCCAGAGAAAGCAAAAAGCCAAAACATCTGCTTATATACAGATGCAGGCCACACCCCCAAGGAGAGTCCCTTTCATCTGATTGGCTACTCACAGTATATTCAATCATGGGAGGGATTACATTAAAACACTGAGAATCATGGCCCAGCCAGGTTGACACACAATCTTAACCATTACAATGTGTAACCCAGGAAAGGTGCAGGGCTGTTTGAGGCAGAAGAGCTGGAAGCTTCCGGGTGGCCTAAATGCCCAGAGTAGGAGTCCTGTCTTTGTGATGGTACAAGGAGAGCCATCTGGTGATGCAAAAAAATACAAGATAGAAAAAACAGACAAAGAGAAAAAAGAAATGGAAAATAGAAGGCTCTCTGTGTTCCAGGTAGGTCTAAAAAGCTAAAAAGGAGGGGGTGGGAGACTGTATAGAGCAACCTAGATGAAGAAAAAGCACATCATGGCACAGGCTTTTGGATTAACCCCACCCAGAAATTACTTTGTTTTTACTAGGCTGCTTAGTGTAAAACTTAAGATCACAAGCAATACAAATCAATTTTCCCAAAAGCACAGGCCTCACTAAAGGGAAGTTAAACAGAAGCAAATTCATGCTATTTTCTGATGGTTTTTAATTCTCCATAGACAGGCCTTTACATTATGGAGAAAATATTCAAAGACATAACTAGTATTTTTTGCTTATATATGTAAACAGTAACAACTTCTCATCACCTTTCCAAAAAAAAATTATCCTTAGTTATGATTTATTCCAGAATTTTCAAAGTGTATTCCATGTAACTGTTTCTTTGAGATGTTACCCATTGCAGTTAAGTTGATTCTGACTCACAGTGACCCTATAAGACAGAGTAGAACTACCCTATAGGGTTTCCAAGGCTATAAATCTTTATGGAAGCAGACTGCCACATCTTTCTCCCATGGAGTGGCTGGTAGGTTCAAACTGCTAACCTTTTGGTTAGCACCCGAGCGCTTCACCACTGCGCCAGCAGGGCTCCTTCTTTTAGATGTTGTTGTTGTTAGGTGCCATTGAGTCACTTCTAACTCATAGCGACCCTATGTACAACAGAATGAAACACTGCCTGGTCCCTGCATCATCCTCACAATCATTGCTGTAGAACCCACTGTTGCAGCCATTGTGCAAATCCATCCTGTTGAGGGTCCTACTCTTCTTTTTCACCGAACTTCAACTTTACCAAGTGTGATGTCCTTCTCCAGGGATTGGTGGTAACATGTCCAAAGTATGTGAGACGAAGTCTCACCATCCTCGTTTCTAAGGAGTACTCTGGCTGTATTTCTTCCAGGACAGATTTGTTCATTCTTCTGGCAGTCCATGGTATATTCAATATTCTTCACCAACACCATAACTCAAAGGCATCAATTCTTCTTCAATCTTCCTTATTCATTGTCCAGATTTCGCATGCATATGAGGTGACTGAAAATATCATGGCTTGGGTCAGGTGACCTTAGTGCTCAAAGTGACCTCTTTGCTTTTTAATACTTAAAAGAGGTCTTTTGCAGCAGATTTACCCAATGCAATGCGTCGTTTGATTTCTTGATTGCTGCTTCCATGAGTGTTGCTTGTGGATCCAAGTAAAATGAAATCATTGACCACTTGAATATTTTCTCCATTTACCATGATGTGGATTATTGGTCCGGTTGTCAAAAATTTTTGTTTTCTTTATTTTGAGGTGTAATCCATACCGAAGGCTGTAGTCTTTGATCTTCATCAATAAGTGCTTCAAGTCCTCCTTGCTTTCAGCAAGCAAGGCTGTGTCATCTGCATATCTCAGGTTGTTAATGAGTCTTCCTCCAATTCTGATGCTGCGTTCTTCTTCATATAGCTCAGCTTCTCAGATTATTGCACAGCATACAGATTGAATAAGTATGGTGAAAGGATACAACCCTGATGCACACCTTTCCCAATTTTAAACCACGCAGTATCCCCTTGTTCCATTTGAACAACTGCCTCTTGGTCTATGTACAGGTTCCTCGTGAGCACAATTAAGTGTTCTTGAATTCCCATTCTTTGCAATGTTATCCATAATTTGTTATGATCCACACAGTAGAATGCCTTTGCATAGTCAATGAAACACAGGTAAACATCTTTCTGGTATTCTCTGCTTTCAGCCAAGATCCATCTGGCATCAACAATAATGTATACATTATTATAATGGCAGAACAATATAGAGCTAACAGTGAAAACAACTGAAATTTTTAAAAACTGGCTTTAGGTCCATCTTCAACAAGACAGACTGAAAAGTAAATGATTTTTCTTAATTTTGTTCTTTGTTAGGATTCTAAAAGCCATACTGTGACTTAAGACTGGTAAGGACCTCTTTTGTGAGATGAGAAATAAACAATGATAAACATAGTGTTTTCTATGTTTAGTTAGTATATGTATAGTTAGGGCTTACTGAGTATGCTCAACAAGAAATCAAGCAAAACCATCCTGTAACTATTAAACAAGAGAGATTCAGTGACATAGACATGAAGGGGGGGAAAGAAAAGAGAAAAACTGTGCTAGTCTTCTCAATTCAAACAGCTTATTTATTTGAGTGCTCCCTTGAAAAGCCTAATGGAGCTAGAAATGGGGGTACAGGAATTTTTGTTTGGTTGTTTTGTTTTTGAAATACAAACTACCAATTAAAACTATGTTGTTACACAGGATAAGGTGCTCGACTCCATTAGTCATAACAATGTCATATCCCTAAATTCCCACCAAACCAACCAAAAACCAAACCCATTGCCGCTGAGTCGATTCAGACTCATAGTGACCCTATAGGACAGAGCAGAACTGCCCCATAGAGTTTTCAAGGAGCTTCTGGTGGATTCAAACAGCTAACCTTTTGGTTAGCAGCTGTAGCTCTTAACCACTACGCCACCAGGGTTTCCAAACTCCCACCAGAATGGCCCAAATGAAAAAAATAAATACCACCAGATGCAGGTTAGACTACGAAGCAGTATATGGCACTCTCATACACTGCTATAGTAGGGTATAAGTCAGTACGACGACTTTGGAAAATTGTTTGGCACTATCTCCTAAGGCTAAACTTACACCTACCCTATGACTAACTCCTAGGTATAGAGCCAATGGAAATGTGTTTGTGTATGTGAGTGTGGGGTATAATAGTCACAAAAAGACATGCCCAAGAATGCTCATGGTAGCATGATTCATAATAGCTCCAAACTGAAAACAACACAAATGTCCATCAACAGTAGAATGGATACATAAATGATGTATCTTCACACAATGGGTACGGTAGGCTGAACAATGGTCCCCAAAGATATCTACATCCTAATCCCTGGAACCAGTAAATATCATCTTATATGACAAAAGGGACTGTGCAGATGTGATTTAAATTAAGAATCTTGAGATGGGGGAGATCATCCTGGATTATCCCTTGTGTACTAAATGTTAATCAGAAGTATATTTACAAAAGGGAAGCAGAGATTGGAGTAATGAGCTTTGAAGATGGAGAAAGGGGCACAAGTCAAGCAATGCAGCCAGCTACTGGAAGCTGGAAAAGGGAAGAAAGTGGATCCTTTCCTCAGACACTCCAGAAGGAAGCAGCCTGCCAATACCTTGACTTTAGTCCAGTGAAACTGATTTTGGACTTCTGACCTCCAGGACTGTGAGATAATTAATTTAGGTTGTTTTAAGGTATTAAATTTGTGGTAATTTGTTACAGCACCAATAGAAAATTAATACGATGGGAATCTATACAGAAACAAGAAAGAACAAATGATTACTAACCACAACAAGGAGAATGATTCTCACAGACACAGTGTTTGGTAAATGAAGCAAGACACAACTGAGTAAACTCTACGATGACATTTATATAAAGTTCAAAAACAGGACAAATTAGTCCATAGGGTTAGAGGTTGGGACAGTGGTGATCTCTGGGAAGAGGAACTGACTAGAAATGGAATGAAGGAAATCCTGGAGTAATATTCTCTTTCTTAACATGGGTGCTGGTATACCCACTGCAAGAAAATTCATCAAATTGTACACATATAATATGTATACTTTTCTCTCTATATACTACACATCAATAAGAAGTTTTCTTTTTTTTTTAAACTAAATTGTTTTTGTTTTTTTTTTTCTTTTTAATCATCAGACCTAAATGAATCATAAAATAAATCCCTCTTGGGGAAGCAATGCCTGGGAGCGTTCCCAGAGCCTGGAGGTTCTCACACAGTGAGGAGAAAAGAAACAAAGATAAGAAGCCACTGACTACACCCAAACAGTCAGTGGATAAGAAAAGATGAAGAATTAGATCTCTGGTAAACAAAAATAAACCAATGCATCTAAAAGAAGTTTTTGAAGATTAAAAAAAAATTCATAACCTAGAGCTCCTTTTTGCAAAAAACTCAACTTCTTATTTTATACTAACAAAAACAGAGTAAGAATTTGGCACACATGTGTCTGTACATCCACATCTGAGGAAGAGAGATAAAGAGGAAAGAAAATGACCCGTGAGAATTGCCCTGCCCACAGAACACAGTCAAGATGCTACTACTATATCCTTTTGCTTTCTCATCAAGTAAGAAAAGAAAAAGTGTATAAAGTATATTAGTACTTTGATCTTGACATGGTATATAATATAAAACATAATATCACATATGATAGGTAGAGTTTAAAACAAACATAAATACATAAAACAATATGCTTTTAGACATATTTCTCTGTCAGGAAAATCAAACATTGGTTCCTCTGTAAGCTCAGAATGAATCTGAAGGCACTATCAGCAGGACCAAAGCAGAGACGGATTACACCAACTCCACAGATCTCAAGTCCTGACTTTCAGAAAAGTATGGAAAGAGATAGCAGAGATCAACACTTTTCTTCCCTTTAATTACTAAATCCAAGGATATGAAACTATATGGTGGGCAATTTGAAAAAGCCAACTTAAAAGGAGACAACAGTTCACAGTCCACATGCCTCTATGTACCAAATTTTGGTACCACACTTTTTTCTAAAGCTTAAAATCTCCCTACTGCTATATCCACAAGTGCCAATGGAGACTGAGAGAGGTCAGAAATCCCAAAGCTAGTAAGTCATAAAATGGGATGCAAACAGTCTAGTGATTCTTTCCTCTACATTTCCCCTCTGGTGAAACAGCACCAATACCAATAAGTAAACCTGGGACTGGGCTTAATATTGCACTCAAACACAAAATTCAGACATAAACTTCATAAAATTGAATTGAATTGAATTCATAAAAATGAATAAATGTAAAATAAATTTTATAATGATGATAAAGGGAAGAGGAGAGATAAATAGCCAGAATGTTAATTTGGCCTTAAAAATTCGTTTTGATGCTTCAATGTCTCTGAATGTAACACAGCCAAGCCCAAAACATACATTCTCTGATGGCTGTAATGTAGAGCAGTGAGGGATTTTTAAGTTTTAAAAAACTAAGAATTAGACAAAAATCTGAAACAGGGCAAAATGTCAACAATAGCTAAATCTGGGTGGTGCCTGTGATATTATTCTTGGTGCTACTCTGGAAATGTGAAATATTTCATAATTTTAAAAGAAGGAAAAATTAAAGAATATCACGGAAAATTTCTATAAAACTGCCACCTGCCACAATGTTTTGGGAGCCTTTGGAATAAAGAAGTAAGGGACATGAAAGAAGGAGGACCCTAAGTTTGAGAAACACTTAAAATCCCACTAAAGAAAATTATACATGCTTTCTGCTCAACACAGCCCATAATTCTCTCTCAGTGTAAATTTTTATTATTATCTGTCCTGTCTTCTCATTATTTTGGAATTTCCACATTTATTAATTCTGTGTCTTTTCCCTGATCATTTTTATTTTCTGAAACACTGCCACCACCCCAGGAAATAAATTCACTTATTGTCAAAGGAAAGGCATGAGAAACTGCAACTCAACTTTTGGATGTGTTGTTGTTTTAAATGATTAATGGCTAATAAAAGGGCTTGCAACAGGCTGCCCATCTAAAACCTTAACAACAGCCAAATGTACAGCTCACTATCACCAGGGGAAAAGAAATGGTTCACATTCATACCAACAGAAAATGGAAAGCCAAGTTTAGATAAAAGCATAAAGCCAACAGCAAACACAATCCTGATAAGGAGGTCAGAACAGTCTGCACTGGCTACTTCATGCCAGGTACTGCTTTCCCTTTTTTAGAATAGGCAACTAAAGCTCAGAGTTTAAGTGGCTCATTCAAAGTCTATTAGGTGCGATCGGCAGATTCTTTTCATAATTATGCAATTCTGCCTTTATAAACGAAATTCAACATGACTGAGAGCTTGCTGAGATCTTGAGAGGCCAATTCACACTCCCATTTGATCCTTACATCATCTGGTGATACAGATATTATCACCAATACCACTTGATAGATCGAAGAACTGAAGTTCAGACAGTAAGCCTTAAATCCTATAGAGCACTTCTACTCTGCACGCATGGGGTCACTATGAGTCAAACGGCCTCCAAGGCAACTAACAAGTCAAACCTTAGTGGCAAAGCCAAGACATTAACCTCATCTTCCAGCCCCAAGTCCCTGTAATTTCCACAAATAATAAAAAGAGGTGTGCTGTAGAGGGATAGTAAAAGTAGGACAGGCTTTGCAGAGCTGGGTTTGAATCTCACTTGGTGGTTGTGTGAAATCAGAAAAGTCCCTTCAATTTCTTCGAATTTCTATTTTCTCATCTGTAAAATGTATCTCCCAGCACCATCATCTTCCCTATACAGACAAGAGTCAATGTGTAAAGGGTCTGGTACATATGAGTACTAAAATGGTAAATCCAAAAACTCAAACCAGTTACCATCGAGTCAATTCCAACTCACGGAGACCCCATGTGTTACAGAGTAGAACTGATCCATAGGGTCTTCTTGGATGTACTATATTTTATACAAATAACGCACACCTTCTACGTTTGCTTGCCAATTGTGCCCTCCCCTCTGCGAAGTATTTTCATAAGTGCTGCTATGCCAATTTTTTTTTACATGTTGCTGTTAAAAAAAAAAAAAATTAGTACAGTGTGCTTACAAAAATACCTCAGCAGGGAGGGCACAGTTGGGAAGCAAACGTAGAAGACACGCGTTATTTGCGTAAAAATACGGTACTCTTTACAGAAGCAGATCATCAGGCTTTTCTACCACAGCACCACTGAGTGCATTCGAACCACCAACCTTTAGGTTAGCAGCCAATTACAAACTGCTTGTGCCACCCAGAGGCCTACTTGAATGGTAGCTGCTATTAATTATTATCAATGAAAACACAGTTCTTTCACAAAACACTACTAAGTATATGCACCTCCCTCAAATATATATAAATATATATTCTTTATAAAACTACATATAAATATATAAATATATTTACATTGTATAAATATATTTTATACATTTTATATGTAAAAACATAAATATTAAAAGGATATATATATATCAAAACATGATATATATTATATAACATATGAAGTCAGCATGAAAGGATTCTACTGCTTAGACAGTCTGACAGCTACTGCTCTTGGGCCCCCATTGTGAGTCCTGACAACTCTGCTACCATAGCATATACTCTCGGTGTCCATCACTGCAAGAATTAATGTTTTTCCAACAAGTGACATCTTCTCCCCACTTGCCAAACTCAGGTATGAGGAGCACAGCTGTGGCTCCACCATCACTGCACGGGGTGCCAGAAAAGTACTGGACTAAGAGCCAGATGCTCACAAATAACTGGCAATCTGGAGTCTGCTTGTACCAGTCATTCAAATATTTCCACAAAAGGATCAACATCTTTCTGCAAAGAGGACATTCAAATAGCCACCAAAAACATGAAAAGATGCTCAGCATCACTAGCCACTAGAGAGATGCAAATCAAAACCACAATGAGATGTCACTTCACTACCACTAGGATGGCTAAGATAAAAATAATAATAACAAATGTTGGCAAGGATGTAGGCAAATTGTAACTCTTATCCATTGCTAGTGGGAATGCAAAATGGTACAGCCATTGTGGAAAACAACGTGGCAGTTCCTCAAAAAACTAAAAATAGAACTACCATATGACCCAGCACTTCTACTCCTAGGTATATACCCAAAAAACTTGAAAGCAGAGACTCAAACACAGACTTGTACACCAATGTTCACTGCAGCATTATTCACAATAGCCAAAAAGTGGAAACAATTTAACACGTATCAACAGATGAATGGCTATACAAAATGTGGTACATACATACAATGGAATACTACTCAGCCAGTAGGAGAAATAAAGTCTTCATACATGCTACAATATGGATGGAACCATAAGACATTATGTAGAGTGAAATAAGTCAATCACAAAAGGACAAATATTGTATAACTTCATTTATATAAAAAGACAAGAAAAGGCAAATACATAGAGAACAAAGTGTATTAGTGGTTAGAAGGGGTGGAGGGAGGGGGAAAAGAAGGGGTTAATGGTGATGGAAATATCACATTGAATAAAGGTAGGGTTGCACAGCTGATTACTGCAATTGCTATCAATAAAGTTGTATACCTTTAAAAAGTTGAACTGGCAAAAGTTGTGTGATAGGTATATTTACAATATTGACAAAAAAATAAAAAAGAAAGAGAGAGAGTAACTGCTGAGCCTGCTTATGTACAACCAAAAACCCTATGGAATTTGGTTTCTTGGTTTGAAGGTTTAGAGTCATTGTTTCATGGGATATTCCAGTTAATTGACCTAACAATATGTTTACTGCTTCTGTTCTACCTCCCAGTTTGTTGCGTAGTGCCTGGGGTCTTAAAAGCTTGCAAGCGGCTGTCCAAGGCACAATAATTAGTCTCTGTTCCTGGAACAACAGGGAAACAAGGAGAGTCAGGAATAGAAGGAGAATATGGAATGTGTGGCTAATTGCCTCCATAAACTGCCTCCTTTGCCATGAGACCAAAAGAAGTAGATGGTGACTGGCTACCATTACTGAACATTTTGATCAAAGTTTCTATAGAAGTATGCTGATTAAGAAATGCTCATGATCACTAGCCATTAGAGAAATGCAAATCAAAATCACAATAAGATACCACTGCACCCCAACATTACTGGCACGAATCAAAAAAACTGGAAATAACAAATGTTGGAGAGGCTACAGGGGAAATCGGAACTCTTATGCACTGCTGACGGGAATGCAAAATGGTACAACCATTTTGGAAAACAATATGGCTCTTCCTTAAAAAGCTAGAAACAGAAAATACCATATGATCCGGCAATCCCACTCCTAGGAATATATCCTAGAGAAATAAGAGCTGTCACATGAATAGACATATGCACGTCCATGTTCACTGCAGTACTGTCATAATAGCAAAAAGACGGAAACAATGTAGGTGCTCATCAACAGACGAATGGATAAGCAAACTATGGTACATACACACAATGGAATACTATGCAACAATAAAGAACAATGATGAATCTGTGAAGTATCTTACAACATGGACAAATCTGGAGGGCAATATGCTTGGTGAAATAAGTCAATCACAAAAGGATAAATATTGTATGAGACCACTACTATAAAAACTCATGAAAGAATTTACACACAAAAAGAAACAATCTTTCATGGTTACAGGGGAGGGGAGGGTTAGGAATGGAAAAACATTAAATAGACAATAGATAAGTGGTAACTTTGGTGAAGTGTAAGACAGTACACAATACTGGGGAAGCCAGCACAATTTGTCCAAGGCAAGGTCATGGAAGCTCCACAGACACATCCGTAGTCCCTCAGGTACCAAATTACGGACTGAGGGTTGAGGGGACCATGGTATTGCGGAACATCTAGCTCAACTGACATAAGATAATTTATAAAGAAAATGTTCTATATTCTGTTGTGATGAGTAGTGTTTGGCGTATTAAAAGCTTGCGCACGGCCACCTAAGATACTCCACTGGTCTCACCCCATCTGGGGCAAGGGAAAATGAAGAAAATCAAAGACACAAGGGAAAGATTAGTCCAAAGGACTAATGGAGCACAACTACCACAGCCTACACCAGACTGATCCAGCATAACTAGATGTTGCCCGGCTACCACCACCGACTGTTCTGACAGAGATCACAACAGAGGGTCCAGGACAGAGCTGGAAAAAAATATAGAACAAACTTCTAACTCAAAAAAAAAAAAAAGACCAGACTTACTGGTCTGACAGACACTGGAGAAACTCTGAGAGTATGGCCCCCGGACACTCTTTTAGCTTAGTAATGAAGTCACTCCTGAGGTTCACCCTTCAGCCAAAGATTAGACAGGCCCATAAAACAAATGAGACTAAATGGGCACAACAACCCAGGGGCAAGGATGAGAAGGCAGGAGTAGACAGGAAAGCTGGTAATGGAGAACCCAAGATCGAGAAGTGGAGAGTGTTGACATGTCGTGGGGTTAGCAACCAATGTCACAAAACAATATGTGTATTAATTGTTTAACCTGAAACTAGTTTGCTCTGTAAGCCTTCATCTAAAGTACAATTAAAAAAAAAAAAGAAGAAGAAGAAGAAAACCCTATGGAGCAGTTTTTACTCTGTAACGCACTGGGTCACCATGAGTTGGAATCAACTCTATCACAACAAGTTAGAAGGAAGATTGTCAATAAGGAAAGAAAGAGAAAGGAGAGGACATCTTGAGGCGTATAGCAACTCTTCCTATACTTTAAGAAAACTGCAATATGAAAAGCACCATTAAGGAATCATTTTAAACAGAGTTTCTTCTATTATAAGGTTGAGAAGAAGAATGGTATGAGTGGGCATGACAAAGGAAGGATGGAGGCTCCTGATTTTTTTTAGACTTTGCAGTCTCTTAAGATGAGTATATGTTCTTAAGATGAGTATATATTCACTAGTATCTGGGCTACTAGTACTTCTCTAGTCCCTGGAGAAGGACATCATGCCTGGTAAACAGAGGGTCAGCGAAAAAGAGGAAGACCTTCAACGAGATGGATTGACACAGTGGCTGCAAAAATGGGCTCAAACATAGCAACGATAGTGAGGATAGCACAGGACCAGGCAGTGTTATGGTCTGTTGTACACAGTGTTGCTATGAGTCAGAATCGACTCAACGGCACCTAATAACAACAGTATGCAAATTTAGAGTATTATTATTTCTTCATTCTATCCCTTCAATCTATTTCCTACATCTGTTTATATGTGAATTCTTAGAATAGCCCACAGCTTTAATGTATGAGACAAGGTATGAGAAATAGCAAGCAATTAAAGCTCAGTGAAACTAGGGGGAAAAAAAAAAAAAGATTCTATAGAAGAATCCTGATCAAAAGGGGGAAAATACAGAATTTCAAATTCTTATGGAATTCAGACTTCCTGGAGCCATGAAGTTTGGATGAACCCCTGAAACTACTGCCGAGATAATCTCTAAACCTTAAACCAAAAATATCCACTCAAGTCTTCTTAAAACCAAACAAGTTTAGCTTAACTAGTAAAAAACATCTGCCTTGAGCATTATGCTCTTTTAAGAACTATCTATATGGGATCAAATTGACAACAGCAACTGAAAAGATTAGACAGGAACCCTAGGGGGCAGCGAGCATATTTTAATGGGGGAAAAATAACTCAGAAAAAGAGAGTGAGAATGGTTGTACAACTCAAAGAAAGTAATCAATGTCACTGAGTTGTACATGTAGAAACTGTTGGTGTATGTTTTGCTGTGTGTATTCTCAACAACAACAACAACAAAATAAATAAAGTTTTTTAAAAAAAGGACCAACACTTCCCAGCACTTTCAACATTAAAAAATATCTGTTGCTGTCAAGTCAACTCCGACACACAGCAACTCTATAGGACAGAGTAGAACTGCACCCATAAGGTTTTCTAGGCTGTAATCTTTACGGGAGCAGACTGTCACATCTCTCTCCCATGGAGCAGCTGGTGAGTTTGAACCTCCAACCTTTTGGTTGGAGCCAAATGTTTAACCACTGCACCACCAGGATTCCGTCTTAGTGGCTAGTTAATGGGACTCCATGAGGAGCAACTAGAATTCAGGAGCAGGAGAAGCATGGCCTCTTACTGCTATCTTATTAAGACAGACTAGGCTGTCTTCAGTTGAAGGGCCCCACTATAGGGAAGCAAATTAAGGTGCAGAAAATGGAATCTCACTGTGTGAATGTCAGACATAATGTTTTCAAAGTTACTGTGGGTAAAATTACTAGTCACTATTACAAGAATTTTGAAAAGACAGCATTATATCTGTATGAATGGAGATACGATGATGATGATGATGATGATGGTGATGGTGATGGTGATGGTGATGGTGATGGTGATGGTGATGGTGATGACGATGCATTCCAGTGAGGTCAAGGGGCAAAGTATCTTACAATCAAACACTTATTAGTCAGGAATGACTAATTCAGTTATAGCTATTTATAAGTCTAAGTCAAACTCTGCTGGATCATCACCAGAGAGCTAAATCCCTTTTTTACATAATGGCAATCATTTAAAAATGCCAGGTCTAAAGAATGAAATAGACTAACTGAAGATAAAGAATGTTTATGAATCATTAGTTTGAGTGTTTTACTTGATCATTTTAAAGAACAAAAAATTACTATTGCTGTCTTCCATCACTGATCAGATAGAACACAAATTTTCCTGGAAAATTCTACATATTTGTGAAGTATCACTCAGCTAAAGGAAGTTATAAAGAACATTCATTCTAACAATAAACATTCCTTGAAAGAGTATACATATATCCTTAAACATACAGCATAACATATCCTATTAAACTCAAATGGTATTCCCACTTTTCATGAATTTAAATTAAATTTCAAATAATAAGGCACCCTCCTTATTTCACATGGCATTATGAATAAGCTGTGGGCTTTGGACCTGGCTCTGTCCTCCAGCTCACCTTGTGAGGGTTACTGATCCCTCCCTGCCCCAGGCGTGGATCACAGTCATCATCACACGCATGGATTAGATCATCCAAGGACTGTATTCCCCTAAAGTTCTTTGTGCTGTTGAGGATGAAAGAGACCCGGGGGGCAGTAGAGCAATATTTCTCAAAGATAAATCCCTGGATCAATTTAACTAGAACCACCTGGGGAGGCAGGGGGTGGGGGTTGGGACTGTTAAAAATACAGATTCCTGGGCTACCCCTAGAGTTACTAATTCAATCTCAGGACAGGGCCCAGGAATCTTCATGTTAATCAAACTCCCCAATTGATTCTCATACTGAGTACAGTTTGAGACCCAAAACAACACAGGGTGTCTGCTGATGCCACTACTATTTGCAGCTTGTGTGAAAGTTACTTCACCTTACTAAGCCCCTCAATTCCCCACCTATATATTAGGGATAATAGTACCTACCTCCAAAAGGTTTTGGGGGGATGACTGAAAATAATGCACACAAAGCTTTCAACACACTGCCCAACATGCAGCAAGTATTCCAAAATGTTGGCTATTCTTATTACTATATGCAAAAGGACTTTGAATTTATTGGTTAATTTTGGTTGAGTGACTGATTAACCCTTCATTATAGCAAAAGGAATCTATTCTAAGGAACCATGGAACCACGTCTTCTGATTAAACATCATGAAGCTTTGAATGCTCAGATTCTCAATAATAACTAATGGTAAATACCAGGCATATGGTGACAAGAACACATGCTAGAAATGCAGTTCTACAGTCACTCGGTTTTCATTTCACAGCATCTCAAATGGAGGTGTCAAAGCAGACTCGCGGGAACCTGAAACTGTTCCTGTGAAACATTATTTGACTTTGATGTCCAATGTAACACCACTGTGTCCATCTGTATAATTATGTACTTGGCTCAGATTTTTTGTTTTTACCATTTATATCTTTTGTTTTTATCTGTAAAAACAATCCCTATGTATAGTAATGCAGAGATTAGAAACACACCTGGGATTTCTGCAGAAGTGAAGCAGCACATGTATTTAATTATGGTGAGGTTTCTGGTATTAGCATTCTGAACATGCTCATGCTATACCTATTAAAAACAGAAAAAGGAAACTACAGGGAAATGCAGACAGCACACAGTAAGTTTAATCTTTAGATGATCTCAAATGGATTTGTGCAAGCAGAATTCCAAATCACTGCCATGTAAATAAAAAGCAGAGAATTCGCCCCTCAAATTTCTGCTTTCCAGATACTGCTTCTGGAACATTTCTAGAATGGATCCCCATCCAAGAACGACGTCCCAGAGGAACAACGGATGACTGTGGGGTGGCAATTTCTGTGCTTGGTGGGCCCTGAGCATTCGCAGGTTGAGCCCAGACCAGGAAGCTCCAGAACCCTGGTGCTGGGTTGTGACCCCTCCCTCAGCATCCAGTGCCCTCCATCAGGGCACTTCCTAAACTGTATAAAACTGATTGCTCCCCGGAGAGATGGTGAGCTTGGGATTCTTTCGTGTGGAAGAGAAGACACAAAAGACAAGAAAGAAGAAAAGTAGAGGGGCAGGAACTACTCCTCCAGCCATCAGCAGCAGGCTCTTAATAATGAGCAAGGAGAGCGGCGAGCATCAGACAGGATGGAGAAGAAAGGAGCTCTCAGGGGGGATGAAGGTTGGCACAGAAACTCCAGAGTCAACAAAGTCTAGAACGTAGCTCAAACCTAGGCACAAATTACATACAGGAAAAAAACACCAGCTGCCATAGAGTCAACTCCAACTAAAGGTACTCCATCTGTGTCAGAGTAAGAACTGTGCTCCATAGGGTTTTCAGAGGCTGATTTTTTGGAAGTAGATCATCAGGCCTTTCTTCTAAGATGCCTCTTGGTGTACTCGACCACCAACCTTTTGGTTAGCATGCAAGCATGTTAACCGTTTGCACCACCCAGGGACTATACAGTTATTAATTATAACAGCCACCAATTACTGAATAGTTATTTTTTTTATTGCCACGATACTAAGTGCTTTGTATACATTATCTTATATAGTCTTTGTAACAACCCATTAGGTATGTATTAGGATCCCCATTTCACGGATAAGGAAACTGAGGTTGAGCCCCTGACACTTCCTAAGTACTCAATACACTACTTCAATTTTTCTGATCAAGAAATGACTCAACTCAACTGAGCATACTTTCAGAAGGACAACCTTAGCGTGCCAAACAAGCATGCATAAGAAAACAAGATACAAATGGTTAGGGAAAAAAATCAAAGTACTTGATAAGTCTGTGTCTTAATCATAAAACTCCAGAGCACACTAACTCAGGAGGAAAATTATAATGTTGAAGAAAATTAGCCTATTTGAGCCTTTCTGGCCTTCTTCTACCCTGGCAAACTAAAAACACACCAACCAACCTTATCAGCCTGCAACATTCTGGTGCATTTATATGAATTGCAGACAAGCCAAAGGTGTTTGCATGTGTTAGTACTTCAGACTCCTATAGAATATTATGACCTTTGTGTTTTCACAACTGCTCACATTTTCTGACCACCTAACAAGTTCAAACTAAAGCATGGATAAACACAATTTTTTTTCTTTTCTGATTTGATCTTTTGTACATTTCTGAAATTATTTCTGAAGCATGCACATTCCTAAGAATAACAACTCCAGGGAACAGGGAGTGATGGCAAAGGAGCACAAAGGATTTCCTTGGGGTGATGAAAATTTTATAAATTACACTGTGGTGATGGTTGCACAACCCTCTGTATGTACTAAAAATCATTGTACATAAAAATGTGTGGATTCGTGGTATACAAATTATACCTCAGTAAACAAAAAAAAAAAAAAAAAAAAAAACACTCCATTGCTAAATAGCTGTAGAGTTCACTGAGGAGGCAGCACTGCTGGCTGAAAAAAAAGTTCTGAATTTACCGTTCCCATTTCCTTACTCCTAAACCCCCACTTGCATTCCTTGTGTTGTAGTGGTTAAGAGCTTGCCTGCTAACCAAACCCAAAAGTCAGGAGTTCGAATCTACCAGCTGCTCCTTGGAAACCCTATGGGGCAGTTCTACTCTGTCCTATAGGGTTGCTATGAGTCAGAATTGACTCGACAGCACCTAACAACAACAAACCCCCACTGCCACCAATGATCCAACCAATGAATTTAGGTTTTACTCAACATATAAAGGAATTTTATGAGAAAGAGCATCTTTCTTTCAGATATTGTATAAAACCGTCAATACCACCATGACTTTTTTTTGTCGTCTTTTTTTAAAAGGTATCATTTTAAATGTTCTTTGAAATGCGGGCCTAACTAGAGAAACATCTAAATTCAAATAGTGGTAACCTCGAGTCCTTAGAAAACTAAAGGTGCTAGTTCAGAAAACCAAGGCCTAGTGTACCACAAGATTGGACAGGTAAATACACGTAGGCTTGTCTAGCACGAGATACAGGAAAAATCATTTAGTGAAACAAAATTAGACATAAGAGGTACAGCCCTCTGCAAGGAGAGATACTGGATGTACCTTACTAACTATAAAACAGAAAAGTCAGAGTAACAAAAGAAACAGAGCTAAGTAGTACAACACAACAAGCATCAGTGTTACATTTAAGATAAATTAATAGAAAAGCAAGCTTTATGATTTATGTGAAAGGTAGTAAGAATCATTATACGCACATTCAATCTATACTGAAACAGCCAAGTTTTGGTCAGTTACTAAAATTCAATGGTCATTTGTTGAAACAAGTATGTTCAAAATATGCACTAGTAGTGATTTTAATAGAATAATATTAATTATCGTTAATGGTAATAATTATTTCAATAATTATTACTTGATTAAATTAATTTTATTAATGATTAATATAACTGTCCTTTATTATATTATAAATAAATGTAAATAGCATTTACTATGCAACCAAAAGATTAAAAACATATTTGCTAATCATAGCCTTAAATCATTCTCAAGTTCTACTTCTCAGGATGTTAAAGACATCAAGGGCCATAAATTAAGTAATCCATTTATACAAACAAAAGAACACTTGAACATGTTATACAGAAATTCTTTTACAGCAATAACACACACACACACACACACACACACACATATACATAAAGGCAATTTTTTTAAATAAAATAACCTCAGTTTCATACAAGGAAAGCATTCGCTCACAGTCAGTTTCAACTTGTACCAGAAGAGATGAATATTCAGAGACAAAAGGCAACTTGGAGAAGATACACTTCCACGCAGGAGAAATTTTAACCCAGGAAGAACCAACTAGAAAGGCATATTTCTGTTGCTAAATAGTCTATAAAAACATTGCATTGAGAAGTTTAAAAAGAAAAAGTAACAAATACTTTAATTATTGATCAAGCTTTCCAATAACCAATCATTTCTGCTTCTGTGTGATTTTCTAGCCTATAAAATCCTGATAGGCTGCCCTATTTTAACAAATCTAACAAGATTAACACAAAACCCAAAACTTTTATGCATATCACATCAAAATCTAAGGCTTAAGGGATTTTACCTAGATAAAACACAATTTGAATACTAAAAAAAGAGAATAAAATTTTGTATGGGGTTAGGATGGACAGAAAAATCGTCAGAATGTTCTATCATGAATGAGCAGCAAGAATATCTTAATGTTAAGAAATGCAACAGAAATATAATTCTGCTTTTCAAACTACAAGCAATTATCCTCTTTGTTCCCAATAGAGCAAACATAAAATTATCCTTCAGTTTTTGCCCTAACATCCTTATGCTACAGGAAGGAAGGGAAGAAAATAGCTGTCAGGCCACAGGGGAGGAAGAAACCAGGCTATAGGTGGTAACACCAAAAACTTACTGCTACAGCAACAGGGCAGCATCTATCATATATCCAGTTTCACAACCACAGCCACACTGCTGATAACTGATGTGTTCATTAAAAAAATGTGTTGACCATCTACTATGTACCAAGCAAGACAGATGCAGTGGTGACCAAGGCAAAGCTCTGCCCTCATTAAGCTTATGTTCAAGTAAAGTGAGATGGATGCACATCAACAAAAAGAGTTCCATCTCAGAGGGCATGGTGTTTTCTGAAGAAAATAAAGTGGGGCACTGTGCTGAAGAATGCAGTTTGGGGAGCAGATCATGCTGCTTTTTAGCTAGAACAGTCAGGAGAATTTTCTTAGGAAGTTAACATTTGAGCTGAGAAGTAAAATGATGAGAAGGTGCAACCACAAGATCTAAGGCAGAGAGCATTTAAGGAAGAAATAACAGCAATTTCAAAGATTCTGAGATGAGAACTGGTTATTAACAAAGGAAGAACAAGAGCTCACAGCAGTATTATGGGAAAGAGAAAAAAAAAAAAAAGCCAGGAAGTGCTGACATTAATGAATGAGTGGGTGTGAATAGGAGGTTGATGCTAAAGCTTGTAGGGGGTGCTAAAACCTGATGGCATATGCTTCTGAGAAATGCAAATTTTTAAAGGAGAAAGACGTAACAACAGCTTGAAAGTGGCCTTGCGCTGCAGGGCCCACACCTTCCGTACTTTCAAATTCTAATACATATGAAGTAAAGGGGCAGGACCGCTGGTTACCAAAAGCCACCCTTTGGCACACCCTCATTGGCTTCTCATGCCTATGGCATGGTTCTCAGACCATCCCATACATCTGAATCATCTAGGAAGCTTTTGAGGTATCATTCTAAGAAATTCAAATTCAAGATGTCTGGGGTGGATCCTGGGCTTCTTATTCTTTGAATGCTTTCCCCGATGATTTCGGTGCTTATTCCATGTTGAAAACCACTGGCCAGTGGCACCAATGCCAAAGTCTTAAGCCCGAGATACCCCTCAATTTGAACTTAATCTCATCTCTGTAAAGCCTCCACTCTAGCTAACTTAAACATAGCATGAGTTTTCCCTCAAGTAGGTGCCCGTACCATTGCCCTCACCTAGAATATTCTATCCCCATCTATCTAAATATTAGCCATACTTCAAGAATGGTGCAAATCTGTCCCCTTGTTTAAAGCTTTTTGTGATCATCACAACCTTGGGTGAGAGCTTCCTCCCCTCCAAAGTAGTTGTTAGCTTGTGTCTCTTCTCACAGTTACACATCTATGTTTTTATGCTATTTCTAAATGGTTTAGAGCCCCAAGGTCCCTCACTCCCATACAGACTGCAAGCTCCTGGAAAGAAGTGAAAGTATATTTTAAGATATTTAATGGCATCTAGAACTGTATTTTACAATGCTATTGTTAGTTGCTGTGGAATCAGTTCTGACTAATAGAGACCCCATGTGTGTCAGAATAGACCATGTGCTCTACAGGTTTTTTCAAGGCTGTGACCTTTCCAAATCAGACTGCCAGGCCTGTCTTCCGAGGTGCCCCTGGGTGAGTTCAAACCATCAACCTTTTGGCTACGCTTGTTTGTGTCACCCAGGGATTTCAATATTTTACATTTAAAAAAACAAAAAACGAACCCATTGCCATCGAGTCGATTCCAACTCATAGGGAACCTATAGGACAGAGTAGAACTGTCCCATAGGGTTTCCAATGAGCAGCTAATGGATTCGAACTGCCAACCTTTCGGTTAGCCGCTGTAGCTCTTAACCACTGATCTTGGCTACCAACCAAAAGGTCAGCAATTGGAATCTGTCAGCCGCTGCTTGGAAACCTTATGGGGCAGTTCTATTCTGTCCTGTGGAGTCCTTACGAGTCAGAATCGACTCGATGGCAATGGGTTTGGTTTTGGCTTTAGGCATTTAAAAATTCTTACAAAAAATCACATTTTGCTCGTATTGTTAATGATTGTGGCAAATGCATTTCATTCCTGCTCTTGTGATAGACTGAAAATAAAATAAAGCAAAACACATATTTGGTTGTTCAATAATTTCATTTCCAAATCAGGGTTTTCCTGAAAGAGCGTAACTTACTCCTAAAAGAGTTTACTTAAAGAATATGAAAATGAATAATAAAGGATTTATTTTATAGCTTTCATTACCTATAAATCTTTCATATGTATTAAAATATTTCAATCTTGGATTGTTTTTAGGTGCCTTACAATTATAAAAGAATATGCAGTCAACATTTGCAAGCCTTTATAATTCATATGATGGCAACATGGATCTTTAAAGACTTGTTGAAAGCAAGGCAAAACACAGGACAAGAAACATTAGTACAGAGGTCCCAGGTGGTTAGTTGTTGAATTCACAAGAGACTTTCAAACTTTCAGTTCTAAGAACATCTTAAATGGAGCAAGAGGTGCTGTGTCTAGAAACAAATCTTGTGAAATCTTGTAACCTGTGTACTATTGTGGTTGCTCATTGTTACAATTCATCAAGAGTTTCTTCATGCAGCAAAACACAATACAGTCAAACTTCAGAATCCAAGAAATATATTCTTGCATTCATGTGGGCTACAGATTTTCATTATTCAATTCACAGGCAAGACTGTCTTATCATACCCCTTCTCTTTTTGTCTTAACTGGCTGACAGTAACCACAGACTTATTTCAAAGCACATTAGGATACTTACTGGAAAATGGCAATGGAATCAAAAGGTGATGAATGAAATGCAAACAAGTTGATTGTTTTAAATATTAGAACCTCTAGGAAAATGGTTTCATGCATCCACTACCTGGACACAGTCTGTAAAAGACCTGCTTCAAGTGTTCTGATGGTAGAACACCTACTGCCTCTAATACACAAAAGAACACCTATCAGAGTCAAAGGTGAATGTGTGCTGCTCTGCAAGCCAGGTCTAGCCTATGGAATAAGGCCAAAAAAGAGACTCATTAAAAGAGGTGGGCTTTAACAAAGAGCAGAATATAAGCACAAAAGAGTTTATGTAGGGAGAGAGACGATATGGAAACGCAATGAGAAGAATAAGTGTGTCTCATTTCAGGTGCAGTTACAGTTAAGTTAAAATTAAGGTTAAATTTTCTTGTCTTTGGGAAGTTTCTCTTACCCTGAGATTGAGTTCTAAACAGAGAGAGAGAATAGAGATAGATATGGAGATAGAAAAATAAATAGAAACAGAGATAAAGAAATATATGTACATGCAAAGAGGAGAGAAAACTATCTTTTATATAGTATACTTAGGGGTATATCATAACATTTAGCATCTTTCATGGTTACATAAAAACAGTACTTTCACTAGGAATATTCTGTATATATGCCTTTATACATTATATCCTATAATTTATATTTTATAGATACAGATATAGATCTATATACAGAGAGAGAGATACACACACACATATACACACAAGTCCTCCCAGGATGTGAGTCAAAATAAAACTGGGTACAATTCATTGTACATTATTAATAAGCCTTCCGTCTTTGCCACTCACAGCATTCCCATAAACAACTGAGATGGCTGTTACCAAGTACATTTTCTAAATTTTCTATGCAGCCTTTTGTTTTTACTTACTGTAATTCACCTATTCTGAAATTTTTTTCTACTCCATTTTATCTTTGCACATTAAAAATGACCTTGATATCACATGAAGAATTTCTCTGGAGTTAGCAAGAACCCTAGGGGGCTTAACATGCTTGAAAATGCAATAACTTAAAATTAAGTCAGCACAAATAATGGTACAATAAGGTATTGAATTCTTAATAAACCATCTCCAGCAAAGGATCTGAAATTCTGTTTTCCCAATAAAATTTCTCTTATTTCTTCAAAATTTCTTAGTATAAAAGATCTGTGGTAAGAGGAAACCAATCTAATACTAATGCTTAACAACAGCAACAGTGATCATCTCAACTCCACCTGGTTTTGTAACCTGGCAAGGTGCTAACCTAAATTACTTTCTAAGTTACTTTCACTATAAATGAGTTATTGGGAGGATAAAATAAAGTTCAATGAGGTAATGTTATGTAAGTCACTTAGCTTAGTGTACTCAGTTAACAGTCACACAGTATGCTGAAATAAAAATGCCCAATTCTTATTTACTAGTCTAAATTGGAAGCAGCTATCAATCTACTTCAAGATGCCCAAAGGCCTCACAATGCCAGAGAAAGAGTCGCCATCTACATAAAAGTATCATCAGCAGAACCACCAGTGAACACATTCATACTTCCGGAATTGCAGAAATAACATTATTAGAGATGACATCTTCACCAAGCCCCGCTGCTCTGGCTCTTTTAAGTCACCTCTTCAAACTTTCAACAGTCCTAGATAAGAAGCTCTCTAACTGTGTTTTCTTCAGCAAATGATTTTGTGCATTTTCCTTCTCTAAGAACTCCAGCAAGTACACGAAGAAGGCCTACAAAGGGTAACTGCTTGGGTGATGTAATCATAATCAAGGCAAGGGAGAGAGGAATTGGAATATCTAATGTTTGAAGGGAAGAAAAGAAGGTTGAAAATCTTCTGATAATTGATAGCTGATGATATATGAACGTCTAGCTTCAAGTTGAGAAGCAATAACTGGCAGAAAAATACATTAAATACTTTGCAATTCTGGACAACGAATGAACACAAATTTACATGATTGCTCAAGGGTTACGTGGTTTTTAAAAACATCATAAGAGAAAAATAAAAAATTAACCTCCTTGCAGACTTCAAATTCCTATAAATTAATGCTAAACAGCAACACTAAATATCTAACACTAGCAAAATACTGCAAAGTTCTCCAAATGCTTTTATATTCATTATTTGATCCTCAAATTAGCGATCCTGTGAGGGAGACAAGGCAGGTATTGTGGTCCCCATTTTACAAATGATACAACTGAGACATACAAGGCTAATCGACCTGTTCAAGGTCACATGTCCAGTAAGTGGTGGAGAAGGAACAGAATTTTCCTAAGTTACAGCTTTTTCCATCACCCTGCACAGATTAATTATTACTTATGATGATTAATGCAGTTGCAAGAATTCTAATTGCTCCAAAAAGTTTTCACATCACATGCCTATAATACACTAATAGCTTTCTAATAGAAGAGGCCAATTCTAGGTATACCCAAATAACATGAAAATACAAAAACCTAACAGATCAGCATTATTATACAGAAGGATTTAGAAAATATAATTTGAGATCTCATTACCACCCTGCAATACTGCTTTCTATAATGATCAAAACCCACTGTCATCGAGTGGACTCCAATTCATAGTGACCCTATAGGACAGAGCAGAACTGTTTCATAGTGTTTCCAAGGCTGTAAATCCTTATGAAGCAGATTGCCACATCTTTCTCCCACGAAGTCACTGGTGGGTTCTAACTGCTCACCTTTCAGTTAATGGCCAAGCACTTAACCACTGTGCCACCAGGGCTCCTTTCCATAAGAATAAAAAAAAAAAAACCCAAAAAACCTACTGCCGTCAAGTCGATTCCAACTCATAGTGACCCCATAGGGTTTCCAAGGCAGTAAATCTCTATGGAAGCAGACTGCTAAATCTTTCTCACACTGAGCCACTGGTGGTTTTGTACCATCGACCTTTCGGTTAGCAGTCGATTGCTTTAACCACTGTGCCACCAGAGCTCCTTTCCATAAGGATAATACTGTATAATATACGATAATACCAGGCAATGTACATTTTAATGATGGTTAGGATGACAAAAGAATTGTTTAATCAGAAACACGGAGCTAAAGTTACATAGTCACTGGAGATGTTATTCATCAACTTCAGGAACAAACACCTGAAGGTAATCAGTACACACTGGACAGGCTCAGAATTCCAACTGACCTTGAAGCCACTGGATTTTCAAGATCAAGGCAGGTCAAATAAACAATAAGGTACTAGGCTGAAGTTTAACAGGGAGGATAGAGCAGCAGTAGGATTAGGAGGGAAAACAAATTACAGAAGTAAGAGAAAGATCGTGAGGAACAAGAGAAACAAATATTTTGAGTATAGTGCAGGACTGGGCAGTGTTTCATTCTGTTGTACATAGGATCGCTATGAATCAGAACCAACTCGACAGCACCTAACAACCAACAACAAAAGAAAGAGAAGCATGTGGGAAGGGAAAAGCTCAACTGAAAAGGATAAGCAGAGTCAGTATACAGGAGAGACAAGAGTTGGACAAAAGCACAGAATTGTCACCAGGGCTCAGTTAAAGTAAGGACTTGCAGGACAACGATCTTCTCTCCTTACCAACCCATCGCGGTTGAGTTGATTCCAACTCACAGTGACCCTACAGGACACAGTAGAACTGCCCATAGGGTTTCCAAGGCTGTAATCTGTATGGAAGCAGACTGCCACATCTTTCTCCCATGAAGCGGCTGGTGGGTTCAAAAATGCTGATCATTTGGATAGCGGCCAAGAGCTTTAACCATTGCACCACGAGGGTTCCTTTTTCTCTCCTTGGGACTAGAGAAATTCTAATTAGGGTACGATACAGATTGGGCCTGGCCCTGGTCTCCCTCTTCTAAGCGCTCACATTTCAGAAGAGACCTAAGATAAAATGATAAATCAACATGCAATCAGATAGCCTGAAGAAAGAAACCTAAGTCACAATTAATGGTCTTCACAAATACGAAGGATTTTTATAAAGATCAAAGTAACCAACTGTCTTCATTTTCACTAAAGCTTAATTGCAAAAAGAGAAGAACAGTTACTGACCCTTAAGACATTGTTACTAAGATACCCTCAGATCCTACTTTAAAAAATTTTTTCCAAGAACAGGATAAATGTTGAAATGCCTGAAAGAGGCCCTTTTGTGGTTCTATTCTGATGAGGCGAGATTAAGGACATAAATTTAAATTTAGGGTCTTTAAACAAAATTTTACAAATTGCTCCTCTTTAATTAACTGCATTTCTGGTCCCCAATACTATAAGGCTATCATAGGAAGGCCCTCACTGGATCTGTACTGCTAGCCTTAGTGACCAGTTGTGGTCCAATGAAGGTCCTTCCCCTACCTCTCCCACAGCCTAGGTAAGAGTCCAAAGTCAGCCTAAGTTCTCAGACCCTGAAATCACAGAACCTATAACCAAAATCACTTCCCTATAAATTAATCCTATATAATATCACAATCATGCTGTCCTAGTTGTCTCATTCCAGAAGTACTAGAAAAGATACCACTCTATTCACCAGCACCTAAGAGATTCTGCGGAAAGACTGGCACTTTCTTTGTCAGAGGAAATAGAATAAGAAGTATAAAGACACAGCAACTCCTTTTCATTCTTATCCTCTTAGTGCAGCACAGGGTTCCAGCCATCCCTGCTGGTTCAATCTCTAATGAATTCAACCCTAAAGAGTGGCAATGGCGGGAATTAGACAGTGAGGTTCAGCTCATCCAAACTAAGTCAGAAACCATGAACAGAATCAGATCCAGACAGCACATTAGGAAGTATGAATGCCAGAACATTCCTAAGGTTAGTTACTTCATACCCACTTGAATGGGCATGTCAAAACTGCAGGCAACCTTACTGATGCACCCAGTATAACCAATGGAGTAGAGCAGTATTGGAAAACAGGTCATCCACTTTGGTCTGCTTGGCATAGGTGTGATCTAAGGCAGAGGCACCTGAAACTGGTGGGAAGTGTACCAAAAAAAAACAAATCTAAAAGCTAGAATGACTGTAGATGGATAACAGTTATGCCACATTAATAACCAAGCCAAGGCAAACGTTTACCCCACAGTGAAAACATTTGACAATTCTCATGGATATAAGATATGGACATAGGGATAGTCTAACTACTTACGTAGTATAACCACGAGCTAATGCTTTGTGCCACACCCACACACCAGGAAAACTGCTGCATCATCTTCAAACATGACCGAAAACATCCACTGAACTTAGATCAATGTCTTTTTTAAAGTCAACACCATGCTTTAAAAGAAATAGTGGCTAGAAACAAGCAACCAGAAAACCAAACAACTACAGGTAGGTAGATTTCTACCAGTTCACTACAAACAAACAAACAAAAATAATTTTTTTAATGAAAGAACATTCTTTGCCCACTTGACTTTCAGTCTTACAAATGGCGACCAATTCAAAACCCTTAGAAATAAAGGAAAAAGTCGAATTAAATAAGGCTAAGATATAATGGCTATACTTCTAAATTTTAATTTTATATAAATGCCTTCCATGTACCAAAAAAAGAGAAAAACAGTTGCCATCGAGTCGATTCCAACCCTTGGCGACCCCATGTGTGTCAGAGTAGAACTGTGTTCCATTGGGTTTGCAATAGCTGATTATCTGGAAGTAGATCACCAGGCCTTTCTTCTGAGGTGCCTCTGAGTGGACTTGAACCTCCAACCTTTCGTTAGCAGCCGAGTGCATTAACCATTTGCACCACTCAGGGACTCCTGAGATTGTGCCCTTCTTCTCCCACAAGTGCTCAGGATGGCCTCTGAGCAGCTGGTGCAGACTAAGTACTGTCAGCTGCTGGCTCTCTGTAGCATTTCTAAATCAAGAAAATGACCCCGCTTCATAACATATCCTCCCACTCTTCTACTCTAAACCCTCACAAATTACTAGCCCTTACTCTTTCCAGGGACATGGGGATGCAAATGAAAATCCCTTCTGCTTATAACCAGCACAGCAATTGTCACATTTCAAATGCGTGACTAATTAGATATGTGACTGCAACGAGCCCTTCAGTCAACTTTTCAACCCTGACTTTTAGCCAAATGTTTATGTATAAAACATACACACGCACCTACACCCACATTCACACGCATATATATAAATATCCAAATTCCTTCCTGAGCAATTTATGCACCTGATTTCCAAACACATTTAACTGTTGCTTCAAATGAAATTTCTACTTAATTGGTAACCACATGTGAATTATTAACTAGTGGTCTTTGAGAATAGAACGTGAAAAAGAGAAAAAAGCTCCTGGTATAGCTGAGAGAGAAGACACTGATCTGTTTTCCCTGGGTGGTTGTACAGCCAACTCCCTCCCTTTCCTCCAGTTTCATCGTCAGCCTTCAAGTGTTGCTGGCAGGCATGGCTGGATAGCCATGAGGGAGAGTGCCACTTGGACCTCCACCCTAGTTGAATGGGAAGATGTTGAAACAGGCTTTGCAGAGCAAGCCCTGCCTTGGCTTCCATCAAAAATGTGGATCAGAAGCCAGTCACCTTCCTTAAATATCCATTCACCCCTCTGAGCCTTTTAAAACTGGCTGCCACATTAGTACTAAAAGGAGCAAATCTAAGAGTGGGGTGAAAAATAAGAGTCATGTGCTCCAATTCGTAACGCTTAAGCAACAAGAGTTGCCTTCGCAGCACAAACCCTGCCCTACATTCCAGTTTTTCTTTCTTCAGAAATAGTATAGTTGGGTGCCAGGCAAATTTGAATACCGGTTTCTACAACCATGTTGGCCCACCACACAGTGCCATGGGGAACACAGCAATTTAACCTTGGCCCACTGGTTATCTTAGAACTAGGAAAGGAAACTGGAAGATGTGTCCCGGGGTCCAGCTTACCCTCCCAGTCCCAGATGACCCTCTGGGAACATACAACCATTAATGACCACCCTGGGCAGACCATCAGCAGAATCTGGAATACAGTTTTTATGTGTGACCCACAGACCAGGGAAATCTGCTCCAAAGGTGTCAGCAGTCCAACTAAGTCACCTTTTGGAACCTTCTTCCTCCATCAGTAATGGTGAACCATCAGCCCTGATCTAGCTGAAAGGCTTGAAGGCCGGTCAACTAAGATAGTACGATAGTACATGTAAGAACAGCACTGTGAAGATAGCATCAGGTCAGTCACTAAATGCTAGGTTAATGTGGAACTACTACTACAACCTTATGTACCTTTTATATACAAGCAGTCATCAGCCAGCAGAAAGCATATAATGTTCCAAAGAACCAAAGTAATGGTCAAAGGAAATAAATTGTAAAGGGGCATCTACAAGTTAGTTCGTCTCATGATGGTATTCTTGAGTCAACCTAAATGATGCCAGAGGGCTAACTTCCATATCTAGTGTTAGGAGCTAATTGTTACTGCTAGCTGCTGCTGAGTAGGCCCCTGGTTTCATGGTGACCACATGAACAACAGAACTAAGTGTTGCCCACTCCTGCATCATCCCATAATCAGCTGTGGATCTCACCACTGTACTCCATACGGTTTTCACTGGCTGAATTTTAGAAGTAGATCACCAGGCCTTTCTTCCTAGTTCTTCTTTGTCTGGAAGGTACACATCATAGCAACATGTAAACCACCACTGACAGTGTTGGCTTTACATAAGGCACAAGGGACAGGAATTGAACACAGGTCTCCTGCATGGAAGGCAAGAATTCTACCACTAAACTACCAATGTCCTTATGAGGGTAAATGAAGGAGTTTAATTTTTTAAATGGCAGCCAACATGATGCCAGTAAAGTCATGGAAAAAGAAGACACTATATTTTAGGACAATGAGATAACTTCTCACCAACCAGAGAGAAGAGAATTCCCATTAATAAAATTCAGGACCTTATTTTCTGATCAAGGTGAGCCCTGGATGCTGGGTCTCCTCTAGTGGGTCCTCTTTCCCTCTAACGTCCCCACCATCCCTTCCCGTCTTCCATTCCTTCCACACAGCTGCCTATTACCAAAGACCAATCCAAATTACAACAAATACACAACCTCTTCAAAGGTAAGGAATAAAGAACTAGATGGTTTTCTACACTTATTTATGCAATTACCTGAGCCCCACTCACCTCTTCATATAATTAGGGTGTTACCAATGGCACTCTCTCTCGGGCAAGAACAATAATACATATCTATTCCCAAGCGTATGTCAGTTTGTCGTGCTATGGGGGCTTGCATGTTGCTGTGATGCTAGAAGCTATGTCAATAGTATTCAAACACTAGCAGGGTCACCCATGGTGCACAGGTTGCAGCTGAGCTTTGAAACTAAGACTAACTAGGAAGAAGGATCTGGTGGTCTTTCTGAAAAAAATTAGCTAATAAAAGCCTTAAGAGTACTAGCAGAACACTGTTTGATATAGTTCCAGAAGATGAGCCCCTCAGGTTGGAAGGCACTCAAAATACGACTGGGAAAGAGCTGCCTCCTCAAAGTAAAGTCCACCTTAATGATGTGGATGGAGTCAAGCTCTCGGGACCTTTCCTTGCTGATATGGCATGACTCAAAATGGGAAGAAATAGCTGCAAACATCCATTAATAATTGGAACATGGAATGTAGGAAGTATGAATTTAGGAAAATTGGAAATAGTCAAAAATGAGACAGAACGCATAAACATCGATATCCTAGGCATTACTGAATTGAAATGGACTGGTATGGGCCATTTCATATGGACTACGCATCACGTTCATCATAAAAAGAACATTTCAAGATCTATCCTGAAGTATAACGCTGTCAGTGATAGGATAATATCCATATGCCTACAAGGAAGATTATTCAAATCTACACACGAACTACTAAGGTCAAAGATGAAGAAACTGAAGATTTTTACAAACTTCTGCAGTCTGAAAATACTAAAACATGCAATTAAGATGCACTGATAATTACTGGTGATTGGAATGCCAAAATTGGAAACGAAGAAGGATTGGTAGTTGGAAAATATGGTCTTGGTGACAGAAACGACGCCTGAGATCGCATGACTGAATTTTGCAACACCAACGACTTCTTCATTGCAAATACCTTTTTTCACCAACATAAACGGTGACTATAGTCACGTAGACCTCACCAGATAGAATACACAGGAGTCAAATCGACTACATCTATAGACAGAGACAATGGAAAAGCTCTATATCATCAGTCAGAACAAGGCCAGGGGCCGACTTCGGAACAGACCATCAACTGCTCACATGCAAGTTCACGCTGAAGTTGAAGATTAGAACAAGTCCATGAGAGTCAAAGTACAACCCTGAGTATATCCCACCTGAATTTAGAGACCATCTCAAGAACAGATTTGACACACTAAACACTAATGACTGAAGACCATTGTGGAATGACATCAAGGACATCATACATGAAGAAAGTAAGACATCATTAAAAAGACAGGAAAGAAAGAAAAGACCAAAATGAATGTCAGAAGAGACTCTGAAAGTTGTTCTTGAATGTAGAGTAGCTAAAGCGAAAGAAGAAATGATGAAGTAAAAGAGCTGAACAGAAGATTTCAAAGGGCGGCTCAAGAAGCCAAAATAAAGCATTATAATGAAATGTGCAAAGACCTGGAGATGGAAAACCAAAAGGGAAGAACAAGCTCAGTATTTCTCAAGATGAAAGAACTGAAGAAAAAATTCAAGCCTCGAGTTGCAGTATTGAAGGATTCTACAGGGAAAATATTAAACGATGCAGGAAGCATCAAAAGAAGATGGAAGGAATACACACAGTCACTGTACCAAAAAGAACTGGCTGATATTCAACCATTTCAGGAGGTAGCATATGATCAAGAACCAATGGTATGGAAGGAAGAGGTCCAAGCTGCAGTGAAAGCACTGGTGAAAAACAAGGCTCCAGGAATTGATGGAATACCAATTGAGATGTTTCAACTAACAGATGCAGCGCTGAAGTGCTCACTCATCTTTGCCAAATCTGGAAGATGGCTACCTGGCCAACCCACTGGAAGAGATCCATATTTGTACTCATTCCAAAGAAAGGTAATCCAACAGAATGTGGAAATTATCGAATAGTATCATTAATACCACATGCAAGTAAAATTTTGCTAAAGATCATTCAAAAGTGGTTGCAGCAGTACACCGACAGAGAACTGCCAGAAATTCAAGCCAAATTCAGAAGAGGACGTGGAATAAGGGATATCATTGCTGATGTCGGATGGATCCTGGCTGAAAGCAGAGAATATCAGAAAGATGTTTACCTCTGTTTTACTGACTAGGTAAAGGCATTTGACTGTGTGGATCATAACAAATTATGAAGAACATTGTGAAGAATGGGAATTCCAGAACACTTAATTGGGCTCATGAGGAACCTGTACTTAGACCAAGAGACAGTTATTCGAACAGAACAAGGGGATGCTGCGTGGTTTAAAGTCAAGAAAGGTGTGCATCAGGGTCATATCCTTTCACCATACCTATTCAATCTGTATGCTGTGCAAATAATCGGAGAAGCTGGACTATATGAAGAAGAACGCTGCATCAGGATTGAAGGAAGACTCATTAACCACCTGCAATATGCAGATGAGACAACCTTGCTTGCTGAAAGTGAAGAGGATTTGAAGCATTTACTGATGATCAAAGATCACAGCCTTCAGTGCGGATTACACCTCAACATAAAAAAGACAAAAATCCTCATAACTGGACCAATAAGCAACATCATGATAAACAGAGAAAATAATGAAGTTGTCAAAGATTTCATTTTACTTAGATCCACAATCAACACCCATGGAAGCAGCAGTCAAGATATCAAAAGACACACTGCATTGGCAAATCTGCTTCAAAAGATGTCTTTAAAGTGTTAAAAAGCAAAGATGTCACTTTAAGGACTAAGGTGCGCCTGACCCAAGCCATGGTGTTTTCAACCATCTCACACACATGTGAAAGCTGGACAATGAATAAGGAATACCAAAGAAGAACTGATGCCTTTGAATTATGGTGCTGGCCATGGACTGCCAGAAGAACAAACACTTGTCTTGGAAGAAATACAGTCAGAATGCTCCTTAGAAGCGAGGATGGTGAGAGTTCATCTCACATACTTTGGACATGTTATCAGAAGGGATCACTCCCTGGAGAAGGACATCATGCTTGGTAGAATAGACAGTCAGTGAAAAAGAGGAAGACTTTCAAGGAGATGGACTGACACAGTTGCTGCAACAATGGGCTCAAGCATAATGATTATGAGGATGGCTCAGGACCTGGCAGTGTTTCATTCTGTCATACACAGGGTCGCTATGAGTCAACAACAACATGGCTAAACGCTTTCATGCGCTAATTTAACAATTCTAAGAGACAGTCCCTACTATCATCCTCTTTTGCCAGTTACTGAGCTAGCCAAATGGTAGGTCTAGCATTCAAACCAGGTCTGACTCCAGAGCCCTAACTAAACCGGACCGTCTTTTATTTTTAGCTGATCTCTTGATGCCATTTACTGCTATCAGCACTGACATAACATCTTTCATATGTGAAAAAATTTAAAGTCTAGGTGATTCCTCACATTCTCCTTTGGAAACTCACAAGTATATGAAGGCATTTAAACTGTAACTGGGATTAATGAAAACACTGATCAAATTAACCTTGGTGCTCCCACCATTAGGCATGCCCTGACACAGTCTAATCCTTCTCTGTGGGGATGTCCATCCACAAGTGCTCCTGGGCCTCCACCTAAGGGGCAGCCTTATAACTTGCGTCCATGCAGAAGTTTCAACACAGCGGGTGTCAGTATGCTCGTCCAACCTAGGTACCTTCACACAGGTCAGAGAACAGGGATGTTTATGACCTGAAATAAAGCCTGGATGCCTGTCTACACACTGAAGCATTAAAAATGCATGTGCACACAAACACACACACACACAAAACACTACCTAAACCTGAATAACCGGTCATCTTAACTAATGCTCCAGTCATTAGCACCCATCCCCTAAAAAGATCCTAAACTGGAAAGTTGGTGCTAGTAAAGCTGTTTGGGGCAGGGGGGATGCTACTGAGAGGAGAGATATGTGGGAAAGCTGCAACAACTGGAAATAAGATTCCTGGGGCTGTTGTTTAATGAAGAGGCAGTCTGAGACAACAGAGAAGATGGCAGAGTTACAGAAGGGTCAGCACTAACTAACGGTACTATCACCACCACAGCTCAGTTCTGAGCCCAGATCTTCCCTGTAATTCCTGCTTGTCAGCCAAGCTGCGTCCTTGGTACAAGAAGCACAGATATAAAGCAATGAGGGTCAAGGAAGCACGTTCAGGATTAAGCCTGTGGTTGAACAAGGGAAGAGCTGAAGTAAAATTCTGAGTTCTGTCAGCAGTTTTTAAACATCAGTCTAGCAGTTGAGAGTCACCTGGGAAGCTTGTTTCAAATGAGTATCACTGAGTTTCACCCTTCGTGGATACCAGTTCAGAAATTCTGGAGTGGGGCCCAGGAATCTGCATTTTCAACAAGCCCAAGGTGATCTATGTGATGCAGGTGGCTTGGGCCACACCAGACCAAGCACTGACTTAAGTCACACCTGCCTGTCAGCCTGGGAAGCAATTCTAGACTCAGAGTTAGGAGAACTGAATTCAAGTCCTGATTCTGTTGCTTAGACACTACAGGTCTTGCGGAGAGTTATTTAAACTCTTTGGGTCTGTTTCTTGGTACTAAAAATGATCTCTAAGAGTCCCTTCTAGCTCTGAAATACTCTCACTCTGAAAAGTGCTTTTGATAATAAACCTCATAGCCCAGTATATTTTTGCTTCATGAATTCTCAGGTTGTACTTTTGGTATGCATATGTATGGGCCCAGGTATGAGAAGTAAAATAAAGTTGGATTTGAGAGTAATATCATGTTGGTAGGGAGTCCCTGGGTGGTGCAAATGGTTAATGTGCTCTGCTGCTCACCAAAAGGTTGGCAGTTCAAGTCCACTGAGAGATACCTCAGAAGAAAGGTCTAACAATATGCTTCTGAAAAATTAGCCACTAAAAACCTATGGAGCAGAGTTCTACTATGACACACATGGCGTTGCTATGAGTCAAAATCAACTTGACAGCAACTGGCTTATCACGTTGGTGGAAGAAAGGCCTGTCAATCTACTTCTGAAAAATCAGCTACTGAAAACCCTATGGATCACAACAGTCCAATCCCACTGTGCATGGTATCACCATGAGTCAGGGCCCAACAAGACAGCAGCTAACAACAGCAACAACATCACGTCGATGATACCTCATGGACTCAAGTACACACTCTGCCGTGGTCTCCCCTGCAGTCAAAGGCATGTGTCACAGTGACTGGGAGGTCAGAGGTGCAGGATGCCTCACAGAAGGATGCTAACAACTGACTCAAGTGGCAGGGAGGACCATGCCCTTGGTCTCCTCAGATTGAACCGCCACCTTCACAGGCACTTGCTCCCAGTCAAGGTGACTCCTCTAGACAAAGCTCCTGAAAAATCTTCCCAGAGAAAAGAACTTTTATCAGAATCACCAGGACATCTGGATGCAGTCTGGATTATTCTACTTCAAGGCTGCCTTTGGGGATGACCCCACAAAGAAGGAAGGAAAACCTTTCTCACACTTTCACATAAGCATAACAACACAGAGAGCTTTATTTTATTTTCCAGAAGTATAGCACTTGTTCACAGTTCTCTGTGAAATCACAGCTTGTTTGTTCAGTAAATAAAGTGTCTGAATTAATAGGGGATTTAAAGAAGCTAAAGGGGAAAGGCCTTGCCCTAAAATAAGATCTGTGGTTAGCACCAACTCTCAGTGAGAAGTTGAACTGACATTCTCATTCCCTCTTTAATTATTAAGGGAGGGTGCGCTGATAGCAGGCACGGAGGGGACTGTCAATGAGGTTAGGAGGTATCCTGAAGGACAAAGGGAATCAGAGTGAATGACAGTGAATGACAGCACAGACACAGGTTTAGCAACTGCTGCTGGCACTTTCCTTATTTTCTTCTAAGTCAACTAAATAAATTAGATTACAAAGCAGTGAATCTTATAAAGAAGAAAGTCAACAGAACTGTGCCTCAATTTAGTACACCTTCCCAGAATGAAAGGAGCCAGGAACTAATAAGCTGAGAATGACCCAGGCTTAGAACAAAGTGTACTCCCTGCCTTTCCCCAGCTTGCCCTCTAATGTAGATGTACCATTTCAGATTTACACCAGAGATCCAACTCAAACAATTAAAACTGGGTTTTCTGTGAAGAATACAAGGTTCTCCTTCCTTCCTCAAGGACAACATGATGAGTCTTTACCCAAAGAAGTTTGGACCTAACTCACAGCCAGGGAATTCACAATTTTATGGTAATAGAAAAATAATTTCTAGTAATATCAACTGTAACTTCCTGGATAGCACAATGGTTTGCACTCAACTTCTAACCTAGTTTGGCGGTTCAAACCCACCAAGCAATGCCGCAAGAGAAGGGCTTGGAAATCTGCTTTTGTAAAGACTGTAGCCTTGAAAACCCTACAGAGCAGTTCTACTCTGTAACACACGGGGTGATCATGAGTTGGAATCAAATTGATAGCAATAAGGTTGGTTTTTTATTTTATCAATTATAGCATAAAAAATCTAAATTGAGCCGAGTGATTCAGAATATGGGCTTCAGGGTATGATGGATTCTGCCTTCTGCCCAATGACCAAGGTTGGAACCAAATGAGAGTCCTATGCAGGGCACGCCTAAGCACCTGGTGCAGAGGACATAAGGAAAGTGTCTATGCTCAGAGGACCATAGTTGTTTGCCTCCCAGACACTGGACAGCCCTGCAATCCCACTGAGAAGTCTATAGCTTCCACCTTTTTAGAATCACTGGAATGGTGTAATTATGAATGCTTTTCATACAACTCTGGGATAGCCAAATTTGTCCTGGAAGAAGTACAGCCTGAATGCTCCTTAGAAGCAAAGATGGTGAGACTTCATATCATGTACTTTGAACATGTTATCAGAAGGGACCAGTCCCGAGAGAAGGACATCATGCTTGGTAAAGTAAAGGGTCCGCAAAAAAGAGGAAGACTCTTAAGGAGATGGACTGACACAGTGGCTGCAACAAAGGTCTCAAATATAGCAACACTGTGAGGATGGCACAGGACCAGGAAGTGTTTCGTTCTGTTGTACCGAGTCGGAAGCAACACAACAGCACCTAACAACAAGAAGCAGTGGTGAAGGAAGAGGGGTAAAAGGTGATGGTAATTAGGAGGAGAAAATCTTACCAGGCCTCCTCTCCAGTGGGATCTAACACCTAGGGCTTCTGACCGTCTTCTCTGAAGTTTGAACAATCAGTTTTTGTTGTTGTTAGCTGCCATCCCTAGCTGCCATCCCCACAATTGGTTATGGATTGGACCATTGTGATCCATAGGGTTTTCACTGGCTGATTTTCAGAAGTAGAATGCCAGGCCTTTCTTCCTAGTCTGTATTAATCTGGAAGCTCCACTGAAACCTGTTCAGCATCATTGGAACATGCAAGCCTCCACCAATAGATGGGTGATGGCTGCATATGAGGTGCACTGGCCGGGAATTGAACCCAGGTCTCTCGCATGGAAAGAGAGAATTCTACCACTAAACTACCACTGCCCCCAAACAATCAGTTAGGAAACCAGATATGGCAAAACACTGAGTGGGACATTACCTAGGCCTATGCCAATACCCGACACTGAGACAAAATACAAAGCTGCTCTGAGCCAATGTCTGCCACTAAGGCAGGTTCCAGAGCAGTACTCTTGACACATCCACCTTCCAGAACGCAAAGGGCTCTTGATTTCTACCAGAAACCCAGGAGTTTTCCCCACCCAGTCACATCCAATTGACTGCTAAATCTGGTCAATTCTATCTCCTAAATATATATATATTTTTTTCCTTTTGCTTTAGCTACTCTTCCCCAGTTGTATTTTGAGTGCCTTCCAACCTGAGGGGCTCATCTTCTGGCACTATATCAGACAATGTTCCACTGCTATTCATAAGGTTTTCACTGGCTATTTCTTTCCCCCTACGCATCTGTCAGTTTGTCGTACTGTGGGAGCTTGTATGTTGCTGTGATGCTGGAAGCTATGGCACCAGTATTCAAATATCAGCAAGGTCACCCATGGCAGACAGGTTTCAGCTGAGCTTCCAGACTAAGACAGACTAGGAAGAAGGACCCAGCAGTCTACTTCTAAAAAGAATTAGCCAGTGAAAACCTTACGAATACTAGCAGAACACTGTCTGACATAGTGCCAGAAGATGAGCCCCTCAGATTGGACGGCACTCAAAATACAACTGGCTCCTCAAAGCAGAGTCAATCTTAATGATGTGGATGGAGTCAAGTTTTTGGGACCTTCATTTTCTGCTGTAGCATGGCTCAAAATGAGAAGAAACAGCTGCAAACATCCATTAATAACTGGAACTTGGAATGTATGAGGTATAAATCTAGAAAACTGGAAATCATCAAAAATGAAATGGAACACATAAAGATCAATATCCTAGGCATTAGTGAGCTGAAATGGACTGGTACTGGTCATTCTAAATCAGACGATCATATGGTCTTCTATGCCAGGAATGACAACTTGAAGAGGAATGGCACTGCATTCATCGTCAAAAAGAACATTTCAAGATCTATCCTGAAGTGCAACGCTGTCAGTGATAGGATAATATCCATATGCCTAAAAGGAAGACCAGTTAATATGACTATTATTCAAATTTATGCACCAACCACTAAGGCCAAAGATGAAGAAATTGAAGATTTTTACCAACTTTTGCAGTCTGAAATTGATCAAACATGCAGTCAGGATGCACTGATAATTACTGGTAATTGGAACGTGAAAGTTGGAAACAAAGAAGAAGGACTGGTAGTTGGAAAATATGGCCTTGGTGATAGAAATGATGCCGGATATCGAATGACTGAATTTTGCAAGACCAACGACTTCTTCACTGCAAATACCTTTTTTCACCAACATAAACAGCAACTCTAAACGCAGACCTCACCAGATAGAATACATAGGAATCAAATCGACTACATCTGTGGAAGGAGACAATGGAAAAGTTCAATATCATCAGTCAGAACAACTCCAGGGGCTGACTGGGGATCAGACCATCAATTACTCCCATGCAAGTTCAAGCTGAAACTGAAGAAAATGAGAAAAAGTCCACGAGATCCAAAGTACGACCTTGAGTATATCCCACCTGAATTTAGAGACCATCTCAAGAACAGATTTGACGCACTGAACACTAATGACCGAAGACGAGACGCATTGTGAAATGACATCAAGGACATCATACACGAAGAAAGCAAGATGTCATTAAAAAGACAGGAGAGAAAGAAAAGACTTAAACGGATGTCAGAAGAGACTCTGAAACTTGCTCTTGAACACCGAGTAGCTAAAGCAAAAGGAAAAAATGATGAAGTAAAAGAGCTGAACAGAAGATTTCAAAGGGCAGCTCCACAAGACAAAGTATTACAATGACATATGCAAAGATCTGGAGATAGAAAACCAAAAGGGAAGAATACCCTCAGCATTTCTCAAGCTGAAAGAACTGAAGAAAAAACTCAAGCCTCAAGTTTCAATAGTGAAGGATTCCAAGGGGAAAATATTAAACGACGCAGGAAGCATCAAAAGAAGATGGAAGGAATACACAGAGTCACCATACCAAAAAGAATTGGTCAATGTTCAACCATTTTACGAGGTAAGATATGATCAGGAACCAATGGTATCGAAGGAAGAAGTCCAAGTTGCACTGAAGGCACTGGCGAAAAACAAGTCTCTGGGAATTGACGGAATACCAACTGACATGTTTCAACCAACAGATGCAGCGCAGGAAGTGCTTACTCATCTATGTCAAGAAATTTGGAAGACAGCTACCTGGCCGACTAACTGGAAGCAATCAATATTTATGCCTATTCCCAAGAAAGGTGATCCAACCAAATGCAGAAATTATCGAACAATATCATTAATATCACATGCAAGCAAAATTTTCCTGAAGATCATTCAAAAGCAGCTGTAGCGGTATGTATACAGGGAACTGCCAGAAATTCAGGCTGGATTCAGAAGAGGATGTGAAACCAGGGATATCATTCCTGATATCAGATGGATCCTGGCTGAAAGCAGAGAATACCAGAAAGATGTTTACCTGTGTTTTACTGACTATGCTAAGGCATTCAACTATGTGGATCGTAACAAATTATGGATAACACTGCGAAGAACAGGAATTCCAGAACACTTAATTGTGCTCATGAGGAATCTGTACATGGAACAAGAGGCAGTCATTCAAACAGAACAAGGGGATACTGCATGGTTTAAAGTGAGGAAAGATGTGCATCAGGGTTGTATCCTTTCACCATACCTATTCAATCTGTATGCTGTGCAAATAATCCAAGATGCTAGATTATATGAAGAAGAATGGGGCATCAGGATTGAAGGAAGACTCATTAACAACCTGCGTTATGCAGATGACAAAACCTTGCTTGCTGAAAGTGAAGAGGACTTGAAGCATTTACTGATGAAGATCAAAGATCACAGCCTTCAATATGGATTACACCTCAATATAAATAAAACAAAAATCCTCACAACTAGACCAATAAGCAATATCATGATAAACAGAGAAAAGACTGAGGTTGTCAAGGATTTAATTTTTCTTAGATCCACAATCAACACCCATGGAAGCAGCAGTCAAGAAATCAAAACACGCATTGCATTGGGCAAATCGGCTGCAAAAGACCTCTTTAAAGTGTTAAAAAGCAAAGATGTCACCTTGAGGACTAAGGTCAGCCTGACCCAAGCCATGTTGTTTTCAATCATCTCATATGCATGCAGAAGCTGGACAGTGAATAAGGAAGACCGAAGAAGAATTGATGCCTCTGAACTGTGGTGTTGGTGAATATTGAATATACCATGGATTGCCAAAAGAATGAGCAAATCTGTCTTGGAAGAAGTAAAACCAGAATGCTCCTTAGAAGCAAGGATGGCAAAACTACCTCTCACATACTTTGAACATGTTATCAGGAGGGATCAGTCCCTGGAGAAGGACATCATGCTTGGTAGAGCAGAGCGTCAGTGAAAAACAGGAAGACCCTTAACAAGATGAACTGACACAGTGGCTGCAACAATGGGCTCAAGCATAGCAATAATTATGAGGATGGCACAGGACCAGGCAGTGTTTTGTTGTGTTGTGCATGGTGTCGCTAGGAGTCAGAACTGACTCCACAGTGCCTAACAACAACAACAAAGATAATTCAGATCTGTCCCTTCCTCAAGAGTTTTAAGCCCTATCCTTATCTCTGACCTGAATGATCACAATAGCCTGCTGCCTCTATTCTCACCTCATTTTCATCTGTTTTCACTGCCAGAGTAATCCTTCTACAACCTAATCTGATCGTGCCATTTACCAGCTGTACACTCTTCAAGGCTCCCAATTCCCACCAAGTGGGTTCTCAAGCTCTGCCAGGCATCACAACCACAGATACCTGGTCTCATCTCCAGAGCACCTTGTCGGAGCGGGGAACAGGGGTTGGGCTGTTGTTGTTAGTTGCCGTTGAGTCAATTCCAACTCATGGTGACCCCATGTGTGCAAAGTGGAATTGTGCTCCACAGGGTTTCCATGGCTGTGACCTTTCAGAAGCAGATCGCTAGGTCTGTCTTTAGAGGTGCCTCTGGGTAGGCGCAAACTGCCAACCTTTTAGCTAGTAATCAAGTATTTAACTGTTTGCACCACCAAGGGACTCCTAAAGGGGACTGGGATGAGCCCAGGAATCTGCATTTTCAACACGTTCTTCAGGTGATTATGATAGAACCACATCACAAAAAACCCTACCCTGAAGTCTAAATCCCAACCTTCCCAGTCGCATCTCCTAGCCCTTCTCCTTCCTCCACACCTTTGCAGATAATATTCTGATTTCCCTATATGAGTCATCCTTATGTCAACGTGCCTGTCTAATTTCTATCCACTTCTCCAGACTTGGCTCAAACATCAATTCTTTGGGAACATCTCCTGAGACACACATCCTTCCTCTGGGCATCCCAACATCTCTATGCATAGTAGGTATTATAGAAACTGGACTTCCTTTACTATCTCTCCTACTAGCCTCTCAGCTGCAAGAGAGATATCCTCTTTTTCTTTTTTAATTACCACTCCAACCCTGGTACATAGTAACCAACCACCAGTTGCCCCTGAGTCAATTCCAACTCGTGGCAACTGCAGTTGTGCAGACTAGAACTGCTCCACATGGTTTTCATGACTATGATCTTTCAGAAGCTAATCGCTAGGCTTATCATCTGAGGCGCCTATGGATGTGTTCAAACCTCCAACCTTTTCGTTAGTAGTTGCGTGCATAACCATTTGCACCACCCAGGGGCTCCTTGGCACATAGTAGGCATTCAACAAAAGTTACTAACCAAATTTTGAATAAACAAGCAAATACATAAACTTTGGACAAATCCAAAATGAATTAGCTGGCTGCATTTATGTACAGAGAGTCTACCATCATCAAAGAACAATAAACTAAAAGAGAGCTTAGTCAGAGGGTGGGAGGAGAAATGCCAAAGGAATGAAATTAGTCCAGGGACCAGTACAGACTTTACAATGCAGTTTCTGGTGATTGTGCGTTTCTAGCCATTGTGCTTCGGGATCCTTTACAAGGCTGTAATTTTCAAATCATGCTGCAAGCTAACTACTTTTATGCTAATCTCTCTCAATAAATACTACTGCTGGAGAAGACACATGAACTTGTTTGCCCTGTAAACATCAAAAACCTTGAAAATGCCACTTTTTACACTTTGAATTTCCATCTGGGTATTTGTGCTGGAACTTTCCCGTGCTGCAATAATGACTGCAGGAGGCACTCAATAAATGTCTACCAAGGAGGACAGTGATCAATGCAGGATACAAAACCCTAAAGGTATACAAAACCCTGAAAGCCACCCCTCCACTAAATGACCTTTAAAAAAGGAGATGTTTTATGAACAAACTTTAGCCCAACTCCCAATACCGGATGATGAATCAATACGTACTTTTCTTGACAGAACCATTATTTTGCAACTTGTTTACATTTTTTACAGTATGAAAGAGAATTCTCTAGGTTGAACTCCCATAACAATTACCAGTAGTATTTAGTTGATCAGCCAGGCAATTCTAATGTACTGACATCTTAGGGATGAAAATAAGTTTAAAATAAAATGCAAACTACAAAGCCCCTACACAGTGGCCGCTTGTGTTATGGCAGCCTGGTGCCAATTAGGAAAAAACTTCCTCTTCAGCAAATGCTCTGCTGATTGGTTTTATGATCCCATCTTTCAAATCAAATATTTATCGTCTCATGTTGCTCTTTATTAAGATCTTCCCTTCCAGCTTTATGATGAATTAATATTCCCAGGTCTTACAGCTATTATGAGTCTTTCACTAATCTCTTGCAGATATTAAATTTTCAATAGCCTTGTAAGCAAAAGAGCTTTGGGGAACTTCAACAATCAGGGAATCATAAGGCCTGTGAGAATAATGTGGTCAAATACACTTGTGAAATGTTTGAATTTCCCCCAATAGCCTGGTTAATTACAACTAGTGGTCACAAGTGATACACAGCTTACTACTTCCATGTCGATCAAAGACTACAGCCTTCGGTATGGATTCCACCCTAACATAAAGAAAACAAAAATCCTCACAACTGGACCAATAAGCAACATCATAATAAACAGAGAAAAGATTGAAATTGTCAAGGATTCCATTTTACTTGGATCCACAATCAACACCCACGGAAGCAGCAGCCAAGAAATAGAACAACATATTACATTGGGCAAATATGTTGCAAAAGTGTTAAAAAGCAAAGATGTCACTTTGAGAACTAAGGTGCACCTGACCCAAGCCATGGTGTTTTCAATCACCTCATATGCAAGTGAAAACTGGACAGTGAATAAGGAAGACCAAAGAAGAATTGATGTATTTGAATTATCGTGTTGGCAAACCACTGAATATACCATGGATTGCCAGAAGAACAAACAAATCTGTCTTGGAAGAAGTACAGCCAGAATGCTCCTTAGAAGTGAGGATGGCCTACTTTGGTGAGTGGCGTCTGGGGTCTTACAAGCTAGCGAGCAGCCATCTAAGATGCATCAACTGGTCCCAACTCACCTGGAATAAAGGAGAATGAAGAACACCAAAGTCACAAAGAAAGTATTAGCCCAAAAGACAGGAAGGGCCACATAAACCAGAGACTGAATCAGCCTGAGACCAGAAGAACTAGACGGTGCCCGGCTACCACAATGACCGCCCTGACAGGGAACACAACAGAGACTCCCTGATGGAGCATGAGGAAACTCGGGTGCAGAACTCAAATTCTAGTAAAAAGACCAGACTTAATGGTCTGACTGAAACTGGAGGATCCCCGGAAATCATGGCCCCTGGACTCTCTGATAACCCAGAACTAAAACTATTCCCAAGGCCAACTCTTCAGACAAAGATTAGACTGGACTATGGGACATAAAATGATACTCATAAAGAGTGTGCTTCTTAGCTCAAGTAGATACATGAGACTAAAATGGGCTGCTCCTGTCCGGAGGTGAGATGACAAGGTGGAGAGGGTCAGGAGCTGGTTGAATGGACATGGGAAATCAGGGGTGGAAAGGAGGGATTTGCTGTCACAGTATAGGGAAAGAAATTAGGGACACATAACAATGTATGCATAAATTTTTGTATGAGAGACTAACTTGAATTGTAAACTTTCACTTAAACTACATTGAAAAGAATAATGAAGTGTTGAAAAGCAAAAAGAAAAGAATAGATTTGATTAGAAAAAAAAAAAAGTGAGGATGGCGAGGCTTCACCTCACGTACTTTGGACATGTTATTAGGAGGGACCAGCTCATGCAGAAGGGCATCAAGCTTGGTAAGGCAGACGGTCAGCAAAAAAGGGGAAGACCCTCAACAAGATGGACTGACACAGTGGCTGCAATAATGGGCTCTGACACAGCAACAACTGTGAGGATGGTTCTGTTGTATACTGGGTCGCTATGAGTCAGAACTGACTCGACGGTACCTAAAAACAACAACTTCCATTCAAGGTATAGGCAGCTCTTTGGATTAGAAACCTCCCTCTTCATAACTGACATCCAATGGTTCTAGCTCTATGGTCACACAACTTACTCCTGCTGCCAGATATCTGCCAGTTATTTGTAGACAGCTACCGGTTCAGTGGTAGAATTCTCACCTTTGACGCAGAGATCCGGGTTCAATTCCCAGCCAATGCACCTCACCCATCTGTCAGTGGAGGCTTGCATGTTGCTGTGATACTGAACAGGTTTCTTTGGAGGGTCCAGACTAAGACAGACTATGAAGAAAGACCTGGTGATCTACTTCTGAAAATCAGTCAATGAAAACCTATGGATCACAATGGTCTGATCTGCAACCCATTTTGGGGATGGTACAAGACTAGGCATATTTCATTCTGTTGTGCATGGGGTCATCATGAGTCGGGGGCTGACTCAACAGCAACTACAACAACAACATCACTTCCTAGGTCTTGAGGGTTATTATGGATTGAACTGTGCCTCCCAAAAATATATGTCGACTTGGCTAGGCCATGATTCCCAGTATTGTGTGACTGTCCACCATTTTGTCATCTGATGTGATTTTCCTATGTGTTGTAAATCCTATCTCTATGACTGTTAATGAGATGGGGTTAGTGGCAGTTATGTAAATGAGGCAGGACTCAATTTACAAGATTAGATTGTGTCTTGAGTCAATCTCTTTTGAGATATAAAAGAGAGAAGCAAGCAGAGAGACAGGGGGACCTCATACCACCAAGAAACAAGAGCCAGGAGAATAGTATGTCCTTTGGACCCAGGGTCCCTGTGCCTGAAAAGCTCCTAGACCAGGGGACGATTGATGACACGGAACTTCCTCCAGAGTCGACAGAGAGAGAAAGGCTTCCCCTGGAGCTGACGCCCTGAATTGGACTTGTACCCTACTAGACTGTGAGAGAATAAATTTCTCTTTGTTAAAGCCATCCACTTGCGGTACTTCTGTTAAAGCAGCAACAGATAACTAAGACAAGGGTAAAAACTCATTCCTTTAACTGCCCTTCACATGCGATGCTTTTACATCCTCTTGCATTTTGAGTTGTGTCCAGAACCAATAAATACCTCATATATGATCTAATCCACACAGAACAGAAAAGGGTAAATATCTCCCTTGTGATGGACGTTGCATTTCCACTAACACACTGTATGTAACACCACTTTAGAAGTTTGGGGATTTTTTGTTTGTTTGTTTTTAATGATCAAACTATTGACTCATACAGTTCTCCCACTCAACTTTAATGTTAAAGGCATTTTACATGTGATGCTGTAGTGATTTCTTTATTCACTACACATATGCAGCTGGTTTTCTGAACAACAGAACAAGATGTAATATTTATTCCCCATTAAATTTCATCTTGTTAGATTTAGCCCTTTGTTCCAGCTCACAGGGGTCTTTTTGGATACTAATTCTGTTCGTCAGTGCACACACTAGCCCTTCCAGCTTAATTTCAAAAGCAGATTTGATAAGCATCCCCCAATGGTCACAGCCAAGTCATTAAGGAGCCTAGGCACACCCCCTTGAGATTCCTGAAGACATCAATCACATTATCCAACATTCCTTTGGTTCAAGCATTCAATCAGTTATGACCCCAGCTTGTACATGAGGCTTTTGCAGGAAGTTTAGCAAAGACCTCTCTAAAATTCAGAACAACTGTTTTTGCACCACTCTAATTGAGACATTCCATCAAAAATGATGAGTTTAAGCCTGTGAGCAGCCATCTAAGATACTCCACTGGTCTCACCCCTTCAGGAGCAAGGGAGAATGAAGAGAACAAGATACAAGGAAAAGATTAGTCCAAAGGACTAATGGACCACAGCTACCACAGCCTCCACAAGACTGAGTCCAGTACAGCTAGATGGTGCCTGGCTACCACCACTGACTGCTCTGACCAGGATCACAACAGAGGGCCCTGGACAGAGCTGGAAAAGGATGTAGAACAGATTTCGAACTCACAAAAAAAGACCAGATTTACTGGCCTGACCGACTCGAGAAACCCTGAAAGTATGGCCCCCTGGACACTCTTTTAGCTCAGTGGTGAAGCCCCTCCCGTTCATCGATCAGCCAGGGATTGGACAGCCTTATAAAACAAAACAGGACTAATGACGCACAGCAGCAGTCCAGGGACAAGGACTAGAAGGCAGGAGGGGACAGGAAAGCTGGTGATAGGGAACCCAAGGTTGAGAAGGGACAGTGTTGACATGTCCTGGGG
>NW_004443965.1:16306887-16393487 GCF_000243295.1 Trichechus manatus latirostris
CACAACTGGAAGAACGTAATCGATGTCACTGAACTGTGTATGTAGAAATTTTTGAAATGGTGTATCTTTGGCTATGTATATTTTCACCAAAAAAAGGTCCTCAAGGTCGAGAAGGGAGAGTGTGGACATGTCGTGGGGTTGTTAACCAATGTCATAAAACATATGTGTACTGACTGTTTAATGAGAAACTATTTGTTCTGTAAAACTTCACCTAAAGTATAATTTAAAAAAAAAATGATGAGTTTAATCTGATATGAATGGTCCATAATTAAACCATGCTTTCTTTTCCTCAGACTACTGTACTGAACATTTGTCATTCCTTTTAGCTTTCCAATTTCTGAGCATCCTTCATATGTTTCAGGGTGCCAGTGAAAGAGCCATGGTGGGCATAGGAAAACTTCACCTTCCACTAAAAAAGCTGAAAAGGAAGCTAAATATATGCATAACCAGTTGTCATCAAGTCAACTCCAACTCATGGTGACCCCAAGGGTGTCAGAGTAGAACTGTGCTTCAGCCTTTCTTCTGAGGCACCACTGGCTAGACTCAAGCCTACAACAGCCGAGCACCTTAAGTCTCCCAGAACTCATGCAGGTAGGGTATGGGTAACTGACCTAGCTCAGCAAACAGCTGTGTCTATCTAGGACTCTAAGTTTGAGTAAATGGCATAGAAAAGCAGGGCAGTTCTGAATGCATTCCAGTGGCATAGCCAAGAGTCCAGCAGGCAGCAATAACGCCCAGTGGGAGGGGCCACAGTGGCAGCTTTCTAACTATTCCATTCCCTAAGCATTCCCTGGCTGTGTTCTTAACTGTCTGCCCCCTCCTGGTGTCTGCCATTTTCTGAGACTGGGTCTCCAGTCTTCCCATCAAGAAAGCTAATATCCTTCTAACAAGATCCATTTGTATTTAAGTTATTGAGAGTTGGTTTCTATTGTCTGCAAACAAGGACTGACTGATAATGGCCTCACATCCTGTTGATTAATCAGTCCAGGATTCTGTCTAGAGTCCATATCGACATGGTGGAATTCACCTCTTATACCTTTTGAAAGCTAGACACAACTATCTCCACTTCTGGCCCTGTTCTCACGCTCCATGAGTTCTGAAAGATGGGTCAGGCGGAAGTTCAGCAATCTCTTGTGCAGGTTTTCTCAGGACAGTGGGATGTACTTCATCCAAAACAGAGAATCTCAAATCATTGTGACCAAAAGGTTCTTTTGTTCAGTCTTCTCACCTGTCTTGGGTTTCTAATCATTCTTACCAAGGTTTCTTCTCACCCTTTCCAGTCATTTTACCATTCTCTTTAACAAGAAAGCAAAAGCAAAACAGAAATGCAGTATTTTTGCTTCTCTGTAATCCATCCAGCTACTCCAAGAAGTATTCTTGTATCTCCTTGTTTTTTCTCTAAATAGCTATGTGGTCTCTTTGGCGACAAGGGCCCAGATTCTCTCTCATAACAAACTTAGCAGGCAGGTGGCCTCTGGATATATTTAAGAGGAAAGCATTACTCTACCAAGAGCTACTACCTTCCCCTGCCCTGAAAAAAATTAGTCATTATGCTTTGTTCCAGCATAGGTCAATAAGACATTGAATTCCCAAGTCATCCTTTCCAAGTTTAGACTTTCAAAATCCCCATGCGGTATAGTCATTCCTAGTTTTAAGGAAACATCAGATTCTCTGACTTGATGATGAGCCACATTCTTGTCAGGTTTTAACTTTCACATTATATATACATATCTAAGTTCTTTTCTGGGGAAACAAAGCTGCATAAATAGCCTTTTCCATCTCATGCCTTTTTCAGACTTTGTGTAATCTTGAGAGTCTTATATAAGGCTTTTTTTTTTTTTTAATTTTTAACTAAGCAAAAAGACAAGGTACAGTTTTATGTAGATGACAACTTTGTTATGCTAATGAATGATGAAGGCTCAGAAGCCATAATAGAAGCAAAAATTTTCAACTTCTACTTCTACTGGGGTAATGGTACTAGCAGTTAAGGTGTTAGGCTACTAACTGAAAGGTTGAAGGTTCAAGTCCACCCAGAGATGCCTCAAAAGAAAAGCCTGTTGATCTGATTCCAAACAATTAGCTACTGAAAACCCCATGTAGCACAGTTCTACTCTGACACACATGGGGTTGCCATGAGTCATAACTGACTTGACAGCAATGGTTAAACTACTCTGCCTACAGATTTTTTTAAATGCAGACTACTATAATTCCAATAGATAAAAATATAGCAATTCTTGCTTCAGAAAAGCATAGTGATTTCACAAGATGTTAAATAGAAATGAAGTTCCTTCAAAATTAAGACACAACAAATGCTTTTAGAAAATCTAACACCAAAAAAAAGAAATGAGCTAGATTAATAGCCTAGAAATCTGTAAAAACAAACAACAAAAATCCCAAAAAAACAATATACAAAATCTAGAACTTCTTTTTACAGAAGGACACCATAGAAAAGTTAATAAATAGCTGAGAAAATGTAGTCAGATATTTAAAATGTATAAAACTAACAAAGGATTAATTTCTAGAATATATAAGAAACCCCCATAAATGAACAAAAGATGACTACTTCCATAGAAAAATGAGCAAAGGATATGAATAGGTAACTTACTGAAGACAAAAACACAGACACACAAAAAAAAATAGCAAACATTTGTGACACGCTCAAACACATTGATAATCACAGGAAAGCTAATTAATACCAAGAGTTGCCACTTCACACCAATCAGATTGGCAAATAGCAGGAAGCTGGAAGGTACCAAGTGCTGGCCAGGATGGGGGAAATGGACCTGGTGTGACGATCACAGACAGCAATCTGACACTACTTAGTAAAATGACATATAGGATTATCTCATGACCCAACAGTTCTGCTCCTGGGAAACTCCACACAGGTGCATAAAACATTTGGAGCCCTGTTTGTGGTGGCAGGAAGTTAAAGGTGACCTCAGCGTCCATTAACAAGAGAATGAATAAGTAAAATGTGGTGGATGCACAGCAGGCAGGAGACACATGGATTACACATACACACCAAAAAAAAAAAAAAAAAACCTAAGCTATTGCCTCCAAGTCGACTCCAACTCATAGCGACCCTATAGGACAGAGTAAAACTACCCTATAGTGTTTCCAAGGAGTGGCTGATGGATTCGACAGCCAACCTTTTGGTTAGCAGCTGAGCTCTTAACTACAGTGCCACCAGGGTCCCAAACATACACAAAGCAACATCAAATAGACATTAAAAATATTGTGTGGAGTGGAAAAAAGCAGAAAGGATATATATTACATGTATTTTTAAATATTATGTATCAATTCCCTTTTCCTGCTTTCTTCTACCATCCTTGAGGATATGTAATATTTAAAAATGCAAATAATATAAATACATACAATATAACGATAATATAATATTGAAACATAATATAATATATATAAATACATTCAAACAAAAAAATACTTAATTTCCAATAGCTCACTGAAATCAAAAGATGTACACTGAAGTGATTGCCTATGGGGGATGGGAGAGATTAATAATTGACTATAGGGATAACGGGAGGGAGGAGAGAAAAGAAAGACACATCACCTTATGTTTTAACTTACAAAAAGATCATATTTCCCAGGTATCAATAGTTACAGTCAGTTTTTCTTTTGGGATGGGAAAGGGACGCCAATGCACATGTGCATACACGAGCTGGGTAAATCTAGCAGGCTAAAACATGTGCTTATGCATATAAGTCAATTATATTTCATCACCAGTATCCAACACTGACTGAACACGGCTTGGATTCACAGGAGCACCAGACATTACATAAAATACACTGCATTTTAAATTAAACAAAACTAAGGCACTTAAACAAGGATTTGAAAGAACAACTAGAATATCTAGGCATACCTCTGGTATTTCTAACTCAGCTAAAAATGGGAGAAATTAAAGTTGTTTGCCACTGTAAGATAGTTGACACTACAACAGGCTTTTAAAAAATTAAACACATTTTTTTCAAACTTTTAATGGCATTAAGTACCTTGCAGAGTTGGTCATGCTTAACATAATCTAAACTAATGAAACACACACTCCTGAAACAATTGGTGAATCAGTTACTTTATTTTACAGAATTAAATTAGGTCAAAATTTAACTTGGGCATTGTGTAAGATACACTGCACTTCACTTGAAGGAGCTCAATTTAACCTCTCATAATTCTTGCTCAGTCAGGGATGTTATGAGGCTTTGTTGTGATGGTGGCAGTGGTTAACACTTGGGGAAAAAAAATTTATTATTCCAAAAACCATACTTCCTGCATTAAGCAAAAGAACACTTTATGGCTGTGGCTGAGTCTATGGACTGGCTACCAAAAAGTCATTCATAGCACTTTCTTCCTTGTCATCCTCTAACATAAAACCAAACCAGTTGTCATCCAGTCAATTCTGACTCATGGCAGTCCCATGTGTGCAGGGTAGAACTGCACTCCACAGGTTTTTCAAGGCTTTGACCTTGACCTTTTGGAAGCACATCGACAGGCCTTTTTTCTAAGATGCCTCTGGGTGGGTTCAAAGGACCAACCTTTTGGTTAGTAGTCAAGTGCTTAACCATTTCCCCCACCCAGGGCTCCTTCCTCTAACATAAAACAAACAAAAACCAAACCCACTGTCATTGAGTTAATTCTAACTGATAGTGACCCTATAGGACAGAGCAACCACCCCATAGGGTTTCCAAGGAGCAGCTGATGGATTCGAACTGCTGACCTTTTGGGTAGCAGTCAAGCTTTTAACCACTAAGCCACCAAGGCTCCTTCCTCTAACACAGAGACTAAAAATTTCCCAGACACTCTTAACCCTAGTCTAGCAGCAAGGGGTAAGCTTGGGACCCAATTCTAACCAATGAGACATCTGCAAAAGTTGCAAGATGGGTCTTAGAAAAAATTTCTACAAAGAGACAGACTTAGCTGGCAGAACGTCTTTTGCCCTTAGTCCTTCCCCCATCTTTCTGCTGGAATGTAGATACAATGCCTGGAAGTACGGCAGGAGGAAAAAAAGATACCCCTAAGAGGCAGAACAGGAAGACAGGATCTAGATCCAGGATAACATCCTTGAGCAGTCACACTGGCTCTGAACCACCTACTTGTAGACTTCTTGTTAAATGAAATAAACCAACCTCTTATTGTTTAAGCCATTGTTAACTGAGTTTTAGTCAAACGAATTCTTAATTGATGCACCAGCAACTTAAAAAAATACAAAAACTATGCAGCAACATAGAAAAATATTTATAAAAAATATAAAAGTGAAAAGGAAAACAAAATGGCACGTACACTATTATAGCAACTATGTAAAAATTCAAGCCTTAAGTTACAGTATTGAAGGATTCTACAAGGAAAATATTAAATGACGAGAAGCATCAAAAGAAGATGGAAGGAATACACAGAGTCACTAAACCAAAAAGAACTGGTCGACATTCAACCACTTCAGGAGGTAGCATATGATCAGGAACCAACAGTACTGAAGGAAGAAGTCCAAACTGCACTGAAGTCATTGGCAAAAAACAAGGCTCCAGGAATTGACAGAATACCAATTAAGATGTTTCAACAAAAGGATGCAGCGCTGAAGTGCTCACTTGCCTTTGCCAAGAAATTTGGAAAATAGCTACTTGGCCAACCGACTGGAAGAGATCCATATTTAGGCCTATTCCCAAGAAAGGTGATCCAACCGAATGTGGAATTATCGAAAAATATCGTACGCAAGTAAAATTTTGCTGAAGATCATTCAAAAGCAGCTGCAGCAGTATGTAGACAGGGAACTGCCAGAAATTCAAGCTGGCTTTAGAAGAGGACGTGAAACAAGGGATATCACTGCTGATGTCAGATGGATCCTGGCTGAAATCAGAGAATACAGAAAGATGTTTACCTGTGTTTTGACTATGCAAAGGCATCCAACTGTGTGGATCATAACAAATAATGGATAACATTGTGAAGAATGGGAATTCCAAAACACTTAATTGTGCTCATAAGGAATCTGTACATAGATCAAGAGGCAGTCATTTGAACAGCACCCGGGGATACTGCATGGTTTAAAGTTAGGAAAGGTGTGTGACAGTGTTGTAGCCTTTCACCATACTTATTCAATCTGTGTGCTGAGTACATAATCTGAGAAGCTGGACTATATGAAGAAGAATGGGGCATCAGGATTGGAGGAAGACTCATTAACAACCTGCATTATGTAGATGACACAACCTTGCTTGCTGGAAGTGATGAGGACTTGAAGCACTTACTGATGAAAATCAAAGATCACAGCCTTCAGTGTGAATTACACCTCAACATAAAGAAAACAAAAATCCTCACAACTGGACCAATAAGTAACATCATGATAATTGGAGAAAAGATTGAAGTTGTCAAGGATTTCATTTAATTTGGATCAAAAATCAACACCCAGGGAAGCAGCAATCAAGAAATCAAAGGATGCATTGCATTGGGCAAATCTGCTGCAAAAAAACCTCTTTAAAGTGTTGAAAAGCAAAGATGTCACCTTGAGAACTAAGGTGAGGCTGACCCAAGCCATGTTGTTTTCAGTCGTCTCATACGCATGCGGAAGCTGGACAATGAATAAGGAAGACCAAAGAAGAATTGATGCCTTTGAAAGGTGGTGTTGGCAAAGAATATTGAATATACCAGAGACTGCCAAAAGAACGAGCAAATCTGTCTCAGGAAAAGTAAAACCAGAATGTTCCTTAGAAGCAAGGATGGTGAGACCACGCCTCACATACTTTGGACATGTTATCAGGAGGGACCAGTCCCTGGAGAAGGACATCATGCTTGGTAAAGTAGCGGGTTAGCAAAAAAGAGGAAGACCCTAAGTGAGATGGACTGACATAGTGGCTGCAACAATGGGCCGAAGCATAACAACGACTATGAAGATGGTGCAGGACCGGGCAGTGTTTCTTTCTGTTGTACATAGGGTTGCTACCAGTTGGAACTGACTCGACAGCACCTAACAACAACATGTAAAAAGAACTAATGCATTTGGTCCAAGATTAGGTAGCAACATACAAAGTAAAAACAGTTATGCTAGGGAGGTAGGCCCGTGTACGGGTAAAGTGGCAATATAATTTATCTTTCCAAACCGAGACACTTCAGAGAGAAAAGGGGTGCTATTAACAATTGTGCTGAGACAAGTGTAAATGGGGACAGTTCCAGGCAGGCTGCAATAGGTGAGTAATGTTTTTAGTTTGTTCTAAAATGTTCAAGTAACATCTTTATCTCACCTTTCCAATTACAAAAGAGCAAAAATTGCATGCCTACATTCTCTATCAGACCTCCCAATCCTAGCCTTTCATCTTCTTTGGAATGTATTCTATGCTAGTTCTTAGAAGAAATTCATTGCAAAATAGTTCTAGTGAGATACACTGCCCTGAATGTTCAATGAAAAGAAAATCTCTTGCTTAATATTTTTCTATCCTCCAATTAAAAATGTTCTTTCTGAGAACTTCTCCAGCCAAGACTTGATTGTAAACTAGCATATTTTTCCCAAATATGATAATCCAGTTCACATTCACCGGGTAGCATACTTACCAAATGGCTTCCAGAATCCAGGAAGGAGTAGATTTGCTCAAGAGAAAAGGAATTCAAATATAAAGCTTTGGTGAATTATTACAAATTACTGCAATTGTGTTAAAATTATTTTAATTATCTAGTTTTGGGTTTTTTTAAATAACTGAAACCCACACGCAACCAAGCAGTGGTTATTTGCACCACTGGATAAGAGTCTATAGAGCTATAACTAATCCAAAATAACAGTAACTCTAAGAGCTATTTATATTTGACCTTGGAGTGTTTGTTCTTATACTTACTTTTGAATAAGATGAGGACATACAGGACTGTCACTTTCTGTAATAGCCTTACAAAAATTATAACCATGTAGTGCATAAGGTTAATTGCCACACCTTCACTGGGAATCACCCCGATTCTGCAGTATAAACTACCAACTCCTCAGCAAGGCATTGCAAAGCCCTGCGCGTTCCAGCATCAACTTGGCTTCTCAGGTGCATCTCTTGCCACTTTTCCCTACTCCTTAAATACTAGACAGACATTCAAGTTCTTGCTTGAGAGATTCTGCCCTTTTCTCCAGGCAAACTTCTATTCCTTATACAAGGCTCAAGTCAAATGCCACCTTCTTTCAAATGCCTACACCCTGTGACCTGGGCCAAAAGCATTATTCCTTCCTCCAAGCTCCCCTCTGTACTTCTAGCGTTCTCATTCCAGGGCTCTGCAGGTTCTAAAGAATTTCCTTTTCTCCAGTCTGGGCACTGTGGAGAATCACTTCAAACACCCTCTTTAGTCAGAAAGCTTCAGGTCTATGCTCTCCTCATCTTTCTGACTGCCCAATCCAGGGATATTCCAGCCTTTGTTCTACTCTGCTTCTTGGTCTTTGTTCCCCACCACCCCTACTGTGGCCGAATCTCCAAACCTCTGGAACAGGATACAATCCTTTGTATGTGACCTCACCAGCTCTCTCCCACAGCAACCATTTCCAACTCAGGACCTCACACCCAACAGTCCCAGATGTGCTTTAGCCATATAATCTTACAAAGAAAAAAGAGTGACATAAAAATTTCACTGAATTGATTTCTTCCCATTTTACATAAATGATAACATTTGGTACACCCCTCTTTTTGCCAATAGCACCCACTCTGTAGAAGCTGTACCATTCACTTCAACATTGCAAATATCCAGGCAGTATCCTAGCCCCAAAGCACACTGGGGGCTTAGCAGGAGTAAGGCACATCCAGGGGCAATCTCTAAGTTGCTCCCCCTCAATTTCAAGCTGAATAGACATTGATAGCGGTGACCCATCAGCAGAAACACCATCCCCCCCCTTGTCAGCCTGCATCGGTCAGGCGCTTTTCATATTTGTAGCACCTCAGAATGTCATTCTGCGCCTCTTCTGGTGTCCTCTTGGACTTGTACCTAGGAGCAAATGCCCCTCTCTGTCCCTCCCCTGCCCCCCAACTATGCATCTGGAACACATCAAGCTAGAGAGTTATTTGAGAAGTCTACCTTGTGTCTCTTTAGGACTGACTGCCCTGAAAACTAAGCCTGAGCTGTGGTAGATGCTGGATGAGGAGAAAGTGCTCTCAGGCTTGTTTTATTTTTTCTCTGACTGAATTCTCATACAGGCACTAGACAGGGAATTAGAAAAAGAACATGTAGTAGAATCTGGGGCTTTGTATGGATGCTGTGTTCTCACTATATCCACAAAGCTCCTTATTCTCAGAGCTTTTGGAGACTTCCTAAGTTCTTTCTCTCCTCAACAAGTCTATGGTACTTTTCAGATTTCTCTCTCCTGGATTCCTCCAATCTCTGCCACAACCACCACCTCCAGTTGCCATCAAGTCAGTTTCAACTCATGGAGACCCCAGGTGTTTTAGAATACAGTGGAACAGTGCTCCATATGATTTTCAATGGCTGTGATCTTTTAGAAGCAGATGACCAGGGCTTTCTTCTGAGGTATCTCTGGGTGGATTCAAACAGCCAACCTTTAGGTGTAGGTTAATAGCCAATTGCTTAACTGTTTGTGCCATCCAGGTATTCCTTTCTGCCACAACAGCTCTGCTGAATTCACTGTTCCTAGTCTCTGGGCACCTAGCAATCGTCAACCAAATTCAGCTAAGTTTCCTCCCACCCCTGGCCTCTTTCTTTTACTACCTCTGAATATTAAACAAATCATATTTTACAAACATGAACAGTCCTCTTGAGACAGTAATTCAGATGTCCTGAGGATTCTCTTAAGCAAAATTATACCAAACCAGTAAGAGTTAACACATAAGCACTTACTGTGTGTCAGGCACTATTTTAAGCCGTTTACATTAATCACCATTTAGACTTCACAACCACCTTGTGAGACTGCTATTATTATTATCCCCATTTTACAAATAAGGAAGCTCTTCCTCTTGGGGACCCGATTAGGAGGGGTGGGAAAGCTGCTCAGTTTCCCCGAAGAGATGCCCTCGCTCAGCATCTCCCCACAACCCACTCCAATTTTTCTTAAATTGGTACAAATCACCAACCTAAGCAGAAACACCATCTTTCAACCCTTTTCTACAAAGGGAGAGAGAAAAGCTTGGAGATTGGGTTTCAAAGATCTTCTGTACTTGTTACAAGCAAGGGAACTAAAATGTCAAAGCAAGTAATTAAGCAGAGGAGATAGATACTAACTCTCAAAAAGGCTGAAAGCAAGACTTTCTCAGGTTAAAAAAAAAAAAAAGACTCAAAACTTGGTTAACTACATTAAGTTTCCTGACCTTGGGTACTGATGTCTAATTATAGAATATAAAGCTAAAGAGAGAAACTGTAACTCTGATTCTTTCTTTGTATCTCAAATTGTGATTGTTAGGAAATAAAGCTGTTCTAAAGTAGCACAACTTTGCACTGAGTCATCTGGCATTTGGTACAAAGCCATATGCTAACTCACTGATCCCGTGGCATCACTTCCTCCTTGTTAGAATTCAAGCGGGAAATTTTTCTTCAAGTACAGTGAACAGGGAGTGGTTCAACAAATTAAGGCAATATAAAGTTCAATGCATATGGAAAAATTAAATTATCAACGTTAAAGCAAACTCTAAAATGCTATTCTTTTAAAACTCATTGTTGATAAATAATGGAGCAGCCCTTAATATTTTTAATTTACAATGAATTAGGTGAATATCAATTGCATTTTGACAACGTGAACATCAAATTCAGTCATCATTTAACCTCAATTATCATTTCCTGGAGATGTTATTAGTAGTAGCAGCCCCATTTCACACACTGAAATTTCAGGCAAATAGGTGGTGTCCCCAAGATTTTTGTCTGTTTACCATCAAATGAAAAACAGAAGAAAATTCACTGATGGGTGATGAGTGGTGGCGTGGAAACTTAGCATTAGCAAAGATAGAGAACAACTGGGTGAAAATTTGAGATAAATCATGAATTTATGGCTGCTAACTGGGGGCTACTGCATTGGATAATGCTGCCAGCAACATTTGGAGATCAAGACCGAGCCACATGAGAAGATGAGGGGAAACAAGAGAGGCAAGGGCCAACAGAAATATAAGAAGCAAAGATTATCATGTATCCTAAGATGGAATAGGATTTTATGGAAAATAATTTTTACAAAGTAATGTTTCCCTAGAGAAACAAGACACTAGCGGTAATATTACAGTAGTATATTGAGTATAACCCACTACTTCTAAATGGACTAATATGTTAGATGTGAATGATAAACCACCTGAAAGGAGAGCAACTAATGAATCAAACTTTTATACACTTTCTTGTATCATTCCTTTGTACAAGTCTTAACCATAGGTAGGAGAACTATATACATAACTTACTGCCCAATTCAGTTCACTTTTGCCAGTCAAAAGGGGCATTATTAATAATTATACAAGATAGCAGACATAAACAGTTACAATCAACTCCCATGGGCCACACCAGTTCATGCCTCCAGCATATTCCCTTCCCCTTAGCCCAAAACATGGTGCTCCCCTCTTACCTGAACCACCTCACCTCCTTGCAACTGAGCACTCCTACTCTTCCTCCAGCCGTCAGTGTAGATACTGTCTCCTTCCCTGAGCCGCCCTGTAAGACTGGTGAACTGCCCTAATACTGTATTTTTATGCAAATAACATGCACGCTATATATATATATACATATATACATATATGTATACATATATACATATATACGTATATATATATATTTTTTGCCAACTGCACAACCCCCTTGTGCATTATTTTCTTAGGCACACTATGTATATGTGTTGGCATTATGTACATGGGCACGTTATTTGCAAAAAGTATGGTATGTGCTTTCAGGCCACCCAATACTTCTCCTTACCCCAGCACTTGCTACACTGCATTATACATGTCTCTTTACTCATCTGTCCCCTTCACTAGCTATGTCGAAAGTTTACTTTTAAATTTCATTTGCATGCTCTGATTTTAAAATGGCCTCACATTTCTCAGTACTATTAATTTACGGGAAAATATTTAAGATTATGAAGTCACAGCCTCATGAGTTACAGGGGCTTCTGTATTAATCTGTAGGCTTGTAAATTTCATGAAAAAAACAGGAGTCCTTGGAAAGAAGAGACACTAAAGTGGTTTTGTGTTTATTTCTATTAGACAAGACACTCTAGCCAATTTCTCTACTAAATTAGCTTTCCTTGCCATAATGCAGTGAATATGATAACAACTGTCCCAAAGGCTGTACATTTTAAGTCATATAAAAAGCAAATCTGCAGAAATAAATATTCCACTTTATTTTTGGCATGCTACACAATTCATCTGGCGTGATTTGTGCAGTATCTCCCAAACTACAAGGTTCCATAAGAGAGAATCATACAGCAGAATCCAGATTACCAGATATACATAGGAAACAATGACGGTTTTTCGAGTTGTTTTGGAGGCTGGTAGAGATAAATATCATTACCATCACAGACATTTCAAAGTCATCTGGAACAAAAATATGAGCCAAGTTTTAAAGACTCAACAAAAAACATATTTGTAAACATGGTCTTTACAAACTTTAAGACTGAAAAAAAAACAAAAAGCTCCTTGAGGGCAGGAATATGCTGAATGACTGAATGAATTTAGGCCAGTGCAACCCTGGCTACAAATTAGAATCACTGAAGTATTTTTGTTTTTTATAAAGCACAGTACAATGTAACAAAACAATCTGTGTACAAATCATCGAAAGAAAAACTAATTTGCTCTGTAAACTTTCACCTAAAGCACAATAAAAAATAAATTAAAAAGTACTAATGGTCAAATTTGACCCTGTTGTTGCGTTGTTGCATGCCATCAAGTCGATTCCAACTCATAGTGACCCAATATGACAAAGTAGAACTGCCCCCACAGGGTTTCCTAGGCTGTAATCTTTATGGGAGCAGATCACCAGGTCTTTTCTCCCACAGACCCATTGGTAGGTTCGAATTGCAGATCTTTTGGTTAGCAAGCAAGCACTTAACTGTTGAGCCACCAGGTCTCCTTGACTGACCATAGACTTATCGAATTAGAACCTTAAGACATAGGGTCCAGATATTGGTAATTTAAGAGCCCCCACAGGGCTCTAACACACAGCCTACAGGAGAACTACTCTTCTACTATCAATAGGATGTCCCAGAATCAGTGAAAGTAGCGAGGTGCATTACTAAGTGTTTTCTAGGTGGTAGGTGCTTTCTAGGAATGTATATGTATTAACCCATTTGATACTCAAAATGACTTCATGATGTATTACTAATATACCATCACATCACATTTTACCAATGAGGAAACTGAGGCTGAGAGAGGTTAAGAAACTTGCCAAAAGTTCCACACCCAATAAATGAAAGGAATGTGATTCAAATCTCAGCAGTCTGGCTCCAAAGTCTGCTCATTTAACCATTAACTCTATAGTTCAAATATTTCTACTAAAGAACATCCCCAGGGGTCTTAAGTACGTATCTCCAATTTTAACGGGTCTTTACGAGTGGAGAGTGAGGCAAACCACCAGAATGAGGGTATGAAAGGGATGTCAATTAAATATGTTACTAATAAAAGCAAATCAATAAAACTGAGGATTATACAATTTAAAACACTTCTTCTCAAAAAATATTTTTATAGCAGATCTTCTTGCTCATTAATTATACAATTCAAAGACAAACATGGATTTGAGGGCAGTTATGTGAAAGTTTTGGCATTATTTTTGCTACCAGATTCCATCTCATGTTACCTACTAAGGACACAGCTCAGCAACTGTCCCCACTCTCTCCTATACCATGTCTCTCTCCACAATCACAACCATGCACTAATATCTAATATTTCTTATCCTCACACCCCGTTAGCTATCACCTCATCATCTGTGCTCCCCTTTACACAAAATATCTAAAGGTAATTCTCTCTATGTATTATATCCAACTCTTCTTCCATTCCCTCTTTTACCAGTTTTGGAAAATCCTTCCTCACTATCTCTTCTAGTATTGCTTCTGTTTTATTCTCCCTTTTCTCTTCATTAGGACTTTACTTACACATGTTAGACCTTTCTACCATATCTCCTATATATCATCAGCGCTTTACTGGGTTCAATCTGAAGATTTCCATCTGACTTATCTTCCAGTTATCTAATTCTCTCTTCAAGTAAGTCTAATCTTCCATTAAACTCATCCATTAAATTTTAGTTATTGCATTTTCCAATTATAACATTTTCATTTGTTTTTATAGTTTCCAGTTCTCTGACAAAATTCTCAATCTCATCTTTTAATTCCTTGAACATACTGATAGTTATTTTAATGTTTGTATCCAATTTTGAAATTTCCTAAGAGCCTGTTTCTATTCTCTTTTTTGTTGCTGTTGTTGTTTTGTTTGTTTGATTTTTAGTTTCTCTTGGTTTTTGTACAAATCTTATCTCTTGTAAGTCTCATTGCTTTGGACTGAGATAAACTGTAGAGATAATTTGCGGCTCTGGGTGATTTTAACTTTCTCTAAAAGAGGATTTATTTTTGCTTCTGACAGGCAGCTAGTCTAGGGTCACTAGTACTCAAATCACCATAACCCAGTCAGGAACTGACATGACTAGAAACTAGCCTTCGGTATCTGTGAGGGCTCGTCTAATTCCAGCTCACCTGTACTCCTATGGCTTGGTTCTTTGGGGTTTCATCTAAAGGACTGGGGTTTACCAGGATCCTTTTTGGCAGGTCTTGAACTCCAAATTTTATTGCCCTAACACAACTAGTCTATATAAAGATTTTATCAGTTTCTTAGCTATGACTTCAGAATCAGAAAAAGAGGGAAAAGGTGGTCCCAAATTCTAGGCTCACCTTTCTGGGATTCCTCCTCTTCAAGACCTCCAGCCTCATAATTCCTCACTGTAATGATATCTCTTTGCTGCATTCAAACACATTTTTAAGAATATTTTGACCAACTCTTCTAGTTGTTCTCAGTGGAAGGACTGAGGAGAAAAAATCTTGTGCACCATTGCCTCTTCCATTCTTTCCTGACCACAGTCCACTCAGGTTTTCACCCCAGGTCAGTGGAACTGCTTGTTAAAGTCATCTATAATCTTAGAACTGCTAAATACAGAAGTCAATTCTCAGTCTTTATTTTACTTATCAGCACCAGTTCACAGAGCTGATTGCTCCCACATCCTTGAAACATTTTTTTCTCTTGATTTCCAGAACAATATACTCTGAGTTCTCCTACCACCTCACAGCCACTCCTCCTCAGTCTCCTTTGCTAATTCCTCATCATCTCTCCAACCAGGAAACTTGCAAGCACCAAAGGGCTGAATCTTTGTTCTTCTTCTCTCCCCTAACTACACTCATTCCCTTTGTGATCTCATCCAGTCTCATGACTGTAATCACCTCCTATATGCTGATGACTCCCAAATTAGTATTTCCAACCTTGATCCCTCCCGTTAGCTTCAGAATTTCAGATATCTAGATATATGAGCCCTGGTGGTGCCACGGTTAAGAACTTGGCTGCCAACCAAAAGGTCAACAGTTCAAATCCACCAGCCACTCCTTGAAAACCCTATGGGGCAGTTGTAATCTGTCCTAGAGGGTCACTATGAGTTGGAATCAACTGGACAACATGGGTTTTTTTTTTCTTTTTTTCCTACACTTGGCTGTTTCATAAGCATATTGTCAAACTTAGTATGTCCAAAACCAAACTCCTGATTTTCAGAGCCCTGACCGCACAGTGGTTAAGCGCTCAACTGTTAACCAAAAGATTGGCAGTTCGAACCCACCAACCACTCTGCCAGAAAAAGATGTGGCAGTCTGGTCCTATGAAGATTACAGCCTTGGAAATTCTATGGGGCAGTTCTACTCTGTCCTGTTGGGTCGTTATGAGTCGGAATTGACTCAACTACAACGGGTTTTTTGGGTTCTCCTCCAATAATCTTCCCCATCTTGATAAATGTCAATTTTATTCTTCACATTCCTCAGGCAAAAACTTTGAAGTCATCCTTATTTCCTCTTTTCCTTATGCCCTACATTCTGTCCACCAGCAAATTTTTATATCTATCTTCAAAATGTATTTAGAATACAACCATTATTACTACCTCTACTCCACCGACCTGGCCCAACCACCCTCCCCTCTCATTTGTATTACTGCAATAACTTCCCAACTGGTTATCTCCTGCTTCCACCCTTGGCCCCACAATCTATTCTCAACACAGTAGCCAGAATGATCATGTTAACCACCCAAAAACCACGTGTCATGGAGTTGATTCTGACTCATGGTGACCCCATGTATGTCAGAGTAGAACTGTGTGCCACAGAGTCTTCAACGGCTGACTTTTTAAGAAGTAGATCACCAGACCTTTCCTCCAAGGTACCTCTGGGTAGAATCTAACCTCCAGCGCTCCGGTTAGCAGCCATGTGCATGAGTCGTTTGCACCACCCTGGGATCCTGTTAAAACCTAAAAAGTATCATTGACTTCTTTGCTCAAAACCTTTCAGTAGTATTTCGTCTTAGCCAGTATAGCAAAGGAGTGTCCTTACAATGACTCATTGGGCCCTACATGATCTCCTACTTCCTTGATCCTTTGTTTACTCCACTCCAGCTATACTGGCCTCTTTGCTGTTTTCTGAACAATCAGATACATGCTGAATTCAGGCCTTTGCATTTTCTCTTCCAAATTTCTGTCTCAAATATCCCTTCCCCACACAGACATGTGACTTGGTTCCTCACTTCCATCAGGTCTTTATTCAAATGTCGCCTTCTCAAGGACGCTTTCCATAACTGACCAATAAAAAATAGAAACTCCTCCCATCACTTCCTATCTCCCTTATTCTGCTTTATTTTTTTCCATAGCAGATATCACTACTTGGCATTAACCATCTGTTTTGTTAATTTTAACTGTATCCTCCTTCTAGATTTCAAGCTCCATGAGGGCTGGAATTTTGTCTATTTTGTTCACTGTTGAGAACTAAAGGCCTGGCACATGGTAGGTACTCAAATAATTGTCAAAGGAAGGAATGAATGAATGATGAAGAACCAACTTAACTGATTCATCTATACCTGTCTAACTTACCTGAGCAAATGAAAACCACTCTTAAAAAGGTGCCTCTTTCTTAGATCTATAATTTGTTTAACATACTAAAAAATGCACAACCCCCCCCAAAGTGGCATAGAGCACAAGGCACATATATTGAGGGTTCAGCAATGAAAGATCAAAGTTATCAAAGAATCTATAACTGAATAAATATGTTTAAGAGATCACCAAATATTTCTTTTAAGAAAGGTATATTCTGCAGTTAACAATCTCCAGCCTCCTAGAGGATTTTTTTTCCAATTTCTTCTTCTCATTATCTTTAAACAGATGGAAGCAATAAAAGGAATCCAGCATGCTCAGCGTTCTAATTACCAGACTATTGCTCTTTTAAAATATCACTGTCCCTTTAACTTTAAAATAAAATGTTCACATGCTCAAAGTTCAGAATATTAAGAGATCTTGAACACATTAAGAAGTGCCTAAAGAACTAAAATCTTTGACTGTAATACCATATTTAATTAGGAAAAGAAAAGGATTCTGCAATTAAGGTACTTTACATGATAGAAATGTGAAATAAAGAGCTTAAAATGAAATAATTTGACAGGCTCTAAAGAGAAGTCTTCCCACTCACAACTTTTGATTGCCTGTGTTTTGCCTCTCTGAAACTGAAGACTATAGCTTAATTAATTTACCATTATGTCTCACATATAGGCATCAAACATTTCAAAGACAGAAAAGCAAAATGGAACGGTAATAAGAATAATCAAGAAAGTTTTTTTTTTTTTTAATAACCACAATTGTTAGATTATGAACAATTTGTTTAACACTCTAGATTGTAAATTCTAGGACAGCAGTGATTTTTGTCTGTTTTCTTTCCTGCTATATCCCAGGAGTCTAGAATAGTGCCTGATATACATTAGGTATCCATAGAGATTTGAAGGATTAAATACTACACAGAATCTTGGGGATGGTACAGGCCACACCTACCTGTTTTTATTACTGCCACCACTAAAAAAAAAAAAGTCATCCAAAATGTATGGCTTCCTTTCCTCAATACAATCAAATACTTTGAGAGAGTAGCAGGGATGCGGGGTCTGGGGACCATGCTTTCAGGGGACATCTATGTCAAGTGGCATAACAAACCTTATTAAGAAAATGTTCTGCATCCTACTTTGGTGAGTGGCATCTGGGGTCTTAAAAGCTTGCAAGCGGCCATCTAAGATGCATCAATTAGTCCCAACCACTTGGAGTAAAGGAGAACAAAGAACACCAAAGACACAAGGAAAGTATTGGCCCAAGAGAAAGAATGGGCCACATAAACCAGAGACTTCATCAGCCTGAGACCAGAAGAACTAGATGGTGCCCGGCTACCACCAATGAACGTCCTGACAGGGAACACAACAGAGGGTCCCTGATGGAGCAGTAGAACAATGGGATGCAGAACTCAAATACTAGTAAGAAGCCCAGACTTAATGGTCTAAGACTGGAGGTGCCCCGGAAGGCACGGCCCCTGGTCTCTCCATCACCCGAGAACTAAAACAATTCCCGAGGCCAACTCTTCAGACAGGGATTGGACTGGACTGTGGGACATAAAGTGATACTCGTGAAGAATGTGCCTCTTAGACAAGTAGATATAAGAGACCAAAGGGGCAGCTTCTGTCCAGAGGTGAGAGGGGAAGGCAGAGAGAATTAGGAGCTGGTTGAATGTTCATGGGGAATCAGGGGGGGAAGGAAGGAGTGTGCTGTTGCAGAATGGGGTGAGCGGTTGGGGTCTCATAACCAGGTATGTTAAAAAAAATTCTGTATGGGAGACTAACTTGAAATGTAAATTTCATTTAATTACATCTATCTATCTATCTATCTATATATATATATGTATAAAATATATGGCTTCTTTTTGGTTTGGTTAGCATCCCAAAAGTATATTTTAAGAAAAAAGAAAAAGCAAGCTTATAACAGAATGTTATTACATATCTCTGTTTCTTTCAAAATAAAAACTAAGCCGAACAAAATTGACCATAGCTCTTAGAGAATACATCCTTCAATTAAAAGTATTAAAAATTTATTTTTATTGCCTATTTTTCCCCCAGTTTATTAAGGGCAACTACAGGAGCTTAGTTGGGCTTTATTTGGATTTTCTTTTTCAATTTTCCTGTTGCTAATATCCCATCGCCAAGAGGCAATGTAGCAAATGCATGGAAAATCCAGGTTCTGAACAGGAATATCTGAAGACCTTTAGACTGGGTATTGCAACAGACACTATAGTTGTCTACCAACAATTCCTCTCTACTTCTTTCTCACTAGCAGATTTAACCTCTTTGTGGTATAGTTTTGTCCTTCATTTCCAGGTATTACACCTATATTCCAGTGGAAGGTGGGGGAAGGTCTAAGAGCAAAAGGAATCCTGCCAGCTAAATCTGTCCTGTTGCAGAAATTTTTTCCTAAGACTCATCTAAGCAACTTCCGCAAATGTCTCATTGGTCAGAACTGGGGTTCCATGCTTACTTACCCCTACCTGCTAGAGCATCTGGGAACTTTTCAATCTTTATATTAGGGGTGGAGCCCTGGTGGTGTAGTGGTTAAGAGCTCAGCCCTGGTGGCGTAGTGGTTAAGAGCTACAGCTGCTAACCAAAAGGTGAGCAGTTCAAATCCACCAGCCCTTCCTTGGAAACCCTATGGGGCAGTTCTACTCTGTCCTATAGGGTCACTATGAGTTGGAATCGACTTGATGGCAACGGATTTGGTTTTGGTTACGTTAGGGGTGGTTCCGAGGTGGTGCAAATGGTTTGATCTCGACTACTAACCTTGAGGTTGATGGTTTGAACCTATCCAGCAGCACCACGAAAGAAAGGCCTGGAGATCTGCTGTCAGAAACATTACAGCCAAGAAAACTCTGTGAAACAGTTCTACTCTGTAACACATAGGTTCACCATGAGTTGAAATCGACTCAATGGCAATGGGTTTGGTTTATGTTAGGGGTGACAAGAAAAAGTGTGCTATGAATGTTTTTTTAGTAGCCCGTTCACAGATTCCAGATTTATTTCAGAGCAGCAATGTGCCCAAATTAAAAAAAAAAAAAAGCCTACATTCCCTGGGCTCCTTTGCACCTAGGAATGGTCACATAACAGTTCCTGGCCAGTGACGTGAATAAACAAGTAGCCAGGTGGGGTTCTGGTCAGGCAGACAACAGAAACATGTGTTTTGCCTTTCGCCTTCATCCAGTGTGGAATGCAGATGTAATATTAGAAATAGAGCAGTCGTCTTAAGACCATGAGGCAGACAATAAGCACATGCCAAGGAAGGCAGACGTAAGGAGGCAAGGGCCTGGGTCCCCAGGGAAACACTGGAGCCGCTGTACCAGCCATGGACTCATTCACAGAGAAGAACAGAACCTCTACTAGGTTAAAGCCACTGTCACCAGTTTGTGTTTCTAGCAGCCAAATCAAATCCTGACTGATACAGATACTAGTGACGACTAGAGGATCCGAGGAACTAATAGCTTTCGGTAGTGCTTTCCCTAAATGCATTAACTTAGCATATGTATAAAAATAAAAACAAACTATGTGCTAATATATAATTTTCCATATTTTAGTAAGGCAATAGTATTGAGAGTCTGATTTTAGTTATCTAGTGCTAAGATTAAACTTTTAAGAAGGCACATTCTCTTCTATTAAATAGAACTAACTAAAAAAATTCATACAGGGTTTGGAAATCCAAGCACTATTAATGAAAAAGCCTGAATTATAGAATTTAATTGTATTACTTTTATCTTGGTAAACAGCAAGATAATTATCTGTATATAAATGTTTCTAGAATATTTGCCACCATCAAAAAATAGTTTAATCTCAAAAATTAAAATTCCTCCCAAAGCTTGCAAAAACCATTGACTTCCAATATAAAAACGTTTCCTATTCCATGGTCAAGCAATTCAGACCAGCCTTACTCTATTTATCAAAAATTTCAAGTTACTGCAGATAACGTAATAAAGTTTTACTAAATATTCACAGATGTCCTTGAAGTAATCCCTGGTCATCGTTAGGTTGGAGATGACGTGAGGTTTGACTTTTACAACTTTATATCTCTCTGGTTTGGGAAAATTAGAGGTTACTTCTCATGTTGCACATCACGTTTCTCACTGATTCCCAAACCCTGAGTGATGTACATGGTGAAGCACATCTCTGTCATCACAAACACTGTTCCATAGGACAAGGAAGTCCTCGCACCCTTTCCCACCCACCAAACTACTGATCCTAGAAGACACAGAAGAAACACCTCGTCCTCTTTGCGAAGGTTGTCCCCTAGGTACATTTACTACTCTTATAAACACCTTTAGGTCCCTGGGTGGTGCAAATGGTTTACGCTCGACGACTAACCTAAAGTTTGGCAGTTCAAACCTACCTAGTGGCACTGTGGAAGAAAGGCCTAGTAAGCTGTCATTGTTGTTGGGTGTCCTCAAGTCGATTTTCTATTCCAAGCAACAACATGTGACAGAGAAGAACTACCCCACAGGGTTTTCTTTGCTGTAATTTTTACAAAAGTAGATCACCAGGTCTTTCTCCCGTGGAACCGCTGGGTAGGTGTGAACCACCAACCTTTCAGTTAGCAGCCACGTGCTTAACTATTGTGCCACCAGGGCTCCTTCCATGAAGATTCAAAAAAAACCAAACCCGTTGCCGTCGAGTTGATCCTGACTCATAGCGACCCTAAAGGACAGAGGAGAACTGCCCCATAGGGTTTCCAAGGAGCACCTGGGGAATTCAAACTGCTGACCTTTTGGTTAGCAGCCATAGTTCTTAACCGCTGTGCCACCAGGGTTTCCCTGTAAAGATTAGAGCCAAGAAAACCCTATGAAGCAGTTCTACTCTGTAACACATGAGGTCGCCAAGAGTTGGAATTGACTTAGTGGCAATGGGTGTTCACACCTTTATTGTAGCATGTTCTGTTGTTGTCATTGTAAGGTGCCATCAGGTCGGTTCTAACTCATAGCAATCCTATGTACAACAGAGCAAAACACTGCCTGGTCCTGTACCATTCTCACAATCGTTGTTATGTTTGAGCCCACTGTTGTAGCCACTGTGTCAATTCATCTCGTTGAGGGTGTTCCTCTTTTTCCCTGACCCTCTACTTTACCAAGCATGATGTCCTCCAGGGACTAGTCCCTCCTGATAACATGTCCAAAGTATGTGAGGTGTAGTCTCGCCATCCTTGCTTCTAAGGAACATTCTGGTTGAACTTCTTCCAAGACAGATTTGTTCATTCTTTTGGCAGTCCATGGTATATTCAATATTCTTCACCAACACCACAATTCAAAGGCATCAATTCTTCTTAGGTCTTCCTTCTTCATTGTTCAGCTTTCGCATGCATAGATGCAACTGAAAACATGGCTTGGGTCAGGCACATCTTATTAGCCTTCAGGGTGACATCTTTGCTTTTCAACACTTTAAAGAGGTCTTTTGCAGCACATTTGCCCAATGCAATGTATCTTTTGATTTCTCGACTGCTGCTTCCATGGGTGTTGATTGTGGAGCCAAGTAAAATGAAATCTTTGACAACTTCAATCTTTTCTCCATTTATCATGATGTTGTTTATTGGCCCAGTTGTGAGGACTTTCGTTTTCTTTATGTGGAAGTGTAATCCATACTGAAGGCTGTAGTCTTTGATCTTCATCAGTAAGTGTTTCAAGTCCTCTTCACTTTCAACAAGCAAGGCTGTGTCATCTGCATATCGCAGGTTAATGAGTCTTCCTCCAATCCTGATGCCGCCTTCTTCATATAATCCAGCTTCTCCAATTATTTGCTCAGCATACAGATTGAATAGGTATGGTGAAAGGATACAACCCTGATACACACCTTTCCTGATTTTAAGCCACGCGGTATTCCCTTGTCCTATTCGAACAACTACCTCTTTATCTATGTACAGGTTTCCCATGAGCACAATTTAGCATTTCGGAATTCCCATTCTTCACAATGTTACTCATAATTTGTTATGATCCACACAGTCGAATGCCTCTGCATAGTCAATAAAACACAGGTAAATATCTTTCTGGTATTCTCTGCTTTCAGCCAAGATCTATCTGACATTAGCAATGATATCCCTCGTTCCATGTCCTCTTCTGAATCTGGCTTGAATTTCTGGCACTTCCCTGTCAATATACTGCTGCAGCCACTTTTGAATGATCTTTAGCAAAATTTTACTTGCATGTGATATTAATGAGATTTTTTGATAATTTCCGCATTTGGTTGGATCACCTTTCTTGGGAATAAGGATGAATATGGATCTCTTCCAGTCAGTTGGCCAGGTAGCTGTCTTCCGAACTTCTTGACATAGATGAGCAAACACTTCCAGCACTGCATCCATTTGCTGAAACACCTCAATTGGTATTGCGTCAATTCCTGAAGCCTTGTCCTTCACCAATGACTTCAGTGCAGCTTGGACTTCTTTCTTCAGTACCATCGGTTCCTGATCATATGTTACCTCCTGAAATGACTGAACATCAACCAATTCTTTTTAGTATAGTGACTCTGTGTATTCTTTCCATCTTCTTTTGATGCTTCCTGGGTCGTTTAATATTTTCCCCACAGAATCCTTCAAAATTGCAACTCAAGGCTTGAATTTTTTCTTCAGTTCTTTCAGCTTGAGAAATGCTAAGCGTGTTCTTCCCCTTTGGTTTTCTATCTCCAGCTGTTTGCACATGTCATTATGAAACTTCACTTTGTCTTCTTGAGCCCCCGTTTGAAATCTTCATTTCTTCTTTTCGCTTTAGCTACTCGACAGTCAAGAGCAAGTCCACAGTCTCTGTTGACATCTATTTTGATCTTTTCCTTCTTTCCTGCCTTTTTAATGACCTCTTGCTTTCTTCATGTATGATGTCCTTGATGCCATTCTACAACTCGTCTGGTCTTTGGTTGATAGTGTTCAATGCATCAAATTTATTCCTGAGATGGTCTCTAAATTCAGGTGACATATACTCAAGATTGTACTTTAGCTCTCTGGGCTTGTTCTAATTTTCCTCAGTTTCAACTTGAACTTGCATATGAGTAATTGATGGTCTGTTCTGCAGTTGGCCCCTGGCATTGTTCTGACTGACAATATTGGGCTTTTCCATCATCTCCTTCCACAGATGTAGTCGATTTGATTCCTGCGTATTCCATCTGGCAAGGTCCCTGTGTACAGTCGTCATTTACGTTGTCGAAAACAGGTATTTGCAATGAAGAAGTTGCTGGTCTTGCAAAATTCTATCATATAATCCTCAGCATTGTTTCTATCACCAAGGCCATATTTTCCAACTACCAATCCTTCTTCTTTGTCTCTTTCACATTCCAATCACCAGTAATTTTCAATGCATCCTGATTGCATATTCGATCAATTTCAGACTGCAGAAGTTGGTAAAAAAATCTTCAATTTCTTCATCTTTGGCCTTGGTGGTTGGTGCGTAAATTTGAATAACAGTCGTGTTAACTGGTCTTCCTTGTAGGCGTATGGATATTATCCTATCACTAACAGCATCGTACTTCAGGATAGATCTTGAAATGTTCCTTTGATGATGAATGCAATGCCATTCCTTTTCAAGTGGTCATTCCAAGCATTGGAGACTATATGTACAGCATGTTCTATACAGTATTGTTATTATTATCTGTTTATACATCTCTTGCTCTCTTATTTGGCTATAAATTGCTCCTGAAGACCATGCTTTCTGCATCTTTGCGTGCCTAGACCACCAGATGCTGTCTATGAAAGACCCGGAAAAATATCACTCAACATTTGCTGAATGACTATGAATGAGTCAATGCATACATGATGGCATTCACTATTGCCAATATCATAGGAAAATTCATTAGAGTTTTAATTGTGATTCATAGGTATACATAAAGCTAAATGCTTTTAAATAGAATCTTTAAAGGAAAACAAAGGGTTGTTCTGCTCACCATTTCGCCTAGAAATCTCTTAATCTAGGATATCAAGGCCACCTTACATACAAAAAACACTTCAGTGTTTATTGTCACATACCCTGGCTCATTAACACACAGCACCCAGTTGAGGTGAACATTATATGTTATATATCAGAGATAATAGATTAGGAATCATCGAGAGATCCCAGTTCAAGTCCCAGCCCTAATACTTCCCAGCTATCAAACAGTAACTGCTTTCTCACCTACCTAACAGGCTGTTGTGAGGATTACATTTCTTGTTTATGCACCCCTGATCCAGAGCATGGTGTCTGGCCCTAGGCATGCAAATGGCACTGAATGAATGAGCCAGTGAACAGCCAGTATTTAGACTCAAAGACCAGCCCATTTCCCACTACACCCTGCAGACTCATAATGCTTTTATTACAAAATGCTATTTTTCTTCAAGTTCATTTTAACAATGTCGGTTACTAGTTCTCTTCTCAGCACAGTGTTGTCCTTGAAAGACTAAATGCCAGTTACTGCCTTGACAGTTCCACTTTCTTAGGTTTAATTTGGTAATGATTTAACAGAAAAGAGGGGAAAAAATCCCAAAACACATTCTACTATTCTATAGCTCACTACAGTTAACAATTATGCTTACATGAAAATTGGCTGGAAATAGGCCGATCTTTGTGACAATTTATTTCTCTAGAATGGGACTGTATTCCTTTTTAGACCACAAAGGCCAACCTAAAATGTCTAGCTGAAAAATAAAGGCTATTCTCACAAATATACCTGAAAACCAACTATGTATTTAACCTATGTATTTTCATGATGCAAAAAAAGAAAAATATAATGTAGCCTGTATTCATCTCTTCCTGTTTCTTGGCTCTCTCTGTATATTGTACATATTCCAATTAGTGCTTCTCCTCCAAGAAATGAAAACGGACTCAAACACACCAATGATCATGAGGATGGTGCAGGACTGGGCAACCTAAAGGCAACTAACAACAACAAATCAGACGTGATCAGTCAATTCTGAAGTGGCTGCACCAAAAGCTAGTTCACACTGGAAGATGTAAACCAATCATCCACAGCAAACTGATGCCCATAAAACGAATGCTGTTAAATGCACACACTAAATTTGCATGTAATCACTCTCTGTGTAGTTTAATGTAAACATATTCCTCCACAGAAGAGCACTATTGAGGATTTTAAGAAAGTGTGTTTCAACTTTTTACCGTACTTGTTTTACTTCACTTGCTTTGCCATGTTCTGTGTGGATGTGTTCCATTTTTTCAGTTTCTATGTTCTAGCACATGGCAACAGAACTAAAGAACCTAAATACCCATCAGTAACCAAGGCACATTTTCTAGTCATCTTCATGGTTAATAAGGAAAATGACAGGCAGCAAAGTAGGAAAAAAGAGCATACAGAAATAAGCGGAATGGAAATTAAACTTCCCTTGCGGATAGCACTCACACATGCATCTTTCATTCAGGACCATACATTTACAAAAGCAAAATTCGATTAACTGGAAATGCATACTGGGAAATATGCTACAAATACCAATTTCACTTTCAGTTGTAAAACACTAAAATAAAAATATTGCTACTGAATCAGGGTTTAGGGGAGAGGAGGTATAATGGAATATCAGCACATTAATAAAGAATATGTAATTTCTTCTGCAAGCAATATTAGGATAGCATTGTATTTATTTTATGAAGACACACTTAGAATGTTAAGGGGTCTCTGGGCATTATCCAATTGTGATCAGTTTGTAGATTGCTAAGTTATCAGAGACTCTGAAGGTATTCTCCTTGGTGATAAGACAGTGTCCTCTGTTGAAACAATGACAATTTTTATCTCTGCTTGTCACCCGGCAAACTAGATAGACTATTGATTGAGGTTGGACATCCAAATACCCAAACAACAATAAATGGTGAAAAGAATCAGTCATTAACAGAAGGCAAAGTCAGATGCTCTGCACATTTGGTCAGCCATCAGTCTATAAAACAGCATTTATATAACCTCTAGAATAAACATTTTTCTTTTAAATTTCTTATTTTTATTGAATCTTCTCAAAAATATGGTGAATATGTACTCTACAACCGAAAATAAATAAATAAATAGAGAGAGAGAGATTTTATTATTTCTGGGCAAAGTAAGACATACAGGCTCTTCAAACACAATTTTGCTTGGGAAAAATGAAACCAATATACCCAATAGTTGAACTTACATGTACTATACACCCAAGAATTATGTCTCAGAGGTATAAACAAAAGCTTTTTTCCCTTCCAAGGCACTAGAGAAAGAGAACATTTCAGTGAGTAATTTATAATATATATGTGGGCCTAATACTTCAAAAGCAGGAGGTATTCTTATTTCATAAAGTCAAGCCATATAAGAAAGCGGGCACGCTTGCAATGCAAAAAGCATCCTTTTAGCCAATAAAGCTAAAAGGTACCTTAGAACTCTCTCTCCATTTCATAGAAAAACCAGTGAACCTAATCAAGTGAGGTTACCAGAGTTTCTTTAATCGACTCTAGAGCCCCACCCACACTGTCTTCTCATCAATATTCCTCAAAGCTTCCTCTTCCCCAATTACAAAAGACCAGATAGTCCTTTGACAGATGGGAGGTACACACAAGCTTATTTTCTACTGTTAAATGGAGTTAACATATCCAGGGAAGCTATTTCAATTACTGAATAAATGGCAAAGGGTAAAATGTGGAATTTAATGGAACAGGATTTAACAAAGTTCCCAACCTTATCAGCAAGCAAACTGGCAATTTCTGAAGATAATATGCTAGAAAAGACAAATTTTTTATTGCAGACAGAGCTTTCACATTTCAAGGATATGTTTTTAAAAAAACTGAGCAATATTTGACATGCAGCAGTCTATTATGCCAATTGACTGCAAGAGATCCATATTTGTGCCTATTCAAAAGAAAGGTGATCCAACAGAATATGGAAATGATCGAACAATATCATTGATATCACACGCAAATAAACTTTTCAGGAAGATAATTCAAAAATGTTGTAGCAGTACATCAACAGGGAACTGCCAGAAATTCAAGCCAAATTCAGAATAGGCCATGGAATGAGGGATATCCTTGCTGATGTCAGATAGATCTTGGAAGAAAGCAGAGAATACCAGAAAGATGTTTATCTGTGTTTTACTGACTATGTAAAGGCATTCAACTGTATGGATTGTAACAAATTACGGATACCACGGCAAAAAATGGGAATTCCAGAACACTTAATTGTGCTCATGAGGAACCTGTACACAGATCAAGAGGCAGTCATTCAAACAGAACAAGGGGATACTGTGTGGTTTAAAATCAGGAAAGGTTTGTGTCAAGGTTGTATCCTTTCACCATACCTGTTCAATCTGTATGGCTGAGCAAATAATTCAAGAAGCTGGACTATGTAGAGAACATGGCATCAGGATTGGAGGAAGACTCATTAATAATCTGCGATATGCAGAGGAGAAAACCTTGCCTGCTAAAAGTGAAGAGGACTTGAAGCACTTACTGATGAAAATGAAAGACTACAGCCTTCAGTATGGATATACCTCAACATTAAAAAGAAAAAAAAAAAAACAAAAAACACCTCACAACTGGACCAGTAAGCAATATCATGATAAACGGAGAAAAGACTGAAATTGTCAAGGATTTCATTTTACTTGGATTCACAATGAACACCCATGGAAGCAGCAGTCAAGAAATCAAAGGACGTATCGCATTGGGCAAATGTGCTGCAAAAGACCTCTTTAAAGTGTTAAAAAACAGAGATGTCATTTTGAGGACTAAGGTACACCGGACCCAAGCCATGGTATTTTCAATCACCTCATACGCATGCCAAAGCTGGACAATTAATAAGGAAGATCAAAGAAGAATTGATGTATTTGAATTATGATGTTGGTGAAGAACAATGAATATATCATGGATTGCCAAAAGAACAAACAAATCTGTCTTGGAAGAAACACAGCCAGAATGCTCCTTAGAAGTGAGCATGGCAAGGCTTCATCTCACATACATGTTATCAGGAGGAATCAGTCCTTGGTGAAAGACATCATTCTTGGTAAAGTAGAGGGTCAGCAAAAAAGAAGAAGACCCTTGACGAGATGGACTGAAACAGTGGCTGCAACAATGGGCTCAAGCATAGCAACAATTGTGAGGATGGCGCAGGACTGGGCAGCGTTTCGCTCCGTTGTACACTATGTGTCGGAACCAACTTGACAGCACCTAACAACAACAACATTATTATGCCATGCACAAAGCCTTAAAGGTCTTTACCCTCACACAGTGCCTCTGCAGAGTTCTCACCTCTGTGCCTTTGGCCCCTCCCATGATGCTACCTCCTCCAAGACTGCCTTTCTTGTCTGTGTTAAGTCATGGGCACTGCTTTCTGCATTACCAGGTTCTCGGCTCCTCTGCTTCAAGATGTCATTTCCAACTTTTATAAACCATTGTTGTTGTTAGTTCCCATCAAGTCAGCTCCAACTCACGACAACCTTATGTATAACAGAACGAAACGCGGCCTGGTCCTGCTCCATTCTCACAAACATTGGTATGTTTGAGCCCAGTGATGCAGCCACCATTATCAATCCATCTCATGAAGGATTTCCCTCGTTTTCATTGACCTTCCACTTTACCAAACATGATGTCCTTTTCTAGCAATTGGTCTTGCTTGATGACATGTCCAAAATAAGCAAGAGGAGGGCTTGCCATCCTTGCATATAAGGAGCAGTCTACTGTACTTCCTCCAAGACTGATTGTTCATATAAACCATTACTAAATATTTAAAACCCACTAAATTCCTAAGGCCTTAAATTTTCCACAAATATTTTCAAAGTTCAAAGAAAGTATGAGGTGAGAACCTTATTGCTAATCATTTGTAGATTTCATTTTTTTTAACACATAAAAGTTCTGAACTATGCCATTCTTTGCACTCAGGCTAGGTATTACCCACCACACTTCAGCTGGGTTTGTCTCTTTATTAATGAGCCAATTTCCACAGTATGAATGTTAACACACAAGCACTTTACACTGTATTATTAGACATGAGTAAGTGGACAGTAATTACAAAGTAATACATCTTGTTTCCCATACTGTAGTGTAAACTCTATGAAAGAGAAACGTGAGTTTTGTTCTTTGTGTTCTCTCTTCAGAGCACACTAAAAAAATCCATTGCTATCGAGTCAATTCTGACTCATAGCAACCTTATAGGACAGAGTAGAACTGCCCCATAGGGTTTCCAAGGAGCAGCTGGTGGATTCCAACTGCGACCTTTTGGTTAGCAGTCGAGCTCTTAACCATTGCGCCAGCAGGGCTCTCAGAGCACAGTAGGTTTGCATATTTGCTGCAGGCAGGCTGGACCCACCCTAAAACTGATTTCCTCTGTAAGAAACTTGGGACAAAAGACTGCCTTAGCACTGAGATCACTGGTCTTTGGCAAATTCACTTGTAGAATTGTAATCTGTTAACATTCAGAGTACCGCTTTTTCTAGTAACTCCCAGTTTCTAAAACTGGCTCTTTGTCTTCTTTCATTGCTGACTAGGAAACAAATATCTAGGTTCTGGTTCCAGTTCTGCCACCACCTAGCTAGGTAATGAGTAAATCACTTTTACTTCTCTGTCCTTCAGCTCCCTCAGATACAAAATGCTTCAGTCTACCCTGCTATGAAAATTTCATGATTCCAAACCAATTTTGTTTAATGTTTAGCAACCTTATAACATGAAAGCGCCAATACCCTAATGCTAAAAGCAGTCATAAAACCTAACACCAAAGTTCTAGGTGTCTGAGCTGGTTGAATGGGCTAAAAACAGTGCCCACCTCACAATTTTCCTCTTTTAATAAGCGTTAAATCAAGTAACAAATGTATTTAGTTCGTGTCTGGCATTTAGTACAGCACTTAATAAATATTAGTTGTCCCTGGGTGGCACAAGTGGTTTGTACCCGACTACTAACTTAAGGGTTGGGGTTTCAAACCCACCCAGCAGTGCCATGGAAGAAAGGCCTAGCCATCTGCTTCCATGAAGATTACAGCCAAGCAAACCCTACGGAGCACTTCTACTCTGTAACACGAGGAATCGCCATGAATTGGAATTGACTGGACAGCAATAGGTTTGGTTTTGGTTTATTAATATTGAAATAAACATAATTGGAACTAGTTCTATAGGCTTTCCTCAAAACCCACAATTTCAATGTAAGATAATAGAACTTTGTTTAGAAATTCCCTAAGCAAAAGAAATCATGATGCATAAACTTGTTGGCCACTGAATAACCATCTAATCAGACAGCACATTCCAGCAACCAGAATCTCCCCATTTAATTCTGGGTGATTATCTCATCTTTGAGCTGAATTCTCTTTGTCTCCTGCTTAAAAATAATCTGAACATAATTCTGAGTAAAGCCACCTACAAATAAAGTGAAAAATTTGTTCATTTGTTCTATTAAAATGGGTTTTTGATGCAATGATTAAATTAGTATTTCCTCTAAACCTCATTTATACTTTAATTTGTACTCAAAAAAAAGTCAGCAACAATGTAATCTTCAACTTTCTCCTATCTACCCTGTCCACCTGAACTTTTCTGAATTAAGAATCCGAAGGTGGCAAATCTTACAGCTCTTCAAGCTCTCTTCTAGGTCCCCAGTCCCTTCATGAAGCTCCCAAGAGATCTATCTACTCCATAGTAACTGCAATCCTTCAGGACCAAACCACCTCTGGTTGCCTTATAGAAAAGATTAAGGGTATAAGAATGTTTATGAATACCACTCTCCCTTCTGGATACTCAGTGGAAATTTTTCCTGTACTTCTTTTTATTTTCCAGACACAAAGCTTTAGTTAGCATCAGAGATCTTCCCTGACCATCCCATCTAAAGTCCCCTATTCTTCTTCATCATAGCACACCGTACCCTTGATAGCAGTTATCATGACGTGCACTTACTTAACATTTGCCTCCCTCATCAGTCTGTAAGCCCCATGAGGGCAGAATTTTATTTGATTCATTCATCAATGGAGGCCAAATGTCTAGTATAGTGTCTCATAAAACACAAAGCAAAGATTCCATAAATAGCTACTGAAAAAATCAATGAAATCTGGGATGCTGATAGGGCTCAGCACTGATCCAGACTCTGTAAGAAAAGAAGTGATAGATACGGTCTTCCCATAAAAAACTTATAATTTTATTGGAGAAACAAGACACACTAACTAGAGAAAAAGGCACATGTGACAAGAGGTCAGGTGCAGATTACAAGCATCCAACAGGAAAGAGGTCAGAGTAGAAAGAGATGAATGAATGGTCTCAGCTATCAGAGAAGGCTACAAGGAGGAAGTGGGTCTTGTGCTAGGCTTTGGTGATGTTATAGATTGAACTGTGTCCCCCAAAAATAAATGCTGAAGTCCTAAGCCCTGTACTTGTGAATGTGACCGTGTTTGGGGAAGTAGAGTTTTTCTGTGCAGATGTTATCAGTTAAGTCATACCAGAGTAGGATAGGCCCTAATCTTAATTTCTTCTGAGTGGTGTCATATAACAGGGAGAACAGACGGGGGAAGACAGCATGTGACAATCATCTACAAGGCAAGGAATGCCAAAAAATGCCCAGGGCTACCACAAGCTGAAAGAGACAAGGAAGGATCTTCCGCGAGAGCCAAGAGAGAGAGAACATAGCCCTGCCAAAACCCTAAATTTGGGCTTTTAGCCTCCAGAACTGTGGGAAAATAAATTTCTGTTCTTCAAAGCCACCATTTTGTGGTATTTTGTTATGGCAGCCCTAGGAAACCAAGACAGTAAATGAATAAAATAAGGGCTGACAATAGTGCAGATGGCATTCCGCAAAGAGAGGAAGCTGGCAGAATGTATGTCAAGGAAAAACATGCAAGTAAGCGTGGTCCATGCAGAAGTGATGGATGCAAGATTCACTTGCTGAACAGAGAGACATGCTGAGCAGCCTAGAAACAGATTATGAAGGGTCAGATTAGGAAAAGCCTTGAATGTCAGACTGAAGTGTTTACATTTTATTCCACGATCGAAAGAAAGCCTCCACGGGTTCACTGTGGAGTATCAAGTTAGTATTGGGAGAAGATTAACACAGCAGTTAGGATCAATCAGGTAACAAAAGACTAGAGGCAAGGAGATCTACAAAGATGTGATCACTAGGGTAATGGTAGTGGGAATGGAGAAATGACAAATACTAAAGACACTGTGAAGTTCCAGCAACTGCCACCTCTAGGTTAGAAAGGAAAAGAAAAGCAGAAAGGAGAAAATGATATGATTTCAGTGGGAATACAAATTATTACAATAAACAATCACCTGTGAGTGCTGTGCTCCCTTAAATAATCAACTATATGAGACAAAACAGTCAACATTTACCCTAAAACAAAGATGAGAAGGTAAGGAGGGGCAGGGAAGCTAGATTAATGGAAACAGAACAAACAAAATGGAAATAATGAGAATACTGACACTTTGTGAAAAATGTAACCAATGTCACAGAACAATTTGTATAAAAATTGTTAAATGGGAATCTAATTTGCTGTGTAAACTTTCACCTAAAACACAGTAAAATATTTTTAAAAAAGAATTATTACACTTTGTTTGCCTGACATGAATGTACACAACATGCTCTGGGAGTTGAGAACAGCATGCTACTATTAATGGCAAGGGTGTTAAGTCCTTATACCAACTGGTATATTTTCTGAACAAACTCTTAAAATTAGTTAAATGACGCTGACCACAAGGAGGAACAACTGAAAATCTATTATGGATCCAGCACAGCCCTGCGCCTTCCAACAAGCTGTGACATCGCAGGCTACTATGGTGACCCACTCCCTAAAGATGTGCAGAAGAACAGAGCCACATGGCCTCTCACAGGTATCAGGATATACATTACAGGGCAAAGGTCAAAAATCCCACCAATTCAAATGTTCAAGACTGGTACGTAGTGAGAGAAGCAATGAAAGTACTTGCCTGAATAGGACTTTTTTTTCCCTTAAATAAAAAAAGGAACCTAAAGAAAATTAAAGGTAAAATTAGTTTATGCCCAAATTCTACTATAATCCCCACAGTCAAGCAAATTATTAAAAGAAAAACAGTTAGGCAACTGGATTCTTAAGAACCTGCTATAACCAAAGAACTATCAGTCAAAAAATAGGAAAACCATGTTATTATCTCCCAGCTTGCATTAAAGATAGAATTCTACTGTTAGTCAACATGGATATTTAGGAAGATAAATGGATATTTATCATATTGTTCTTTATACTTTATTCTGAAATAAAGACAAAATTCTAACTGTACCTGCTTTGTCAACAGATTTGTTATTTTGCTTTAGTCTTGAGACTCAGGCAAGGTGGAACGAACATTCAAACAGGTTGGGGCAATATAAATAATGCATCTCGATGAAAATTTTTTCAGGCTTGAAAAATATTTAAATGTGTTTATTATGTTGTGCTACATCTTTGTCTGTAGTCAAGAAATAAATAGAAAGAAAACCAAAAGAATAGCAACAGCTAAGAAAGTCATACTATCATCATCTTTATGGAATACCTATTGCATTCCTGGCACTGTGCAGGGTGATAAAGTTACAATGAACACTTCCTTCATGGAGCTTCCATCCTGGAGTCTAGAGTTTGCTTTGCCCTAAGTGCTTCATCAAATGGTCTTCTGGAATAGAGAAGATTCCAAATTGAAGAACCAATTATATCATATACTAACACCCTGTCCTTGAAACAAATAATTCAACCTCTGAAATCCCTACTTTCTAATCTGTAAAACAGGAATAATTTTACAAGGAGTCAATATGCAACAATATAATTGTGGTAGACAGCCTCTAAAATATCCCCAATAGTCACCACCTCCTGGTATTCATATCCTTGTATAACCAGACCTAATGACTTGTTTCTAATAAACAGAACATGGCAAAGTTATGGGATATCACTTCTAATAACAGGCTACAGAAAGACTGTCTTTCATTTTGCTTGCCCTATGGAGAGGTCCATGTGGTAAGGAATTGAGGGAGGCCTCCAGTCAATAGCCAGTGAAGAACTGAGACCCTCAGCCCAGCAATTAAAAGGAATCTTGCCAACAATTATGTGAATGATCTAGGAAAGGAATACTCCCCCAGCTGAGCCATTAGATGAGCCTGAAGGACTGGCTTGACACCTTGACTGCAGCCTTATGAAAGACCTTAAGGCCAACACACCCAACTAAGTCATGCCCAGACTCCCGACCAACATAAAAAATATGAGATAATCCATGCTTATTGTTTTAAACTGTTAAATTTGGGGTGAATCTGTTAGATAGCAGTATAATTAATACAATAAGGTAAATGCAATTTGTACAATATAACGGAGCCCTGGTGGCTCAATGGTTAGGAGCTACGGCTGCTAACCAAAAGGTCAGCAGTTCGAATCCACCAGCTGCTCCTTGGAAACTCTATGGTACAGTTCTACTCTGTCCTATAGGGTCGCAATGAGTCAGAACCTGGCAAGGGGTTTCTTTTTTTTTAAGCATAAAGTTTTTGTGTTTTTTGTTTTTAAAGAAGAAATTAAAGTTGTCAATGATTTAATTCTACTTGCATCGACAATATCCATGGAAGCAGCAGTCAAAAAATCAAAAGACATACTGCATTGAGCAAATCTGCTGCAAAAGACCCCCTTAAAGTTTTAAAAAGCAAAGATGTCACTTTGATATCTAAGGTGCACCTGACCCAAGCCATGGTCTTTTCAATCTCCTCATATGCATGTAAAAGCTGGACAATGAAAAAGAAAATAGAATTGATACATTCAAATTGTGGTGTTGACAATTACTGAATATACCATGGACTACCAGAAGAACAAACAAATCGGTCTTAGTAGAAATACAAACAGAATGTTCCTTAGAAGTGAAATGGCAAGACTTTGGCTCACTTACTTGGGACACGTCACCAGGAAAGACCAATTGCTAGAAAGAGATGTTATGGCTGGTGAAGTAGAGCATCAGCCAAAAGGAGGGAAACCCTCAATGAGAGGGACTGACACAATGGCAGCAACAATGGGCTCAAACATACCAACAACCATGAAATGGGACAGAACCGGACAATGTTGTCTCCTGTTATTATGTACAGTCACCATGAATCGGAATCAACTCAACAGCAGCTAACAACAAAAGAAATTATGTATTCTATCTGGAATAACAATAAATAGGGTAAGATAAAATAAAAACAGTCCTTTTTAAGATCTTCCTTCTCTTGAATAAATGTACTCTATTTTTCATCCACTTACTAATGGAAACAAACACTATTAGCATTATCCTAAATTAGAGATTAATCAACAACCACCAAAATGAGAATTTTGACAAATTTTATGACAATAAAGTAGTATTATTTAGGACAGACAGACATAAAACATAATGGGAGAGGAAGGCTGAAGTTATGGAAAAAGATGTTGAGCAAATGCTAACCAAGAAATCTTCTGTATTTATATTAATATCAGACAAGAGTCTTTGAAGAATAACACAATACAGAGATTGCTCTAAGTATGTAACGTGGCAAGTATGTAATACGTGTGACAGACTGAATTACTGGTCCCAATTCTTCCTCCTCTGTGGAGCCGACCTTTGCTGTGTGACTCTGCAATTCCTCCCTCTAAAGGGAGTGTCCCTCCTCATCCTTTTATTTTAAGCTCAGTCATGAGACATGCTTTGGCCAAGGGGGTGTGAGCAGAAGTGACAGTCTGCCAGTTCTGTGCCTAGGCTTTCTGACATATCATGTATTTGGGCTTACCCAGTGGTGTGCTAGAGCCAGCTTGTACAGCCTCATGAAAGACGATTGATAAATTTTCAGCCATTTTTAAGCACAGCTGTTTTTAAAACACGTCCATTACTAAAAATCAAATTCATAAGCTTAAATAAACGTTAAAAACAAAAGTAATAAATACTCAAGACACATAACTTCCTAATTGTTTTACTACATTTTACTATTATCTGTGCTTATGAGATTGGCTGTTGTATCTGTCGTGGTGCAGTGGTTAAGCATGTGGCTGCTAACCAAAAGGTTGGTCATTCAAATCCACCAGCTGCTCCACAGGAGAAAGATGTGGCAGTCAGCTTCCATAAAGATTACAGCCTTGGAAACCCTATGGGGCAGTTCTATTCTGCCCTAAAGGGTCACTATGAGTTGGAATCGACTCAGTGGCAATGGGTTTTTTATTGTATCTGTATGGTAGAAATACTATGTAATGTATATAATGGTGTGCTGTTACACATCTTTCCAGTGATGTCATATTGGTAGCTTGAAAGAGGCCATATGGGGAGTATTAACACCACAGAAATGAGTAAATACTATAAATCTGGGATTTTTTGTTTGTTTGTTTCCTTGAGAGCTGGATATACTTCTGGTATCAGCACATACATACCAAAAAAAAAGCTTCCTGGAAGTCTCCGCCCCTTCAACCTGGGCCTCAGAAGTCCTGGTGTTAAGTAGCGGAATTAACTACTAATTGTGATTTTAAAAGAACATGGCCTGTAAACAGAATTCAACAAGAATTTATTTAGCCCTAATATGTGGCAGCCCTGGTGGCACAGTGGTTAAGAGCTATGGCTGCTAAGCAAGAGCTCTGCAGTTTGAATTCACAAGCTACTCTTTGGAAACCCTTTGGGGCAGTTCTACTCTGTCCGATTCCCTGTGAGACGGAATTGACTCACTGGCAGTGGGTTTAATATGTGCCAGACATCATACCAAGTACCATGGAATCAACAGTGAAGAAGAGAGACACAGTCACGGTGCTTAGAGACTAGTGGGAGAAAAAGGTAAGTACAGAGGCAACTACAACCCAGGGTGCTAAGAGGCAGGAGATGAGGCAAGGCAGGATGCACAGAGGAGAAGCACCAGGCTCAGTATCCCACTGGAATTGATTTCAGAGCTGAGAATATTCCAAAAGTTCAGTGAGAGATAACTAAAGGTTAGGTAGTAAAGAAGACTGCTAGAATAAACAGAGACAGCAGAGATTCTACAGGGGAAATGGGCAAGAATTTGACAAGTGATTAGAACAAAACACACCATCGATAGCTTTGGACCATCAACTGGGTGAGGTCACAGTTTGTCTCTGCTCCTCCTACATCAGATGGAGGCTGTTCATGGGAAGAGGTCCTATTTATCTATGTAGACCCTGACATAAGCAAAGAGCCTGACCCAAGGTGTGTGCTCAGACACTGATTACTACAGTTGTTCTTACCTCTCACTGGATGCTTTATCCATTTACCCACCAGACAACTTTAAATAAGTTCCAGAAACAACACTCAACAGCTCAAGTTTAGTCAGCATTTCATAAGAGCATTTATGCACAAGTACTGTGTATAAGTGGTAAAGATATCCAAATAGGTCAGTTCAGGGTTTGGGCCATGGCTTCAGAAAACATTGCATCACAAAAGCAGGAATGCCCTATACTCTCAACCAACAGAGAGACAAAAGCATTTGGAGAAGGGCATAATCTTTATGTACTTCTTAAAATCCAAAGCATAAACCCACTACTTACACCTATAAAGGTTAAGTCCAAACTACTAAGGTAAAACCAGCAATTTTAGTAGAAAAAAATGAAATTAAGATTTTTTTTAATTAACCTTTTTATTTAAGCAGTCCCAGCATACTGGATGTTCATAATCACAAAACAGCAAATCTTACCATAAGATTCTTGCTTCAAGAATTAATTCTACAAGCATAACCACCCTGCACATGATGTAAAAACTAAATTCATCTTAGCCACACTGGTAAACCAAGCACACTAAAGCCATTCCAACAGACGACAATTCAAATATTGAAAGACAGAAGGAAAATAAAATATTTGACAAGGCTTTCATTTAGAAATATCTCAGGATACAGTTCAATCAAGCACCAATCTATTCTTCTGAGATTATTAGCCTGCAATGAAATATTAAAATTAATAAGGCCATTTTCTTCAGAGACTTGGGTAAAAAAAAAAACTCAATGGGGATAACACAGACAAGACAGAATCATTTAATTTAAGGAAAAAAAAAACTTAAAACACTGACTCATTACTGTTATTCTCTGCTACCATTAAATATACACCTAAGGCATTTCTGGTATAAAAACCAAAATATAAACTGTGGACAAAACATAACACAGGCAGCCTGTTTCATTTTCCTGCTTCTGCAAAGCCTTTCTCCCGAGCATCCTGTACATTTGATTCCTTTTTCTCCAAATATTTTTTCTGCTCAACTACATCTCTACCATGCCAAGTTAAACTTTCCCAAATCTTCTTGTTCTAATCATAGTACAGTGAACCCTGGTAAAAATAACTGAGTAAAGCTTCCTTAAAACGACTGAGATCTACAGCAGCTTCAGAATTAAGATCTTTTTATGTAATGGCCAAAGTTACCACATTGCCACAAAACCTGAAATAGCATGGAAATACTAAATGCAATACACACACACACACACACACACACACACAAACCACTCAAACGAAGTGAGGAATTTCCCTCAAGTTGCAGAACATCAGTATATAAGTGACTTATCAGATGTAATTAAAGTGCAGGTTATTAGGGTTAGACCTAATTCTTACCTTGAGCCCTACATTTCTTAAGTTCTAGGCAAACTCAGCCTTTTTCGTTTATGTTTAAGACAGTAAAGGTCAAGGCATGAAAACTGAATGTTCCAGCAAATTCTCAAGAAGCAATTATGGCCCACCAGTGGCAAAAGATGGAGGAGCTAGCCATGTGTGGGTATATTATAGGTCTTTACTTCCTGGTACTACATTCAGGGACCCTGAAACCCATCATTCCTACACCACAGGAATTTTGTTTGGTTACACAGACACTAAGTCTTTAATCACACTACAAACCATTTGGGCCACAGGTAGATTAGATTATTCAGAACATTTTAACTTCTCTCTCTTTTTTTTTATTTGAAATAATGCAAATAATTCTAGGTAGTATTTTTAGAACTGGTTTTCCTATATAAATCAGTGGATGATAACGTTCACCTTTCAATATACAATAATCACCAAAGCTTTTGCTCCTATTTTATTCAATATACAACATCATTTGCAAACAACCTCTTAGATATTTTCAAATTAAAAGGCAGAAATGTTTACATGCTGTACTCAAGGAAACAGGGCAGCCACTGGGGAGTGGGAGGGGAGAGTGAATCAGAGGTCTGAATAACTGCTTTTGGAGACTGTTCCTCCAACTCACCATTTCATGACAGATTTTTAGCAATCAAACCAAGCTCATGTGTTATGGAAAGTAAAAAAAACATTTAAATGATGTCCCAATCAGTGATCCTGGAATCAAGCTTTTGAAAAACATCCAAAGAGAACGGGGACACAGGTTACAAACAGGCAGTTTACTTGGCCAAGGACTCAGTATATGAAGGTCATTTAGAAATTTGTTTACGAAGCACTGACATTCATAATTGCAAGTCTTTGCACTGGAAAACCCAATCGATGTGATTCCACATTTGGAAACAGAGGGAGCATCTCCAAGTTGGAAATTAACAGGAATGACTTAGATAAATAGCTAAGTGGGATACCTTATTAAACGGTTATTTTAAAAGTCATTTAAATTTTCAATCTCGTTGGTGACAATAAGCCTTTAAAAGTTACAGTCTTTAGGCCTAGGCATTACAAAGAAACTTGAAGTCAATCCTGAAGCCGACATTTGGTTCTGTCAGCTAGGGTTGTTGCCTGGGGCTATAGCCTTCCTGAGTTATTTGGCCTGTTATCACAGTCATGATAAATGGTTTCATAAAGTGCTCATGACACATCTGCCATCATCCACTGAAGCTGAGGAATACGTGAAACATGAATTAGCATTAAATGCAAAATAAAGTGTACAGTGATTTTCTAGGAATTGGTGTTAAAACAGATTAATAAAGAAATTAACAACAGCTCTATGAATAGAGATAATAAATGCCATCTTCTTCCTTAAAATACTAATACTAGCATTCTGGAAAAATAGTACCAGATTTATACTTCATCACTGTGTTTCTGTTATTTCTACATAGGCTAAAATGACAAGTTAAGAAGTAATACAATGTCACTTTTTTGAAGCTAGCAATTGAAGAGAATTTTTAGCATTTAGAGAAGCTCAAGGTTTCAGCAAGAAGTAAAGGATTAAAATCAGAGTCTATAACTAGGATTTAAAACATACATTGCTGTCACAATTCAATTTCTGATGTGTCTATAACTAGCGACATCCCTTGTAAGTGTTGGGTTCTAAAAACACTCAAAGTGATTTATCATACAACATTTTTTAAAGTATATCCTTTATCAATGTTTAATGACCAAAAAGACCCCTCATCCATATTATCTGATTAAATGGCAAAAAGAAGGGTTTATAACATTTACCCACTGTGTGCTGTAGAAAGAATGAATACGAAACAATGAGGTGGGGGAATGCAGAGTGAGATGTACTCAGAAAAAATGGCACATTGTTTCAATTGTTAGCAAATGCTCTATAATTTCCTATGCTCTCAATCTCAATTCCAGAACATTTAGCCACTTGAATTTTAACCTGTTACAGTAAATCAGAGCATCAGCAATACAGAACGGAAGGCACAACTATTTTAAGCTACATGTAAATAAAGAAAATATTTCTCTCTAAAATGTTTTAAAACCAAAGATGGAAAAAAATTACAAATCTGGCAACAATGTCTACCAAAAGAAGGCGCAGAGAGGAAGGTCTGTGGAATGGACTAGAATTTTGACAAAAGTTTGCAACATTTAAAAACTGAAAATTCAAAGTAACATTGTAAACTCAAAAGATTTCCAAGCAGTTCAAAATAATATTTCAAAAGTACATAACTTCGATGTAATTTACCTTTATTTTTTTTAATAATAAAAGGACAGGTAGCAAATATAAGAAACTTCAAGACATTTAGCTACTTGGAAGCAAAAACTATCTTAAAGTCTCTAACTGTAGGCATTTCCTAAGTTAATTATAGCATAAGAACAGTTTCTCTAACCATGTTCCACTGGTTGGGAATAGCCAATATACGTATTCGGAAAAAAAAAAAAAAACTGAAATAAATATCATGTAACTCTAAACTCTCCAACACCACTACCACCTTCCCAAAGTCTCGGGCTGAGTTTTATCATGTTATTAAAACAACACTGGGCTACGCATAGTCTTTGCTTGTAATTCTGAGAAATAAACTGGAATATCTTTTTTTCCTTCAACTTTACAGTCTGAAAGAACTAAATGTAGGATGCAACATTTTAGATAATGGTCTATAAAATTAGTGCACTTATAAAAACAATGGACAAAGACTAACACTTAGATCCTAATTCAGATTTTTCCGATGACTCAGAAAAATGACTTAAAATACAGCTCTTCATTTCTCTGGGCCTTGGTTTCAGAATCTATAAAATGAAAGAGCTGGGTTAACAGTGGTTGTAATCCTTCCTGGATATGGGGGCCCTGTGACATTCAGATGAAAGTTCCACGCTTGCCCCATACCCACCCCCAAAAAACAGACATAAACTCGATATGTAATTGTGGGGATGTAGACCACTATCCCTCTCCCTGAAGCATAGCCATGGACTCTACCTCGAATCCCCATACTGGAGGATTTCTACGATCTACCTGGTTCTAAAACTCTGACTCTGTCATCTGATGTCTTGATAAATTATCTCCCAAAATTATTGCTCACCTATTGATAAAATGTTAGAGCCTGGCTTTGACAATGGATATTTCAAACAGCTAAGGAACATCCTATACATAAATATATTATCCAATTTAAATTAAAATAAAATTTAACTACTTCAAATGTAGTTCTCTAAAAACAAAGAATCACAACTCGTTAGAGCTGTGATCTGGTGGTCGTCTCTTACAGACCCCTATTTGGGAGACTGTTTAGTGTGGGTTTAGATTCTAGCTTCTATACACTTGGCCATCTCCATCTGCAGACCATGAAAGCCAGCCCTACCAAGTGGAATGCATCCATCCGTCAGAATAATAATTGCACAAGGCACGGGTACCTCTCTCAAGGAGGTCCAAACCATAAAATAAGCTGTGCCAATGAGATTTCCCTCTCAAGAATTTGAATTAAGAAACAAAAAAAAGACTGTGTAATGGTGGCATGAACAAAGAATACCTACACTTTGATTTGTACAATAATTTTCTGTAATGACTATTTTCATCCTTTCTTCTGCCTAAATGCAATTGGCAGTATAAATCATCCACTAATCTTGTAAATATCCCTCAGATACAATCCACAGGGAAATGAAGGTCTGATCAGTAGACACCTATTACATAAAGCCATTTGCTACCATTCCAAGATCTGACAAGTAATTCATATTTTTCATACATACATCTAATAGAAATGTAATACCTCCTTTTAAATCTAAAAAGATAAAAAATTAAAGAAAACTTAATTTTTCCCCAACAGTTTATTAACTACCAAAAACCTGCGGGTACTAAAAATCAAATGGCACAGTTTTTTAAAACAAAAAACTTATAACTGAACACTTTTATTTTATATGAAGGACTCTACAATACAGAATATAGTAACTCATATAGCAAAAATGAATATTACAACTCTTGGTAAAAATTCATTTTCTATTTCTGAAAGATATCTGGGTCACTGCAATGTGATAAAAATCAAGCATGGCTCTTCTTTCCTTCCCAGTAAATCCCTTAGAATCAGAAACAACAGCAACAATTTAGGAATGCAAATGGAGTTTCCACTTGTATTTATACTTAATGATGACTTAAACGGAAGGAATACAGCTTAATTTATTGGAGACAGATTGAACCCAGAGGAATATATTGTTTAAAAAAACTCATTTCAACTACCAAAACAGAAAGGGAAAACCTGGCATAGAAGCAGCAGCTAAAGCCAAAGAGAAATTTAAAAATACAGTCTGAGGCCCAGTCTGAGGGTGATGGAACATATGGTGCTTGCCACTGGATGGTACAAATAGTTAACACACTCAGCTGCTGACTGAAAGGTTGCTGGTTCAAGTCCACCCAAAGGCACCTTGGAAGAAAGGCCTGGCAATCTACTTCTGAAAAATCAGCCAACAAAAACCCTATAGAGTAAATAAAATTACATTTTAGAAAAATTCTATGGAGCACAGTTCTACTCTGACACACATGAGGTTGCCATGAGATGGAATCAACTTGACAGCAACTGGTTTGGGGGAGGATTTTTGGAGGGACTTTGGAGGTTTGCTTATTGTTGCCATGATGCTGAACACACTTCAGCAGAGCTTCCACACTAAGACAGTCTCATCCGCAACCAATCATGGGGATGGCACAGGACGGCACAGCCCTTCATTCTGTTATGCATAGGGTTGGCATGAGTTTGAGGCTGACTGGACAGCAATTAACAACACTCCCTAGCACAATAAATTAATTACTCAAGACCATTACTTACTAAAACTCCTCAAATGTCCATTCTATTTAGCTTCAGTTTTGATTCTAAGTCCTTTTAGTCCCTTTTGCTACCTTGAACTTTATTCATGAATGTAATTAATGCTGTAAAACAAATCTTTTAAAAATAGAAGATACAGGTGAGTATCGTAATATAATATACACTCCCACATACAAAGGGACACGTCAATAGCTTAAAAAGATAATACCTCAATAATAAGGGAAGGTTTTTGCACAGGCTTCCGTAAGTCAGCTTCTCCTAATAAATATACTTCCCCAACATCTTACAGGAAGCAAACAAAAACATAGCCAAGCAGATTTTTTCTAACTTTATCCTACAAATACTTTTCATACTTAATTCAATAATATCAGATATAAACTGACCCAACCAAAAACCATTTCTGTCCTAGAATACAGACCTGAGCATAAGCCTAAAGCAGACATAAATATTTTTTTAAATAATCATTCAGTTCATTAAAAAATAAATTAAACGACACATGTTCTCAAATTCACATTTTACATGATAGTTTATGTCCAAAAGTTACGGGTTCAATTTAGATTAAGGACATGGTGTCTCTTCTTCCCAGTTTCCTAAATACATGAGCAGTAACAATGCAGAAATCACAGCAAATGATACTCCAAGGTATTATTAATACCATGCTCAGCTTAAACTCTCAGGAAAAGAACACTAGAAGTTGTTAGAGACAGTGCAATATATTCAGAACTAATATTTGACAAAGTACTCAGCCATTGATTCTGTTTGCATATTTTCAGAATTGAGAGTTCTCAGCATATATAGTTATGGGTAATAACACTGTAATTATATATGGTGATTCTGGATGATGGTAAGAATAAGAGTCCTTTTAAAAAGAAATGGAAAAATTTTCAAGCTTAGACAAAAGAAGAGAGAAGAGTAAAATGAACTCCCACAAAACCATCACCCAGCTTCTATTACCAACTTGTGGCCACTCTTGGTTCATCTATCCCTGCCCACTGCCCCACCTTCCCAGACTCATTTCATTACATCCATAAAAGTTTCTGTATATATTCTAAAAGATAACTCTTTTTAAAACACATTATCATTATCACACTTAAAAAAATTGAATAGTAATTTCTTAATACTAAATATCCAGTGTTCTATTTCTCCAACTGTCTCAATTTTTCTTTAGTTTGTTTGAATTGAGGTGCAAATAAGGTTCATATATTGCAATTTATTGATACATTTCTGAAGTCTTTTTTAATCTTTGGGTTCACCCTCCACGTTCTTATTCCTTGCAATTTATCTGTTGAAGAGACTAAATGGCTTGTCCTATATAGAGTCTCCCACAGTCCAGATCTTGCTGACTACATCCCCATTATGTCATTTAACACGTTCCTCTTTTCCCTGTGTTTCCCTCAAGTTGACAAATCTGGAGACTTAATAAGCTGCAGATTCAAATTTTTTTTAATAAGAGCACCTCCAAGGTGGTACTACTTTCGTTAGGAGGAACATAACGTCTTTGTGTCATATTAGCAGCCGTTCATTTTCTTGCCTGAATCTATTTTATTAGGACTTGCAAAACGGTAACATTCTAAACTAACATTTCTTCTGCATTTATTAGCTTAAAAACTTTTACAAAGAGAAACTTCTTATGAATTATTTGGTTATCCTGAGGTGTAACTGCAATCGGAAAGGCAGGATAAGTGATTGTTTTTTCTCTTTATCACTTTTTAAAGTAACAAGTTACTTTGCTATTTTTTGCACCTTTGTGAATTAATGGACTTAAACATACTTGACGTTGTTATTATTTTTCCTGAAACCACCTCATCTGTGGCCAGCAGGAGACTCTTCAAGTTTGCTCCTGAATCCTTTGCTACAACCCCATCTAGTCTTTGACAGCTTCCTTATTTTCTGGTATGACAGGATGTTTCAGATCATCTTATATATTCCCTGACCCAGACCTAGAATCGGCTATTTCTCCCAGGAACCACAATCTGAGCGCTGTAGATGCTCATTGCCACTGGATTGGTCATTGTTTCTATACCTTTCTAGTGGAAGAGAAAAAATGTTTAAAAAATACATTGTTAATTCATACTGATATTTCTGAATCAAGTTCAATACTACTGGGTTTTTACTTAACTTCAATCAGTCTTATACTACATCTCCTTTCACAAGCACATCCTGAAAAATCCTAGTTCTGAATGATATCAAGATAGTTACTCATTTATTTTATCCCATAATGCATGCATAACAGTGTCAAAATAATATACTGAGACTATTACCAATAATATGATTACTAAAAACATTTGAAACTTTTTGGGGCAGTTTTTTGTCCTTAGGATATAGCTGTTAGGGACATACATCAAAATACTGTGCTTACGGTCAGTTGATATTGTTCTACTTGATATGGTTATGCTACTTCCTCGATAAAGAGTATTGTGCATTTGTTTCAATTTGCTTTTGGTTTTTCAGGATTTAAAATTTTTTAACTTTGGTTTATAGTTATGTAAAACAACTGTTTTAGTATTGTTTTTAAATTCTCTCCAGACCACGCACCCTATTTTGCCTGTGTTCAGCACAGATCGCTCCTATTGCCCTCTTCTTAGGAACACCACTGCCACAGACCTCTGCAAACAACCAAATGGTTTCAGGACACAAAGAAGGTTAAAAACCTCTGAGAAAGAGCTTCCACATAGGGTAAGAATAAGGAACAGTGGAAGATTCATAAAAGTGATTAGACAGCTAATTGTAATTTAAAGCCTGATTTTTTTAAAAAAAGTAAGTCCATAAAAATTTAATCAAGAAAACAGAAATCCATGAACAACTGCCTCCTTTGCCATGAGGCCAGAAGAACTGGATGGTGCCAGCTATTATTATTGAACATTTTGATCAAAGATTCTATAGGTTATATATATAGATTCACAGACTGAGCTGGATGGGAGAACCTGGTAGAGCATGGTGCCACCACTCAGGCCATTCCCTGGCCCAGCTCCAAGGCACTCACACCTGCCTCCTAGGGTGACGCAGCTACAACAAAGGGGCAAACGGCATCTATCCATCATTGCTGAGAAGAGCACATTTAATTTGCTTCAACATTTATTGAGAGCCTATTATGATTATTTTTCCCTGTTGTGCCTCCAAAAGCATTTGAAGCAGCTCACACAAATGTGTGTATTTTTTCCATAAGGGAAGAAATCAGAGTTAAAGGAAAAAAAGGATAGAAAAAAAAAATTTTTTTTTTTTTAATTTTAAAAGATAAGGCCAAGAGTGAGGTTAATAAACAAAATACATGGTTTGAAGTTCTATACACTGGCTACAGACAGGCCACACATTAGGCTTTTGAGCATTTTAGTAAGCAGCATGAAGAAGGAAACATGATCAGTTACATAAAAAACAATGCTCCCAAGAAAAACAAACCAGTTACCCTGGAGAAGCACAACTACTCTCAGTACTGAGACCAGGAGAAGTTTCTCCCCTGTGTCCTCATAATGAGGTGACAGTGTAACGTGATCCTTAAGGTAAATAAGGGTTTCACAGGGAGTTTTCTTAGGAGTATGTCTCAGTATAAACTGACTACCTCAAACCAAACCACCATTCAAAAGAACCAACTCTAAAGGGTCTAAAACAACGTTTTCAGGAACTCTGCTGTCTGACAGGTTGACCCAATCCAGCAAGGAGATTTAGAATATCTAAAAGAATTAGGTGACATTCATATATTAAGCATATATATTAAAGGCAGGCAACATGGTTGGAGGTGGGAAAAAAAAAAGGCTTATCTCCCAATAAACATTTCATGAAAGTGTTTGAATTCTATGAAACCATATTTTAAATTTTTAATTACTAAAACTGTAACATTCTCAGCATCGGATTCCAATAGGATACCAATGAGAACTTTGAAACATCTGACAGAGAACGATGTACATATACAAATGGGTATATAATAAATTGGATGGAAAGATTTGCAAAGAAGGTATAGTGATAAAAAATTAATTTAAAAAAATGAATTAACTGCTGCAGTGTGATAGAACACTTTTGTGTGTGGCCTTTCTAGCCATGGTCTTGTGATAGGGTAATTGTAGCCCACCAAGGGGATTGGTCAGTTTTGCCATCCTGCTGGGCTTGAAATGAGCCACCCCGGAGGCAGGAAAGAGAAGATCCCACCACTACCAAGGAAGAACAGTCAGGAGCAGAGAGTGTGTTCTTTGGACCCGGGATCCCAGCACTGAGAAGCTCCTGGAACCAGGAGACTGAAAGAGAGTGAGCTGTAACCTTGAAGGTGGTGAGAAGCAGTGGCAGGAGAGAACTGGCAGCAGAGGCCTGGCAGCAGAAGACAGCGCAGTGGTCTTCCTAGCCCACGGAGAGAGAAAGCTGAGTGCCTTTGAGCTGAGGCCTAGCGCCAGGGAGAGGTGTGCCCGCGAACACGGCTGGGAAGAGGCTGTCCTGATGGAAGAACTATATCCTGAGTGTTCCTGACCCTGAATTGTAACTGTTACTTCCCTAATAAACCCCATAATTTAATTTAATATTTAATTTAATTAAATATTAATTTAATATTGTCTGTGAGTTGTGTGCGGCCATTGCAGTGAATTATTGAACCTAGCAGAGAAGTAGAAAGTACAGTAGGAAGGGATGGTTGGTGTCAGAGTTGGCAAAGATGGTGAAGAGAGGAGGCATGTCTGACCCCCACCTCATGGGAATCAGCCTTGGGCTGTTGACCTTGATTCTCATTTCCCCTTGTGAAGTTACAGGAGGTCAGACACTGCCTCCACGCTGTTTATACAACTGCATATCCTCCAGGCAATTCTCCATAACTATTGTGCTCTGAATCTAGCGTGTTAGATAAATAAGTGGCCATGAATTCCTGGCTGCACTCCTCATGAAGTACCTAGTGGAGAACAGATACTTCATCTGCAAGTTAAATACAAATCGAAACTTAAAGTGTCAACTATGCTGGGTGTAACAGCACTGAAGTACCTAGTCCTGAACAAAAGGTAGTCTCACCTTTGTAGAGAAATCAGTGGAGGAAATAGCTTTAGGCACAGCAAGATTTCCAAAACAAGGACAAAGGGGTAACCAGGGTCCCAGAATCAGGCTTCTCAAACTGAGGTATTTGTATCCCAGGTGATCCATAGTAGGTGCTACTCATATGCGAGCCACAGGACACCCATGGTACACCTTTCTAAAGCATCCCTTTGATAGTAATAAGTAGTCATTTAAAAAAATTATACACACACACACACACACACACACACACACACACACACACACGATAAAATATAAAATGCACATGGATCTTAAAATAAGTGTCTACAAGGAAAATTCTGCTGCTTTGAAGTATGTTCCCAAATCCCCAGGATTAACATTTATCATTACTACAATTCAGGATACCGGAATAGACTACAAGGAAAATTAGTATAAGCTACTGGCTAACAAACAGAAAAAAAAATTCAAATTCACCTGTACTAAAAGAGATCTATATATACTCTTAAAATAATACACTTCATTTTATACTTAAAATTACCAACAATACCTGAATTGTATAAAAAACACTTCCACAGATCGTGACCAGAAAAATTTTCAGCCTGGAAAATATTTTATACTGAGTATTACCAAGCACTCTCTCAGTCATTAAACAAACACACATACACACCCTCCACTTCACCAAAATAAATTAAGCAATAGAACTTGTTAATGAACTACCTGGATAAATTGTTTGGAAAATAGATCCCTAGGCTGCAAACAATGTGCACAAGGGTGTTAGGTATCAGACGGATAAATGTAGGGGAGTGTAATGGATAATAACTTCCATTTACTGAACAATCACAAACACCATGGAAGATAGGCATTATCATCCCCGTTTCACAGTCGGGGATTTTAGCCCAGATCTGCTTGCTCCAAAGCCCCCGCTCAACCACTATACTGTCCCCCAATAATGTTGCCATAATGTATATAATACTATTAATGGCAGCATTAGGGCTGGTATTTAAAGAATCCTCCCAAGATCTCTACCATCCCAATAGACCTACTTTACAAATGAATAAACGGAAAACACTAAGGAAATAATTCTATGTTACTTCCAACAGCCTTCTGCAGAAGGTGACCAACAGTAGAAGAATTATCAATAGCAGCATAGCTGCGCCTCAAACCTATCTGCTCCCTAACATGAGTCTGAAAAGCCCAAGCTCACAACTTAAAAATAAGGTACCTGTCACACATTTCAGATGGTAAACTATCAGACCTCTAATTGAGACGGACAGGGTAGTAAATCTCCCCAGGGTGGTTACAAAGGACCTGCTATCATTTCTGACTCTATGTGGGCTCTGCATGAGGAATGCAGAATAAAAATTAAAAATCCAACTGTAATATACCTACCCAAGCAGACACAGCATGCAAGCTTTCCCAGAAGGAATATAACTGCTATGGAAATCACATCCACCCCAAGAGACTAAATCCAAAGACTGGGAGCAGGGGAGGAGAGGTGTACAGAATGCTTATTTTGAAAATGCTCTCCAGGTGTGCACCACTGGTTTAAAATGGCTTGTCCATTAGGAGACTGAAGGTCACCATGTTGCTCCCAGGATCAGGCCAACGGGTTGGGTGGACAGTCTCTAATCAGATGTAACCTGATTCCCACCTATTTTTCCTAATTTGTGGCATGCGACTAGCCTGGTCTGCCCCAACCCCTATGGTTATGGTAACAGAAAACGTAAGTTTTTAAAATACGCAATTCCTCATATAAGACAACCAGAAATTATATGTATCCTTGGGATAGAAGTGACAATCATTGCCTTAGGAAAGTGATTCTGTGGATCTCCTAAGTCAAAGCCACATTTTGCAACATAAATATCAAACTATTAAAAGATAAAGACCAAAGGACTAATGGATCACATGAACCACAGCCTACACGCCCCAAGATCAGAAGAACTAAATGGTTCCCAGCTACCACTACTAACCACTCTGCCTAGGATCACAACAGAGGGCCCCAGACAGAGCGGGAGAAAACATGTAGAACAAAAAAAATCAAATTCACAAAAAAGGCCGGACTTTCTGGTCTACCCTGGAGACTATAACCCTAAGACACCCTTCTGATCTGAAACTGAAGCCATTCCCAGAGACCACCTTCCAGGCAAACAATAGACAGGCCCATAAAATAAACTAACACCCAAGAGGAATGTGTTCCTTAGAGCAATCAATTATATGAGATCAAAAGGACAACATTTGCCCAAAAGCAAAGATGAGAAGGCAGGAAGGGGTAGAAAATTCAGACAAAAGAAAACAGGGAACCCAGGGCAGAAATGGGGAGAGTGCTCATACATTACGAGGAATGCAACCAATGTCATGGAACACTATAAACAAACTATCAAATGGGAAATTAATTTGCTCTGTAAACTTTTACCTAAAGTACAATAAAAAAAAATTTTTTAAAAAGATAAATGGTTAACAGACTACAAAGAATATTAATATGAACTACTGGTTAGCAAACAGGAAAAACTGAAAGTGCTTGTACTAAAGGAAATATATACTGAAATAATACACTTCATTTTATACTTAAAATAGTTTTTTTTAACTGTATTACTCATTGCTGGTGGTTGCAGTGAAACAGTTATACTCAAACTTTGTAGGATGGATTGATAAAACCCTTTTAGACAATCAGTTTGGCAATACACATCAGAGCCATAAGAATGCTGAGGCCATCACAAAAATAGACAATTTAAAAATAGCACAATTCTAGGAAAACCAGTGTGATATGGTCCATATACACAGGTCTTCAATGGCTTTGATAATCCAGAAATAGGTTTTAGTGTTTCTAGAGGAACATATATACTATCTGTCCTTCAGGCAACCTTCTACACATCATAGCCATGCTTTGGTCTGGGGTTCGTTCATTTGGTTACTAGAAACCCACTTGATTACTCTTATGAGGCATTTAGTAAAAGGAAACAGAGGAATTGCCCCAAATCCAAAAGCAAAAAGGGCCAACTGGACATCAAGAAGAAATTAAACCAAAAAATTGGTACACCATCAAGGATCAAGACATCAGCTCTAAATTCCTCTTGCACACTCTGGAGCCACATGGTCTCTATCTTTGTTCCGCTCCTGCTTCGTTCTTCTCCCATTGCTGACTGCTCAGATTGCTGATTGCAAGTGACTCCTCTGGGGCTGCCCCCCAAATGGTGGCCTTAATCCCTGAGTTCTCATGACCTTTCAACTCAGCTCCCTAACAACTCTCTAAATCTCAATTCCGAATTCTGTGAAGAGGCCATCTGATTCGTTGGCCTCAGGTTAGGTGTCCAGCCCTGGTCCAATGAACTGTGAGGCAAGGTCACAGGATAAACAATGCTACCCCTTTCTGACTGTGAGAAGAGAAGGTTTTCTAGGAAAGGAGTATGGGCCAGGAGGAAATGAGAGTCATCTCTACTACAGCCTCTCAATCGGAGCTTCTGATAGATATTGAATAGATAGATATTGACCTAGGATTCTGCTTGTGGGAATTTTCCAGGAAAAGAATACAAAAAAGAAAATTCTATACGGAATTTTGGAACTGAACACTGTCATGGAAAGATTCAGTATATCCTTGCTTGTAATAAAAATCAGAATCAAGTGACTAATACATAGAACACTCTCAAGCATCTCTCAATGCAGTACAGAACAGCCAGAGAGCATAGGTTTTTCTCATTCATGTATGTGTGTCCTATCTCCTCAGCAAGCTCATATACTGAAATACAGGATTCAGATTTAAATATAAAAGCTTATTTAAAACATGGAAACTCTACATTCCAGGATGTTTTTCATTTAAGGTCCCACTACACTTCTTTACGTACTTCTTACACTCTATCTGGAAATTACTCATCAAGCTCACCTTTCTAGAACATAACTAAAGGACTAGAGGTGAGACAAAGAAGTCAGTTAAGTCCATTCACTGCAACTGCAGATTTTATTCATAGAAGAGGCCCTTACTGACAGTCTATTCTTATTTGATCCACAGTTCTAACTAATTTGACCACCTGCTCTCCAAGCCCATGGCAGATTAGAAGCAACAAATTTAGGGGGCGGGGGAGAGGGGGCTGCTATAGAAAAACCATGAAAACAAGATAAACTCCAAAGCACAGCAGTCTGAGCACTCAGAAAAGGGCAAATAGGCCCAACACACCTTCCCAGTTGCTCCTGAATGGCCCAGCTAGGTAATTATGTGTGTAATGCAAGCCCTCAGCCAGTATGAAATAGTGTAATTATCCTTAGTAATTTTTAAGGCAGCAGAGACTCAGAGAGCTTGCTCTATGGAATCAATTTTTGTTTGCTTGTTTTTAAATGTCTCGTGTAAACTCTTAGCTGTTTGAGAAAACTGATGTACTGGAATAACCTTTTCTCAAAGAGTTCCCAGATAGCAGTGGGTTATAGTTGAATTTGTCTATCGAGTGGATTCCAACATACTGTGATAAAAACTAGCTGAAGTTTGCCAGGCAGAGTCTTTCAGAACCTTCAGAGGAAATGACATGTAATTAATACATGAATAGTTTAAATTTCAATATATGTTCTAAAGTGCTTGTAAATTTGCTTTATCGCCTATATTAAACTCTCCTTACAATCTTGTTTATGCTGCTTACCTTACAACAAAGTCTCTGTGGCAAGGTATAACACGGATAAACTTCAGCCTAGATACTCCTCAAACCAACGCCCAAAATAACAAAATCCAAATTACTGCTATTACCCACTGCATTGGTAGGGTGGTTACACTTTTCCAAAGCACATACGAGAAAACAGGATGCAGATTTAGGATGATAACACTGGAGAACCAAAGTGATTGAGCTTTAGAGACCACACCAACTCTTCAGAACCAGTTATGGTCGGATACCACTTCACTCTGATGGCCTGAGTTTGCAACAGCCATTCTCAACCCTAGAGTGGTCCTTTCTCATCAATAAAGATCAGACCTGATGGGTTAAAAATGAGTGTTAGACCCTCTACTTCATTCTGAAAAAGCCCACCATGCTATCTTTGTTACCTGTAAGTTAACAGTTAGCTCAAATATTTCAATTTACAAAATTAAAAGATATTCTTATCCACATTAGAATATTAATGACTCATAGCCAATCTTTACAGTTGATTAAATTATTAAGCACTAGCTTTTTTAATAAGTTATTTAGTGGTAGTCCACATTCTCAGTCATTCTTGTACCAGCTCCCCCGCAGGCAGGGGCAAACTCGCAGACAGTTCTTTGCGGTCTGATAATATCTCAAAGGTGCTCCATTAAATAATGAGTTTTACCAAAGAAAAAGAATGGGAGATTGGCAGACAGCCGCTGTTGCATAAGCTATAAAACGGACTGAAGCTTTATTTGAAATTCTTTCACTGACTTAAATGGAGATACATACGGGCCCAGATGGAAATGGTTCATAATATTAAATATGAAATGCTGTAAGTAATTTGCAAAAACTTGAACAGAATTAGACAGCTGGGGTTGGGCATACAAAGGCCTACAGAGGGAGAGGCCAATCCACAGGTCAGTGTGTAAGTCTGCCGGGCTCACTGCTGAGCTAACCACACAGGCAGTGGATGCAGGACTTTGCTGGAAATGGGTTTCTTCAAACCTTCACCTCTTCTAGCTTTCAGTAATGCCATCGGTGTCAAAACCAGCATACACACCGGGGCTTCTTCAGGAACGTGAGAGCAGGAAGAGCATATTTTTATATGCCAAGTCTGCTTTTCTTTATCTAAAGGGATTCCACTCAGAAAGAAGCACAGCCCTCCCTTGACTCCTCTCCTGGTGTTAAGTGGTCATCTGTTCAGGCACACAACCCAACAGTTGTTAGCTGCCACTGAGTCACCACTGACCCATGATGACCCCACGCAGGAGAATAAAATTGGTTGCAGATTGGACCATTGTGATCCATATGGTTTTCACTGCCTGATTTTCAGAAGTAGATCATCAGGCATTTTTTCCTAGTCCATCTTAGTCTGGAAGCTCCACTGAAGCCTGTTCAGCATCACAGCAACACGCAAGCCTCCACGGACAGACAGGTGGTGGCCAAGCATAGATGCACTGGCCGGGGGAATCGAAAACAGGTCTCCGGCATGGAAAGTGAAAATTCTACCACTGAACCACCACTGCCCTCACAACCTTACTAGGCTTCTTAATTTCCAAAAACAGTCCTCAGCCTGCCCTCTACTCACTCAACTGTCAAAACAGACAAATATGACCTTGAACTGACAACACTAAGTATCTGTAGTACAGGCTTTCTCCAGAAAATAAAAGCATTGTTCGGGTCCTTAATATAACTATGCTTTAGCATTATCCCTCAATGTTAGAGGCAATTCTAAGAGACTCTGGAATATCTATTGTAGGGACATTGTTGAGGACACTGTACAATCATCATACAACATTTCCTATATTGGATAAAAATTTCTCAAGCCTCAATACTAAAAACAGCTCTGTTTCTCCTAAGTAGTTACTCAGTGGTTTGTTTTTGCCTTCAGAACACTGAATCACATAACTATTATGTTTCCTCCTCAGCTAAGGCTGCTATGAAATTCAGGATCAAGTTTTGGCCCTCTTCCAGCAGCTACATAGGACCTATTCTCATGCATTCTTATACACTAACCGCAACATGGCTTCTTAAATTTTGCCCCCTCTATCTTTAGTTTCCCCTTTGCTCTAATTTCCTGATCTACTAATCTTATCCTCTGAACACAAGTAAACACTCCCTCTATAATTCATAGGAAGTAATTCAACCTATGTTAGGTGAAATAATTACACATAAGCAGTATGTGATTTATTTTGGTTAAATAAATGGGCAACAATTTCCTCTTACACCTTTGGTCCGTTAACAAGGACCCTCCCCATTTAATAACTCTAAGCCATATTTAAAAAAAAAAAAAAAAGGAATCCCAGAGGAATTTAAGTACTTAAAATATCAGTCCAAATTTTTGGCAAATCTGACAGAACACAGCTGTGAACTCACTGAAACTGCGGTGACAACAAGCAAGACCCCCAAGTCACATGGCTTACTGGCAAGGACCAATGGAAATTTTGTAAAAGAACTTTATATCTTCCTATCTCAGCTTTTTTAAGCTTTGAATTTTACTGTTGTTGTTGTTAGCTGCCATTGAGTTGACCCCTGACTCATGACCCCATGTGTTACAGAGCAGAACTGTTCTTAGGGTTTTCTTGGTTGTACTCTTAACAGAAGCAGATTGCCAGGCCTTTTCTTCTGCAGAGCTGCTGGGGAGGGAGGTTTGAACCACCAACCTCTCAGCAGCCAATCACAGACTGCTTGCACCACCCAAGCTCCCTGAATTTTACTATAGAAAACTGTTTTTTCTGTATCTAATAATACTAAGGAGCCCTGGTGGTACAGTAGTTAAGAGCTCAGGCTGCTAACCAAAACATCAGCAGTTCAAATCCACCAGCCACTCCTTGGAAAACCTATGGGGCAGTTCTACTCTGTCCTATAAGGTTGCTACGAGTCAGAATTGACCTGATGGTAGCCGGTTTGGTTTTGATTAGTAATACTAAAATAATAATGATAAATCGTTAGAAGAAAGTTGGTAGTGATTAATACAAGTCACAACTGCCCAAACTGTATATGCTGAGTTTAATTATTCACAGCCATTGATCTAAAAATTCTTTCATACACATCACTATCCACACAGCTCTAACCAAGGTCATCAATGACTTGCTAGTAAAGACTCAATTCCCAGTCTCCTCTTCCTTGACCTTTCAGCAGCATTGAAGATGGCTGACCACATCTACCTCCTCAAAATGTCATCTTTACTTGGCTTCCAGGACACCGCTGGTTTTCCTCTTAAATCTCATATCTTTGGCCATTAATTCTAGTCTCCTTGCTAGTTGCTACTCATCGCCCTAACCTGAAAACTGCAGGGTGCCCCAGAGTTTGGCCATCTTCTATCTATTCTAACTCTCTTGATCTCATCAGTCTCATGTATTCACATATCATGATGACTCCTCAAATTTACTGCTCTATCCTGAATGTCTTTCTTGACCTCCAGGTTCATTTATCCAATTTATCTTCTTTACATCTCCACTTGGCTGTCTAATAGAAATCTCAACCCTCACCCCTTGAAAGGATTTAATAGTTTCTGTACCATGTTGTTGCTGTTAGGTGCTGTAGAGTCAGCTCTGACTCATAGTGACACTACATACAATAGAACAAAACATCGCCCAGTCCTACGCCACCTTCATGATCTATACCATACAGCAAGGCATTTTAAGCACTGACATATAACCCCCTCATAAGATAAAGCTAAAACCAAAGTATTTGCCTTATTAGAAACAAGAAACACCACTCACAGTCTTCAAATCATGATTGTGTTTAAATGGCCATAAATTCTGCAAGGCATTTGTGAAACAATCTGCAGATGTCCTAGCAGACAATTTACCAAACACTTTAAGTAGACATGACTGTCCTAAATTGCTTATTGGTGCTCAATTTCACATGTCACTTATAAGCACAGTAACAACAGAGCTGGAGAGTATCGCACCTCCTCCAAGCAGCACAGTGAGGACCATCAATAGTGTGTGGAATGTGTGATTATTATACAGTCATGGCTCTCATAGCTACCAGACGTCAGTCCACAGACCGTTCTGTGTTTGAGGACATGCCTGGTGATCCACTGGGTATCAAGATTTCTTCTGATAACTTGATGGAATGGATCAAAAAGGATTCATTCAAAGAATCTGTATGTGGAATCCTCACCAGCTCACAAGCGTTCAGGACTCTCAGGGATACACAGTAGAAGAAAGCACGTCCCCACCTCCACATCGATCGGAGCTGGGAACAAATTCCAACATGGCCAGGTTTGCTGTAATACTGCAATCTTAGGGAGTGGGCACTTACGACCACCAGGGCACACACAAGCCCAGCCAATGATATGACCTGGCTTAGTCTTGTGTCTTAGTCTGCGTGCTTTAGTGGGCCAAGCTGGGCAGGAGGCTCTGGGCAATTTGGTGTGCTGGCTGTTCTGCCAGCAGCACATGCTGAGGTGCTTTAAAGCACATCATACCTTAAAGACCAGGAACCTCTATCTTAACGTGTCAAAACAGAGCGCCTGATATTCATTCCTAATCTATTCCTCCTACCATTTTCCCCACTCAGTAAACGGCATTCCATCCCACCAGGTGATCTGGACAAAAACTATGGAATCATCTTTGATTCCTCTAGTTCTCATAGCCCACTTCACTCTGGAAGCAAACCTTGTCGAGTCTACGATCAGTATGCATCCAGAACCTGGTCACATCTCACCACCTCCACCTCCACCTCCACCACCAGCCTGGTCCAAGCACCATTAGCTCTCACCTAATTGCTGCAATAAACCTCTTAATTCATTCTCTAGGCTGCCTGGCTGCAGTCGATTATCCACCTAGAAGCCAGTGGTCCTATTAAAAATTAGATCATCTCACTCTTCTACTCAAATCCCTCCAGTGACTACTCATCTGACTTACTCAGAAGTAAAAAAGAAAGAAAATCTAAGTCCTTAAAGGACTTACAAGGCAACATGATCTGGCCTTGCCCCATGCCCAGCTTTTGCCTCTGATCTGTCTCCTACCACTCTCCTCCTCATTCACTCTGCACCCAACAACCTGACCTTCTTGCCACTCCTTGAATTCTCCAGATATGTTACATCTCAGGGCCTTTACACTTGTTGTCCCCTCTGTATGGATCATCTTCCCATACACACACATGGCTGAACACGTCATCTTGTTCAGATCCCTACATGTCACCTTCTCAGCGAGGCTGTCCCTACCTACCTGGTCAAAAACTGTAACATCTTTCCCTGAATCTCAACACTCCATAGCTCCTTTCATCTTCTTTTCTCCTATGGGTGTACTACCATCTAACACCAGGGTCTGCAAAATATGGGCTGCAGATCAAATCCAGCCCACCTGATTTTGAAAATAAAGTCCTGATGGAACAGAGCCACGCTGATTCATGTACATATCGTCTATGGCTTCTTTCACCCTGCAATGACAGAGCTGAGTAGTAGTTCCATCAGAGACCATCTGGCCCACAAGCCTAAAACATTTACCAGCTGGCCCTTTACAGAAAACATTTACCGACTATTGCTCTAACACATTGTTTATCTCCCCTCTATGGCATTTAACCCTCATGAGATCAGGAACTTACCTCTTAGGTTCACTACCGTATTCCCAGTGCCAATACAATGTCTGGTGCATAGTAAGTGCTCAATAAATATTTGTTGAATGGATGAAGAAATAAATAACAAATCAGTATGGTTGAGTTGGAAGATCTAGGACTTTTCTTTCTTTAAACTGTTTTTATTGTGAAATATACATAAAAATACCTGAAACATAAAGGTACAATGTAAGGAATTAATTATAAACACTTATGCAACCACCACCCTAGGCAAGAAATAGCATATAGTTAATGGCTTTTAAGTGAAAATAATGTGTTTCTATAAAATCCAAAATTAACTAAAGAGCAAAGTAGAATTATACCTAGCACGAAGATGTTATTCACCTAATAGAAGCACCCTAGTTTTCTCTGCTGCTTAGACACACTACACAAACATTTTATTGCTTCTCAAGACAACAGCACACTTCAAGACAAAGCAAGAACAGGAAAAATTCTAGAAGCTAGAAAAATTCTAGAACTGTAATGCTAGCCTGTTAAGGCGTGTGACATTTTAGTTAAATTGCCTTACAATAAGGGCTTTGGGCATTTTAATAACCATTCCCTCTTATTCGAGGTCCCCAGAATCAAATTCCACTCGAAAATGAACACTAGACTACTGAGGCTCTCATGTATTTATGTAAGTCTCTGACTTCATTTTTCTTAAGTATTACTGATCCCTCAGAGGAAAAAATTAAGACAGTCACCCTCAACTTCTCTTCCTTATATTCCTCTTCCATATATTAACGAGACACTGCTGCTGGAGCCCAGAGAATTCTGAAAAAACAATTTAGAAACAATTCTGACTTAACTGCTGTGTCATGTCCTATACTTGTCTCCCTTCCTCAGAATGAGGGGGGACATTTGTATTAAAACAGTATCTCTCTTACTTAGAATGCACCTGCTCCGGCTGATTAAGCTCCGACTGAAGTCATAATCCTCCACTTCTGAGACCACTACCATTCTAACAAAATGACTTATCATTCCTGGTGAGGCATAAGAAAAAAACCCGGGACCTGTAAAAACAGAACCATCCCTACACAACATGGGAGAGAAGAAGGATGGACAAAGAGGCAGGGAAAAAAGATGCAAGAAGCTAGTACTAGAAAGTATTTTCTTATAAAATTCACAGAAATGTTGTCACTATTTACAGATAATAAAAGTTCCATAAATTTTTATGGAAATCCATAAACTACTGTTCACAGAGCCAAATTCTTCACTACCACCAGAAATGCTGTATCGTGTTTTGCTGTACTAAAGCTGTCTGGTTTTTTTTTTTTTTTTTTTTTTACAGGCCATCAGTTAGAGTTTATTGCCATAACAGCAAATATTACAAATAATTTGCTCATACTAATTTCACACAATGATAACTCCTTTGTTCACAATAATAAAAAGTACTACATAACTTTATTCAAAATTCAAAATTGTACTAAGCTTTTAAAATATGTTTACAGGCATAATTCCTATTTCCATATGGTTTTAATGTGGAGAGAAAAGTCTTAAGTAGTACTGTAGAGTTCCACATATTTTCCTCATTCACAAACATATGCACACGAATATAGTATAACTGTTGTATAAAACGAGAAAAGGTCAAGCATCCACTTTGTACTATATCAAGGTTTCATCTTACACAGTTAAGCTTAATGGGATATGATTTGCCCTGTAGAGTATCTTGGTAATGGTACACTGTATTTTACTGGGAAACAGTTGCTTTTAAACATCACCTTTCTCCTCACGCCATCAAAAGCAAAATAAATAAATAACCTATATCTTTCACCCACTTTAAGAATTGTATTTAAAATACTAAATTTCTGGTACAATGTACCAGGCTAACATACTTTTTTTTAAAAAAATAGCACAAGGAAGTTGGCTTATATTCCAGCATTATATCAGGCAGTATTCTGTTGTGATCCATGAGGTTTTCATTGGCTAGTTTTTGGAAGTAGAATGTCAGGCCTTTCTTCCTAGTCTGTCTTAGTCTGGAAGCTCTGCTGAAACCTGTCCACCATGGGTGACCCTGCTGCTATGTGAGATACTGGTGACATAGCTTCCAGCCTCACAGAAACATACCCGCCACCACAGTACGACAAACTAACAGATGAATTATATATAAGTTCACCACGAGTCAGAGCCAACTCAACAGCAATGAACGAAAACAAGGCTGTTGGTAAGAATGTACAAATCTGTTATTTCTAAGATAAAGTGATCTTGCTAAAAATATGTAATTGTAAACATGCTATCTACAATTAGTAAATTCAGTGATTAATTTTATTTCTTTCCAGATCCCCAAGTAATCGCAGCGTTATTATGGTAATAAAATAGATATGCTAAAAAGGCATCTGGTAAAATATATATGAGGTTAATGAAATTTAAAATACTTCCCAGAATGGAGTCTTCTAAGAGCATAGAAAGACATTTCTGAGTCACACTGAACAAGTGGGGGGAAAAATTAGTTTATTTCATTTCCCTCAGCAAACCTACTTTGGCATATACATGAGCCTCCTATATAGATTTACATGCACACATTTGTATTCATATATATAAGGAGAACAATATATCTATTAGGAGAAAAGGGTATAAGCAGCTCAACAAAATTCTACAGGATCCTGCAGGCATTGATATTACAACATGAATTTTTATGAGTTTTCAGGGAGAAAAAAATATTCCTAATGAAAGGCTGATAAGACCTGACAGCTCAAGTAAGCGAAATACATATACCCTCAGGCTCCTGCTTACTGAGTCCTGTGTTGCAGGTGGCACAGACATAATTCAGCACCCAGTTGAGCCCCCACTGTGTTTAGGGCCCCAAGGTTCAGGAAGAGGAACCCCACCAACTCCCAAAAGTAAGACCATCTACTATAGCTATTCCTATGAAAGTTACTCTCTCATATGGTCATACTGCTATTGGAGAATCAAAACATTAACAATGACAAAAAAGTATTTTAAAAAACCCACTGCCATCGAGTTGATTCTGACTCATAGCAACCCTACAGGATGGAGTAGAACTGCCCCCCAGGGTTTTCAAGGCTGTCATCTTTAAGGAAGCAGACTGCCACATCTTTCTCCCACGGAGTGGCTGGTGAGTTTGAACCTCCAACCTTTTGGTTAACAGCTGAGCACTTAACCACTGCGCTAGCAGGGCTCCTTAAAATGTATTAGACAAGGGTTATTCTCTTCACCTGTTGATTCCTTGCCACTTACTTTCACTATCCATATCATCCTCCCCCGGGATGATACTCCTTCTTTGGGGTGACAGGCCAGCATTTAGAAACATTGCTATGAAGAGAATATTGCATTTATAAATGGTACTTCTGTTGGAAAACACCCTTTTGCTAGTCACAGAAAGGCACTGATGCCCTGAAATGGGAGAGAGGCAGGCTTCCTTCTCTGTTTCCTCTCTCCTCACATCCCTAAATGTCTTATCCATCAGTTCAGCAAAATTAAGTCAGGGAAAAAAATCCTTCTCTTTTTGTAAAACGTGTACTAGCAATTCTCAGCCTACTAAAGGAAATGAAAAGCACAATACTCCTAATGGGAATGACACTTCTTAATAGCTGCCTTGCTATTTGAGGATACACTCAAAAACTTTCAGGGTAAACATCACAAGTGGCATCAAGTTAATCTGAGGTCTGTTAAACCAGAGTGTCACTCCACCATATTGAGAAAAGTGTTCAGTTCTGTAATGTGACATGAATGTTCGTCCAAAAGTTAGGCTGTGGTGAGGGCACAAATTTGTAAGGAAGTGTGCTTACAAACACACACACACACAAATCTGAAGTCTTCTAAAACCCAAACCCACTGTAGTCAAGTTGATTCTGACTCATAGCAACCTTGTAGGACAGAGAAGAACTGTCCCATAGGGTTTCCAAGGCTGTAAATCTCTACGGAAGCAGACTGCCACATCTTTCTCCCAAGGAGCAGCTGGTAGGTTCAAACTGCCAACCTTTTATTTAGCAGCCGAGCACTTTAACCACTGCACCACCGGGGCTCCTACAAGTTACAAAACATTCACCAACAATGCAACAAGTAGAGCCAAGTATGCAAAGCCCTTTGTTATTCTAAATACTCCAGTCAGTGCGCTTTACCTCAGGTACATGAAAGTCAGGAAAATCTGAATGTAAAAAACTCACACACTTGAGAGGTAAACAAATGAATTTAAATCTTATCCCTGTGTCTCAGTTATCTACCCATTGCCAGCAGTCAAGTTGATTCTGACTCAAAGCAACCCTACAGGACAAAGTAGAACTGCCCCTTACGGTTTCCAAGGAGCAGCTGGTGGATTCAAACTGCCAACCTTTTGGCTAGCAGCCGAACTCTTAACGACTGTGCCACCAGGGCTCCCGTAGTTATCTAGTGCTGCTATAACAGAAATACCACAAGTGGATGACTCTAACAAACAAATTTATCTTCTCACAGTTTGGGAGGCTAGAAGTCCGAATACAGAGTGCAAGCTCTAGTGGAAGGCTTTCTCTCTGTCGGCCCTTGAGGAAGGTCCTTGTCTCTTCAACTTCTGCTCCTGGGCAATCTTCACGTGGCTTGGCATCTCTCTTCCCCTATCTCTGCCCTGCTCGCTTGTTTAACCACTTTTATATATCAAGAGATTGAGTCAAAATACACCCTACACTAATCCTTCCTCATTAACATAACAAAGACAACTCATTCCCAAATGGGATTATAACCAGAGGCATAGAGGTTAGGATTTATAACACATATTTTTGGGGGACCTAATTCAATCCATACCACTCTGTCACTAAATGGAAGACTCAGTACAAACTACCTGAGTTCCCTGAGGCTTCTACCTGCCACCCCATAGACTTGCCATGAGGACAACATGGGATGACACGTGCAAAGCACCTAGCACAGCTCCTGCTCATAAAAGGCCCTTGGTAAATGGCACTGGGCATAAATATTAACTTTCTCCACAAGCCAAGAGGAGCAAGGCCAATGCTTCTACAACCCTGGCCACTCACAGAATCACCTGGCAGGCTTTTAACATGCACACACACACAGAATCAGAATCTCCCAGTCAAACCCTGATGTGTGTACATTGTCAAAGCCCCATAGATGATTCAAATGTAGGTCAAGTTGAGGCCAAAAACATTGCCCTAGCACCTATTCCTCATTTCAACTCCAGATGTCAGGAATGCAGGCAAAATATTTTGCCTATTGTGTTTCTGGCTTTCCTTTTTACTTTGTCTTTGGTGTTTTACTTCGTTAATGGTCACTGGCCTTTCTGCATTTGTGCCTGTATGGTTTGATCCCTCAAAGTAGTACTCAGAAAGGGGAGCAGCATTCCAAGCAATAGAAACAGAAAAAACCAAGAGTATGTGATATGGCTATCTATTGTGTTTTACAGACCACCCCAAAACTTAGTGACTTAAAAAAATCATTATACTTAGCAATTTTGTATGTCAAGAATTTAGGCAGGGCTCAGCAATTCTTCTGTTTTACATTATTTTTCAAAGTAATAATCATAATGAACTGATGAATCCATTCATGAGCAACATTAAAAAAAAAAAAAAAAATTATCCCCTCACTGCGTTTACTGACCCGTCCATGAAATACAGAGGGAAAGCATTGGTTTAGAAATCTGACAAACTCTGACCAAGTTATTTAATCTCTGTGAACTTCACTCTCCTTAACTGTGAAATGGGGATATTCCCCAACTTCCTTGCAAGATTACAGCTAGAACTAAATGAAATAACGCTCATAAAACACTAGCACAGTGCCTGTACATTGTAGGCTTTCAAGAAATGGTAGCTACAATATTGAAATGCATTATTAACATTTTCAAAGTGAAACAGCCACAGAGAATCACTTGTAATTAACAGCATCCAAAAGTCAAAATATTTCAATGACACACTGCTTCCGGTTGTATCTGAAGGTAATTCAAGAGCCTCATACTCAATTTTAATGTTTTCTTTTACCTTTTAGGGAAGAAATCCAGTCAGTTAAATCATTAATGACAGATTTAATGTGCTCCTTTCAGTCCAGATGTGGATGTGCAAGATATCTATTTTCAAGGCTCATCCACTTTGGTTAAAACCATTTTTTCCTGGCTTTATATGTTTTTATAGCGTGTTATTACACAGATAATTGAGCATTGCAATTCAGCAACCAATTGTGGAGAAGAGCCGTCAGCAAAGCTGTCAGGGAAATTAATTAGTAAAAGAAAGGAACAGTACTTACCAACTATTTACACAAGGATGTCATAGTCATCTTCTCCAGAATTTGCTTTTGCAAACATTTCTAAATGTTTGCCTGTTCAGATGACAGAGTAGGTGGCACCCACATCCCCTCCTAGCTGTCCCTTCACAGAGGTCCCTGCAGCTGCTCATCCTGGGAGCCTGAGAAAGCAAAGCCCTGGTTTCCTCAGTGCCTTCCAGAACCTGTTACTCCAGAAAAGAAGCCCTTCACCTCCAGGGATCCACATTCTCGCTCATCACCCTCTTCTGGACCAGCACTCCCAAGAGGCCCCTGCGAAGAATTAGGGGAAGAGAACTAGGACCCCTGAGATATCTGATTCAGAAACCCAGACAGTCTGAACTAGTTTTATTCTGGGCATTTCTGCCAATTGGTGACAACTGGCCAGCCAGCAGCGCCAGACTTCTAATCCCCAGTTGCTGCAGAATCGATTGTGTCAGAGTAGAACTGTGCTCCGCAGGGTTTTCGATGGCTGATTTTTCGGAAGTAGATCACCAGGCCTTTCTTCTGAGATGCCTCTGGGTGGACTCAAACTGCCAACCTTTCAGTTAGCAGCAGAGCACGTTAACCGTTTGTGCCATCCAGGGACTCTGCCCAACCTCTAGAAACTGATTATTACATATAACTCCAACATGTAACTCTTAACATTAATTTTTTTTTAATCATCTCTTCTTTGAATCTAACACTGAACTGCTCATGCGACAGGGGAACACAGAATGAACGTGAAAAATTCACGACCTGCACCAGCTCACGGTCCCCACAGAACAGTGAGGAGATGGTATCCTAGAGTCCTGCTTTTATCAGTCTTTCAGGGGCTAGCACTGATTTCAGGGCTTCAACTTCCCTTAAGCTGCAGAGCAAAGTTTCCTCTGTGCATTTTATCTATTCAACAAAGATTTACTGCATACTGGGAGGCAACGGCTGTGGATACAAAGATGAGTAAGACAAGGTCTCTGCCCTTGCGCTGCTTACAGTCTGGCAAGAGGAGAAGACGCCACAACTCGAGAAGTGCATTAACAGACCTCTGGGGGACAAGCAATGCAGGAAGCCACTAACTTGCTGGGGGCAGTCAAAGGGGAGGGGTGGAAGGAAGTCCATGACCTTTGAGGACAAACTGAGCTCTCAGTGCCTTATTCCCATTTGCCTGGATCCCAATACTTTAATTTTTAGTAAAATTACAGACTGGCAGGGCTAAGCCTTTATGTTTATGGGGCTATATACAGAACCTCATCTAGGGGTTTTCAGGCACCTAAGTTTTAACCATAGCTACAGAATATATAAAAACTCAACTCACAAACTCAGATGTGCAAAAAATATCACATTTTTCTTTGTCGTTCACTGCCATCAAGTTGGCCCCAACTTATGGCAACTCCATGCAAAACAAAACACTGCCCAGTCTTGCACCATCCCAATGATCGGTTTCAGATCAGACCACTGCAAACCATTGGAGTTTCCTTGGCTGATTTTTCAGAATTAGATTGCCAGGCCTTTCCTAGTTCATCTTAGTCTGGAAGCTCTGCTGAAACCTGTTGAGCAGCAAAGCAACACACAAGCCTCCACCGACAGATGAAGGTGGCTGAACATGAGATACACTGGCTGGGAAACAAACATAGGTCTCCTGCATGGAAGGTTAGAATGCTACCACTGAACCACCACTGCCCCTGCTCTTCTTTAGATCAAATTAATTCTGATTCCAAGGCCCATGGTGGGGAAACTGATCCCTCACAGTCATTCCTGGAACATCACACAAAAGGAAGGGGCTCCAGCCTATCATGTTCACTGAGAACCCTATGGTCAACTAGCATAGTTCCCTGAGATCCATCACCTCTGTGCCTCCACGTCCCACACAGGGCACCAGAATCTTTGCCAAGACAGGAAACCCAGATGCTTGAAACCCTGGCTCTCCAGGCCCACCAAGGGCCAGTCTCCTCCTCCCTTCCCTCATACTGCCACTGAGAGGCTGACAATGTCCCAATCTACATATCTCAGGACACACCAGCCTTGATCCTTTCCTCACTCTGGGGACGCTGATCTCTCTCTGCTCTCAAAGGGAAACCACCTCCCACCCCAGTGCACCCAGCTTCCTCTCTTCTACAGACTTAAGACATTTTACAAAGAGACTGGGAAGAGCCTCTACTTCAAGTTGCTTCACTTTTCTGCCACATGAATATCCCTGAGGCAAGGAATTAAAAGGGTCCTAGTTCCTGCTTGAAATATCAGAGAGGAGAAACAAACAAAGTGCAAGACACAAGTGAATAGTTCAAAAAAGATTATTCTGTCACAGGTGCCACCCAAACAAAACATCAGAAAGAATGCTTTATCTTTAGTTGAGGTAAATACATCTCCAGTAGAAGGACACCCACCACCTCCAAACATGAGGGGACCTTTCTCTGTATATGTACCATAAGGTCCCTGCTCTCCCCCAAACTACTGTCCTACCATCCACTTCATGTTGGGAGCTGTAGGAAGTACTGTGTCTTCTGGGTATAACACAAGTCTCCCAGTTCAAAGGACAGGAAGGAACTTGCTATTCAAAGAATGGAAAATTAGAGTCCCTTGAATGGTCTGTTCTGCAACACTGAAAACCTACAATGAGATTTTTTTTCAAAGCTTAATCTAAGACTAGGGTCTCCATGCCCTCATTAAGAATCAAGGAATTCTAGAGACCCCAAATACCATTTCAATAAAGGCCAGGGAACTCCTTGTCTTCACATGCCAGAAGGCTAAAGTCTTCCAGGCAACAGCCTCACTCTCTATATCATTTCACGCATTAACCAGGTGGTCTGCAAACCACATGCGGAAAGTGTGAATGTTTAGTTCTCAGAGTTCCAGTTAATAGCATAGTTGTCTCGACACATCATCAGGAAAGACCAATTGCTAGAAAAGGGCCTCATGGTTGGTAAAGTAGAGGGTCAGCAAAAACGAAGGAAACCCTCAGTAAGATGGACTGACACAATAGCCACAACAATGGATTTAAATATTCCCAATATCATGAAGATGGCACAGGACCGGGCAACATTTTGTTCTGTTATACATAAGGTTGCCATATGTCAGAGCTGACTCAACAACAACAACTGCCAATTTCAAAAGTCCAGAGTACATGCTGTGATTATAATAAAAATAACTGGACAGAGAAGTTGTGGAATTGTCCGGACACTCACATGCTGGGCACAGACTGCTTGCTTCGTTATTTTTCCTGAGTGAACAGTGAAAGACGAGATGTTTCAGGCCAGGGAACGGAGGGCGGGGCTAAAAGTAATTTCATTTGGGAGCTTAATGTTAATTATAAAAGCAGAACTGTCCTAAGTGCTACACCTTGGCTTGGACATTTATAAACAGACCACTTCCTCTAATTTTACCCCACTCGACATAAAATTTTCATCAGTCCTCCTTATTGCCTTGTTTTATAATTTCCCGTGGCTTTTAGAAGCAGCCACCGTGTCATATATGCCCCCACAGCAGTAAATTATGATAACCAACCAACCACGTAGTTGCCATCCAGTCAATCCCAACTCATGGCGACCCCATGTATGTCAGAGTAGAACTGTGCTCCAGACCACAACTGGCATTCACTAACTCTTTGGTGAAGAAATTTTCCCCCATTCTTTCAGGATAGTGAAGGAGACAGATGAAGTCTGATTTTTAGAGATTAGGTTTTACTAGACTCACTCCCTTCCCACCTGAAAACACTGAACTAGCTACCCTGGCAGGTTTGAGGTCTGGAGAAACTACCTTATAAACCACAAGCTCCGCATCATAAGGTCAGTAAGTCTGTGGCTACTGAGAACGGCAAGCAAGTGCACATGGCCAAGAGGTCTCAGAAAGCTCCCAGTGTCAGGGGCTGCGGTGGCCACAGGAGCATCAAATCCTCAGTCATATAGGGCTCTGCTGTGATAGGGATCGTGAATCCTGCCAAAGACACAGAGCATGAGAGCTTCCCCTTGAAGAAGTTTTTCAAGCGCACTTTGAAGAGGAGGAAAAACACATAGAGGGTGTTTGAAACTCCAGGTGGGCCAAAAATATCAACTGGTCTAAACCTGGCAATTTGCAAGTACTGAGTAACCAATAGATATTCTAAAGCAAGGGAAGAAAGTGCTATCCCAAAGAGGTATCACTAAAAAATGGTTTACCTGGTAAATTCTTACCGAACACACTTTTTCCCTAAACTTTGTCTCCACAACAAGCAAAAACAAAGTTCCTTAAGACAAGGACTAAAAAAGTGTTAGGTGTAAATGTTGTTTAATTACCTGGGGAAATATAAAGCTTAAAAAAAAATACTTTGATTAGAAAGTTATGAAACCATAAATAAACTGGAATTACAGAAAATACTATAATCCCAATAGTATATTCTATACCAATAATTTTACATAGGCACAGACTTAACTATAAACATATGGAAAACCAAGCTGTCATTTACTATCCCTTCAAAATATTATTATTTTTAAAGATAAAAATAGAGGCCTTTCCTAACACTGTAACCATATCCGGTAGACCAAATCATTTAATCTGGTACAATCCCCTCTTCTTCTTTCCCTTCTTACATCTTCAGGGCACAATGGAAAATCCGCTTTCAGACAAATCTCATCAAGTTGTGTTCTTTACTTGGCTCCCTCCCCATATGAACATTCAACCTGAATCACATGTTGCACTTCTTGTTGGTGCGCTGTGCATATTCAGGTCAAATCACTCCTGTGTGCTCTCTCTCCTAACCTATGTTGCTTTAGGCACTGACTAGACCTTTTATTTTTTTACATCTCCCTTCCCTCCCCACCTCCCAACTCTTAGGGTGTTTTTTCAAGCAGCAAAGTTCAATAAACAACTCTTGACTTCACAAAGACAAACAGCATGCACTTTCACATCATCTCTGCCCCCACAGCAAGAAGGTTAACGACAGCTCTGGGTACCGGGAATGAGTCCTACACCTCGCCTCAAATAAAGACAACTTCACAGGCACAATGCAAAATTCAACGTGCAAAGATAATAATACCCTTACTCTTCAAGTCCCTGTCTTCACTCTGTGGAGTCCCCAGGTGGTGCAAATGGTTAACACACTCAGCTGCTAACCAGAAGGTTGGAGATTCGAGTCTACCTAGAGGCACCTCAGAAGAAAGGCCAAGTAATCTACTTGTGAAAAATCAGCTACCAAGAACCCTACGGAGCAAAGTTCTCTGACACACATGGGGTCACTCTCCAGTTGCCACTGAGTTCATTCCAACTCATGGTGACCCCGTGTGTGTCAGAACAGAACTGTGCTCCATAGGGTTTGCAATGGCTGATTTTTCACAAGTAAATCCTCAGGCCTTTCTTCCAAAAGGTGAACTCAAACCTCCAACCTTTTGGTTAACAGCTGAGCACTGAACCATTTGTGCCACCCAGGGATGCCAACTGGTTTGTATTCACCCTCTAATATTTCCTCCCTTTCTGTCCTTCAAAAACACAAGTCAGTTGGCATTGGGAAGAAAAAGGAGCATTGCAAAAAAAGAAAAACCCAACAAGAAGGCAACTTGGTTCAGCTCACTCACTATCCCTGTATTTTAATAGTGGTGGCTATAGCTCCTATAGCAAGTTTAGGTTAAAATGAGGCACAGACACAAAATTCCACTGTAATAAAGCCCTAGTTGTCTAGGCTACCCTAGGTAAGCAGCTGTTTTAACCACAACCAACTGAAAGCTACTCTTTAAAAAGTCCAGTTATTGATTGCCCAAGACCTAATGGTAATGCTTAAAAAGCCATTCATCTGTCTTACAAATCTGAAAACAAAATTTTGAACACCTGTGAAACTTGAGTTTAAATAGTGGAAATTTTTTTATATAATCTGCCACTTTTCATCTACGCCAACAAAGAAAGCAGCAGCAGTAATTAAATTTACATCCTTAGATGTCCTTAAGTGTCAAAATAATTTTCTAAGAACTGCAGGTAATGGTATCTTAACAATTCAAGACAGTGCCCATCAGATTACAGGTTTTTTGGGAGTACAAAGTGAGCACCCCCTGATGTTTCTCAGCAGGGCTTACCCTCATCATTAGGCAATCACTTGGTAAACCTGTATTTATCATTTAAAAAAATCTGTGTTACCTTTTCCTTTTAATTACCACAGACAATCTCTAACAGGACATTGAGAGACGCTCTGACGAAACCATCCTCACTGCTAGAACTTGGCTATAAACTATTTTGATGAGACCTTCGCCATCTCTTTAAGAGAACAAATTGCACTAATCCACAATTTGGCTTTAACCCTCCCCTTAGAAGAGGGCAGAGACATGGGGGGAGGGAGGGCAGGAAGGGAGAGGAAGAAGAGAGAAGACATGCTACGTACTGAATAAAATCATCTTTTAATTGGAGTGATCTGGCCATTCTCCTTCAAACTCTATAGATTGGGTTCAGAAGAGAACGATGCCCCTAAAACCACATATTTAAGTGTAAGGTCCCCACTGGAACAAGGACATGTGGCAATTAGTTAAAGCTTCATTTACAGGAGCTATCAATTCTATTATCTGAGTTACACTAAAAGAAAAAGCATGGGAGAATTTAATGTTTGCTGGGGAGAAGACAGACCATGAAAATTAGAACATTGTTTGTTCTATAAGAGAAATTTTATTATATAAAGAAAAAGACTTTTGGAAAAAGGTCTTAGTTTACATTACTTCTGTTAAAAGCACTTGGTTTATTTAAAAAGGTATTCTGATGGATTTTCTGAAGTGACCACCTTCTACCTTAAAATTCTGAGCTTTCATAGGCCACCCTGTTAAAAATGAAATAAAAAGCGGCAAGGGACATTTTGTTTTGGGTGAAAATTATTTGCTTCCTCATGTGAAGGAGGACTCTTGGGCATCCATGAAGGTGTTCTACAGACAAAGTAAGTTACCTGGTGGCTGGAAGCAGAGGCTGAGTGTGCAGTTGCCCTGTGTTATAAACTGAATTGTGCCACCCCCAAAGGAAAAAAATATATATATAGATACATATATATATACTCACACACACACACACATATATATATGTTGAATTCCTGGCCCTTGCACCTGTGGATGTGATCCTATTTGAAAATAGGGGTTTCCTTTTGATATGTTAATGAGGCCATACCATGTAGAGTAGATCCTAAACCTAATCACTTCTGAATTAAAGACCAGAATAGACACAGAGACACACGCATGGGGCAAAGACAGATGCCAAAGAATGCCAAGGATCACCAGCAGACACCAAAAGTAGGAGAGAGGCTATGGTAGCACCTGGGAGACTAGGGCCCTGCTCATATATATGTGCAGATGTTGAGAATTAACAGACAAGGATTACCTATGCCACAGTCTTCCACCATACCCCACAGGGGCTGCTGTATTGCTCTCAACACTACAGAGAAGAAAGACCTGCCCCCAAATGGAATCAGAAAAACAGTACGTTAGATGCAACCCATTCTGGATGGCAGGAGCAACTAAAAGAGAAGGTCTGGGCCCTGGGCCCCACTTCTAGTCCAGATACTTAATCTCTTGGGTAAAACAGGGTGTAAAGCAGCCTTTAACCTTTCATATCAAAACGTCTACTGTCTTCACCATTTCTAGCACTATTATTCCATTTCCAAGACTATATCACCCCATGTAGGGGATAAACAGACTTTTGTGGGCTCATCCGGAAATTGAATCTCCACTTAAAATTACTTAAAATTACATCTCTATGGGACTACACACTCTAAGTTCCAAACAACTAACCTCCAAACAAACTTATGAAACAGCCCACTGATAGCTTAGGCCGGAGGTGCCAACTAATTAAAAAACCAATTGCTGTGGAGTCAATTCCGACTCGCAGCAAGCCCATGTGTGTCATAGTAGGACTATGTTCCATAGGGTTTTCAATGGCTAATTGTTTGAAAGGAGATCACCAGACCTTTCTTCCATGGTACCTCTAGGTAGACTTGACCCTCCAACCTTTCCGTTAACAGCCAAGCACGTTAACCATCTGCACCAGTCAGGGACTCCTGCCAGCTAACAGCACATTGGTAAAAAAGCAATTTCTACTGATAGATTCTAGTTTAACTCTGAAAACAGACTTTAGTCCCACTTCAAGGGCTGGGCATCTAGAGTACAGAACAGTAAGGGAGGGCCCTGGCTGCCTGGGGGAATAGAGATCATACAAATCTTTAAAATGAAAGAATGATTTTTTTAAATCAGAAGCTGTTGGTCTAGGACATAGGAATATCAGACTTGTTCCATGTAGCCAAAAGAGTGACTCTGGGCAGCAAGTAAACTCCAAACCCAAGTCTGTTCTGTTATACACTGATGAGAACTTTAAATTTTTTAACTACTTAATATTCTATAGCTGAGAGGTAAACAAAAACTGGAGCTGGAGCTCAAAAGGACCTCATATTTCATCACAGATGAGGGTCAGGGAGGTTAATGACTCATCTAGCAAGGAGACAAGTTCAGCCTCCCAATTCCCATGCCAACACTCTTCCACTACTCATAAAACTGCCAGAACCCTGGAACCCATTTCCACTTTCAGCATTTGTATCCTGAGAACTAATGAGTACTGTCCAGTATCACTGTTAATATTTTAACGCTAGTTGTCAATATTTCATTAAAAATTTAAATAATTCCCTTAAATGTGTGATCAAAAATGGCTTACTGTTATACAAGTGTGATTGTAATGAATAACCAAAAATGATCCTAGTGGAATACAGCTTCCCAAAGCCAAGAGGAAAATAAGAATTGATTTATAGTCAAATCGCTTCGTTTGTGAAAACCCGCTCACTCCATTAACCGATGACCTAAAACCCAGGCTCACAGCTTTAAATCTTGGCACTTACCTTAACGAAAGTTCCACAGACACAACACTTAATCTTAACTATTACACCAAATGCACAGGGATCCATTAGTTAACTGACATTTCACTCGTTCAACTATCATTCATTCTTTCACCAAAAATCATTCATTCCTTCAGCAGTCACTCATTCATTCATTCAACAACCACTCATTTATTCAACAATCATTTATTGTGTACCACTTCATACAAGGTCCTGGGATGCAGACATGACCAAGAGGCTGGGATCTTAAGGAATGTACAGTGCACCTCAATGATCTCCCCAAACCTGCTCTTCTCCCCGGATCTCTTCTCACCATCTATTCTCCTCCTCACTTGTACAATACCATGCTAGTCTGGACCAATTTAATTATCAATTTAACTTCAAATTACTTTTGTAAAAATTAAATAAGCATATATATATAAAACACTCAGAATGGAATCCTGACACACAATATTTTTGCAATTTTATGTTATTATTATTATCCACTACATGCTATGCACTGGGCAAATCTGCTGCAAATGACCTCTTTAAAGTATTGAAAAGCTAAGCTGCCACTTTGAGGACTATGGTCTTCCTGACCCAAGCCATGGTATTTTAAATTACCTCACATGCATACAAAAGCTGGACAATGAATAAGGAAGATCGAAGAAGAATTGATGCATTTGAATTATGGTGTTAGCAAAGAATATTGAATATACTATGGACTGCCAGAAGAATGAACAAATCTGTCTTGGAAGAAGTCAGAATGCTCCTTAGAAGCAAGGATGGTAAGACTACATCTCACATACTTTGGGCATGTTATCAGAAGGGACCAGCCCCTGGAGCAGGACATCATGCTTGGTAGAGGGTCAGCGAAAAAGAGGAAGACCCTCAACGAGATAGACTGACACAGTGGCTGCAACAATGGGCTCAAGCACTGCAATGACTGTGAGGATGGCAGAGAGCCGGGCAGTGTTTCATTCTGTTGTACATGGTGTCGCTATAAGTCGGAACTGACTCGACAGCACCTAACAGCAACATATGCCATGCACTCTCCCTGGTGCAGGGATGTCAAGTTGATATGACATTGTCCTTATCATGAGCTCACAATCTAGTGGGAGAGAAAGAACATGTAAACTATTAACTATACTACAAAAAGAAATGTATATAAAATGGGAACAAGGAAACATAAAATGATGTGAGAAAAGGCTGTATAAACTGTTAAGTACTCTACAAATATTGACAGTATATGCAAAACCTTGCATACTGCAGGAACAAAGCTAATGCAGTAAAACCCAGAGAAAACAGAACTTGTTTTATCAACTATCTTCAACTTTTAAAGCTGAAAGAAAAAAAAATCAAGATAACTATTTTCATTAACAGCACATATACAATTTTATCCTTACTTTCTACCTCTTCTTACACACTTTGACGTCTTCAGCAATTTTCAAAGATTGATGCCCAAAGTGAGAGCCCTAAAGCACTACAAGGAAGTCTAATCATTAAAAAAAAAAATCTAGCTTGTTCAGCACAGAATAATAAGGCAGGAAAATGCGCCGTGACATTATAAAAAAAAGGGTAAGCAACAAGATGAGAACAAAAAGAGCTTTCAATTTAATCTTCAGTGAATCATAAAATGCAGGTAACCAAAAAAGGCCTTTCTTCCCAAACATTCCGTTTAACAAAGGTTTTACTACAATCTTCCAGCTGGTTTGTCATGTTCTTTTTAAAATTCTGATGACCAAGCTATAGAAAGGAAGGGGAGAAAAAAGAATTAGAACAAGGAAGGACAGATAACCTAATACACAAAAAGTGATGATCCAGAAATAATTTTAAAGGAACTTAAAACAGTATGATTTAAAAAAAAAAAAAAAACATTGCCATCGAGTCAATTCCGACTCATAGCAACCCTACAGGACAGAGTAAAACTGCCCCACAGGGTTTCCAAGGAGTATGATTTCACTCATTGTTACTCATTGGTATACCTCTTCACATTCAGTGTTATTCCATAATTTTAAAACTGTTGCCCTCAAGCAGCTCACACATGTAAACTAAGCTTTGTCCAGGTAGGAATGTTTTCATTCAAAAGTGGAAATCTTGAAAACAAAAACAGTATTGACATTTTTATGATGAAAATCAAGAGTTGAAAGTTGTAATTTCCAGTTTTCTCTTTTGTTCTCAGAATAGAGGATTTGTATCATGGCTAGGATTCACACATCACCATAGATTGAAGCTAGTCCTAAAAGGTCTTATACTTTCTGGATTAAACTTTTCTTTCAACTAACAGCAAATTGGGTTAGCTTATCAGGGTAACTCACAACGCCTCAAGAACAAATAACCAGGAAATAAAGTGGTACATTAAATAAAGTTTACAAAAGCAATATTTCAAACAATAGATAAGTAATTTAAAGCACCAAATTGTCAAGCAAAGAGAAGACAGTCTTTTCTTTCTTGACAAGTATTTCCTCTAATTCTCGTTTTCCCTCAGACTCTCACACTCACACACACTCAGTTTGTAAATCAAGGTCGCACTGACTTAACATGGCGTTTCTACTTAACTTCTCTGATGACAGCCACAAGAACGAGGTCAGCATTTTCTTGGATTTTCCTGATAGCTACTCTACTCATTTGGGATGAGGCTGAAATTCTTCTAAAGTAAAACCTCCTTCCAATGGTTCTTCCTCCCGAATCACATATCTGGGACTGCCCTTTTCTCTGGAGAAATTCTCCCCTCTTCCTGGCTACATCTAAGTGAGAAGCCTGGGGTGAGGGTTCAGGTCATTTCAATTAAGCCACTCCAGCTAAAACTATGTGAGGGACAGAGCCAATTTTGTGTGTTTGTTCTTTCTGTGTGTAGGAGCTGGAAATATTTCTATGGAACCAACTTATTCATACTTCATCATTTAACCTTAATATACAAAGTAGATTTTGTCACAACGGTATTCCATTTCCATTCCTTAATGTAGTATGATTGCTCTAAGAGGCAATTCTAAAATTGTGACTTTTGTAAATATAAATCTCAATGATAGTGTACAGCAACATAAGGTTTTAACCTCCAATTCTAACCCAATTTAACTTTGTTTCCATACCACTGATGAGACACTAGGGCCCCATCTATCTCATATTTAAAAAATACCTCAAAAGACAAATGTTAGGATAAAAATTCCTCAGTATGACGGTATTATTTTTTTTAAAAACAAGCATAGAAAATGACAAAATCATCGACCAGGAGGGAACTATACAACTAACTTTGCAGTTTATTAAAAACGCAGCTGACAAAGTTCTAAGGCAGAGGCCAGAAGGCCTACATCTGATATTTGTTGGTTAATATACACTCATCTACCCACACTAAATTGGTTGTACTTATGAATATGCCTTGTACTGAAAACACATCTAAATTACAAATCAAGAACATTAAAATCAAATTTTTATTTTCCACATGGTAGCCTATGAAATTAGTTAAAAAAGAGGGCCAATTTGTCAGTACTTCCATCTCCCCTCCTACATGCCTCCCCCGCAATATCAGGGCAAAGCATTTAGACTGAAAGGTTCAGTGGAAGTAAGTACCATAATCAAAATTATATCGACTGTGTCCGAGAGAGGAATTGATGGGCTAGCAAAAGAGTACAGGCTCAGGGTACAAAACTTCTAAGCTGTCTCATGGAAACACATGTGTCTAGTTATGGCTTCCAATCATTAAATAAGTAGTGCATGTTATTCATTAAGAGAACCTGGAGGATCCACCAGAAATTTCACCCAAGTTCTATACACTTAAATACGGCTTCAATGCATGTGAACCGCTGACCACAGTCCTAAACCAACACTTCACACCTACACCAAAAAAAAAAGAAAAAATGGTTGCCATCAAGTCGATTCCAACTCATAGCAACCCTATAAGACAGAGTAGAACTGCTCCATAGGGTTTCCAAAGTGGAAATCTTTATAGAAGCATACTGCCACATCTTCCTCCCACACAGTGGCTGGTGGGTTCAAACCACCAACCTTTCAGTAGCAGTCAAGCGTTAGTTTAACCACCGTGCTACCGGGGTTCCTATCTCACACTTAGGGCGTGGTTTTCTCTCCTAATCCTGGAAGCACAGGTGACTCCTGTCCAATCGTCCCAGGAATTCTGAGCCAGGTGAGAGAGTGCAGAAGGTGAAGGGAGAAAAGAGAGGGAAACAAGTGCAGGAAACTTGCTGGAGAAAGAGACTTCTGCTTAATCATATTTTATGTCATGTTTTAACATAAAATAACATTACCAGATAAGAAACCACAGACAAACTGACACATAAAACAGAACAAAACTCTTTGAACTAAATGATGCTAAGCTGTGTAAACGTCAACCTGAACAAGCGCGTAGGGCAGAGCACCAGTAAGGTGGAAGGGAAGTGAACTGCAGTTGCCACACCAAGGGCTGAGTTATACCAAAAGTGCTCCTATCTTTGTATCTTTGTCTTAAAAAATGAAATGGCTCCACTGTTTGAAAACGACAAAACAGAGTTTTTTGTTGGATATTTGACAAGCATGAGTTCTTAACATTTTTTGAAAGTTCTATCCATTTCTAACAATTATAACATATCCCCTCTGAGAAGTTGAGATGGCCCCTGGGCCACTTCCCTAGTCCCCGAAAACAAAAGCTGGCATCCAGAGAATCTCCTGATTTCCTTCTTACTCCCTTATCAGCTCCTAAACCATCACCTAAGCTTAAATGAAGTACACAGTCATCTCACCAGCCTCATCACATTGCTGACACACCGCCTTCTCACTAAAACACTGGGCACAGCTAGTAATTTCAAAGCTGTTTGTGGAGTCTTTTAGGATATTATTTAATGAATGATCACTAAGAACAGGTTCCATGAGCAAAAGAGAGATAGCGTATTAATAGAAGGGTAAACGAACCATATACCATAAAACTTTGCTGTTAGTACATCATAAGAAATGCTCTATCCGTGAAATTAAAAGTGATAACTATGTTACACATCTATCTACTCATGAATGAAAGGGCCTGCCAGGAACCAGTAAAATATGCTGGTGGCATAATTCACCAGGGAAGGGACCTGAAGGCTTCAGCTTGTTCCTGCTATGGCACTGGTATTTTGCATAAGCCAGCTTGTTCAAACTCCGTATTAGTAGTCAACACCAGTATGGAGTACTTACTATGTCCCAAGCATCACGTTGGGTACTCTGCTAAAAATCTCATCAGTTCTCATAATAACCTTCTGAAATAAGTATTGGCATCCCCATTTTACAGATAAGGACACATTCTCAGCATTAATAACCTGTCCCAAGTCACACAACATGTAAGTAAACCAGGATCAGAAGTCTAGACCCTTAGGCACTACAGATCCTGACCCCAGAGTGGGGAAACATTAGCTGCTGTGGTCAGAAGGCATGAAAGGAAAGGCACACAAGTCCTTTCCAGGAAACACTATGGAATGTAAAAACGTGATTATAAACGACATAGGTGTCTTTTATCTAAAAAGTACAATCCTCTCCTCTAAGATGCACATATGCATGTACGTGTACACACGCACCACTCAGCTGTCTCTGATGCCAGGCTACCTACTGGACTCTTCTCATTCTGAGAAATGTCCTACAAGGGACAAACTGAAAGGTAACTGGACATATGCACTGTAGCCACCAAGGCTGAGTAGAGGATAGCCCTCGTCACTGGCTCTAAACATTGGCGGAATATAAATATTTGGCAATGCCTGGACTTACCTCAGACTAAAAGTAGAAAGCATAAAGCCTTAGTTCTTTGATACTGACACTTCCTTCTCTAGGAAAACCCAAGAAGATGAGCTACACTTTCTTAATGTGTGTTATCTCACAAACACCACACTGCCTACAAAAGAAGCAGCACAATCTCAGAACAATTTCCCCTCATATTCACCTCAGGTAAATGTTTCCCTGAAGTCTACTGTAGAAATGAACATTCACAAGGCCCTCTTGTCAATTTCTATTCATGTTATAAAGTTGTTCCTTCGAAAACGCTAGGCTTAAGAAGACATCACAGTGAAAAGTCCTATCAGTATTCACACTAAGATATTCTTTTCAGTAGACCTAAATTATTTTCCTATTATATTTCATATATACTTACCTGGAGTATCTGAACTTCCAGGAACGACACCCCCCCCCCAACCCCTGTCATCTACACGCTATTTTTTAAGATGCTATCTTCTCGGGTCATCAGCTCCAACCCTCAAACAACCCAGGCTACACTAGTATAGCAGTTCCCAACATGTGGGTTTCATGTTTCCATGTTGCCTTAAAAAAAAAAAAACAAATCTGTTGCTCCTAAGTCGATTCCAACCCACAGCGACCCTACAGGACATAGTAGAACTGCCCCATAGGGTTTCCAAAGAGCAGCTGGTGGATTCGAACTGCATATCTTTTGGTGAGCAGGCATAGCTCTTAAACATTGTGCCACCAGGGCTCCTTGTGTTGCCTAGCCTTCCCAAAATACAAATCTGCTCATGTCACTTTGTTGCTTCTCTCCTTCCAATCCAAATAACTGGTATTCTTCTGAGTACCACAGACCCATCACGCTCTCTCCTACTTCAGGGCCTCCATGCCAGTAGTTCCCTCTACCAGGACAACTCTTATCCCTTCCTTTTCCCCAGCTAGCATCTGTTCATCCTTTAAATCTCAGCTCAAACATCACTTCCTCAGCGTGGCAGTCCTTAACTCCCAGATTAAATGAGTTACACAATGCAGTCATATACTCCCTCACAGCCTCTTCTCCAGTACCCTATTTGCCACACTTGAAACCAACTAATTGATGATCATGTGTTTAATGACTATCTCCCTCACTAGCCTATAAGCACCATGAGATTAAAATTATCTCTGCTTCATCCACCTTCACGTCTTCAGTGCTCACGTTAGTGTCTCACACAGAGTCGAGCTCAGTATATACTGGCTGGTTGGCTGGTTGACTGACTGACCTCCTGGCCTCCTGATCCTTACTGAAGTGTTGTTATTGTTAGCTGCCATCAAGTTGGCTCCATCTCATAGTGACCTTATGTGTACAGAACAAAACTGACTGCCCTGCACCATCTTCTTCATGATGATTGGTATGTTTGAGTCCATTGTTTCAGCTATTGTGTCAATTCATCTTACTGAGGATCTTCCTCATTTTCACTGACCCTCTGCTAAACATGATGTCCTTTTCTAGCAGTTGGTCTTTCCTGATGATGTGTCTGAAGTAAGCAAGCTGAAGTATCTCCATCCTCTCTTCTAAGGAGCATTCTAATTGTATTTCTTCGAGGACTGATTGAAGCTATGAGTCGAAAAGTAGACTAAATAATAAATATGCCGAGATCTATGCACGTACTTTTTTTCAAATTGTAGCTGCTGTGATTAATAAAATATAAATTCAGTGAAAAGCTCTAGTAAATTCATGGTTGCTTTTTGCTATTTATTCTCTTAACTAATGAATACTAGAAATTCATCTATGGCACTACCATCATATGGGGGATTCTCCCACACCAAAAATGATATTAAAAGCAGTCCTCATACTCATGTACCACTTAATAGAAGAGTTTAAAGACATCCCATAATTGTGGCTATTGTTAATAAAATAAACTGTTTCCCAATTTATGCCAATAAAACAAGTCCCTTATGTTGAGTTGAAAATCCTTTCAACTACTAAGCCGTTTTCTGCCATTCTCTTTAAGAATCCCTGAAAGCTTCAAGTTCTAGTATACACAATGAAAAGCACAGTTAATAACACATGTCCCTTCAAAAGCGTTCTGAGTGGAACCTTAGTGATTTTATTTTGTTCAAATTTTTCAGAGAAAAACTGATCATAACATTTTTCACCATAATCCATGAGGTTTTCCTTGATGAAAGATCTAAAAGTTTGAGTATCCTAATTTGCAACACACAAAATAAATAAATGCAACACATAGCCACCCTTCAAATGTGCAGCTATTTTCATAGATGTTACTTTTTCTCATTCATTCAACGTATTTACTGAGGCCCTATTAATAAATTTGAGGCACTGTGTGAGGCAAACTAAGACAAAATTCCTGCCGTCAAGGAATTCACTGACAAGTTACAAAACACACACGTGTACTTTATTAGAGGCATCCCTTCCACAGGACAGAATGCCTAAAGGCAAATCTCAGAAATGTTGTCTGGGGAATAGTCCTCCAATCTGGATCGTCTTGCCTACCAGAAAGGCAGCCTACTACCCTTCAATATGCACAGGCTTTGAGAACAAGTGGCAGAGGTCAGATGCCATTTATTTAAACAAAAACTCACACACCATCTCTAAGTCTCACGTGTTCGACATGAAGTACATAAAACCTAGAATCACTGCCATCTTAAACTATTGTTTTCAGGACACCAAACGTGGTAGCGGTGGTTGAAAAGTACTGTCAAAGTTGATTTTGACTCACAGAGACCCCATGTAACAGAGTGGAGCTGCCCCACAGAGTTTTCTAGGCTGTATCTTTACAGGAGCAGATCTCCAGGTCTTTCTCCCGTGAAGTGTCTGGGTGGGTTCAAACCCGCCAACTTTCGAGTTTACAGCTGAGCACTTAACCGCTGACCAGAGGTCCTACCAAAAGCTTAAAGGGCTGATTTAAGTGCATGGGAACTTTGTAAGTTTGTACAAATATTAACAAGACGAAACATGAAACTGGCCAAAGACTGTTGAAATTACTAGATATATACAAAACAGCTTAACAAGCTTGCCCCTCCCAAAAAATTAGCACTGGAATAACACCTAGAAACCTGAAATTTGCTGCTTTTCAAAACTGATGCAAAAGTTACTATAAAGAACTTTGGAAATAATGAATCTCCCAGACAGACCTAACAATTTTAAAATCTAAATGGACCCCTTTCCATTTTATGGTATGAACTAAAACCTTTTAATGCTTTACACTTAGTGTCTTGCTATAGGACAACTAACACTACACTAATAGTTCATTGCCATAACACAACGTGATACAAATAACAACTGTCTCCTAGTTTATACTAATAAAGTGGGAATAAACTGACCAGCTAGGAGACAGTTATCGTTTGTATCGGGTTGTATTATGGCAACGCATTGTTAGTACAGTGTTAGTTGTCCTAGAGCAAGACACTGACTATAAAAATAATAGGCCAGACCAAGCTTATACTCCCATTTCACAAAATTTTATCACAAATAAACTAATATTTACTAAATGCTCAATGCTGTATGTGTTAGGATTAAATTAGATAATGTGTGTAAAATGCCTAACAACTCTATTGCTATTATTCCCACTTAAGAGGTGAGAAAACTGGGGCTTCCAGAAGTTGAATGATCCACAACCCCACATGGAGTTTAGGTGGCAGAGCTAGGAATCAAACCCAGGTCTTTCCACTAAACTGAGAGTTCCTAAGCAGTGTTCCTGGACCTTCTGGAACAGTATTTCTAATTGCGTGCATTTTCTAAGGAGAGAATTCACAGCTTTCATCAGATTCTCCAAAAGGCCCAAAATCCCCCCAAAAAGGTTAAGAACCACTGCACCATACCATCATCAGTGCAAGAAACAGAAAATGGGCCATGGACTTCAGCCGCTTTCACTGAGACTGTTATTTCTCTCCTCCTGAGGGGGAGGAAAACCTCCATATTTCTATTTTCACCTTAAAATTCTCAGAGCAAGTCAAGGTTTCCACTTCTAGCCAATATCCAGTGCTCCCCGCCACAGGTTAAGTTATACAATAAATTGCAATACCGTATCAGTATACATCTAATTTTGAGATTTCACAAATATTGACCAATGTTATTTACTCATTCCACTCTCCAAAATGTGTTTCAATCAACCAATCCTTACCACACTGTCTGTGAAATAAGCTATTATTATTATATCTGCTTCCAAGAAAGCAAAACACTGTCGCCCTGAGGCCAGGCAATAAATGGGCTACAGAACTAGGATCAAAAGTGAGAAGATCCCGTTCCTCCCCTCCACCCCCACCCCACATCCCGGGATCTCCAAGACCACATCACTTAAGCACAAGCACCGCCTATCAAAACAGAAAACACAGAGCAACGGGCTCTATCATCTTCTCCACCAATAACAACATTTAATTAGGATCTCGTGGTAAGTCATTAAGTTAGGGTATACCCCCAGCTCCCAGTGACATGTGTGTTCAACTATGAAAGCTGAGGCAGACATCACACATGCCTGGCACCTTCAAAGAGAGATGTAACCAGCCAGGAACACCAGTACTGTACAGGGTTTGGTCATTTCTCTGCCAGCTGGCAGCTTTATGGTGGGTGTTATCAGCCAATCCCTAACATCCCACCACTCAGATAACAGTTCCAGCATCACTCTGACTCCATCCTCAAGTTCAGATCAGAAATAGGGAGTGGAGGGTTCTGGACAGAGCTGGAGAAAAATGTAGAACAAAATTCAAACTCACAAAAAAAGACCCAACTTACTGGTCTGACAGAGACTGGAGAAACCCCAACAGTATGACCCCCTGACACCCTTTTAACTCAGTATTGAAGTCACTCCTGAGGTTCAATCTTCAGCCAAAGATTAGACAGGCCATAAAACGAACAATAATATACACAGTTCAACCACCTATACTAGACTAAATGGGCATACCAGTCCAGAGGCAAGGACAAAAAGGCAGGAGGGGACAGGAAAGCTGGACGAACGGAAACTGGGAACTAAGGTCAAGAAGGGGAGAGTGTTGACATGTTACAGGTTGGCAACCAATGTCAAAAAAACTATATGCATATTAATTATTTAATGAGAAACTAATTTGCTCTGTAAACCATCTAAAGCACAGTAATAAAAAAAAAAAGAAACAGAAAGCAGAGTACTAAAGTGGACAGAACCTGACCGTGAGGTTAATTAGTTCAAACTCCTCATTTTACAGATTATATAAACTGAACCTGAGGAGTGAAACGACTCACCTAAGGTTTCACAACTCAAGAGCAGAGGCAGTTCTATAAAGGTCTCCAGACACCTGTCCAGCATCCTGCCATCCTCCCAGGCATTGCGGAATGGGGAATGGTTACTGTCAGAGGCTTAAGTACGACCAGCTAAGGTTTGTTCCATCGCTGCCATGCTAGGACTCACCTCCTCTGACCTTGTGGCCAGATCCAGTCTTTGCCTCCAGGGTAGGGCCCCAGGTGCCTACTGCCAGGCACTGGTCTCAGCTTGCTTCTTCTGAGGGACAATGCCAATTTCTTAACTAAAGCTAACCCCATCAGAAATGAGAAAAACCCCACTCTGGCGCTGAGGAATTAACTTCACGAGAAGGCTATGTTAGGGTGATGTTTTATGAATGGCTTTGCCTGATCAAGACTTCCTATAAGAAGCGTTCAAAACAATCTTAAAAACATGAAGAATCTTAAGCCTCCTTACTGTCCTCCAGAGGCAGAAAAAAAGCCACAGAAAGCAGTCAAGAGGATACCAAAGCGACCCACAGTTTTGGACGAACATCCTTTCAGGAAAACAGGACTGACACAGTCCCCCAAAAGAGGTGGGACATTCCCTATTCCGTCTGGCGACGAATGTGCATCCGGACACCCTGGAAAAAGTCCGAATGGGAGCTACAGGCGCGCACACTCGCTCCACCCGCCGAGCTCCGGCAGTCCTCCTGCAGGAGGATGGGAGGGTGGAGGTGGGGAGGGTGGGACGTACGCCACTAGGACCCGCCAAAACCACCCATGAATAATCCCAAGGGGCCGGCGCCACTGAAGTCCCAACGCGCAACTTCGCGGATACTAATCCCATCCGCACCCCATCGCCAACACACTCCCCCTCCCGCCAAGCGCTTTGGTAGGAAGCGGCGCCCACTTCGAAGAATAAGATCTTAGTTGGGACATGCAAGATGTCCAGATCACATCCATTCACAGATCGACAGAGGCAGATACTGACAAGAGTTTACTGTTTTGACATTTTAAAAAGCGCACTATCAGGCAGCACATGTAGACACACACACGGAGATAACAGCCACGGGGAAGTCAGTGGCCCACGGGGAGGCTCCTCTCACTACTCCAGGCTGTGGCAGCGTTTCCGGGGATCTCTGCCCCACCCCACCCCCATGCCAGGACGCGCCCCTCCCCACTGCCCGCGCTCAGGATGAAGAGCTGGGGGCGCCCGGCAGCCCGGACCCTGAGGGGGGGCAAAGTGAGGGAAGAGGGGGCCCACCTCCTCGTCCTGCTCCTCCTGGGATGCGCTGCTGTCCCGGGGCGCGGGTGGCGCGGTTCCTCCCAGGGGCAGGGGCAGCGGCACAGCGGCTCCGCGTTCCGGGCCGCCA
>NW_004443965.1:16393587-16418851 GCF_000243295.1 Trichechus manatus latirostris
CCCCTTCCTCAGACAGAGTTTCTGAACCCGACGAGACGGCCGGCGAAGATGCTGCGGCCGCCTCAGGAGCAGGAGTCCGGGCGCCGTGGCTGCTGCAGCTGCGGGGCACCGGCTCCGGTGCCTCAGAAACTTTCTCCCCCATTTCCTTCTCTGGCCCAAAGTGCTGCCCGAGGGGCGACCGCGCGCAGCGCGCACTCAGCACCTCCGGAGGGAGCGGCAAGCTGCTCGGTTCCGGCTCGCTCTCGCTGTCGCTCCCGGGATGCGGGGAGCCCCGCCGGCGGCTACATGGCCGCGGCGGGACCAGAGGAGCGCGCCGCCAAGTTAGCAGCAGTCCGGGCCCGGCGGCCGACGGGGGCTTCCGCGCGCGGGCACATGCCGGCTTGGGTCCTCTCCCAGAGCCCCACCGTCCTCCCGCGCTGCGCCGGAGCCGTGGGTACTGCGGTTTCTCAGGCAAAACCTGCCTCGGGGACGGAGCGGTGCCGGCGGAGGAGACAAGCAGCCCGGAGAGCCAATGGCAGGGCAGGCGCGCCAGTGGGCGGAGGCTGCACCGCCCCGAGCCGCGCGGGCGTCAGGTAGGGGGCCGACCACCGGATCCCGCAGAAGCGCAAGGGGCCTGGGAGACGCGGACGGGACGCGGAGTTGGAGGGTGGGCGTGGAGCTCGGATTTGGAGCCGAGGGCCGGGATTCTGAATTTAGCTGGAAAGTGGCTGACTATTCTTGGGGTCAGAGTGAGGCGGCCGAGGGGGCGTGAGACCTTGGAAAAGAACTGGACTTTAACTCGAAAAAGTAAAATAGAGGAAATTGACCAAAAGGAGGAGAACTAGCAGGGCTTTAGGGGGGAAAAAAGACACACGCAAACACCCACTGGCGTGCTGGAGCTGATTTACAATCCTCTATTCTCGGTATAAGCTCCCTGGACCTCAGTTTCCTCAACTGTAAATGGAGACATTAATACCTATCTTGCCTGGCTATGGGCGGAATTGGAGCAAAAATACAAAAGCTTCAGCAGAGTGCCTGGCTTAGACACCTGGAGAGTTTTCAAAACTATTTTCTATCTTTATTTCTATTTATAACCTAAAAAATTAAATCAGAGTTGAACTTTTGACACGGAGGAAAATAACAAATTTATGCTCCTATGTTTAATTGGGACAAAGAATGTGCCCAGCACGGGTGCCAAATGCTAGACACACAAAGCTGAATTAAAAAGGGCTCTGTCACCCTAAACACTGGTTGTCTCTCAACATCCGCTGAGTAGAGCATCAAAACGGTTCACCTTTTCAGTTTACTTTCTCCTGGCCCGGGATAATAAATCAAAAAAGTGCAGGAACGGGTATTTCGTTTTCCTAATCTTTAAGAACTAGGAGAAAGAACTTTCAGCCAAAGGCACCAATAGAACCACCCTAAGGCCCTCCACCCCTTAGACTGAAGGAGGTAGCCTTCTGGATGATGAGGTGACTTGAATTTCCTGGGAAGCAGTGGGAAATAAATGATTCACTTGCCTTCAGCTCCAGTCCCATTCTCGCACTGTGACCTAGGATATAAATTCAACCAGATTCAATTCCACAGATGTTGATTGAGATGCGTGCCAGGTGCTTGCGGGGGGATTCAAAGATGAATAAGGCAGGCCCCCTGCCCTCGAGGTGCTTATGGTCAATTTAGAGATTGATAACTGCATAATATAGCTCCATTGTTAATTTTTAAAAGCTGTGGTAAGTGCTACAGGAAACAATGTGCCCTGCGAGAAAGAGGAGAGTTACAGAATAACTGTAGCAGGCCCTCATGCTCAGGAGTCCTCAAGAATTTTAGATTTCTCCTTGTCAGAACAGCTTTGCCAAAGGTCCTTAAGAACTGAAGGACTTGAGTGAAAGCCCCTTCAGCTAATGAACGCTTTTATGCTACCCATGTGTTGACAAATGATACAAAGTGCTTCATCATATTGGACAGTGAGCTTTGTCCTGATCAGATGCCTCTCCCGTCCCCCACCCCGAAGATGAAGGGGAGGGAAACACGATGCTACCCCATTGCCATAGACAGCCATGCTGCAAAACGGACTCTGGCTGTCAGGCTTACATTGTGACACTTCACAATGATCTGCAGGGATGTGAAAACCTCCTGAGGAAAAGGACAATTCTAGTGACTTAGCTAAGCTGTGAAGAGCGAGGCTGCAGAGAGAGCACAGTGGGGCGGTCTGAATCTGACCCTGGACGGCACAATTACTTCCTAGTCAGGAGTACTTGTCTTTATCTGAGCCCCTATGTGGTTGATTCGCCACAGTGGAAGTGAAATGATGACTTGAGTAAGCCATTCACATGAAAGAAGAGGAGGGGTTGCTTTTTAGTACATGGTGAAAGAAGCAGCAATGGCATGGTCTGAATTACTAACAGTAAGAATGATAATAGGTTGGTTAGCCCTGAGCATCTTCTATGGATGATCTCATTTAATCCTAGCAACCACCTTATAAAATAGATTGTTATCGGCCCCACTTAACAGATTAAGAAACCTAGAATTTGCATAGTCAAATAACTTGCTGATGTCACACAGTGAGTGAACTTAGGCAGCCTGTCTCCAGGACATTCTTTCTTAAACATTCCAGTATAATGCCACTCAAAACAATTTTTCAAGTGCATGTGTATATACTAGATCATAAAATCCATAGGGCAAGAACTTTGTTGTTTTGCTTCAGTATGTAAAAGGATATGCTTGGTGAAAAGATTTTGTTTTTTCTTTCCAAAAATGCTTATGAGGTACTTACTATGTGCAAGACACTATTCTATGCTTTGATTTACTTAACCTTCACATCAACTCTATGAGATAGCTGGAACTATTATTATTCTTGTATTACATCTGTGAAATGATTTGACGCCTATGACACAGAAAAAAAATAACTTGCCCGAAGTGACACAGCTAGCAAGTGATGAAGCCAGGATTCAAACTCTGGCAGTTTGGCCCTATTGTGTATGCCTTTAACACCTACAGATCAAAGTACTAGATCAATGTTTTTTGTACTTTTAAAACCTTAACCCCAAATAAGAAATGCATTTTAAATTGCAACTCAATGACACATATACATATATAAAAATAAAGTTTCATTTAAATAATACCCTTCCCATAAGTGGAGTCCTGGTGGCACAGTGGTTAAGAGCTCAGTTGCTAACCAGAAGGTTGGCAGTTCAAATCCACTAGCCACTGCTTGGAAACCCTATGCGGCAGTTCTACTCTGTCCTATAGGGTCGCTATGAGTAGGAATCGACTCGAGGGCAATGGGTTTCCCATAAACAATACAGTCTGAAATTTTACTATGTTCATTGAAAATAAAAATACTAGTTGTGACCTACTAAATGGATTTCATAATCCACTTTGAAACCTGCAGTTGAGATCAGTACACTTGATGATCCCCACACCCAGTCCATGGGGGAAATATGATTGTGGTTCAGGCTAAGAGTTTCCAGACCAAAACTGGGCAAACACAAAGGATGACTCTATAAACAGAAAATGATCAGAAGGTCAGGATAGTTCCCCAAAGGAATCTCAATTAGACTCATGGACAAATTCTGGTGTATGGCCAAACCATTGGACCAAAATCAGTTTTGATTTATCTAAATCTTGAAGCCTGACTTTCTTAATTATAAACATCTTTCTTGGTGCCCAGGAAAATGCCCCTTCCAAGAGAACGTCTCATAAATGGAGATGGGTTTGAAAGCACAACTTTTTTCTCTTCAGTGTCACTGTTAGCAAGAGTTGGAAGAATAAAAATGACTTAGTCATAACCCAATTCCTGGGGCCTTGGGCTGCCCCACAGTGAAACCGATAGTGTAGCTTCACAGGACAGATCTAGACTAGCCTACAGAGTGTGAGGGATGAGGTCAGCCTTCCTCTAAGGTAATCAGAGTCTGTTGATATATTCTGTTAGACAGGCTCTGAAGTATCTGTTCAGGGACAAGCACCCATGGATACTCAGTAAACATTCATTGTGTTTTGTAATTGAACATTTGCCTTGGTTTTCTGGGTTGTTCTTCTAAGCAATGAGGAGACATTGCCTATGGGAATCTCTGCTGTCTGTCAGTCTCTGCTATGTAATGGGGCCAGGTATGAGTGTCAAACTCTGTCTCGGTTGGATGGAGGAGGTTCTAGAACCAGCCATCCCACCCTTAGTCACTTTCATGAGCTTTCTTGAAAGGATTAGGTTTAGGATTTAATAAAATTGATATTGATAGTCCTTTTTTATATACATGAAATTAGAATATCGTAAACTCAGCACGAACATCTTTTTGCAAAATTACATTTAAATGTGTTCCTGACCATTTAATACATTAAGAAATCCTAAATATCAGATTATATTATGAAGATGATGATATTATTCACCTTTGATAGCTTGTTATTATTGTCATTATTTATGGTGTATTCTGCTCTCTCTGTGACCAATGAGTGCAATTTTGAGAAAGAGTGAAAACTGATGAAAAGGTGGCTGCTGAGATGGCCTAGATAGGGGTTCTTATAGCAGGTGGTATGGTGTCAGACAGACCATGGCTGTTTCTGACTGTCCTTCTGGGAGGAAAGCCCTCATACCTCAAGCTTTCGTTTGTGTCTGAGGCTCTGGGAAAAATAGGATTAGAGTCCAAGGTCACATAAGATAAGTAGGAAGAATTAATGGTTGAAAAGGACAGTAGAGGAAGGATAATAAAGTGATTTGTTGCATTCTCTCACCTAGAAGTCGAGAAGGGTATGAAAGTAAGGTTTGTTAGCAAATTAAAACAAGCTTGAACAAAGGGGAGGGGGATGCTGATCTGATCTCTTAGATCAGTGTTTCTCAAAGTGTGGTATATGGGACATTGGGCATCAGATCACCAGGGGATCAGGGATGCTAGTTCCCTGGCCCCATCCAAAGGTCTAGAAATGTACATTTTTAAGCACCACCTCAAGCAAGTATCAAGTATCTTAAAGCTTGAAAATTACTGGAGATCAAAGAGTCATTTTATGGGGCAAATGGTCATAGTTGTGTTGAAGGTAACTGGCATGTGCTTGATGGCCTACAGTTTGTGTCTCTTTGGACTCCTTTGTTCTTAGTCTTCTGAAGACCTACCACCTTGGGGAGACCAAGGCAGCTTAACAGCTGGACAGGACTATGCACACTTACGAAAACAGCTGGAAAAACTGAGCTGATACACCAAAAGAACTGAAGATAATGTTTCCCGAGGGGTTTTGTTTAAACAAAATTCAAAATGGTGACCTACGTGCCACAGAAGACTCCAATCTTTTGCACTTGTCTTTGCAAGATGGATATTCACATCTGGGATTTTTTTGTTATGCTTTCAGCATGAAATGTTCCTTTATTATCACTGTTCATTTTTCAAAAAGATTTGTTCGGTACTCTTTGTCTGTTTAGGAAGTGGAAGACAAACACATTTACTCGTTTTTATTCATTATAGGGGTTTGCTTTCAGGGTCAAATGATTCAGTTTTCCATATTCAATTCTTAGGACAATCTCCTTTGACTCTGTCTACACTGCATGGCAAATAGTTCCTTTCACCACCAATCCCTCAGAAATTAGAAAATAAAATGATGCTAAACAGTAACCTAGCAAATCTTTCCACAGCCATGAGGAAGTTTGCAATTTCTAAGGCTTTCTAAACTTACGGAAATAGTGTCTTCTAGATCCTTTCCCCTCAAAGGGTGGTCTGCCAATAAACACACTGGGCACTTACTATAAATGCAGCATCTCAGTCCCTGCTCCAGACTTACTCAATCAAAATCTTAACAAGATTTCCAGGAGGTTCATAGACACGTTAAAGTTAGAAAAACCCTGAAACCAGTTAGCCTACTGATTCTCAAACATGGCTGCACATTGGAATTACCTGTGATACTCTAAAAAATATGGACACCTGGATCCCGACCTGAGTTATTCTGATTTAATTGGTTTGGGATAGGGCCTGGACATCAGGATTTTATAAGTTCCCTACGTGAGAAGTGGTTGAGTTTAGGGCTGAGATAAGGAAAATACAAGATGAGCCGGTAACAACTTTTGGTGCCACAAAGTAAGGAAATGTTCAAAAACAGATGGGGGATTGTCAAAAGAACACAGCTGCCAACTTAATGGAGCTCCTAATGGCCAAAGATGGAACAATTTGAGAAATAAGAACGATAATGTTGGGTTTTAACTCATAGAATAAAACAAATATCCATGAGTCCATACTGATATAAATAATCAAGTAAATAAAGTAAAAAAGGAGAGGAGACATTTCTTCCTCAATAATGCCAATCAATAAGGGTAAAAAGAAAGAGGGAAATAGAGAATCACCATTAGGCAAATATACCACAGCAATAATCGTTGCAAACAATATCCAAAAACATGTGCTAAACTTAGTGAGTGAAAGTTCAAGGAGAAAAGGGAATTTGTGTAGTCTCAAAGTACTTCCCCCAAGATATATATGGATACAAAGTGAAAGTAACCTGACGGTTGAGCAGCAGATACCAACTTAACCAAGTGATCAAGATAAACCTCTCTAGTAATAAGACATATCAGTATCCTGAATCCCTTGATATGATGCACAATGTCGTTTTGTGGCAAAATAGGAATTATACCCTTGAGTTGGGGTTATTGAAAGGGTTAAATGCATATGGATATGAAGCATTGAGCACAGTGTCTGGCATATAGAATGTGTTCAGTACATGACAATTCGTTTTCCTTATGAGATAGTCAGCTGAGAAATGACTCTGGTGTTTGGAGCCGGCATCCTGAAGCTGAGGCTTAGGCCCACATCTACCCGATGGCTGAAAACACTACGCCAGGGGACAGATTAGCACAATTAATCAAAGGCTGAAGGCTTTTAAAGTCAAAATCATTCTGGTTTACACTGATGGCCAAATCTTTTGACATCTTCTCTGCATTGTGATGGTTCCCCATGGTGTGAATCCCGTCTTCCCAAGATAGAATGCAAACCTCCAACATTTCTCAGCTTCCTTTGCCTCCAGGGTGCAGTCATGTGACTTAGATTCTGCTAATCAGATGCACACATTAGAGATGTAAAGTGATTTATGTGAGGAAGCAGGCCGGGTGCAAGGCATTCATTCTGCAGGCACAGATGGTGGGAGACGCAGTGTGGTTCTGGAATCAAGAGCAGCAGTTTCCTTCCTGGCCAGTTCTGCTTTGAGGGTCTGGGGATTGTTTCTGGAAGCTTAGTCCAGAGCCTGTTTCTTCAGTTCTTCCAAAGACTTTGTGAACCTTCTAATATCTTTTAATAAAGCACTTCCTACTTAAACCAGATAGTATAGATTTTGTGGTTTGCAACGAAGAACCCTGACTTTCACGATGCTGGAATGTCTTGCTATTCCATTTCATCTTTCTCCCTGCCGCAACAATTCTCCTGCATTAATTTTGCAGCATGGCTAAGTGTCATACCAGTTACCAGTTGCCATTGAGTCAACTTCAATTCATGGCAACCTTATGTGTGCCCGAGTAGAACTAGGCTCCACAAGGTTTTCAATAGCTGATTTTTCAGAAGCAGATCCCCAGGACTTTCTTCCAAGGTGCCTCAGGGTGGACTCAAACCTCCAGCCTTTGCTTAGCGGTGAGGCGCCTTAACTGTTTGTACCACCCATGGGCTCCTAGGTGTAATAAGGATCCTAATAGTCTTATATAAGAACGGAGCTTACATAGGAATAGGGCTTTCTATAAATAAGGGGCACTGATCCTCCCTATCATTACTAAGGTCCTGGGTGGTGTCTTTGGGAAGTTCTTGCACCTTACAATAGACTTCCTTGCCTTGCCAAGAGGCTGGACAAGTAGTCCCAAAAAAAAACAAAGACCAAACCCATTGCCATTGAGTTCATTCTGACTCATGGTGACCCTATGTGTTACAGAGTAGAACTGCTCCATAAAGTTTTCTTGGCTGTAATCTTTATGGAATCAGATAGCCAGGCCTTCCTTCTACGGCGCTGCTGGGTGGATTCAAACCACCTACTTTCGGTTAGTAGTCGATGCAAACTGTTTGCACAAAGCTTCTCAAATGATCCTTTCACCCTAGTCACATCACATGCAGGCAGTTCTCATTAATTTGACTGTTTTAGGAAAACAAAGAAAATAATTGGGAAGAAACATCTGTGAGCAGGAGACAGAGCAGGGCTTCGAACCAGTTCTTTCTGGTTCGAACTCCTGCTGAGAATTTGCATTTCTAACAAGTTAATGCTGCTGTTAGGGACCAGTTCTGAGACCCACTAGTAGTGCCACCAAAAAACCAAACCCACTGCCACCAAACCGACTCCAACTCATAGTAACCCCATAGGGTTTCCAAGGCTGTAAATCTTTAACGGAAGCTGACTGCCACATCTTTCTCCCGTGAAGCCACTGTTGGTTTCAAACCACCGACCTTTAGGTTAGCAGTCAAACGCTTTAACCACTGTGCCACCAGGGCTCCTTACTAGTACAGCAGTGGTTCTCAAAATTTATTACGCATAAGAATCACCTGGGGATCTTCTTAAAATGTAGACTCTGATTTAGTACATCTGGGGTGGAAATGCATATTCTTAGCAGGGGTTTGAACTGAACCAACTGGTTTGAAGCCCTACGACAGAGTTAAGAGTGGTTTGAACAGAAGGTTTATATGCAAATCTTTTCTTAAATTAAAATAAAGGACACTTCAAGAATGAAGTCATCTTACTATATAAACAGACTTTTTTCCTCCTAAAATATTTTGAGTTCTTTGGTACAACTTTTACAAGCCTTAGACTGAGTTAACTTTTTTTGATAAATGTGGTTTTTAAAAACCTGACTTAAAGTCATATGGCAGCAGTAGTATCATCCATTCATTTAATAAGGATTTATTAGGAACTACTGCAACAGGTTTGGCTTTATATGTATAGATACATATATATAGATACATATATATGTGTATATATATATATGCCAGACAAATGTTATCATAAATAAGGTGCTAGGTGTATAAGATGCAGTATGCTCTTGCCCTCAAGACTCTCATAACTAATAGAAGAACAGATAGAACATTGCAGTGTAATATGGTGCTACTATCTGTTTCTGCCATAACTGGAAATAGTCTTTGTTTCCACCAGTGTCCTCTTTTATTTATTTATTTTTAACTAGTTATCAATAAGAGCTTTAGGATGGCATTATAGCATCCTATTCCCACCTTGATTCGGTGATCAATGGGTCCGGGTCAACACACCTATGTTACTTTGGCTTCCTTCGTGGAAGCAACAGTTGACTTTAGCTAATTCAATCAAAAAAATTTTATTGGTAGCTCAGAGGTTCAAAGGGAACACTGGAGAATGAGACTTGGAACTACAAAGTACTAGAATCACGGCAGCTGTGGGTCTAGGTAGTGGGAGCTAATTGAGTCTTCTCAGACACTGCTGTCCTTGTGTTACTCAGTCCAAGGATAGCCCCTTCTCGACTGACAAGATCGTCAAGACTGCTCAAATGGGAATAGTGATCCCTTAAAAGGAAATTGGAATACTGTTACCAAAAGAAGGCAGAATGAATATAGGGCAGCCAGATTCCAAAAAATGTCTAACACTATGTTCATGCTCTGAGTGTGTAGCCCCCATGACACTCACCATGGACCATTAAGTAGCATTGATGCTGCTGCTTTTAGTGTGAGACCACCACCCCCCCCCATTCCCAACCACACAAAGCTAGCCATTTGATGAGGGCAAGATGGGAAAATATTTTCCCAAAGTCACACATTAAGATGGGGCTTGCATTCAAACCAAGGCCTATCTCCAAAGTCCATGCTCTTTCTACTATATCGGATTCTTAACTTGTCATTTCTGGAACCACTGACAGGGGTCATATCTTCAGGGGCCCATGTAGTTCTGGGTGTGCATCTTTCTGGGGAGATCATCTACAACTTTGATCAGATTTCCAGAGGGTATATGACCCCCAAACAGTGACGAACCACTGCAATACCCAAAGCTGTAGTCGATCTGTTTTATGATCATAAAGCTGTTGCTGTTAGGGTACACCTAACAAAATATTTTAGTTTTATAATCTTAGCACTTGTTGTTTGTAATATCATTTTGCAATATAAGTTTCAAATTCAAACTCTGAGCCAAGATCCCTATCTCCTGTGGGAAAAATACCTGTCTATGCAGGAGTGAGCAAGGGTTAAAACCAATGAGAAAAGTTCCCTCTGCAAGATGACAAAGGGCTGAGCAAACCAGGAAGATATTTTTCATTCACTGAAGTCCTAGCTGTACATCAGAAGCCGTGGCATCTGTTTGTGACTTTGCACTGACTTCATTTATCAGAACTTCCATCACCTGTATGATGGGGATAATATAAAATCTGCCATCATTTCCTCCATCACAATGTTATTAGATTGTTTTGAAAGTACTTTCATTTCCCCAACAGAAAAGATAAATAGAAAGAGAGAGAGAGATTTCTTTGGGGGAAAGCAAAAGCACTTCAGAGAAGACTTTGCTTACAACGTCTAGGACTGTGTGATTCTGAGCCTCATAGGCATCCATACATAGGATGTTCTTTGTGATGGACTCACTTGTTTATTTCTTAGTTTTTCATCTCTAGTGAGTTGCTTCTCCCTCACTTTTCATTTGTTGTGTTTTTTAAAATTCCAGTATAAATACACCTCTCAAATTGTGTTAGCTAGCTGGCGTGTTGCTTTAGATGGTCCATTATAATACGTCTTGCTGTCAACATGCATAATATTTTACAGAACACAAAAGCTTTAATCTAGAAACAAGATAAAGATTGTTATAAAACAGAAAGATTCAAAGAAGCCAAGGAGAGCTAGCCTGGTCTACTAGTAGAAGTAGCAGTATACATCATAAATAAAGGAGAATTTCTGATTGTGCATTTTATGAACAGGGTCAGCCATTTGAGTGTGAAATGTCCCCTTCTTTGCCATCTAGTCCCCAAGCAATCAGTTATTTACACGGCATTTTAGAAACATAATGAATATCTACTAACACCTGGATGTAAACTTAATTTCAAAGCTGTGGAATAGACCATAAATAAAAACAGTGAGTGATTTCCATAGCTCAGCCTGTTCAGACCAAAGGAAATATGGACTGTCAACAGAGGGAGCCTAGAACTCTTTCCTAATACGTACAATGCAAGGTAGTATGAGGTTCAATTATTGGTTGTTGTTGTTCTTACTGTTATTGTTGAGCGGTTCTTTTGTTGAATGGTTTTCATAAAGAAAAATAGGAAGAAATTCACAATTATGGTGATATCTAAAGTAAGGATTCAACATTTGATATATTAATTATTAAGCAGGTGGCGAAGAGGGGAGACAAAGGAGGAATTTTATTTATTTGTATTGTTCTTTAGAGGAACATTTACAGAACAAATAGTTTCTCATTAAACAGTTAGTACACATATTGTTTTATGACAATGGTTAATAACCCCATGACATGTTAACACTGTCCCTTCTCAACCTTGGGTTCCCTATTACTAGATTTCCTGTCCAAAGGAGGAATTTTGAAGGCAGGTTCATCTTGAAGTTTCTTTCAACTATTGTAGTTTTTCATTTCAAACCATAATCTTACATATTATATTGCCTAGATGAAGATTAATTGTACTTATTCAAGTAGATGCCTAAATTAGGAGCAGGTGCCACCTTCCTCATAGTTGAAGAATTCTTCAGATTGCCACCCACAGGGAAACCTGAGCTATATTCTTTTGTTTGCATAGGATGTTACCTTATGAAGGGTAGATAACACTCCAGCTCTCATGATTCCTTCAGTCAGTCATCAGTCTTCTTGATTTTTCCTTCGCATAACTCTCCCATTCATCCTTTTTTTTTCCATGTTAAATTCCACTTCCCTAGCTCAGATCCTCACCACCTCTAAGATTACTGCAATGGCCGACTAACTGATTTCCTTGCTCAAAGTCCATCTCTTTCAATTTATCTTGTACCCATGTGCCAGATTAATCTTCCAGAAATACTGCTTTGATCTTGCCACTCTCCAGCATGTAAAATGCTACCCACTGCCAACAAAGGCGAAAATTCTCACACTGGCATTCAGGGCCCCACTATCTTTCCAAGTTCAACTTCCAGACCTCCCTCCACAAACCTTACACTCCTGCCAAACTGGGTATTCATTCTTTGTAACTCAGGTTGTATTCCATCCCTTTTGTCCATACGTTTCTGTGTACCTAGAAACCCATCTACTCCTTCTCTGTACCCATTCAAATCTGACAACTACTCAAATCCTGTATATTGTCAAAACTCATCTAAAATCTAGTTCCCCTAGTGGCAGGTATAAAACATATCCTTCAATTCTTTGACACTCCTCCCATTGAGAGGCACACTCTAGGTCCCATAGCCTTAGATCTGGGTTGAATTTAGGGATTTGTTTTTATCTAATAGAATGCAGCAGCAGGCACGTTGGATAACTTCCAAGGCTACGTCAGAAAAGGCCACATAGCTTTACCCTGCTTTTCTTGGGATGATTGCTCTGGGGGAAGCCAGGCGCCATGTAAGAAGTCTGACTACCCTGAGACCACCATGCTGGAGACACTCTGGTTGACAGCCCAACTGAATTGCAGCTACAAATCAAGGAGGCAGGCATCTTGGATGTTCAGCCCAGTTGAGCCTTCACATGATTGCAACCCCAGTATGACATCTCAGGAAAAGATGCTCAGACAAGCCTTTTTCAAGTTTTTGGCCCCTAAATCATGAGTAAAATAAATGATTTTTTTAAGTCACTAGGTTTGGGGTTATTCGTTCTGCAATGATACTAACTGGATGTTGTTGTTAGCTGTCATTGAGTCAGCTTTGACTCATGGCCACCTCATGTATAACAGAATGAAATGTTGCCCAGTCGTGCATCTTCAGTGTCATTGGTATGTTTGAGCCCATTGTAATTGGAACACTCCCATAAATTTTCTTCATAACCTTCCAAGCCTAGGGCCACCTCTCACTCCTCTAAATTCTAATGCAAGTATTCTCTACACTCATTTATTCAGGATACATTAATTGAAGCATCTACTAATTGATAGGCTTAGTCCATCACTGAGTTGGATGCTGAGGAAGCAACAGGTTTTAAAAAGACACTATCCCTGCTCATAAGAGATTTAAAGTCTGGTAGAGATGGACAAGAAAACAGGCCATTATAATATATTAAATCTACAGTCTATATTTGGGCACCTATTTTGTGCCAGGTACTGTGTCACAGTGAGATGAATTTAAAAATACTGTTTTATAGGCTGTTGGATATCGATGCAGAATTATCCTAGAGACAATTGAGTATGTGAATCTGGGGTTATGGAGAGAAAAGTGGACTAGAGATTGAAATTTGGGATTCAACAGCACAAAGATGGTCATGAATGCTACAAGCATGCATGGGACTATACTGGCCTATACAATCTACGTCAAAGCTGCTCTTTCGAAGATCTACTGGTTACTACCTTCTTGCCTTCCTTTTAGTTGCTTATCTTATCCTCCACTATGGTGGGCAGAATCCCGGGAACCATGGTGTCTTAGGCTGGTTTCTCTAGAGAAGCAAAACCAGTAAAGCATATAAATATATATAGAGAGAGATTTATATCAAGGAAACAGGTCACGTGATTGTAGAGGCTAGAATGTCCCAAGTCTGTGGATCAGGGTAGAGGCCTCTCCCAATTGACGCAGTTGCAGAAGCTGGTGAGCCCAAGATTGGCAGGTCGGAGAGCAGGGCTCCCGCTCACAGGCTGGGAAGCTTGACGAATTCTAAGATCGGCAGGCAAGACCACAAAGTTTCTGCTGATTCACGTAGCTGCAGGGGCTGGCGACCCACGATCGGCGGGTCAGAGAGCAGAGCTCCGCTCACAGGCTGTGAAGATCAACGAATCCCAAGTTCGGCAGACAAGCTGACAGCTCAAGTCCCAAGAACCAGAGGTGAGATGACAGGAGGCAGCAGCAGGATCCAGAGTGAGAAAAAAGCCAGAATGTCTGCTTATATTCAGATGCAGGCCACACCCCCAAGGAAACTCCCTTTCAACTGATTGGCTACTCACAGCATATTCAATCATGGGAGTGATCACATATAAACACTGAGAATCATGGCCCAGCCAAGCTGACCTGCAATCTTAACCATCACACGTGGATATTTCCCTCAGCTGTTGCTCCTCTACCACCCAGAGGCCATATTGGACATGGGGCTTCTTTAGAGTTCATGGAATAAAATCTAGAAATTTGTACCAATTCAGTACACAGAATTTTATATACAAAGTCAAGTTTTCAGAATCCCCTCCCCCCAAAAAATTATTCTCTCTTAAGAGCCTAGCTCTTGAAAATCAAAAATATTTTGACTTTCAGACTATTCTTTCAGCTAAGAGCGTTCTTGAAAGTGAAAATTGCATTATTCTAGACTACATTCACCATTTTTCCTAACCAATAAATGCCATTTATACAAGGAGAGAAAATAGGACTAGGATTTTCCAGGAACAAAAAGTATTTCAAAAATATTATCCAAGAATCCAAAGCATCGAAATATTACAAAGCATCTTTTCTGACCATAAAGCTATAGAAGTAGAAATCAATGACAGAAAAAGCAAGGAAAAAAAAATCAAACACATGGGAACTGAACAACACCTTGCCCGAAAGCTACTGGGTCATAGAAGAAATTAAGGATGGAATAAAGAAATTCATAGAATCAAACGAGAAGGAAAACATGTCCTACCAGAACCTTTGGGACACAGCAAAAGCAGTGCTCGGGTCAGTTTATAGCAAAAAATGCACACATCCAAAAAGAAGCAAGGGCCAAAATCAAAACATTAACCCTACAACTGGAACAAGTAGAAAGACAGCAGCAAAAGAAGCCTTCAGGCGCCAGAAGAAAGGAAATAATAAGAATTAAAGCAGAATTAAATGAAATAGAGAATAGGAAAACAATTGAGTTAACAAAACCAAAAGCTGGTTCTTTGAAAAGATCAACAAAATCGATAAACCACTGGCCAAACTGACAAAAGAAAAACAGGAGAGGAATAACCCATACAAAAATATTATCCAATTATACTGGTTATGCACATAGTAGTTTCTCAAACCGTATAACTTATTATTTGCTAATGATTACTTGTTAGGAGAAAGGGAAATTAGAAAGGTATATATGTCTTAACTGGCCTGACTTTTGCTATCATTTTGCAATTTTGGATTTCCAAGGTCAACCTTTAAAGGACTCTTTATTCCATTATCAGGACTTAGACTATAAAGATTTAAATTATAAACTGTGTAAGCTGTCATAGTGTTAGTGGTGGTTATGGCTTTGCTGCACCCAAAAATGATGTGCTATAGGCATTATTGAACAGGAAATAAAGGTATGTTTCCCTTGTGATTGTTTTTTTTTTTTTACATGAAAGTAAAACTCTTTATTAAAACAGACAAGCAAATATTTATTAATATTACTAATTGCTCTGTTTAAATAGGACATATGAATAGGTTGTGATATAAATAAATATAAACCTTTTTGTATTTATATACATCTTCTTTTCTCATAATCTTTGTTGTTAATCACTACTTAATTTAATTGTGGTTTTTTCCCTGTGTTTAAATAGAATTAACTTACTCTTTATCTTCCCAAGAATCAAACCTTACATTTCTGGACCACTTTTCCCAACTGACACACCTTTGGCAACTTCTGATTAAGAAATATTCCTGGAACTGGTTATCTCTCCAGGCTACTACAAAAGCCCACCACTCGTCTGTCAGTTTGTCATACTGTGGTGGCCTGTGTGTTGATATTATGCTGGAAGCTATGCCATTGGTATTTCAAACACCAGCAGGATCACCCATGGTGGATAGGATTCAGTGGAGCTTCCAGACCAAGACAGACTAGAAAGAAAGGCCTAGTGATCTACTTCTGAGAATTAGCCAATGAAAACCCTATGGATCACAACAGAATATTATCCAGTATAGTGCTAGAAAGTGAGTCCCCTTGGTTAGAAGTCCACAACAATGGATCTGAGCATACCAGCAATTGTGAAGATGGCACAGGACCTGACAACTTCTCATTCTGTTGTAGATGGGGTTGCCATGAGCCAGAGCTGACTTGATGACAACTAACAACTGCAAAAGCAATTCTCCACAAGTTTTAGCTCTCTTCTTTTTTAGAGTTTATCCTTTTTTTCTATGCAAAAATCTTAGTGGAAATTGAGGGAGAGCAACGTAGACATGTTGTGCCTCAGCAATGCCAGCATGAGTGCCCTGGGAAAATCTCCTTCCCAAACTAGAGACAAGTTCTTCTTCATCTTACTGTCTCTCAATTTCTCTCTTTTTGTCTTTTGAGGACACCTGACTCCCCCATCTTCTAGCAATCCATCCAGAATCATGATTTCATGTACAAAACTGCTTTCAAAATGGGTTGGGGTTACAAAATAAAGCTTCTCAAAAGGTACGTTTCTAGTTAGAGCTTAGAATTTCATAAAAAGAGATATAAAATAATGTCGCCACAGTTTGGCTGTTCACTAACAGAAAAGCAAGACAGTCATTCTAGGTGTGAATATATGGACTTGACAATGTTTTTTGTTTGTTTTGTTTTTTTTTACATGGAAGATGAGGTAGAGAAGCTGATAAGAAAGTAAGAACCAAGCAAATGTTAGGTCACAGCCTGAAAATACAGCTAAACTGGGAGAATGACGAAGTTGATAATAAGATAAAAGAATGGTGGGAAAAATGAATAAGAAAACAAAAAGCAGTAAAGAAAACAAGATTGCTTCTGGGAGAGACTGAAGTACTTAAATTCCACAAGGAAGGGAGAGAGGAAGCACATGGATGGTTTCAAAAACAAAACTAAGGAAATATTGGTCCTATGGTTGGAAAAAATAATTTTGCTATAATATTTATGACAAACGAATTAAAAGTGCTTAATAATTTGCTGGGTCCCCTGTGAGCAATTAATACCTATTTGTTGACTAGTAAAAGCTGGGGAGGGAGGTTTGGTGGAAGAGTTGAACCACGTGGATGAGGAAAGAGCTGACAATTTTCTGTGCAGAGAGAATACTCCTGGATTACAAGAATGGGGAGTGCCTGTTACTGATACCTGATCTATGACGTACTTAAATATTTTAGGGATGTGTTTATAGCTTTAGTTTCCCTCACAGGCTCATAGTGGGTGGGTATGTGGCACACCACACTTTAAGAATCCTGTTACTCCATTTCTAGAGGATCATATTGAACAATTTTTCTCCTGCTGTCAACCATGCCTTCACTTGTTTTTCCTTCTGCTTTTAGTGCTAAAAGCATAAAATGAAGTTACAGAAAATTCCATGTAATTTTTAAAGTAAACATGTCTTCTAGTTATTGCTAATGTGTTCTCTTTTTACCGTTTATGGAGATTAAGGAAAGTGACATTTGTTTATCTAGGAAGGACAGCACTTATTCCCTCTATTTCAAACAGTTTGGGGCCAGGGCATCCAAACATGACTTCTCTGCCCTCAAATAGTCAGGCGTAACCTAAAATTTACTAAAATAAAATTAAGAACAATATAGTTACATGAAAACCACATTTTTTAATAACATTGTTTTCTACTTCTAGTGAATCTTCTAATAGCTTTAAGGATCACTGAATTACAATGTGCAGCTATATCCAACAAAAAGATCCTGTAATGTTCCTACCTGTCTAAAATGATCATTTTCCTATTGTACCTCATGAATAAAAAAATGTCCTGGGCCATTTGCTTCAAAATAAACCACTGGGGATTGGGGATTTGGGAGTTATAGGCAAGACAAGACTGGCCATGTGTGGGTAATTGTTGAAGGTGGATGATGATTCATGAAAGTTTATTATCCTAGTCTGTTTTAGGTTTTTTTGTTTTTTAATTAAGTAAGATGTACGTGCAAGCATAGCAAAAAACAGACTGTTCACGATTTCCAAAAAAGTAGATTATTTAGTAATAGGAGAATGGCTTTTAAAATATAAGTGATGGCATATTCAAAAGGTACATTACCACGTTGCCACTAAAAAAATACATCATGTTTTCAAAGAATATTTAATGACTTGGAATAACACACAATTTGTTAAGTAAAAAATCTAGGTGGCAATCCAGGTGTACAGAATTATCTCATTAAAAAAAATTAATTAATATATAAATGTTTGGAATAAAATTTCCCAGGCTGCTCTAATTCTAATTTTTATCCTAAGAAAATAATCAGAAATTTACATGAAGATTTATATATACAAATGTTCGTTAAAGTTTATTATAATAAAAAATAGTAGATAACTTGGGAATGGGTCAAACAAATGAGACATACCTATATAGTAGAATACTATGTAGTCATTAAAAATCACATTTCAAAAGATATTTAATGAAATTTGAAAATATTTCTAAAATGATAGTAAGTAAAATGGTACAATGACAAACTGTATAGTATAATGCAAGTTTAGTGAAAGAGGTATCAAATCTGTTTATTAGTTTGGTAATAAGGAAGTTAAAATCTTCAAGTATAGGACAAACAATTGAAACAGAAGGTAATTATCTGAGTTAAAGTTATCCTTAGGTTAAGATTAAGTCACAGATAAAAAGTTACAGCTCCCTAATGATTTCTAAGCTCTTTTCTAAATCACACAAAGCCAATCAAAGCCTGACTCAGGCTTCAGAGCAAAATCCCTCTTGAATGCTATGGTAGATAAAGAATTCCCCAAACAACCTTCTCAGTCCCTGTACCCAGCCTTTGGTCCTAGGCCAAGGTTTCTTGGCTTATAGTATCTTGATGACAGACTCTAAATATCCAGTCATTTCTAGGGCCCCCACAACCATTCCTCCTAGGTGAGGCACATTCCTGATGGTTGTCTCCAGGATTGTCAGGAGGGACCCACAGACCTGGCCTGGAGCTTAATGTCCTGAGCCTGCCTCCATCGTCAGAAATGGGAGAAGATCTCGGGTGGTCAGCCCCTTTCCTGGGCTGTGTACAAAGACCTTTTATAATTTTATAAATAGAGAAAATATTTTAGAAATTCCTGATATAAAATTGAAGGTGAAAGATTTCCAGAAATAAACCTCAATATATTTCTAATTTCCCAATAGTTTTAAATTGTTTTCTACTAACATTTCTACTAAAAAAAATTCTTCTACTAACATGTTTTTAGAAAACAAATGGAATTTTAAAAATTCAGGTTTTTTCCTAGTCTCCTGGGAGATGTGTGTGTGTGTATGTGTGTGTCTGTGCATATTTACTACATAGGATTTTTCTAGGTCTGAAACGAAAGTTGGTTATCACTGGAAATGATGGTTCATTCCAATGGCTCCAGCTGGGTATGTTTGGAAGCTTGCCCTGTACATCATGTGAACTAACAGTCTTCCATGGAGCCTTCTAGCTCACTGTTCATTTAAGTGTGCAGAAGTTGTTGACCTAGTTGCTCTGGTTATCAGTTTTAAAAGGGCACCAACATAATAATTTATAGGGAGAATGTCTTAGTTATCTAGTGCTGCCATGACAGAAATACCACAAGTGGATGGGTTTTAACGAAGAGAAGTTTATTTCTTCACAGTCAAAGTAGCCTAAAAGTCCAAATTCAGGGCGTCAGCTCCAGGGGAAGTCTTTCTCTCTCTGTTGGACTTCTCATCAGTGTTCCCCTGGACTAGGAGCTTCTCTGCACAGGGACCCCGGTTCAAAGGACACACTCTGTTCCTGGCTCTGCTTTCTTGATGGTATGAGGTCCCCCTGTCTTACTGCTCACTTCTGTCTTTTATAGCTCAAGAGATTGCCTCAGGACACAATCCAGTCTTGTAGATCAGGTCCTGCCTTACTAACACAACTGCCAGCCATCCTCCCTCATTAACATCATAGAGGCAGGTTTACAACATACAGGAAAATCACACAGTACCAGGAATCATGGCCTAACCAAATTAATACACACATTTTTTGGGGGGACATAATTTAAACCATGACAGAGAATGAGACCTTTGATGCTGGAATTAAATGTTGATGCCATTATTATCTGAAAATGAAACAAAGACAACGTTTTTCCCCAAAAATGTGTAGATACAGAAACTTAAGGCTTAATTTCCTACTTTTATAGATACTATTAACTGAAATCTATAAATTATTTATTTTGGTATTTATGCACAACACTGAACATTTGTTCAGGTGTCACAAATGACTGAGGGACCAAAAATACCTCAAGGAAAAAGAAAACAGAAGAACAAAATAAAGAGAAATTTGTCCTGGGATGAAAAGATGAAAGACATTTAGATAAAATAACACCATCCCAACCCATTGACAGAGTCACTGGATGGTGCAAACGGTCAAGTACTTGACTACTAACTGAAAGGTTGGCAGTTCAAACCCACCAGAGGCTCCTCGGAAGAAAGGCTTGACGATCTGCTTCACAGATCACAGCCATGAAAACTCTATGGACCACAGTTCTACTCTGCAACCTTGTTGTTGTTCTTAGTTGCCAGGGAGTCAATCCTGACTCAGCAAGTCTGCAACATTTGCGGTCGCTATCATTTGGAGTTGACTTGGCAGCAACTGGTTTGTCTTTTGGTTTGGGACCCACTGGCAGTTTGAATCTTCCTCTATACTTCTCCAGCCCTCCATTCCTTGGCCTCCCAAACTCCACAGGCCTGCAGGTCACTTCAGAGATTAATCAATAGGATAGAACTGGGGTATATGTGTAATCTGTCAACATGAACCCAGCACATCCTAGGACATACAAGGCAGAGTCGAGTCTTGGGAGAGCTGGAACTGTACAGAATGAAGCAGCCCCATGTGACCATATCTGGCTCTACTCCATAAGCCCCAAATGTACACGCCTGCTCCTGAGTTGGCTGCTGCAATTTTGAATTGTAATGGTCTCTTCATTCGAGGTATGTAATATGAAGTAGGGAAAGAGACTGTGCAAGTGTGTGAGAGTGGGGTAGTTGAGGCTCTTCACAAAGAGTAGTGATCTTGCAAATTTATGGTGCCTTATATGTCACTCTCAAGATTTATTAATTATATTGGTAATACCTTTTTGAAAGATGGTATCAAGTCTTAAAATAAAAAGTTTGTAACTTTGACCCAGAAATGTTCTTCCAGAAAATTATTCTAAGGAAATAATCAGTGCACAAATATTTATGTACAAGAGTGTTCATCAGAATGTTGTGTGTAATTGCAAAGTAAGAGAAATAACCTCTTTCCAACAACATGAAACTTGATTAAATAAATGATGGTATATCCACACAAGTTGGTGAAGAATGCTGAAGATACTGTGGACTGCCAAAAGAATGAACAAATCAGTCTTACAAGAAATACAACCAGAATGTTCTTTAGCAATGAGGATGATGAGATTTCAGCTGTCTTACTTTGGACATATAATGAGACTTCAGCTCTTTTACTATGGACAGGAAAGACTGATTGCTAGACAAGGACCTCAGGTTTGGTGAAGCAGAGAGCCAATGAAAAAGAGGGAAACCCTCAATGAGACCTATTGACTCAATAGCTGCAACAATGGATTCAAGCATACCAATGATCATAAAGATGGCACAGAACTGGGCAATGTCTTGTTCTTTTATAGTACATAAAATCACCACGAGTTAGAGCCGACTCAGTGGCAACTAACAATAGCAATAAATATACAGACAGTGGAATATTAATGATCCTTTAAATACTATAATGTAGATTCATATTTATTAACTTAGAAAGAGGTCTAGATTTTCTTTAAAATTTAGGCTAAAAACAAGGTAGATGCATGGTGTGATCCCACCAGATGCAAACATAGACACAGAAAATACCCTAGCAGTTTCTACACTAAAATATAGCAATATTTATCTCTGGTAGGGGGATTATGGATAAATATCATTCTCTCCTTTGTACCTTTCTGTATGGATTGAACAAGGCATAAAATAAAACAAGTAAAAATGAATCCGCCCCGCCTTCTAGTCCACAAGTATATTTTATTAGAATAATGATTTGAACTGTCTAATAACCAGTTTTTTCTGTGTAACAACCTGCTTGTATCTGCACTGAGATGCATTCTGGTCCTGTATTTAAGTTTGGCCCAAGTGGTAGAAGTACAGATAAGACATACTTTATTCTCTAACTTACTGGCTGTAGCAAATCAGGAAATCCTTCTGAATGAAATCAGTCCAAATGGCATTAGCGTTTTATCTCCATGCTGTCAGAATATGCCCATAAACTGGCTGCAATCTGGCAACCTCATGGATGAATAGTTCTGTTCATCAGAAGATTGTTATTTGGGGATTAAAATACATGGCATGGCTACCACCACTACCTCCTCTCACAGCTATGGCGGGCATCATTAATCATACTTTGTCCTGTGAACCCAGATGTGACCTCAAAATCCTTTCCAACACAGCTGTACTCCAGGCAGCTCCTATCAATCATTTATTTCAACTCAAGTTGAAACCTATTAGCCATATCTGCTCTGATTACTCTGGCTGAAACATTATTATTCCTTTGACTGGCTCCCAGGACTATGGAATTGAGGAGCATGACCATTTTCTTTCTTTAATAATCTTTCTTCCCCCTTAAAATGTTGAGAAGCTATAAAGGTGTTGCTGACATAAGGTTAACTCCCAGGAGCCCAAGCAACTTTTTTTTTTAACCCTTTCCCCACCTACAACCCTGAACCACATAAGAGGACAATCTTTTTTAAAGATCTTCAAGAAATACAGGATAGAAATTTGAACCTTTACTCTATAATAACTACATTTCTATTACATATAAAATATGGAATATTAGGACAGTCCACAAATAGTAACAGATATTAAAATTATGAATAAGAAATCCCAAAAGAAATGTAAAAGAGTAGAATGGAAAAGGTTGACTTACACAGGACTAGAGTAATGAAGGAAAAAAAATTGTATCCTCCATCTTGAAAAATGATCCTTCTTCCAAAAGTTTGACTGAAAAAGGCATTGTGAGACTTCCGGGCAACATGACGCTATAGACAGAAGCACCACGCCGTCCCTCCACAGCAGAGGTCCGAAAAACTAAGCCAAACAGAGAAAATGTCAATCCTGAAACCCTAAGCATCAAATGAAAAGATAAAGAACTCAGGCAAGCACCAAATGGAATAAGCAACTGATAGAGAATAGAGAGTAAGGAGAGATACATGCAGAGGTCCCCTATCAGGTAACGCAACACAGATCCACCATCTTGGACTCCTATTGAAGATCAGTGAACGGGGGTATGAGAAAGCAGCTTCACGGAGCTTCCAGGAGGAGACAGAACAACCTGTAACCAGCAATATACACATTCTCAACCCCCACCCTTCTTCACCGCCACTCAGCCTCCTCTGTTTCCTGCAGCCACAGTCTCTTAGACAGAAAGCACGGACTTCACCCCAGTGCTGCTTGGATTTCACCTACCCTTACTGGCTGACTCCCTAAGTGCCATTTGTTGGCTGCTTCTGTTGCTTTTTTCACTTCTTTTGATTTCTTCCATACCTCTCACCACCTCCCTCTCCTTTCTCTCAAATACTTGGTTCCACGTGCCATCTTTGCTTCTTCCTTAGAGGCTGTGAAATGCCACTCGAGTGTGGGACTGCTTTCTGGCCCATGCTGCTGCGCTGGTGGGATCCTGGGGCTTTTTTTGTTTGTTTGTTTCTGTTTCTTTTGAAATGTTTCTTTGTTTGTTTTCTTTTTCTTTTCCTGAATTGGGAGCCTATTCTAGCCAAGCAGTACCATGCAACTTGGGACGTACCCCCTCAGTTTGTGCAGACGCACAGAGGGGTCCCTGAGAACATTTCTTTTTTCTTGTTTTTTTTTTTTTTTTCTGTTTTTTGGGGGGTAACTTTTTTTTAAATTTGTTTGTCTTGTTTTCTTTTCTCTCTTTTTCCCTTTTTGTCTTTCATTATTCAGTTTCTCGTCTCTCTATACTTACCTTCTGCTCCTGTCTCCTGAATACCTGGTGCTGAGTGATACCTCTACCCCTTTTGCCAGGCTGTACTTCACAGCCTGGGAGCAACTTCCCCAGACCTTGCAGCTGCACCAGTGGGATCCCTGGAGGCTTCACTTTTCCTTTTCCTTTCTAATTTTTATTTATTCAGTTTTTCTTTTCTTTTTTTCTTCTTCTTCTCTTTTTTGCTATTCTCCATTTCTCAGTCTCTCATCTCTCCACTCCAACGGCAAGCTCCCTTAGCACTCTTTTTTGCTTGTTTGTATGTTTTTGGCTCCTGTTCCTCTCTCCTCTTTCCCACACCCATCTTAGCTCCACACATCACAATCTTGCCCCTCCATCCTGCCAACCTGCACCGTGCACTGAACATCACACCCTCAAGCAGCAAAGGCGCAGCTTACTGGAACCTGCCCTGCACTGATTACCAGCCCACCCTGTCGGCCTTAGTACGTGCTACAAACAACCCATCCCACCAACTCCTCTTCAGCTAGACCTGCCCTGCTGTACCATATCTGAGCAACTGACCCTGCCAATTGGAGAAGGAGGTGAAAAGTATCATGCCTACAGCTGAGCAAACAACAAAGAACACACAGCCCACCTGCTCAGCCATAAACAAATAAAACAAACAAGCAGGACAAAACAAACAAATCTACAATCAGTAAATGACAAAAATAACTACTGAATGCCCCAAAGACAGCAGACAATATCAAAACATTTACAAAAACAGGACAGGATGGTTCCAGTAGGTGTCCAAAATAAAACACCAAATGACTTTCCAGTAGACAAAAAGGCACTAGAACTACCTGATAGGGAATTCAAATCTCTAATATTCAGAGCTATGCAAGAGTTGAAGCAAAAGGCAGATAAAAATGAGAAAAAATAGACAAATTCATGGATAAGGCAGACAAATTCATGGAAAATACAGACCAAAAAATGGAAGAATTCAGGAAAATAATGCAGGAACAAAATGCCAAAATAAATTCACAACCAGAAATCATACAAAAACAACAATTAGAAATCCAAAAGATAAACAACAAGATTTTAAAAATGGATGGTGTCACAGAAGGGCTGAGGAGCGGGTTTGAAATGGTGGATGTCTTAGGCTGGGTTCTCTAGAAGAGCAAAACCCATAAAGTGTATAAATATGTATATAGAGAGAGATTATGTCAAGGAAACAGCTCAGGTGATTGTAGAGGCTAGAATGTCCCAAGACTGTGGATCATGGTAGAGGCCTCTCCCAAGTCACACAGCTGCAGAAACTGGCAAGCCCAAGATCGGAAGGTCGGAGAGCAGGGCTCCCACTCGCAGGCTGTGCAGATCAACGAATCCCAGGTTCAGCAGATAAGCTGACAGCTCAAGTCCCAAGAACGGGAGACGAGACGACAGGAAGCAGCCGCAGGATCCAGAGAGAGCAAAAAGCCAGAACATCTGCTTATATACAGATGCGGGCCACACCCCCAAGGAGACTC
>NW_004443965.1:16428375-16430303 GCF_000243295.1 Trichechus manatus latirostris
ATGATTCCTTGTATTGTGTGATTTTCCTATAGGTTGTAAATCCTGCCTCTATGATGTTAATGAGGGAGGATGGGTGGCAGTTGTGTTAGTAAGCAGGACTCAGTCTACAAGATTGGATTGTGTCCTGAGGCAATCTCTTGAGATATAAAAGAGAGATGTGAGCAGAGAGACAGGGGACCTCCTACCACCAAGAAAGCAGTGCTAGGAGCAGAGCATGTCCTTTGGACCCCAGGTCCCTGCACAGAGAAGCTCCTAGTCTGGGGGAGCACTGATGAGAAGAAGGCTGACTGAGAGAGAAAGGCTTCCCCTGGTGCTGATGCCCTGAATTTGGACTTTTAGCCTACTTTACTGTGAGGAAATAAACTTCTCTTTGTTAAAGTCATCCACTTGTGGTATTTCTGTTACAGCAGCACTAGATGACTAAGACACCACCACATAAATAAAAGGAAAGAAAAGAATCACATGATCATCTCAATTGATGCAGAAAAGGAATTCAACAAAATCCAACACCGATTCCTGATAAAAACTCTCAATAAAATAGGTATGGAAGGGAAATTTCTCAACATAATAAAGGGCATGTAGGCAAAACCAACAGCCAACATCATTCTTGATGGAGACGGGATGAAAACATTCCCCTTGAGAACAGGAACAATGCAAGGATGCCCTTTATCACCACTCCTATTTAACATTGTGCTGGAAGTTCTAGCTAGAGCAATAAGGCTAGAAAAAGAAATAAACGTCATCCAAATTGGTAATGAAGAAGTTAAACTGTCCCTGTTTGCAGATGATATGATACTGCGCATAGAAAACCCAAAAGATTCCATGAGAAAACTACTGGAACTAACAGAAAGATTCAGCAGAGTAGCAGGATACAAGATAAACTTACAAAAATCAGTTGGATTCCTATATACCAATAAAGACGACAATGAAAAGGAAATCAGGAAAACAATACTATTTATAATAGCCCCTAAAAAAAAAAATACTGAGGAATAAATCTAACCAGGGATGTAAAAGACCTACACAAAGAGAACTACAAACCACTACTGCAAGAAACCCAAAGGGAGCTACATAAATGGAAAAACATACCATGCTCGTGGATAGGTAGACTCAACATTGTGAAAATGACAATTCTACCCAAAGCAATTTACAAATACAAAGCAATCCTGATCCACATACCAAAAACCTTCCTTAAAAAGATGGAAAAAGTAATCATTAACTTTATATGGAAAGGGAAGAAGCCCCAAATAATAAAGCACTATTGAAGAAGAAGAATAAAGTTGAAGGACTCTCACTACCTGACCTCAGAACATACTATGCAGCTATGGTAGTCAGAACAGCCTGGTACTGGTACAATGACACATACATTGACCAATGGAACAGAATTGAGAACCCAGATGTAAATCCATCCACCTACAGTCACCTGATGTTTGACAAGGGCCCAAAGTCCATCAAATGGGGAAAAGACAGTATTTTTAACAAATTGTGCTGGCAAAACTGGATGTCCATCTGCAAAAAAATGAAACAGCATACTTCACACTATATACAAAAACTAATTCAAAATGGATCAAAGACCTAAATTTAAAGCCAAAAACTATAAAGTTCATGAAGAAAAAATAGGATCAACACTAAGGGCCCTAATACATGGCATTAACAGGATACAAACCATAACCAATGACACACAAGCTACAGAAGATAAGCTCGATAACTGAGATCTTCTAAAAATCAAACACTTATGCTCATCAAAAGACTTCACCAAAAGAGTAAAAAGAGAACCTACAGACTGGAAAAAAATTTTTGGACCTTACAAGTCAGACAAAAGTCTAATCTCTATAATTGACAAGAAAATCCAACACCTCTATAACAAAAAGACAAATAATCCAATTAAAAAATGGGCAAAGGAAATGAACAGACACTTCACCAAAGAAGAC
>NW_004443965.1:16431355-16462349 GCF_000243295.1 Trichechus manatus latirostris
CAACTAGATGGTGCCTGGCTACCACCACTGACTGCTCTGACTGGGATCACAACAGAGGGTCCCGGACAGAGCTGGAGAAAAATATAGAACAAAATTCTAACTCACAAAAAAGACCAGATTTACTGGCCTGACGGAGACTGGAGAAACCCTGAGAGTATGTCCCCCGGATACCCTTTTAGCTCAGTAATGAAGTCACTCCTGAGGTTCACCATTCAGCCAAAGATTAGACATCCCCATAAAGAAAATGAGACAATGGGGCATAACAGTCCAGGGACAAGGACTAGAAAGCAGGAGGGGACAGGAAAGCTGGTAATATGGAACCCAAGATTGAGAAGGGAGAGTGTTGACATGTTGTGGGGTTGTTAACCATTGTCATAAAACAATATGTGTACTAACTGTTTAATGAGAAACTATTTGTTCTGTAAACCTTCATCTAAAGCACAATTTAAAAAAACAAAAGGCATTGTGAAATTCCAAACATGGAACTTCCACGTATGGGACATACAGGATCCAGATTTACAGAAATGACCACTTGAAAACCTGGATCAATGTGGCAGATTAATCACGTGTTTCAACTCTCTTCTAGCCTCAGATCCCAAGAACCAACACACACACACACACACACACACACACACACACACACACAATTTATAATATCAGCTCAGGAAAAGAAGAAATACCATGTCATCAGTGAACCAGAAATTTTGAAGAAATTTTTAAAGATACAAAGTTGATGGGATCACATTGACAGAGGAAACCACAGCCCAAATTATATTGAAGAAATGCTACTAAAGGAGTGGGAATGGTTTAAGAGGAACTCCAGAATGAGAGAGTATTAAAAATTGCAGGGGAAAAAATCAAAATCATAGCATAAAAGATATTCCCAGAGCTGAATAATGGCAGATATTTTCAGATTGAAAGGGTCCAGAATGCTAAGAAAGTTGGAATAGATACAACTTGATGAAATTTCAGAACACCAAGGATAAAGAGAAAGTTTCCATAGAGAGGGGAAAAAAATTACTTAAAAACGAATGAGAATCAATTTGGCATCAGACTTCTCATCAACAATGCTGGATGCCAGCATACATTAGGGAAACCGTTCAAAGTTTTGAGGGAAAGTCTTTTGAACAGACTATTTTATTCCTAGAAAAGCTAACATTCAAGTTAGAGGGCAACAAGAAAATGACGATTTCAAGTGCTAGAAACTTGTGTTCCATTATAAAGATTACAAGGGGGTTAAAGTTTAAAAATACTGAGCCATTGGAAAATTGTATTTTAGTTTGAGAGAAAGGAGAATTTTAATTACTTGTGAAATAATTGTCAAGAAGTCATTCAGCTAAGTAGGTGAATATATGCATTAAAAAAAAAAGTTGAAGTACAAGTTCTTATTCAGCAGCTCAGTTAAGTGGCAGTCAAAAGTTCTTACCCTCTGATGTCCGTTTAGTGACTTATGTGAAGTGAACCAGTATTTCAGTCCAGTTTACTCTACTGGGAATTTCAGTTTTATACTCTCAGCAAAAATGGCAAGTGCTCCATCCTTGTCCTCTTTGCCACACCAAGGGCAAAGGGCAAACAAACAGATCTACTTCCCTACAGATTCCTCACTGTCACCAGAAGAATAGCTGAGCTTCCTATGAGGCTATATGTGGTCCTCTTTCACTTACAGAATAAGGGAATTGTTTGTCCTATACCACAATGTGGCATTGGTTTCCTCTCATAACTACCTTGAACGGTTGGTTACATGCTTTATCTCCCTTACCTCAGTGTATACAAAGTGTACAACTCAGTCATTCATTCACAGCATTTTCCTGACCCTGAAATATGTAAGCAGGAGGATGGTCTTAAAGGAGGCAATCCTCTCAAAAAAAAAAAAACAAAAACAGCTAGCTGTGTTCACGAAGTGCTTTCACATAATTCTGATTCAAGCCTCACAAACAGCCGGTGAGGAGAGAAGGACAGATATAATTATTATCTATTTCTTTATGGAAGAATAACTTGAGGCTCAGAGCATTAAATGAATGTCCAAGAACATTCAGGAAGTTAGCCAGTCTGCTCTAGTGAGTATCTCTTGGGTGTCAGCACTTATTGTTCTGGACACTGGCAAAAAGGCAGAAAAGTCCCTGCAACAAGGAACTTATGGGCTAGCAGGGGGAGAGAAGGGATAAATATGTAAACCTACACAGATGTCTTAGTTATCTGGTGCTGCTATAACAGAAATACCACAAGTGGATGGCTTTAACAAACAGAAACTTATTTTCTCACAGTTTAGGAAGCTTGAAGTCTGAATTCAGAGCACTAGCTCTAGAGAAAGGCTTTTTCTCTCTGTCCACCCTGGAGGAAGGTCCTTGTCTCTTTATCTTCTGCTTCCTGCTTGGAGATCTCCGTGTGTCTTGGCATCTATCTTACCCCATCTTGCCTCTGTTTGCCTGTTTAATCTCTTTTATATCTCAAAAGAGATTGACTCAAGATACACCCTACACTAATTCTTCCTCATTAACATAATAAAGACAACCCATTCCCAAATGGAATTATAACCAATGGCATAGAGGTTAGGATATACAATGCATATTTTGGGGAGACATAATTCAATCCATAACGTTCCACCCTTTGGTTCCCCAAAATTCATGTGCTTGCCATATGCAAAACACATTCACTCCATCATATCATCCCAGAGGTCTTAAATCAACTCGAAGTCCAAAATCTCATGTTCTGAATCATCTAAATCAAATATGGGTGAGACTTTAGGCATATTCCACCCTGCAGCAAAATTCCTTTTGATTTATGAACCTATAAAATCTAGAATACAAGTTATCTGTTTCCAAAGTACAATGGTGGAACAGGCACAGAGTAGACATTTCCATTACAAATGGGAGAAATTGGAGGGAAAGAAGGGATAATAGGCACCAAGCAAGTCCAAAGCCCAGTAGAACAAATTACTTTAGCTCCCAAGGCTTGAAAATAATCCTCTGTTCTCTGAGACCATCTGGGCAATGGCCTTGCCCTCCAGACTCTGGGTGTTGGTCATGCCCTCTGGATTCTGGGTGGAGACCACTCAGACCTGGGCTTCATCTTTGCTTTCCAGGCCCTCTGGGTTAGCAACTCTGCTCCCTTGGCTTTAGGCAGCCCTATTCTCCTAATCCATCTGATTGGCAACCCTACTCCTTAGCCCTGGCAGGCCCTGTTTTTTTGTCCCTTGGACATGGCAGCCCTGCCCCCTCAGCTTTGGGTGATGGCTCCATCCCCTGGCACACCTTACCAGGAGCCCCATATTCCAGAACCCAGTTGGTGAAGATCAGACTCTTTGAAACCTAGGAGGCTGTGGCCCCACCCTTTGAGATGCAGGAGGCTGTGACCCCACCCTTTGAAACAAAGAAGGCCCTGTTTCCCATGCTCCTTCCAACAGTTCTGCTGATCTCAGAGCTGCCCCAGGATGATCTTTTTCTTTCCTTGGAGGACAAAAGATGTAGCTTCTTTTGCCTGTTTCCTGCTGGTAGAATTCCAAGAGGAAGACAGTTTTCTTTCCTTTTATCCTATCTCTGACTCCTTCATTCTAAGCTGATGGGTTCTCTGCTACGGTAGTTGGTTAGATCCATCAGTCACAGGTTAATTTCTTTAACAAAAGATTGTGTAGCCATGCCCTTAGTTAACATTCTAGGACCTGTGTCCTTAGTTTGTACAAGAAAAAATTCCAAATCTTTAAGTTCTGTTTTCATTTTGCACAGTTTATTTTTAAGTCTATCTCTTTCCTCTCAAATTTTACTAAGTGGCAAGGGGAAAGCACACAGCCCCGTTAAGATCTTGCTTAGAAATCTCATCAGTCAGAAATCCAAATTCATCACTTACGAGTTCTATCTTCCACCAAACATTTGAACATAATTCAGACAAGTTCTTTGCCACTGCATAAAAAGCATCACCCTTCCTCCATTGTCCAAACACATGTTCATCATTTTCTTTTAAAGCCTCACTAGAAGCACACTTAACATCCACACTTTCTAGCAACATTCTGTTGCTGGTGCCAAATGTATTCTCTAAGAGGACAGAGACTTTCTCTATAGCTCTTACCACTTCCTTCTGAGTCCTCACCAGAATTGCCTTTGATATCCATAATTCTACCAATGGTCTCTTCAAGGCAATCTAGGCTTTTACTATTATGCACATTAAAACTCTTCCAGCCTCTGCTCATTACCCAATTCCAAAGCTACTTCTACATTTTAAGTATTATTAGAGCAGCATCCTACTCCTGGTACCAAATTCCGTCTCAGTTATCTAGTGCTGCTTTAACAGAAATACCACAAGTGGATGGATTTAACAAATAGAAATTTATTTTCTCACAGTTTAGGAGGCTAGAAGTCCAAATGCAGAGTGTCAGCTCTAGGGGAAGGCTTTATCTCTGTCAGCTCTGGAGAAAGGTCTTTGTCTCTTCAGCTTCTGCTTTCTGATTCCTTGGAGATCTCCATGTGTCTTGACATTTTACCCCGTCTCTCCTCTGCTCGCTTGTTTAATCTCTTTTATATTTCAAAAGAGATTGACTCAAGATACACTCTACACTAATCCTGCCTCATTAACATAACAAAAACAGCCCATTTCCAAATGAGATTATAACCACAGGCATGTTGCTACTGTTAGGTGCCCTTGAGTCAGTTCCGACTCATAGCGACCCTATGTACAACAGAAGGAAACGCTGCCTGGTTCTGCACTATCCTCACAATCGTTGTTATGCTTGAGCCCATTGTTGCAGCCACTGTGTCAATCCATCTCGTTGAGAGTCTTCCTCTTTTTCGATGACCCTCTACTTTACCAAGCATGATGTCCTTTTTTAGGGACTGATCCCTCCTGATAATATGTCCAAAGTATGTGAGAGGTAATCTTGCCTTCCTGGCTTCTAATGGGCATTCTGGCTGTACTTCTTCCAAGACAGATTTGTTTGTTCTTTTGGCAGTCAATGGTGTATTCAATATTCTTCGTCAGCACCACAATTCAAATGCGTCAAGTCTTCTTTGGTCTTCCTTACTCATCGTCCAGCTTTCACATGCATATGAGGCGATTGAAAACACCCTGACTTGGGTCAGGGTGCCTTAGTCTTCAAGGTGATATCTTTGCTTTTTTAACACTTTAAAGAAGTCTTTTATTTACAACACATATTTCTGAGAGACATAAGATAACTCTGGCTACTGGTAATTGCCAGCAAAGGACAAAAAAACCCCTTAAGAGAGGCATAAACTTGGCATGTTAGAGGGGTAAAAATAAAAGCCAACATAACTGGGGTACAGTGAACAAAGAGAAGACTGGTAAAAGGCAGGTAGGGGTCAATATTGAGGGATTTGATGGCTTTGATGAGGAGTTTGGACTTATTTTCAGCGTAATGAGAGGTTTGTTTTCCTTTTTTAAGTAACGTTGTTGTTCGTGGTGGTCAAGTCAGCCGCATGCACAACAGAATAAAACACTGTCTGCTCTGTGCCATCCCCATGATTAGTTGTATAGCAAAACTTTATGATCCATATGGTTTCCATTGGCTGATTTTTGGAAGTGGATCCCCAGGCCTTTCCTCCTAAGTAACTTTATTGAGGTGGATTTGACATATCATTAAATTCATCCATTTCAAGTGTGCAATTCAATGATTTTTAATAGCTTTACTGAAGGGTGCAACCATCATTATAAAAGAGTTTCAGAATATTTTTATCCTTCCAATAAGATCCCTCATGCCCACTTACAGTAATTCCCAGTTCCTACTCCCAGCCGCAGGCAACTACTAACCTATTTTACGCCTCTATAAATTGGACTTATCTGGACATTTCATATAAATTGAATCGTACAATATGTGGTCTCTTATGTCTTGTTTCTTTCACTTCACATAATGTTTTTGAGGTTCATCCATGATGCGTAACATGTACCAGTAGTTCATTCCTTTTAATTGATGAGTAGTATTACATTGTGTTGATGCATCACAATGTGTTTATCCATTCACCTGTTGATAGACGTTGTTTCCAGTTTTTAGCTATTATGATTAATGCTGCCATTAATATTTGGATGCAAGGCTTTGTGTGGACATATGTTTTCATTCTTCTTGGGTAAATAACTAGGAATGGAATTGCTTAGTTGTATGGTAGTTGTGTCTTCAACTTTTTGAGAAACTGCCAAACTGTTTTTCCAAAGTGGCTGCCCCATTTTACATTCTCATTACCAATGTACAAGGGTTCTGATTTCTCCATATCCTTGCAAACATTTGTTATTATCTATCTTCTTTATGATAGCCATTCTAGTCAGTGTGAAATCGTATTTCATGGTGGATTTAATTTGCAATTTCCTGACAACTATGATGTTGTGCATCCTTTGATGTGCTTATTGGCATTGGAAGAATTGTAATCAGGGAGAGATATAATATGGTTTTATTCTATAAAGACCAATCTGGGTGTAGAATAGCTAATAGACTGTAGGCAAGAGACTAGGTAGGAGACAATTGCAATAATCCAGAGAGAGATGATGATGTCTTGGACTAGGGCTATAACAGTAGAGGTGGTGAGAGGAGTTTAAATAGGGATACATTATAGAGGTAGAGCCAATAGAATTGGCTGATGGATTGAATGTGGGGTGTGGGATGTGTGGAACAAGAGAGGCTGGGTAGATACTGGTGACATATATGGTGATGGGAGAGACATGGGGGAACAGATGCCGTGGTGGTGTCTTAGGCTGGGTTCTCTAGAGAAACAAAACCAGTAAAGCATATAAATATATATATAGAGAGAGAGAGATTTATATCAAGGAAATGGCTCATGTGGTTGTAAAGGCTGGAAAGTCCCAAGTGTGTGGGTCAGGATAGAGGCTTCTCCTAACTCACATAGCTGTAGGGGCTGGTGATTTCAAGATAGGCAGGTCAGACAGCAAGGCTCTTGCTCACAGGCTAAGAAGATCGACAAATCCCAAGATTGGTAGGTAAGATGGCAGATAAGCTGCTAGCTCAAGTCCCAAGAACTGGAGGTCAGACGCACAGGAGCCAGCTGCAGGATCCAGAGCAAGCAAAAGCCCATGAGCCTTGCCAGAAAGTCCACCTATATTAGACACAGGCCACTTCCCCAAGGAAACTCCTCTTCAACTGACTGGCTACCGACAGCAGATCTCATCATAGGGTGATCACATTATATTAGATCTCATCATAGAGGTGATTACATCATTCTACAACTGCCAAACTACATCATAACTACCAAACCACTGGGAATCATAGCCCAGCCAAGCTGGCACACAACCTTAACTATCACACCAGTGTTGGCAATCAATACCTATTTTTCACATAACAGTTTAGGTGTTTTTGATACATCCAAGAGTAAATGCTAAGTAAGTAGTTGGATGTAAGGGATATAAGGATATGGAGCTCAGATGAGAGATCTGAGCTGAAGATATAAATTTGAGAGTCATCAGCATTTGTGTGATATTTAAAGTCTTACGACATAGGGAAAGAATGTAGAAGAAAAGAAAGAGCCGGGTGGAGAATGGAACATTGGAGGCACTATGAAAGGGTTACTTACAGAGATCAGACTGTAGGACTGACAATACGAAAATGAGAATTGTGGCAAAGGTGAGCTAAGGAAAGCATCTAGAAATACATTCCATTGACTAGTGAGTCATATATACCCATGCTGTCCAATATCATAATAGTCATTAGCCACATATGTCTATCGAGCACTTGAAATGTAGTTCATCTGAATTGAGATGTGCCATTAAGTATGAAATACACACAAGATTTCAAAGACTTACTACCAAAAAAAAATGCAAAATTCCCATTAGTAATTTTTATATTGATTACATGTTGAAATAATAGTATTTTAGATAAATTGGGTTAAATGAAACCATTGTTAAAATTAATTTCACCTGTTTTCATTTTACTTTTTTAACAGGGCTACTAGAAAATGTAAAATTATACTGTGTGACTCCCATATTTCTATTGGGTGGCCCTGGTCTATACCACAGCATTCTGCCCACAGTCTTATCCTGGTTTTCCAGAAATGTCACTGCAGCACAATCAGGACGCCCTGCAGAGGAACTTGAATTTGTATGAGAATTCTGTAAGTATTTGCTACAAGACTTTCTTAAGGAATAGGCATAGATAACGTCCACAACTTAAAAGAAAAGTTCCAATGTCTTGCATATTTTGGTTATGTGTTTATTTTTTGCTGATAGACTTACGTTTTAGCAAAGATAACACCACATGGATCATTTGATCCTTTCTATACTGGGAAACTACTGTTAAGATGGAAATACTATATTCTTGATATTTGTAAAACTATACAAGGTGTCCTTGATGACTATGAAAAAAATTCAATTAAATAATTCCCTTCTTCCATCTGGTGAAATACAACTTGATTAAATAAAGAGAAAATTAATTACTTAATAAGGTCATAATATGAGTTAGAGATGACTTTATTTTTATTTTCTTTATCATCTGTGGTATTCTTAGTATACCACAAAAATTAGTTATATCAAGTTCTCTTCCAATTGCTGTTGTGGCAAGAATTTCCCTTTATAAATAAAAACATTTTCATTTTGGTTAGAGATCACAGAAATATACTGTGGAGATACAACTCAGTGAAATTTGCTCCCTTTTTTTCCCTGCCCCCAATAAGGTAATTTAAACAAGGTAATTTCCTCAAATGGGTAGGACTATATAGATTTTTATGTGACCAATACTGGGAAGAGTCTCATACAGAATTCTGTGAGAGCTTTTGTCATCTTAATATAGACCTTTCCCTAAAGCTTGTGATTAAAATATCAACAATCCAGAGGTATAATAATAGCTCATTCATCCAGTTCATTGATGCCTGGGATGTTCCACACAGGTGAACTTTCTTAGTGGCTGAACTTTGTACAGATTTCTTCTTGTAGCACTAAACCTTCCTTTCTGGAATATTACTCCATAACTTGCTTGACTGCTTTGGCAGAGGATTCCAAACACATTTTTATCTTCACTGGACATTTCAGAGAATCTACTTGTTACAGAAAGACTATTGAACTTGTCTAGAGGCTTGGGGTCTGGTCTTGCTCTGCTATGCCATTAACTTCTCTTGTGATTTAAGGCATGATACTGAACATCTCCGGGTTTTAGTTTCCTCATCTATAAAAGGAAGATGTCACTGTAGATCGGTAATTCTTAAATTTTAGCTTGCATCAGAATCACCTGCAGGGCTTGTTAAGACACAGATTACTGGGCCCCATCTGAGTTTTGGATTCAATAGGTCTGAAATAGGCCTTGTACCTAGTGCTGCTATAAAACAAATATCACAGGTAGGGGGCTTGAAAGAACAGAAATATTCTTTCTCACAGTTCTGATTTAGACTAAAAGTCTAAATCAGTGTCTTGGCCATGTCACTTCCTTCCTTGTTGGTAGCCCTGGGTATTCCTTGGTTCCTTGGCTTATAGACAATCCTTACATAGCATCTGTCTTCCCCAATTTGTGCATGGCTCTGTGTGTAGTCTGCTCTTTTTATAAGTGATCAGCTTTAGGATCCACCCTACATTGGTATGACCTTGACTGATTGATTACATCATATTAGATTTCATTATGGAAAGTGATTGCATTGCATTACATTACATTATGGAAAGTAATCTGCTCTACTCAAGATCAACTGAATTAATCACATGATTAAGTCATAAACAGTATACAGCCAGGATGTCAATACATATTTTGGGGGGACACAATTCATGCTGGGCCCCACTTCTAGAGTTTCTGATCCAATAGGTCTGAATTAGGCCTTGAAGAATTGCATTTTTGACCATTCCAAGGTGATTCTGATATTGTCAGTTTAGGGATCACACTGAGAACCGCTGATCGTCTCTCGCAGGTTGCTTCTAACTCAGCCCTTTATGATTTTTTATGTGTATGTTGCTGCTTGTTTGTTGGTTGGCTCACTTGATGCAGAAGTTCCCTAAAGGTCCAAGACAGTCTGATAACTCTAAAATAGGCATCCATAAAGCAAAACTAGTCACTGTAAATTCAGTCAAATGGAACTTAGATCATTTTATTAGCATTCTGAGATTGTATATAAAAAATACACTTTGTAGTTTGGAGAGAAGATACATAAGTCGGTATTAATTTCTTTTCTCAGTGTACTGATTACTTCTTATCCATCTAACCATTATATTTCAGCTGAAATATAAATTTTGGAAAACATGCAGCATAGACTGTTTAATCATTCCTGGCACAAGATTCTCTGATATGAGAGTTTTTCTCCTTGGGTCACTTTAGTATCACACAATCATTTTTTATTTTCGTCTCTGTTGCAGTAAAGCTGGGAATCGAAAGATTATTCATAACAGTGTGCTATAAAACTATACTTATTAATTCAAATATTTGCAGTGGGAATCAGCCAGGTAATGTGCTTTAGTGGTTTAACAATAAATCAAAGGTTATGTCTTTTTCATGTTTGATGCAAAATCTAGTTCTTGGTATAAAACAGATGTTTTGAAGTGTCTTAAATCATGATCGAAAACTTCAGGAAAGTAAATGCTCATTGTGACTCTGTTAGGGATGTGCTAGTTACACCTAGAGAAGTCACCTGTTCACTTTTTATTTCTGTTTTTCTATTTGTGAAATAGCAACAGCAGTTTTCCTTGTGCAAAAGTATTGGTTGAAGACATATTTCATTTTTAGATAATATACATCCCCATGCTATTGACTAACAAATCCTGGTTTCCATATCAGAGCAGGTTGTCCCCTTTCACCAAGGGTGTGGTATGATAGCTAATTTTATGTGTCAACTTGGCTAGGCTATGGTTCCCAGTGGTTTGGCCAAACACTAGTCTAGTTGCTGTTCCATAATGTAATTTAGTATAATGTAATCAATCAATCAGTTGAAAAGGGAGTTTCTTTACTGTGTGTTCTGCCTGCAGACTATAAATAGATATTTTGTCAGAACTCTCTTTCTCTCTTTTTACTCTGTACTCTTTTCATCACCTGACCTATGGATCTTGGGATGCAAGCCTGCAGGGGTCTCCAGCCTGTCGCTTGATCTGTGGATTTTGGACTGCCAACCCCCATGATCATATGAGCCAATTCCTTGAAGTAAATTTCTTTTTCTCCCTCTCAATTTCACTCTCTCAATTTTGGTTAAGCTCTTGGCTGCTAACCAAAGGTTGGCAGTTCAATCCCTCCCAGCTGCTCTGTTGGAGAAAGACTTGGTAATCTGTTTCTATAAAGATTAAAAGCCAAAAAATTAAACCCATTGCTGTCTAGTTGATTCCAACTCACAGTGACCCTATAGGACAGAGTAGAACTACCTCATAGGGTTTCCAAGGAGCAGCTGGTGGATTCAAACTGCCAGCTTTTGGTTATCAGCTGAATGCTTAACCACGGCACCACCAGAGCTCTTCTGTAAAGATTACAGCCTAGAAAAATCCTATGGGCGCAGTTCTACTCTGTCATATGGTGTGAGCATTAAGATTGTGTGTCAGCTTGGCTGGGCCATGATTCTCAGTGGTTTGGCAGTTATGTAGTTTGGTAGTCGTATGATAATGTGATCACTTCCATGATGAGATTTGATATCATGTGATCACCTCTATGATGGGATCTGCTGTGAGTAGCCAATCAGTTGAAGAGGAGTTTCCTTGGGGGTGTGGCCTGCATGCAATATAGGTGGACTTTCTGGCAAGGCTCGTGGGCTTTTGCTCACTGTGGATCCTGCAGCTGGCTCCTGTGTATCTCTGACCACCGGTTCTTGGGACTTGAACTAGCAGCTTATCTGCCATCTTGCCTGCCAATCTTGGGATATGTCAATCTTCACAGCCTGTGAGCAAGAGTCCTGCTCTCTGACCTGACTATCTTGGGTTCATCAGGACCTGCAGCTATGTGAATCAGGAGAAGCCTCTATCCTGACCCGACTTGGGACATTCCAGACTCTACAATCACATGAGCCATTTCCTTGATATAAATCTCTGTCTCTGTCTCTCTCTCTCTAAATATATATATTTATACACTTTACTGGTTTTGTTTCTTTAGAGAACCCAGCTTAAGTCAGAATTTGGTATTGAGAGAGTGGGGTGCTGCTCTGACCGATACCTAAAATGTGGAAGCTGTTTTGAAACTCTGAATGGATAGAGGCTGGAAGAGTTTTGAAGTGCCTAATAACAAAAGCCTACATTGTCTTGAAGAGACTACTGGTGGAATTACAGCCATCAAAGACAATTCAGGTGAGGACTCAGAAGGAAATGAGAAGAGCTGTTATACTGGAGACAGCACAGACAGCAAGAAGCAGCAGCAGAACCAGGAGATGAGCGTGAGACAGCACTGGAGCCAACCCATGGAGTGACAGCTGAGTGCCTTTTGCACAAGAGGCTTCCTGACAGAGTGAGGTGATTCTGAGCACTTATCAGTGGAGCTAGCTTGCCAACCCATGGAGCAAGAGAGCTGAGTGCCTTCCGGCTGAAGTTTACTAGCTAAATGGGGTGACTCCAAGCACTTACCAGTGGAGCTCCTGCCCAATGGGAACCGCAGATTCTGGTCAGCATGACTTGTTATAGCCAATAAACAAGAGGTCTAGGTGGGAGATCAGAAAGACACCTTTATTTCATTGAGCAAGGAAAGGAGCTTTCGGGGCTATTGCCTCCAAGACTGCTCACAGGCAGCTTGGGGAGGTGGGATTTTACAGAGAACAGACAAGGAAATGCAAATTCATCATGAATATTCAGGATCGATCTTCAAGCAAGTGCTCAGAGCTTGGGGATGACTGTGCATTTTCTCTAGCAGTGGTCCATTTCTCCGGGATGGAGGAAGAGGTCAATTTGCCTTCATTAGCATGTTAGGTCTCCACCCAGAGGCGGGGTGCTTATATATATTTTGCACTTAATGAGCTAATAGGTCACTTAAAATGCCAAGGTGGTATTAAAAACCTGCTAAAACCAATTGAGGCCATCTATGGCCCATTCTGTTCAAGGACAAATTTTAGAAGAATGTGAGCTTATTCTGCTCAGTGTAGGAGGATAAGCCAGAACAGGTGTCTCTTAGAAGGTTGGGCTCTGAGGCTGTCTGCCTTAGAGCTAAAGAGCTTTGGAACGCTTGCCCCAGTAGGGCACATGTGGGCGGCGAGGACTGAGGGTCTGAGAGGCCAAGGAACCAGGAAGCAGAAGCTGAAGAGACAAGGAACACAGGAAGCAGAGCTGCCTCAGTCTCAAAGGATAGGGCCACGACCTCTGGAATCTCAAAGGGTGGAGTTGCCACTCAGATGGTAGGAGAATTGGACCTCATACCACCAAGAAAGCAGTGCCAGGAGCAGAGCATGTCCTTTGGACCCATGGTTCCTGCACGGAGAAACCCCTAGACCAGGAGAAGATTGATGAGAAAGTCCTTCCTCTAGAACTGACACAGAGAGAAAGCCTTCCCCTGTAGCTGACACCCTGAATTAGGACTTCTAGCCTCCTAGACTGTGAGAGAATAAACTTCTGTTTGTTGAAGCTATCCACTTGTGGTATTTCTGTTATAGCAGCACTAGATAACTAAGACACATGGGGTCACTATGAGCAATAAAATGAACTCAATGGTACCTAACAACAACAATATGCAGCTTCTGAATCATGCAGGCACACATGGAGTTAAAAAGAGGAAGGAGCCACAAGCCCAGCCGGCCAGCCAGAGATGAGTATTGCATCCAGCTCACCTCACATCCAATTTTTTGCACTATAAAGATTGGCAGTATCAGAAATAGTCAAGAAGTGCCTCCTTGAAAGAATTCAAAACATAATATTGAATGCTGGCCGGGACTCAGTGTTAACAGGAATGAAAGCTGATACATCACTTCTGGAAAGCAGTTTGGCAGGAATCATCAGGATCCTTAGAAATTCACTTTCTTTAACTCAACAATTCCCTTTCTAGGAATCCATTCCCAGGAAAAGTCAGAGATTATGACTAAGATTTGTATGCACAGGTGTTTTTTGCAGCACTATTTGTGATATAGAAAAATAGCAAACATCCTAAATTACCAGTAATAGAGGAATGGTTAAATAAATAATGGTTCATTTGGATGGTGAGCCATTAAGGAGCCAATAAAATAACAGTTTGGAAGAATATTCAATGACAGGAAAATGGCTCTGGCTGTAATGTTAAGGCAGAGAGGGGGGAAAAGCCAAATAAAAAACTACAAAAACAGTATGATCCTATGTTGAAATGTACTGTTTCAACTTATTTAAGCTGGCAAGTATAGGTACCAGAATTCTATTCTCTATATAGGTTAAAACCCATTTCTGTCAAGTCAATTCCCACTCATGGCAACCCCATGCATTACAGAGTTGAAGTGACTTACCCAAAGCCATAGAATTGGTAAGGACAGAGAAGGTACTAGACCCAGGTCTCCTGACCCAAGAATTGTGCCTGTTCTACTATAACAAAGTGAAACGTTGTTCAAGTCAGCAGATTCCTAGGCCCTGACCCAGATTTTCCGAGTCAGAAATATAGGACAAGTGGCCCAGGAATTTAACAAGCTCTCCAGTGATTCTGAAGCACAGTAAGGTTTGTGAATTATTAGAATAAGTCAAGGTCCCTGTCTTATGGATAGAATACAACAGCAGAGTTATGGTAGGGAGAGCAAACAAGGGAGGAGGTAGGCACAGTTTAATGATGAAAGGCAAAATAAATGAAATTATGGGGTAGAAGGGTGGGGGAGGCAGCTTGGGGCATCATGAAAGTCAACAGATACCAGATGATGGGTAGGTTAAAAATGGTCAGGGACCTGGAGGAGAACTAAAGACAGCTCCTATACTTTTACTACATCATTTTTCCCCTCTCTTGTTGAAGTCTCAAGAGTATTTATAATCCAAGAAATATCTGTGCTTTTAAGTAAGAGTTAGTGAAACTCAGTATCCTCAGTCTTTCTGCTGACCAAATATCAAGAGCAAATGGAATTACAACAGACTCAAGAGACTGTAACTCCTGACCTGGGATAGGCAGGGATCCTGGACCCCAGCACTGCCAGTAATAAAATGTTGTGTGCCCAAAAAAAGACCAGACTTACTGGCCTGACAGAGACTGGAGAAACCTCAAGAGTATGGCCCCTGGACACTCTTTTAGCTCAGTACTGAATTCACTCCTGAGGTTCACCATTCAGCCAAAGATTAGACGGCCCCATAAAACAAAATGAGACTAATGGGACACAACAGTCCAGAGACAAGGACTAGAAGGCAGGAGGGGACAGGAAAGCTGGCAACAGGGAACCCAAGGTTGAGAAGGAAAAGTGTTGACATGTGGGGTTGTTAACAATTGTCATAAAACAATATGTGTACTAACTGTTTAATGAGAAGTTACTTGTTCTGTAAACCTTCATCTAAAGTACAATTAAAAAAAAAGGAAAAAAAAATGTTGCATGCCCCCAGCTGGCAGAAACACTGTAACTGTTTCAAAAGATGCTGTTGTTGGGTGCCATTAAGTTGATTTCAACTCATAGTGACCCCATGTAACAGAGTAGAACTGACCCATAAGGTTTTCTTGGTTGTAATCTTTACAGAAGCAGGTTGCCAGGTCTTTCTCCCTTGAAACCACCCGTTAGGTTTGAACTGTCAATCTTTCAGTTAGCAGCTGAGCACTTAACTGTTGCACCACCAGGGCTCCCTGTTTCAAAAGATACCAGGGTCCAAATCCCACACCAATGAAAGAACAGATTATTTTCTTGGAGTAATAAGCCTCATGGGATTTGCACTGTAAGGCATGTATGCTAGAAGTAGATTTCATGCAGCAGAAATTTAAAGGAAAAAGGTATCTTGGTTCTGCAGCAAATATATCGAAAAACCTGTATAATCAGATACATTTATCTAAAACTCATTTCTACCTGTAAAACATCCAAGACCCAAGGAATGATATTTTTTAATTCACATCTGCTTTTGATCAACACCTGATTTTTGAAATACTAGCATAGGCAGAGTCTTGATATTGCTCATATAATGAATGTATCTCCTTTTGCCTGCCCATGACCTGCTAGCATCCAGGAAGTGTAATCTCTTGGAAAGGTGGGTATTTTAAGGACTATAAGGAGAAAATCAAATGGTTACTTAAATTTCCTATTTACTGATTAAAAAAATAGAATCTCAGTGACTCTCAGCCCTGGTTTTATTATGCCCTGGATCTCCCAAGTTACCTTCCAGGGTATCCTGGAAATATCAGCTTAATATATCACATGTGCCCATTTAAAGGTTAATAACATTGGGCAATAACAGGATGCTACCATGTCAAAGACTAAGACAGACTAGGAAGAAGGACCTAGTAATCTACTTCTGAAAAAATTGGCCAGTGAAAATCTTATGAATAGCAGTGGAACAATGTCTGATATAGTGCTTGAAGATCAGCCCCTCAGGTTGGAAGAAGTCAAAACACTACTGGGGAAGAGCTGCCTCCTCAAAGTAGAGTAGACTTTAATAATGTAGACGGAATAAAGCTTTCAGGACCTTCATTTGCTAATGTGGCACGACTCAAAGTGAGAAGAAACAGCTGCAAACATCCATTAATAATCAAAATGTGGAATGTACAATGTATGAATATAGGAAAACTGGAAGTCATCAAAAATGAAATGGACGCATAAACGTTGATATCCTAGGCATTAGTGAGCTGAAGTGGACTGGTATTGGCCATTTTGAATCAGACAATCATATAGTCTACTATGCAGGGAATTACAAACTGAAAAGGAATAGCATAGCATTCATCGTCAAAAAGAACATTTCAAGATCCTGAAGTGCAACACTGTCAGTGATAGGATAATATCCATAAGTCTCTGAGGAAATTTTATGAATTATTGGAGTAATTCAATTGAATAATACAACAATTATTCAAATTTATGCACCAACCACTAATGTCAAAGATGAAGAAACTGAAGATTTTTACCAACTTCCGCAGTCTGAAATTGATCAAACATGCAATCAAGATGCATTGATAATTACAGGTGATTGGAATGCAAAAGCTGGAAACAAAGAAGAACTGGTAGTTGATACAAACAATGCGGGAGATTGCATGATAGAATTTTGCAAGACCAATGACTTATTCATTGCAAATGCCTTTTTTCAACAACATAAATGGCGGCTATACACATGGACTTCACCAGATAGAATACATGGGAATCAAATCAACTACATCTGTGGAAAGAGACAATGGAGAAGCTCAATATCCTCAATCAGAGCAAGACCAGGGGTCGACTGAGGAACAGACCATCACTTGTTCCCATGCAAGTTTGAGTTGAAGCTGAAGAGAATTAAAACAAGTCCACAAGAGCTAAAGTACAACCTTGAATATATCCCACCTCAGTTTAGAGACCATCTCAAGAATAGATTTCACGTATTGAATACTAATGACCAAAGACCAAGGGAATTGTGCAAGGACATCAAGGACATCATGCATGAAGAAAGCAAGAGGTCATTAAAAAGACAGGAAGGAAAGAAAAGACCAAAATGGATGTCAGAAGAGACTCTCAAACTTGCTCTTGAATGTTGAGTAGCTAAAGCGAATGGAAGAAATGATGAAGTAAAAGAGTTGAACAGAAGATTTCAAAGAGTGGCTCGAGAAGACAAAGTAAAGTACTATAATGAAATGTGCAAAGGTCTGGAGGTAGAAAACCAAAAGAGAAGAGCATGCTTGGCATTTCTTAAGATGAAAGAACTGAAGAAAAAATTCAAGCCTCAAGTTGCAATACTGTGGGATTCTACGGACAAAAAAATTAACGATGCAGGAGGCATCAAAAGTACACAGAGTCACTGTACACAAAAAGAATTTGTCCATGTTCATTCATTTCAGGAGGTACCATATGATCAAGAATTGATACTATTGAAGGAAGAATTCCAAGCTGAAGTGAAGGCATTGGCAAATACAGGGTTCCAGGAACTGACAGAATATCAAATGAGATGTTTCAACAAAAGATGCAGTGCTGGAGGTGCTCACTCGTCTATGCCAAGAAATTTGGAAGATAGCTACCTGGCCAACTGCGTGGAAGAGATCCATATTCATGCCCATTCCAAAAAAAGGTGATCCAACAGAATGTGGAAATTATCTAACAATATCATTAATATCACATGCAAGTAAAATTTTGCTGAAGATTATTCAAAAATGTTTGCAGCAGTACATCAACAGGGAGCTTCCAGAAATTCAAACCAGAGTCAAAAGAGGACATGGAATGAGGGATATCGTTGCTGATGTCAGATGGATCCTGGCTGAAAGTAGAGAATACCAGAAAGATGTTTACCTGTGTTTAGTGACTATGAAAGGCATTCAACTGTGTGGATTATAACAAATTATAGATATGACTGTGAAGAATGGGAATTCTAGAGCACTTAATTGTGCTCATGTGGAAACTGTACATAGACCAAGAGGCAGTTGTTTGAACAAAACAAGGGGATACTGCATGGTTTAAAATCAGAATAGGGTCTCAGGGGACATCTAGCTCAATTGTCATAACATAGTTTATAAAGAAAATGTTCTAGATCCTACTTTGGTGAGAAGCATCTGGGGTCTTAAAAGCTTGTGAGCAGCCATCTAAGATACTCCACTGGTCTCACCCTATCTGGAGGAAGGGAGAAAGAAGAAAACCAAAGACACAAGGGAAAGATTAGTCCAAAGGACTAATGGACCACAACTACTACAGTCTCCACCAGACTGAATCCAGCACAACTAGATGGTGCCCGGCTACCACCACCAACTGCTCTGACAGAGATCACAATAGTGGGTCCCAGACAGAGCTGGAGAAAAATGTAATACAAAATTCTAACTCACACACACAAAAAAACCCAGTCTTACTGGCCTGACAGAGACTGGAGAAACCCCAAGACTATGGCCCCTGGATGCCCATACAGCTTACTACTGAAGTCACTCCTAAGGTTCACCCTTCAGCCAAAGATTAGACAGTCCCATAAAACAAAATGAGACTAAATGGACATACCAGCTTAGGGGTAAGGATGAGAAGGCAGGAGGGAACAGGAAAGCTAGTAACGGGGAACCCAAGTTCGAGAAGAGGAGAGTGTTGACATGTCATGGGGTTGACAACCAATGTCACAAAACAATATGTGTATTGTTTAATGAGAAACTAATTTCCTCTGTAAATGTTCACCTAAAGTACCAAAAAAAAGCTTTAAAAAAAATCAGGAAAGGTGAGTCAGGGTTGTATCTGTTCACCATACTTATTCAATCTCTATGCTGAGCAAATAATCCAAGACGCTGGACTATATGAATAAGAATATAGCATCAGGATTGGAGGAAGACTCATTAACAACTTGTGATATGCAGATGACACAACCTTGCTTGCTGAAAGGGAATAGGACTTGAAGCACTTACTGATGAAGATCAAAGACCTTCAGTATGGATTACACCTCATCATGAAGGAAACAAGAATCCCCACAACTAGACCAACAAACAAGATCATGATAAACAGAGAAAAGATTGAAGTCATCGAGGATTTCATTTTACGTGGATCCACAATCAACGTCCATGGAAGCAGCAGTCGAGAACTCAAACAATGTATTTCATTGGACATATCTGCTGCAAAAGACCTCTTTACAGTGTTCTGAAGCAAAAAAGACGTCGCTTTGAGGACTAAGGTGCACCTAACCCAAGCCATGGTATTTTTAATGACTTCACTTGTATGCAAAAGCTGGACAATGCATAAGGAAGATGGAAGAATTGATGCCTTTGAATTATGGAGTTGGTGAAGAATATTGAATATACCACAGACTTCCAGAAGAATGAACAAATCTGTCTTGGAAGAAGCACAGCCAGAATGCTCCTTAGAAGCGAAGACGGCAAGACTTCATCTCACGTTCTTTGGACATGTTATCAGGGGGGATCAGTCACTGGAGAAGGACATCATGCTTGGTAAAGTAGAGGGTCAGCAAAAAGAGGAAGACCCTCAATGAGATGGATTGACACAGTGGCTGCAACAATGGGCTCAAACACAGCAATGATTCTGAGGATGGTGCAGGACTGGGCAGTTTTTCATTCTGTTGTACATAGGGTTGCTATGAGTCGGAACTGACTCGATGGCACCTAGCAACAACAACATGCCAAACAAAATGAAAAATTTGCCTGTTTATATTTTAAATCGTGTATTTTTAGAGTATCTTGTAGAAAGTTTCCAGATTATTTTAGAGTGATCAACTTTTTAAAAAACATGCTATGTATCAGATTTATAAAGTCTTTTCCCTTTGAGAAATCAATTCCATTTCTATAAACACATGCACACATTAAAAAAACAAATATGTAAGCTTATTTCTTGCAACATTTTTCATCAAAGACTGGAAACAATGCAAGTGTCCACAGCAGGAAACTAGCTTAATAAAATATGACACACACATGCCATAGAATACTACACAGCTATAAAAAAACTGAGGAAGCACCTATCTATGTATTAATATAGAATGCTATCCAGGATATATAAATAGGTAAAAAAAGAAAACAAAGCAAGCAGAAAGCAAAAAACAAAAAAAACCACACACAGACACACAAAAAAGGTAAAAAATGATACATAAAGCATGCTGCTTGCTTTTGTGGAAGAACGGAGGGACAACACCCCTGAGATACTCCTAACCTACTTTAACATGGGAGGGTGTTCAATGGTATTACACAGTTGTCATGGTATCCCTATTTCCCAGCAATGACAAAGGCCCTCACTGTTAGACATCCAAGCAGGAAATGACTCTTTCGCTTCGAAGGATGTTTAGAATGCCCCACCCAAATCCGTAAGGCTGAGATGGTAACTTCTACAGATAAAACATTTGGAGAGCTCTGGGAAACAAGACCTAGAGCAGTCCTTCCCAAAGTTAAGAAACAAAGTGTAATCTCTCTCTGAAGCTAGTAATAAAGAATCTGCAGCAAGAAGGAGCATCTCCAAACACATCATGGGAGAAAACAACTTGGGTATACAACTACATTGGAAGAAGATAACCCAGTGTGGACCAGGTATTTCTCCTTGTTACAGTAGTTAAAGAATGATTACCAATTTCTTTGGCAAAGAGGAATTAGAGACATACTATCAGAATCACTGTGGACCTTTATTGATTGTGTTCTACAGAATGAATTAGTAAGTATACAGTTCTCATTTGTAGATTCAGTTCTTCTCAACAAAGCTTTGTGTTCAAGAACCTCAAGTTATCATTATTAAACACGCCCAGACTCAGGGATTCCTACCAGGTAATTAGAATCAAAATACTAGTTGTCAGAATGGGCAAAACCAGGTAAATAGCCTTTCCACCTCGGTCTGTGTATTCTTCCCACTCATACCGCTTTCAGAATGGGATCAATAGGATTTATGTCTATCTCAGTATATAACATTTACACTTAATAGGTGCTCAAGATTTGTTGACGGAATGAATAATTAAAATTCACCTGCCACCTGCCAAAATTTCAGGTGCTACGTCTTAACATTTTATACCTTGTACCACTTTTCCACCGAAGCATAAATCTTATAAATGGATTTGATGTACTTCTGCTCTGTTATATTAACAGGTAGATGTAGCTCTAATGCTAAAAACTATGTTTTCTTCTACCATTAATCTTTCTGCAGCTTGTGAGCTGGAAAAGTCATAATGATGGGAGTTGTCATAATGAACCCAAACAGTAATTGTAATAAGAAAATGGAGGAAGAAAATTGAAAAAGAAAATGTCTATCGCACAGCACCACAGATAAATGACCCTATTCTCTCCTGATTCAAAATCCACAAGGTTATATTTGTTCTTGTCAAGATCATTAGGTACCAAAAGACCATTTGACATTAGTGGGAATGATATTTTAAATAGGAGTAATACACTGATGTTGAAAGAGCACACCTCTTCTTTCTGTAGGTTCCTGTCTAATTTGAAAATCTTTAAAACTTAACAATTCTTTTATATTAAGTATATAAAATACTTAATATAAACTTCATATGAACGAGACATGAAAGTGAGTAACCTGTCTTCACCAATCTTCTTAAACTGAGATACACAATTACTTCCAATAAAGCAATCAATGGCTTGAATGAGAACAAGTTTAGTGCTAACTTAGTTAAATATTAATTTGGGAATTTAAAAACTCTTTCCACAGTTGCTCTTTTCTCCTTAAAAAAAAAAAAAAAAAATGTTTTCAAAGTCATCCCCAGTCATTTTGGTAAGTTATTTCTTCCTGTCATTCCGAAGCATTTAATGTATGATGAGAATTACTAGAGAATATAGAGAAATTTATAAGACTGCTAAATCATCCTGACACCACTCTGGGTCCTGATTGATTTACTAATGAGTTCCACAATGAGATCCTAGACAAATTAAGTAATTAAGCACTTGATTCTGAGGAAAAAGTGTGGCCTTCTTCATCTGAGTGCCAGGAATTTAGCTTGGAATGATTTCTCTTAACCACTCTGGCCATTTAGTAATGAAGCTCTAAGAAGGCATTACTTACATAAAAATGATTTTAATTTCATATTGTCTCCTCCCACACCACCAAGTCCTTGCCCCAATCCTCAACCTCCCTCCAGGTGAGTTAATGAAAAAGCACCCTGATCTTATCCTAATGTTTAATTATAGGAGCATAAAATGGGCATTTTTAAAACAGAGACTTTATTTCTCTTGCAGCCCCTGTCTTTATTTTTTTCTAACTTCTTAAAGTGACTATTTGATGTTCAACCCAATTCTTGGACAAAAATATGTAGTCAGAGAAGTATTGGCTTAAGCCCACGATTCTCAATCTTGGCTGCACATTGGGATCATTTGGGGTGCTCTTAAAATGATCAGATACCAGGCCCCACGCCAGACCAATTTACATCAGAATCTCTGGGGCATCTTTGTTAAAAGAGCATACCTCTTCTTTCTGTAGATTCTTTCTGGAGAATCTCAGGCATTTTTGTTTTTGAAGCTATCCAAGCGATTTCAATGTGCAGCCAAAGTTGAGACTCTTTGGGTAGGTTGAATCAAGTTGATCAAAAGTGTGCTCTGAGTTTTCAAAAAGGCAGTTAGATCAGTACCTCTGCCCAGGTACAAAACTGGGTCTACCATCTGCAGATGGGAGTCTCTAGTAACTTGTGGCATACAAGAAGATGAAGGATGACTTGTATGTGAGGAAATAATCTATGGAACTAAGTTCAATTTAAAAGACCTTTCAAATTCCTGCACAATGCCAGCTTAGGGATCCTCAGAGACCTACCAAAACAGGAGAAATCAAGTGAAAAAGTAAAGCATTGCAACATACCAACGTTCCCACCACCAACTTTTTTGTCAGGTTAGTTCCTTTCTGTAGAGAGATCTATAGAGATCTCACTGACTTCAGAGGTACTCAGTGCACAGAGCACAAGAACCTTCTGGGTAAATTAAGCCAATTGTTTTTTCTTTAGGAGGAAAAACAGGAAAGAAAAATCCTACCTAACTTGAAGGCAATGATACTACAGTGCTACGTCACTGATGTCTGTTCCTCCCCCACCCTGTGTGACTTTATTGACACCATAGCAATTCAGAGTCAGAGGGCTAGTGATGTGACAAAGGACCAGGAGCATGGCAGGACTTGAAGAATGACAAAACAGAAACTCAAAGCTGTGAGGTGACTGGTCCAGAGTCTCACCGCTAGCGAGAAATAGAATTAGAACCTGGGATTTTTTTCTCCTAGAGTTTTATAGAAATGGAATCATATAGTATGTACTCCCTTTTTTTAAATTTTATTTTATTGTGGTGGAATACATATGACACAAAATGTGTCATTCTATCTATTTTTAAGTGTACATTTCAGTGGCATTAATTGCATTCACAATGTTGTGCAACCATCACCACTACTGATTCACCAAACAGAAACCTGCAGTACGCTTAGGTAGCCAGAAGTGATTTCATAAGAGGCTCTCCTACCTGACTTTTTCAAGCATCCTCCCTTACATGGAAGTGAGACCACTAAACTGATGAAGCCAGTGTCCAGTTGGCCAAATGTGTGGCCATCGTGGTGTATGAAGCTATATTATATGGCCAGGTCTATCTGTGCTTACTAGCAATGCTCCACAGAAGTACCAGCATTGCTAAGTGGCAGTTTGACTCTTGTGAATTCCTGTTTCTAAAGTGTTTGCTATGTTAGGCTTTGTCATAAAATAAGCCCAGTTCACAGGACTGAGTAAGCTTTTCTCCACATTTTATTATCTTTTTTACCTTAAAATACAAGCTCCTTGAGGGAAAAGCCTTTGCTTTCAAGTTCTCTGCAAGCATTAGAGAACAAATGCTTTGGGGGCGGGGAGGAGCAACTGGTGGATTCCAACTGCTGACCTTTTTTAGTTAGCAGTCATAGCTTGATTACAGGCTTGGAAATCCTAGGGGGCCGTTCTACTCTGTCCTATAGGGTTGCTATGAGTTGGAATTGACTTGATGGCACTGGGTTTGGTTTGTTTTTTGTTTTTTGTTTTGACCCAGAAATTCTGTTTCTAAAAAGTATCCTAAAGAAATAAACATCAATATAAAAATAAATATGTATACCAAGATTTGCTGTAAGGATGTCCACTGCAGTGTTGTTTATTTCAGGAAAACTTTAGAAACAACCTAAGTGAAGAGAGATTGGTTAAATATATTGTGGTACAGCTCTAATGATCCTTGGAGCCATAAGGTTCTCTGGTGGTACTTCAGAGGCCACCGAGTAAAGGGTGAGGAAGACAGAGGGACAATGGGGACCTGAGCAGGTAAGGCTTTGGTCTCACCTTCCTGCTTTGACTTCAAAAGCTCCAGTTTTACCGGTTTTATGTAGGGTGATTCCTTTTGGAAAATAGTTCTGCTGCCAAAAAGAGTTGGAAAGGAACTGGTTATTATTGAAATGGAAAGATGTTTACAAGAGTTTGTGAAGTGCAAAAAAGAAGACTGAAAAATAGTACTTCAGTTTGATCTCACTTTTTGTATTTGTAAGTATGTATATTATATATCACAACAAAGTGACAGACACGTAGGGACACTATATATATATATATACAGAATGAATAATATATACTTGTATATATATACAAGCACACCTTGGAGATATTAAGGGTTTGGTTCCAGACCACTGCAATAAAGCGAATATCACAAAAATACTAGTCACATGAATTTTTTGGTTTCCCAGTGCATATAAAAGTTATGTTTACACTATACTGTAGTCTATTAAGTGTGCAATAGCATTGTTTTAAAAAACTACGTACATACCTTAACTGAAAAATACTTTATTGCTAAAAAGTGCTAACCATCATCTGAATCTTCAGCAAGCTGTAATCTTTTTGCTGGTCTTGCCTTAATGTTGATGGCTGCTGATTGATCAGGGTGGTGGTTGCTGAAGGTTGGGGTGGCGGTGGCAATTTCTTAAAGTAAGACAACAATGAAGTTTGCAGCATCGATTGACTTTTCCTTTCACGAAAGATTTCTCTGTAGCATGTGATGCTGTTTGACAGCATTTTACCCACAGCAGAACTTCTTTCAAAACTGGAGTCATTCCTCTCAAACCCTGCTGATGCTTTATCAACTAAGTTTATGTAATATTCTTAATCCTTTGTTGTCATTTCAACAAATACACAGCATCTTCACTAGCAGTAGTTTTCATCTCAAGAAAGCACTTTCTTTGCTCATCCATAAGAAAAATCTCTTCATCCATTAAAGTTTTATCATGAGATGGCAGCAATTCAGTCACATCTTCAGTTTCCACTTCTAATTCTAGTTCTCTTGCTATTTCCACCACATCGCACTTACTTCCTCCACTGAAGTCTTGAACCCCTCAAAGTTATCCATGAGGATTGGAATCAACTTCTTCCAAACTCCTGTTAATGTTGATATTTTGACCTCCTCCCATGAATCACAAATGTTCTTAATGGCAGCTAGAATGGTGAATCCTTTCCAGAAAGTTTTTGAGTTACTTTGCCCAGATCCATCAGAGAAATCACTATGTATGGCAGCTATAGCCTTACAAAATGTATTTCTTAAATAATAAGACTTAAAAGTTGAAATTACTCCTTGATCCATGGGCTGCAGAATACATGGTGTGTAGGTAGGTATGAAAATGACATTAATCTCCTTGTACATCTCCATCAGAGCTCTTGGGTGACCAAGTGCATTGTCAATAAGCAGTAATATTTTGAAAGAAATCTTTTTTTCTGAGCAGTAGGTCTCAACAGCGGGCTTAAAATACTCACTAAACCCTGTTGTAAACAGATGTGCTGTCATCCAGGCTTTGTTGTTCCATTTACAGAGCACAGGTAGAGTAGATTTTGATAATTTTAAGGGCCCTAGGATTTTGGGAATGGTAAATGAGCATTGGCTTCAACTTAAAGTCATTGCTTCATTAGCCCCTAACAAGAAAGTAAGCCTGTCTTTCAAAGCTTTGAAGCTGGGCATTGACTTCTCCTCTCTAGCTATGAAAGTCTTAGATGGCATCTTCTTCCAATATAAGGCTGTCCTGTCTAGACTGAAAATCTGTTGTTTAGTGTAGCCACCTTCATCAATTATCTTAGTTAGATCTGCTGGATAACTTGCTGTGGTTTCTACATCAGCACTTGCTGCTAAACCTTGCACTTTCATGTTACGGAGATGGCGTCTTTCCTTAAACCTCATCGACCAGCCTCAAACTTTTCTTCTGCAGCTTCCTCACCTCTCTTAGCCTTCATAGAATGGAAAAGAGTTAGGGCCTTGCTCTGGATCAGGCCTTGGTTTAAGGGAATGTTGTAACTTTCTCCATATCGGCAATAAAGCTTTTCTCTTTCTTATCACCCGTGTGTTCACTGGAGTAGCACTTTTAATTTCCTTCAAGAACTTTTCCTTTGCATTCACAATTTGGCTAACTGTTTGGTGCAAGAAGCCTAGCTTTCGGCCTGTCTTGGCTTTTGACATGCCTTCCTCACTAAGCTTAATCATTTCTAGCTTTTGATTTGAAGTGAGAGACATGAGACTCTTCCTTTCACTTAAGCACTGTGAGGCCATTGTAGATTTATTAATTGGCCTAATTTCAATATTGTTGTGCCTCAGGAATAGGGAGGCCCAAGGACAGGGAGAAAGACAGGGAAACAGCCTGTAGACGGAGCACTTAGAACACACACAACATTTATTAAGTTTGCTGTCTTATGTGGGTGTGGTTTGTGGTACCCCAAAACAATTACAATAGCAATATCAAAGATCACTGATCACAGATCACCATAATAGATATAATAATAATGAAAAAGTTTGAAATATTGCAAGAGTTACCAAAATGTAACACAGAGACATGAAGTGAGCATATGCTGTTGGAAAAATGGTGCCAATTTAAGACTTGCTCGACGCAGGGCTGCCACAAAACTTAAATTTGTAAAAATATGCAATATCTGCAAAGTGCAATAAACTGAGGTATGCCTGTATATACACACACACAAAAAAGAGTATATATAACAATGAACATATTATTCTTTTGGGTAAAAAGAAAAAGGTTAATTTTAACTTTAAAAATGTGTTTTCTACATAATTCTCAACATTTCAAGTTTTTCAACAAGTATGATACCTAAATCAAGCCATTAGTTAACTACCAACTCCACCTTAAGACTGTAATTTTCCTATATATATCATATAATTCATAACATTGTAATTCATATATTCTCATATATGTCATATATTATATAATTGTACTGCTCTTCTATCCATTTTAGAGATAGAAAAACCGAGGGGTAAATGATACTGAGTTAACTGCAAAAATGAGAAATAGTCGCACACCCCTCAGAAAGTCTTCTCTCCTTTTCAAGTTAGAATGTTTCAAGTGTTACCACAGAATCGTTCAGTTTTTCAAAGTTGGATAAATTAGTTGGTAGCAAGAGGAAAAACAGATGTTTCTACAGTAAAAACATAAAATTCTTATATATTTTGTACTAAATGAAATCATAACAGCAAAAAAGGTGTTAATGAGAAAATAATATAACCAGAGACAGATGGCAAGGTAAGTGGAAATTGCCAGGCAGGATAAGGTATGACATTGGAAAAGTTGGTGATGGCAGAGAGCAGTGGAGCAGTAGCTTTATCAGCAAGCCATGCACATTCATGACATTTCATTCAACTATAAATGATGGCGATTGTGGTGGTGGTGATGATAGTGGTGATGATTGATGACAGTAGCTAACATTTATTGAGTGCTTACAATGTGCCAGGCACCGTTCTAAGCACTTTAGTTATATTAGCTCTTAATCTTCACCACAACTTTGGGGTACCAAACTTGTTGTAGACGAGTTGATTCCAACTCATAGAGACCCTATAGGTCAGAGTAGAGTTGCCGCATAGGGTTTCCAAGGCTGTAATCTTTACAGAAGCAGACTGCCACATCTTTCTTCTATGAAGCAGCTGGTGGGATCAAACCACTGAACTTTAAGCAGTCTAGTGCTTAAACACTGTGCCACCAGGGCTCCAATTGTGGGGTAGGAACTATTGTTAGCCCCATTTTCCTGAAGAGGAAAAAGAAGCACAGAGATAATGCACAATGGATATTGGTGCCAAGATTTAAAGTGTTTCATTAATTTTAGTATCGTCATGAAGAATCTCAATATGCAAAAGAGGCAATTTATATTACCTGAAGGTTTTATATTGTTTTGTGGTTAGATACAGTTGACTTCTAGTGACCCTATGTATAACAAAATGAAACACTGCTGGTCCTGCGCCATCCTCACAATTGTTGCTGTGCCTGAGCCCATTGTTGCAGCCACTGTGTCAATCCATCTCATTGAGGGCTTTCCTCTTTTTTGCTGACCCTCTACTTTACCAAGCATGATGTCCTTCTCCAGGGATGGGTCCCTCCTGATAACACATCCAAAGACAAATTTGCATCATCCTCTCTTCCAAAGAGCATTCTGGTTGTACTTCTTCCAAGACAGATTTGTTTGTTCTTCTGGCATTCCATGGTATATTTGATATTCTTCGCCAACGCCACATGCAAAGGCATCAATTCTTCTTCAGTGTTCCTTATTCCTTGTCCAGCTTTCACATGCATATGAGGTTGAAAATACCATGGCTTGGGTCAGGCACACCTTAGTCTTCAAAGTGGCATCTTTGCTTTTTAACACTTTAAAGAAGTCTTTTGCAGCAGATTTGCCCAATGCAATATGTGCTTTGATTTCTTGACTGCTGCTTTCACAGGCGTTGATTGTGGATCCAAGCAAAACAAAATCCTTGACAAATTCAATATTTTCTCCGTTTATCATGATGTTCCTTACTGGTCCAGTTGTGAGGATTTTTGCTTTCTTTATGTTGAGGTGTGATCCATACTGAGGGCTGTAGTCTTTGATCTTCATCAGTAAGTACTTCATCCTCTTTGCTTTCAGCAAATAAGTTTGCGTCATCTCCATATCTCAGGGTGTTAATGAGTATTCCACCAATCTTGATGCCACGTTCTTCTTCATATAGTCCAATATGATTTGCTCAGCATACAGATTGGATAAGTGTGGTGAAAGGATACAACACTGACACATCTTTCCTAATTTTAAACCACAAAGTATTCCCTTGTTCTGTTTGAATGACTGCCCTGCCTATTGGTCTATGTACTTGTTTCCATGAGCATGGAATTGCCATTCTTCACAATGTTATCCATAATTTGTTATGATCCACATAGTCGAATGCCTTTGCAAAGTCAATAAAACACATGTAAATATCTTTCTGGTAGTCTCTGCTTTCAGTCAAGGTCCATCTGATATCAGCAATGATATCCCTCAATTCCACGTCCTCTTCTGCATCTGGCTTGAACTTCTGGAAATTCCTTGTCAATGCACTGCTGCAACTGCTTTTGCATTATCTTCAGCAAAATTTTACTTGCAGGTGATATTAATGATATTGTTAGATAATTTCCACATTCTGTTGGATCACGTTTCTTTGCAATGGGCACAAATATCTCTTCAAGTCAGCTGGCCAGGTAGCTGTCTTCCAAATTTCTTGGCACAGATGAGTGAGTACCTCCAGCACTGCATCTGTTTGTTGAAACATCTTAACTGATATTCTGTCAATTCCTGGAGCCTTGTTTTTCACCAATGCCTGGACTTCTTCCTTCAGTTCTTGATCATATGCTGCCTCCTAAAATGGTCGAATGTCGACCAGTTCTTTTTGGTACACTGACTCTGTGGATTCCTTCCATTTTGTTTTGATGCTTCCTGTGTCGTTCAATATTTGGCCAATAGGATACTTCAAAATTGCAACTCAGGCTTGAATTTTTTCTTCAGTTCTTTCAGCTTGAGAAATGCCAAGTGTATTTTTCCCTTTTGGTTTTCTAACTCCAGGTCTTTGCACACTTCATTATAGTACTTTACTTTGTCTTCTCTAGCTGCCCTTTGAAATCTTCTATTCATCTCTTTTAATCCATCATTTCTTCTTTTGTTTTAGCTACTTTACATTCAAGAGCAAGTTTCAGAGTCTCTCCTGACATCCATTTGGTCTTTTATTTCTTTCCTGTCTTTTTAATGACCTTTTGCTTTCTTCATGTGTAATGTCCTTGATGTCATCCCACAACTCCTCTGGTCTTCCGTCATTAGTGTTCAATGTGTCCAATCTATTTTTGAGATGGTCTCCAAATTCAGGTGGGATATACTCAAGGTTGTATTTTGGCTCTCATAGACTTGTTTGAATTTTATATATCCATGTATGTGTGCGTGTGTGTGTATATATATATATATATGTACATATATATATACACACATACATAGACATATATAATTTTTTTTAACATGGAGAGACATAATGGCAAACGACTTCTGATGCCAACAAACCTAAGTTCAAATTCTGGATCTGCTACTTCGTTTCTCAGAGCCTCAGTTTCCTCACCTATAAAGGGAGCTAAAGTATTCATCTTGACAAGGTGCTGTGAATAAAATTTTATGTATGAAATCTTGGCCCAGAGTGTGCTGTAAGTGGGTGCAGAATAAGTGGAAGCTAGTGTTAACTGGAGCGCTGGTGGCACAGTGGTTAAGAGCTACAGCTGCAAACCAAAAGGCTGGCAGTTCAAATCCACCAGCCACTCCTTGGAAACCCTATAGGGCAGTTCTGCTCTGTCCTATAGGGTCGCTATGAGTTGGAATTGACTTAAAGGCAATGGGTTTGCTTTTTTTTTTTTTTTTT
>NW_004443965.1:16462449-16485233 GCF_000243295.1 Trichechus manatus latirostris
TTTTTTTTTTTTTTTTTAGTGTTAGTACTGTTATTAAGGCAAGCAAATGAAACTGATGAGATTTAATTGAACAACATTTTAAATTATTTTACTACTCAAAAAACACTAAGTAAATGGACCTACGGATAAGTATGTTCTTATGGTGATCAAATACTTTATTATCTAAACTAGGAGACTTCAGATAGGAAAAAAGGACCTATTAATAATTATTCTGGGACAATAAGTATAAACAGACTCTGTCTCAGGCAAACTGGTACGTGAAGTCACCTGCTTAGACCATAGTTATGATTCTTTTCAGGGCCTTTACTTGGCCCATCAGCCCCTACGTCAGGGTGCTCATTAGTCTGGGGAAGGAGGAGAGTCAAAGAAGAAACTCTCTGGGTTGTACTTTAACAGTCCTCAGGAGACTGAGTTTACATTGCTTTCTGCTTAGATAAACTCTGTTCATAAGAATTATCTGAAAAACCAATCCTATCTAGAACACAAACTCCAAATACCACAACTTGTCATATGAACTTTGGACGGAAGGAGCTACCTAAACAAGCTGGCCACAGAATTTTAAATCTAGCCTCATATGTGTGTCCTCCTTCAAGAGAATCTGCTGCCCTGGTGCCTGTGACTACATTGCATCTACTGAGTGCTTTTTGAAAGCTACACATTTCTTGTGGTGATGATACTTGTCTTACACACACTACTTCTCATTCACAAAGTATCACAACTTGAAGAGACTCTTTAGTCCAACTCCTTCATTTCAAGTCCAGAGATCTCAGGTGACTTCCCTTAGCCAAGGCCACACAGCTAGCTAACTGCAGAAGGAGAACAAAAACCCAGAACTCATGACCTTAGCATATTGTTCTTTCCATTATTTCACAGCTGCTTCCCTGAAAAATAGCCCTGCCAGCTCAAAGTGCACTATAGTAATTCCAAAAATAAAACATGACTTCAGACTTGTCAGGGTTATTAGCAGGAATTGAATATTTGCCCATTGTAGTCTATAGCATCCTTAATAATTAGACATATTTTTCAGTTCTTATTGGAGAAAATTAAAATTAAATTTATGTTGACACTTTAAATTCTCTACATTGGCCTGGTAATAAAGAGGCAAACATGTGTGGCAAAGACCAGAAGATACCTCAAGCCAAGATGAGGACGTCAAAAATGAAAAATTAATAGTTACTAATCTGCAGTCTGAAATTGATCAAACATGCAATCAAGATGCATTGATAATTACTAGTGATTGGAATGAGAAAGTTGGAAATGAAGAAAGATTGGTAATTGGAAAACATGGCCTTGGTGATAGAAACCATGCCAGATATCCCATGATAGAATTTTGCAAGACAAACGACCTCTTCATTGCAAATACCTTTTTTCAACAACATAAACCATGACTATACACATGAACCTCACCAGATGGAATACACAGGAATCAAACTGACTACATGTATGGAAAGAGACAATGGAGAGGCTCAATGTCATCAGTCACAACAAGGCCAGGCGCCAACTGTGGAACAGACCATCAATTTCCCGTATGAAAGTTCAAGTTGAAGATGAAGAAAATTAAAACAAGTCCATGAGAGCCAAAGTACGACCTTGAGTATATCCTACCTGAACTTAGAGACCGTTTCCAGAATAGATCTGACACATTAAACACTAATGATGGAAGACCAGACGAGTTGTGGGATGACACCAAAGACATCATACATGAAGAAAACAAAAGGTCATTAAAAAGACAGAAAAGAAAGAAAAGAACAAAATGGATGTCAGAAGAGGCTCTAAAACTTGCTCTTGAATGTAGAGCAGCTAAAGCAAATGGAAGAAACGATGAAATAAAAGAGCTAAACAGAAGATTTCAAAGGGCAGCTTGAGAAGACAAAGTAATATAATGAAATATACAAAGACCCGGAATTAGAAAACAAAAAAAGAAGAACACACTCGGCATTTCTCAAGCTGAAAGAACTGAAGAAAAAAATTCAAGCCTCGAATTGCAATATTGAAGGATTCTGTGGGCAAAATGTGGAACGACACATGAAGCATCAAAACAAGATAGGTCAGATAGTAACTCTATGTTTAATTGTTTGATGAACTGGCAGAATGTTTTCCAAAGTGGCTGCAGTGGAATGAGGATTCTAATTTCTCCCCACCCTCCCCAATACTTATTATAATCTAGGTATATACCCAAGAAAAATCAAAATGTATTTCCACACAGAAACCTATACATGAATGATCATTGCAGCATTATTCATAACAGACAAAAAGTGGAAACAACGCAGATGTTCATCAACTGATGAATGGATAAATACGATGTGGTATATCCATACAATGGAACGTTATTCAGCAATAAAAAGGAATGAAGTACTGACACGTGCTACAGCATGGATGTACCTTAAAAACATTATGCCAAGTAAAAAAAGCCAGTCACGAAAGGTCACATATTGCATGATTCCATTTCTGTAAAATGTCCAGAATAGGCAAATCTGTAGAGACAAAAAGTACATCAGTGGTTGCCGGAGGTTAAGGGAGGAGAAGATGGGGAGCCACAGCTAATATATACAGGGTTTCTTATCGGGATGATGAAAATGTGTTGAAATTAGTGGTGATGGTTGCCCAACTTTGTGAATATACTAAAACCCAGTGAATTGTACACTTTAAAAGGGTGGGTTTTATGGTATGTGAATTATATCTCAATAAAGCTATTACTTTAAAAAATGATCAACAAGTGGAGTGCTGAATAGGCATGACACTTCCAAAAGTTTAACACCTTATAATTATAATCCTGCTAAGTGCACAGAAAGCAAATACTTTAGGGTTGGAAAAACCACACACACACCTGACGTACCCCTTTTTCTGCCTGTGGCCATTGTTCGTCATTTCCAAGTGATTCACTTCGAGTAGCAAAATAGACCGTTTCCCCTTCCACTTGACCCCACCCCTTCACTCTGATCTCTTGTTCTACATAAGAAAGACCAGCTAAAAGAAGGGAAACACATTAAGAGTCACTGCTTCACTCATCCTGGGTTTGGTGAGGGCAGAGAGCACATACCTGAGGAAATGAAACCACGTAAGAGATAGTTATGGGTAAGCATCATTTGGCCAGAGAAGGGGTGCACGTTCACACTTTGGACAGAGCCTGCACGCTCAGCATTCTCAAAGCCAACTACAGACGACTCTGGGGACACGGATCTACCGGACAAAAACAAACAGTTCTACAGAGACTTAAATTGTAAGCAACTAAGTGTTCAGGAAAAGTCTCCACCAAATGCCAAGATGTAACTGTGCTCTGATATGTGTACAAAAGACAATAAAATTTAGCTTGGTGTAGATCTTGGCATAAAATGAAGTAGCTAGAGTGAACAAAATCTCTCTGCATTTTGTTAGAAATTATGATGTTTTTAAGCATTAAATACTATTGTAGCCTTTTTTTTTTTCCTAATGACATCTTAAAATAAATAGAACTAAAAGTTGTTTTAGTTATTAGAGAGACGCAATATAATGTACTGGTCAAACTCAAGGGTTTCAAACCCCAATACCACTTCTTTGTAACTGCAACTTTGGGCAAATTACTTAAGTTTTCTAAGTCTCAGTTTCCTCATTAATAGCAATGGTATTTGCATCATAGGATTATTGAGAAAATTGAAAAAGGCATAATACAAGTAAAATGCTTAGCCTGGTGCCCAGCATACAGTTGTTGTTGTTCGTTGCTGCCAAGTCAGTTCCGACTCATGGTGACCCCGTGTGTGCAGAGTAGAACCGTTGCATAGGATTTTCAAGATTGTGACCTTTTGGAAGATCTCTATGCTTTTCTTCCAAGGTTCCTCTGGGTGGGTTTGAACCACCAATCTTTCATCTAGTAGTCAAGTGCTTAACCATTTGTGCCACACAGAGACTCCTGGCATGTGGTAAATACTCAATAAATGAGTTCTCCTGAGTGGCAGTTCTCTTTCACCGGAGCCGGGAATATCACAGCCAGGTGAGTTGCTTCCTACCAGTATCTCTTTTGCTCCAGGAGATACAGTCTCTATCAAATCCTGCCCTTCATCTGGGGGGAACAATAAATTGTGCTCCACAAGAGCTTCCTTCTGTTCTACAAATCGCCTTCTCTTTCAAATCTCATCATTGCCCTCAGTGGCAGCCTCACTGTTCCTATATGACAGATTCAAAATCTTGAAGCTATCCCTGACTTTCTCTATATCCCCTATATCCAAAAAAAGTCTCTAATTCTTGCCAACTATTCCTTTGAATTTCTCTGTGCTCTAGTACTTTCATTATATTACTATTGCCGTCCCAGTAATCTGAGCCCACCATCTCTCATCGACCTCCTAACTGCATGCCTTCCTAAGGTAAATCAACCTGTTACATATGGGAGGAAAGTCAAATATCAATCTTGATTTAATGCTAAATTATTTGGCCTACTCAGTTTTATCTTTCAACATTTTCCAATATGTTATTTGCTTTATTTAATTTTTAAAAATTGTATTACTCAAGTAATAATGTATAATCCTTTACTTTTCATCAAACGAATTTTCTTACTGTCTGTCACAAATGTGAGCATTTGTCTGACCCTGGTTATTTTTATTTAAATTTTATTTTTTAAATTATCATACAGTAAATTGACTTTTTTTCTTTCCGTGCCCAGTCCTATAAATGTTAACACATTATAGTTTTTTGTAACTACTACCATAATTAAGATACAGAACAGTTCCATCACCCCAAAAAAACTCTCGTCACATGCTATCCTTTTATGATCACATCTTCCCCCACCCATAATCCTTGGCAACCTGACCTATCTTTTCTTTATGCTGATCTTACTACCTACAATGTCCATATACCCTTTCTCTTTCAAGTCTAATAGTAATCATCTTCCAAGATACCATGCAAATTCCACGTCTCTGTGAAACTTTCTCTGGTTATGCCCATTCACTGTCTGGTCTATCCAGCTATTCATCCATTCATTTCTTCATTCATGTATTCAAGAAACATTTATCAAGTACTTATTATGTCACAAACACAGTTTTAGATATTGGGGATACAACAATAGGTCATAACAGCCTCCTTTTATAAAGAAGTCCACAGAGGGTGGTGATGGGCGATTTTTTATCTAAATGCTATGTGCAGCAGGAACAGTACATGCATGAGGAACAGTGATAGCCCAGGAGAGGGAAGGTCAGTCCTGTCAGGACAGGCAGGGGGACATCAGAAAAGGCTTCAGAGAAGACAACGTTTACATTTTGTATTCAGAGAAAAAGGCCTGTCCTGCAAACGGAGCAGCATGTACGATGCAGAGGCAGATTTAGGTTTGGTCTTGTATTAGAAAAGAATGCACCATTACAAACAATGTTAGGTAAAACTGTAAATTTTCAAAGCTGATAAATGCCACAAGCATCTCACATTCCAGAAAGGTAACATATTACTTTGTTTTTATTATTATCATTATTATTGTTAGTGAATTAACTGCCTGAATCACCTCTATGATACTTCTTTCTTCTACGTTTTGGCCTCCACTGCTTTGATTGCCTCTTCATGTGACAATGATTTTATAATATCATTTTCTAGTGAGAAACTGGAAAGACAATTCAGTTTTTCCTCTTGGCATGAGTAAGAGAAATGTATTTTATGTTATTGATGGTCTTTGAAGTATTTTTTTGCTTTCACAGCTTTGTTATTGGACATATATGTGAAAACAAGGAGCCCTGACACATAAGCATCATACCAACCAATTCCCGTTGAGTCGATCACGACTCATGGCGACCCCATGTGTGTCAGGTTAGAACCGTGCTCTCTCCACAGGATTTTCGATGGCTGCTTTTCTGGAAGTAGATTACCAGACCTTTCTTCTGAGGCACATCTGGGTAGACTCAAACTGCCAACCTTCCGGTTATCTGCCTCTGTGAGAAGTGAGGCTGTTTAAAATAGCAGGGCATATTCAGGGAACTGCGAATTGTGTAGTATTGCTGGAGGAAGGTTGAGAAGTTTGAACTTGATTCTGCAGGCAATGGGAGGCCAAAAAAAAAAAGAAGGAAAAAAAAAAAAAAGGTTTTGAAGCATGTAAAAGAGATGATTAGGTTTGTCCTTGTGAAAAGGCACTCAGGTAGTGTTGCAGAATGTGTTGTTAGGTGCCGTTGAGTTTGTTCCGACTCATACCGACCCTATGTACAAAAGAATGAAATGCTGCTCAGTCCTGCGTTATCCTCACAATCTTTGTTTGGGCCCATTGTTGCAGCTACTGTGTCAATCAGTCTCATTGAGGGCATTCCTCTTTTTAGCTAACCCTCTATTTTAACAAACATGACGCTCTTCTCCAGGAACTGGTCCCTCCTGTTAATGTGTCTCACCGTCCTCTCTTCTACGGAGCATTCTGGCTGTACTTCTTCCGAGACAGATTCGTTCTTCTGGCAGTCCCTGGTGTACTCAATACTCTTGGCCGACACCGTAATTCAGATTCATCAATTCTTCAGTCTTCCTTATTCATTGTCCAGCTTTCACATGGGTTGGGGGAAAAATGTCCTGAGGTGATTGTAATCACCAAGAAATGACAAGGGCTGGAACAAAAGCAGTGGGGTTAGAGATGGAAATGTAATAACAATAATGATATTATGAACATCAATAAAAAACTCACACTTATTGAGCACTCCTGTGAGTCAAGCACTGTGCCAAGAGTTTTTAGGTGGCTTAATTTATTTACTTCTCACAGAGCCTCAGAAAACAGATGAGGAAATGGAGATTTTCAGAGATTAAGTAACTTGTACGAGATCAGCAAGTAACCTGCAACCCAAAGGTTCTGTTTCCGGAGGCATGGAAAATGATGGCAAATTAGATTTGGAGATGGAAGGAGATAAAATGATGGAAAAGAGGAAATTACGGTGGATGAGATACTATTGTCTGAATTAGGAAGTATTTTTCCCTTCTCTTTATTTCTATAGAAATAATTTACATTGTTCTCTAGACGTTTCACAAGTGAAAGGATTGTCTTTCCAAATGAACCACAAGCATTATTTATATCTTATTCATCTATGTATCATATAGTCAATCAACAATTACTAGGCATCTACTGTGAGCCAGATGCTGGGTAGGCACCAGGAAGACAAGGATGAATAAGACAAAATGACTTCTATGTCGTTAGAGATTTCTAGACCAATGGGAGCGACAGATAAATGATTTTGATGCACAGCGTTATAAATGCTGTGATCTGGGACAATTATAAATGAAGAGGTGAGAGCTCATCTATATTCACCTGAGGAGGTCATGAAAGGATTTCACAGGAGTGCTATTTGAGCTAGGGATTAGCATATAAGTAGGAGTTCATTAGACCAATAAACTGCAGAAAGGCCTTTCAGCCTGGAGAAACTACCATATGTAAGGCGTTTTGGTAAATGACGAGTAATTTAGGTGTAGCTGACACCTAGTGGTGTGTGGCTGGATGCTGAAAGAAAGTAATTCTGAAAATTAACATCAGCAACCAGCCTGTACTTAGTTGGCTAGACCAGAAAAACTGATGTATGAACCTGGGTATTGAAATGGGAGAAGGAAAATGTGGACGTCAATCCTATACATATAAAGATTGCAATTCCTTATATGCATGCCCTTTTGCAATGTGCCCTTTTCAACTACTAGTTTGTCAGTTTGTCATACTGTGGTGGCTTCCCGTTGCTGTGATGCTGGAAGCTATACCACCAGTATTTCAAATACCAGCAGGGTCACCCATGGTGGACAGGTTTCAGCAGAGCTTCCAGAGTAAGACAGGCTGGGAAGAAGGACCTGGTGATCTACTTCTGAAAAAACTGGCCAGTGAAAACCTTATGAATAGCAGTGGAACATTGTCTGATATAGTGCCAGATATGGGCATTCAAAATATGACTGGGGAGAGACTGCCTCCTCAAGTAGAGTTGACCTAAATGACATGGATGGAGTAAAGCATGCGGAACTTTCATTTGCTGATGTGGCACGACTCAAACTGAGAAGAAACAGCTGCAAAAATCCATTAATAGTCAGAAAGTGGAATGAATCTAGGAAAACTGGAAGTTATCAAAAATGAAATGGAATGCTTTAAGGTCGATATCCTAGGCATTAGTGCACTGAAATGAACTGGTATTGGCAATTTTGAATCAGAAAATCATATGATCAAATCCACCTGGCACTCCTTGGAAACTCTATGGGGCAGTTCAGCTCTGTACTATAGGGTCACTATGAGTTGGAATTGACTCAACGGCAATGGGTTTGTTTTTTTTGGCGGGGGGGTACTATGCTGGGAACGACAAATTGAAGAGGAACAGCATTGCATTCATCGTCAAAAAGAACATTTCAAGATCTAGCCTGAAATACAGCTCTGTGAGTGGTAGGATATCAATACACCTACAAAGAAGACCAGTTAATACGACTACTATTCAAATTTACACACCAACCTCTAATGCCAAAGATGAAGAAATTGAAGATTTTTACCAACTTCTGCAGTCTGAAATTGATCAAACATGCAATCAAGATGTATTGATAATTACAGGTGATTGGAATGCAAAAATTGGAAACAAAGAAGGATTAGTAGTTGGAAAATATGACCTTGGTCACAGAAAAGATGTGAGATATTGCATGAGAGAATTGTGCAAGACCAATGACTTATTCATTGCAAATACCTTTTGTCAACAACATAAACAGCAACTACACACGTGGATCTCACCAAATGGAATACATAGGAATCAAACTGACAACATCTGAGAAAAGAGGTGATAGAGAAGCTCAATATCATTAGTCAGAACAAGGCCAGGGGTTGACAGCGAAACAGACCATCAATTGTTCATATGCAAGTTCCAGTTGAAGCTGAAGAAAATTAAAACAAGTCTTTGAGAGCCCAAATATAACCTCGAGTCCCACCTGAATTTAGATACCATCTCGAGAATAATTTGATGCATTGAACACTAATGACCGAAGACCAGACAAGTTATGGGATGACATCAAGGACATCATACATGAAGAAAACAAAAGGTCATTAAAAAGACAGAAAAGAAAAATAAACCAAAATGGAAGTCAGAAGAAACTCTGAAACTTGCTCTCATATACTTTGGACATGATATTGGGGGTACAAGTCCCTGGAGAAGGACATTATGCTTGGTAAAGCAGATGGCCAGTGAAAAAGAGGAATACCCTCAATGAGAAGGATTGATACAGTGGCTGCAACAATCGGCTTAGACATAGCAAATATTGTGAGGATAGAGCAGGACCAGGCAGTGTTTTGTTCTGTTGTACATAGGGTGGCTATTTGGCACCTTACAACAACAACGTACGTACGCCCTTTTTTAACATCACTTTGCTGCTCTTCCTAACAAGAGGTGGAGTTTGTTTTTCTATCACTTGAATCTGGGCTTGGCAATGTATATAGTTTTGGCCAATGGGATATTAGCAAATGTCCCAAATGGCAGCTTGAAAAGTGCTTTCACGTTGGGTTTGCCGTCTCTTGCTGCTCTCTGGGATCTCTTCAACCACTGTGTGAAGAAGCCCAGGCTAGCCTTCTGGAGCATGAGAGACATCATACAGAAAGGTCAGCCATTCCTAAATCATCCAGAGATATGTGTGACACCATCCTAAATCATGCAGTCTCAGCTAAACTGGTCTTGATAAGCAGTGCCCATCAAATCCACAGAATTGTGAGGAATAATATATGTTTATTGTATTAAGCCACTCAATTTTGGCATGGTTTGCTACACAGCAAAAGTCAATTCATACACTACCCCCTACTTATTCTTTTCATCATTATCATAGTCAGGATTATGAATATCAAATAGCAATTATTCAATTGGATTCTTTCCTTAGACTCTGGGAGTGTAAACCAGTGTGTCTTCACAGTTCTAAGAAAATAATCTCCCAAACCTGGATGCCAAAATTCTTGCTACTTGATTCTAAGAACCCAGTTTTCTTGCAGTTTGTGGCTAGGGGCAAGGACTTTACTATAGACTACTTAGCAGCTTTCTTGTCTTTCTAACCACACCTTTTTTGTGGCTGCTGAGTTGGGTTTAGGGTCAGATGTGTAGTAACAGCAAAGGACCCTCATGTTCTAACTATGGAGAGGATCAGTCTTGGTCCTCTCTTCAATCTTTATTAGGAAATTGTAGAAATATATTGAGGGGCTGGTTTTTCTTCCAAAAGGGGGAAGACTTCAGTTTACTGTCAGTTCATAAGCCTGTATTGCACTACCTGCTCTACAAAAGAAAGTATCTTACCTATGATCCAACAGAGTAAAAGCTTAAAATTTTCTACTTTGTTTTCTACATAGTTAAGTTCATCCATTACTTTCATTGCTGCTGTTGTTGTTAGGTGCTATTGAGTTGATTCCGACTCATAGCGACCCCATGTACAACAGAACAAAACACTGTCATCGGAACAGAACAAGGGGTTAGTGTATTGTTTAAAGTCGGGAAAGGTGTGTGTCAGAGTTGTTACTTTCACGTGTTAATCTGAAATGGTTTGGGAGGTTGTTGAAAAGGGTCTCACAACATGTAACTGTGGAAACTAGGAACTCTGTATTAAAAAAAAATATGAAACATACCATTGTCTATCTGCTGTCTCCCCTCTCTGAGAAACAAGCAGCAATAAAAAAGAAAGATGGTAATTTTTGACAGTTAAAACTTTTCTGTAATAAAATTAAATTGAAGTTAAATTTAAAAAGATATTCCTTAAATTTGTTTGCTTTAAACACAGAGGATGAAGACAGTGAGGAGTATAGTAGGGATCTAATCTGCATATCTGCTTTAGGATTGTGAGACTTTAGGGCAGACCACCAGGAATTCAATTTGCATGAGAGCAAACAGTAGTCAGGGCCTGGGGCCTCAAAGTCTAGGCCTGAGACAGGAAGATGAAGGGTCTCCAGCAGTGAGAGGAAGCAGAGGTATATGTTTCATATTCACTCTCTCAGAATGGGTGCTCTCCCATTTACACATATCTCTAAACTTAACTAAAACATTACCTCTTCTAGAAGCCTTCCTGACCGCTGCTCCCTGCCAACTCATGAATAGAGTTTGTGGTTAATCTGCTCTTCTATTTTTGTACTCACCACCCTATGTAATAATGTACTTGCTCACACCTGCTTCTTCCATTAGACTGAGAATGGCGTCGGCTGCAGAGAATGAGGGGCTATGTCTCATTTGTGTAGCAAAGGGATTAGCATATAGTAGATATGAAAGAAATACCATGTTCATGCACCGGAACCTTAATTTTATTGTCAATTCTCCCCAAATTGTTCTATAGATGCAATATAATTCCAATCAATATCCCAGCAGACTTTTTTGTAGAAATTTACAAGCTCTTTCTAAAATTTATAAGGGAACACAAATGACCTGTAATAGCCAAAATATTTTGTAAAAGAAGAACAAAGAGGACTTACATTACATGATTTCAAGACTTACTGTAAAGCTACAATAATCAAGAAAGCATGACATTTATGTAAGAATACACATTTAAATCAATGGAAGAGTCTATAAATAAACTCAGTCATTTATCAATTGGCTTTCAATAAAGTACCAAGGTAATTCAGCAAAGAAGCAATAATTTTCAACAAATGGTGCTAGAACAATTGGATATCCATAAGCAAAGAAATGAACTTTGACCCTTACCCCACATACATACATAAAAGTTTATACTCAAAACATAAAACATAAAAAACATAAAAAGTTTATACTCAAAATAGATCATAAATATTAATGTAAGAGCTTAAACTATAAAACTTCTAGAAGAAAGCATAAGAGAAAATATTTGTGACTTTAAGATAGGCAGGTATCTCTTAGGACACAAAAGCACAAACCATAACAGAAAAAAAAATGATAAATTAAACTTCATTAAAATTAAAAACTGCTCTCTGAAAGATATTAAGTAAATCAAAAGGCAAGTCACAGACTTGGAGAATATGTATGCAAAACAGATATATTAAAGGACTTGTATCCAGGATATATAAAGAACTCTTACAACTCAATAATAAGAAGACAAACAATACAATTTTTAAGAATGGACAAAAAAAGGTTTGAATATACACTTCACCAAAGCAGATGTATAAACAACCAAAAAAAAAAAAAAAAAAAAGCCACAGGAAAAGATACTCAATATAGTCATTAGGGAAATGCAAGTTAATACCACAATGACATATCATTGCACACTCATTAGAATGGCTAAAATGTAAAAAGTCTGCCAAGTGTTGACAAGATTGTGGGGCAACTGTAATTCATATCTTGCTGGTCAGAATGCAAAATGGTATAGCCATTTGGGACAGTTTGGTAGTTTAATGGGAAGCCAAACATATGCTAACTATATGACCCTATAATCCCACCCCTAGGTATTTATCCGAGAGAAATGCAAACGTATGTTCACATAAAGACTTGTATACAAATGTTCATAGCAGCAGTGTTATAATAGCCATAATAGCCAAAAACTACAAATAATCCAAATGTCCATCAACAGGTTTACAAAAAAATAGAGGTACATTCATAAAATAAAAAGCAATAAAAAAGGAACAAACTACTGATACACATGAAACAAAATAGAATTTCAAAAGTATTATGTTAAGTAAAACATACATACACACACACACATGAGTATATACTGATTGATTCTATTTATATGAAATTCTAGAAAAGGCAAAACTACAGTAGATACCAGGGATTGGACTGAAGGAAGGGAATTGACTGTAAAAGGGCACCAGGGAACTTTTTGGGTTGATGAAAATAATCTATGTCATGACTGTGGTGGTAACTAAACTACTGTGTACTTTTTTCACTGTATATAAATTATACCTTATTAAGTGATAAAATTAATTTGAATGGTCTGGTGTGCAGTCTAGGCATTGGAGTTTTTAAAAGCTCCTCAGGCGAGTCCAGTGTGAGACTGTGGTAGGCAGATTTCTAAGAAGTTCCTCCCAAGAATGCTGCTCCGGGTATTCACACTCTGTGTACTTACCCCGTCTTTGAGCGTGGACTGGACCTAGTGAAATTCTTCTAACCAGTAGAAAATGGCAATAATAATGGATTGTTCATGCCTTTGATCTGTGGTGTTGGCAAAGAATGTTGAATATACCATAGACTACCAAAAGAACGAACAAATCTGTCTTGGAAGTACAGCCAGAATGTTCCTTAGAAGCAAGGATGGCGAGACTACACATCACATACTTTGGACGTGTTATCAGGAGGGATCAGTCCCTGGAGAAGGACATCATGCTTGGTAAAGTAGAGGGTCAGCAAAAAAGAGGAAGACCCTAGAGGAGATGGACTGACTGCAACAATGGGCTCAAGCATAACAATAATTGTGAGGATGGACTGGGCGGTGTTTCGTTCTGTTGTACATAGAGTTACTATGAGTTGGAACCGACTTGACAGCACCTAACAACAACAGTTCAATAAATAAGTTATAAAAGGTTGTAACTTCCTTCTGGCTGGTATGCTTGTCTTTCACTCTCTCCCTTGCTTGCTCATGAAGCAAGCTACCATATTGTGAGATGGTCTACAGAGAGGTCCATGTGGTAAGGAACTAAGGGAAGCCCCTAGCCAAAAGGTTGGAAAGAATTGAAACCTCAGTTCAACAACCCATTAGAATTGAATTCTGCCAATAATTCTGTGAAAGAGCTGGAAGGTGGATCCTTTGCAGTGGAATCTTGAGATGACTGCAGCCTAGTGAGAGACCCAGAGCAGAGGACCCAGCCAAGCCATGCCCAGATTCTTAGCCCACAAAAACTCGAGATAATAAATGTTTTCTTAAAGGGACTAAATTTTGGAGTAATCTGTTATGCAGCAATAAATAACCAAGATAATAGCCAAGGTTGATAACCACTGATTTAAGTGTAAATTAATAGCTGCAACGATGGACTTAAACGTGCTGGTGATTATGAGGATGACACAGGACATGGCAGTGTTTTGTTCTGTTGTACATAGATCTCCATGACTCAGAGTCGACTGAATGGCAACTAACAACAAAAAGTATAATTAGTGAGAAGAAACCTCTTCCTCATCTGTCTTAGTCATCTAGAGCTGCCATAACAGAAATACCACAAGTGGATGGTTTTAACGAAGAGAAGTTTATTTCCTTACAGTAAAGTAGGCTAAAAGTCCAAATTCAAGGTGTCAGCTCCAGGGGAAGGCTTTCTCTCTCTTGGCCTTCTCATCAGTGTTCCCCCAGACTAGGAGCTTCTTAGCGCAGGGACCCCGGTCCAAAGGACGCGCTCTGCTCCCGGCACTGCTTTCTTGATGGTATGAGGTCCCCCTGTCTCACTGCTCACTTCTGTCTTTTATATCTCAAGAGATTGCCTCAGGACACAATCCAGTCTTGTAGATCAGGTCCTGCCTTACTAACACAACTGCCACCCATCCTCCCCCATTAACATCATAGAGGCAGGTTTACAACATACAGGAAAATCACACAATACCAGGAATCATGGCCCAGCCAAACTGATACACACATTTTTTTGGGGGACATAATTCAAACCATGACATCATCCTATTCTACCATAACTAGGAGAACAATGAAAAAAAGGTAACTGCTATAAAGGAATTTGAGCCACGTAGAACCCACTGGAAGAAGGGAGGTTGGAGGGTCCCAGGCCTCAGTAACTAAGGCGGGTAGGTGAAGATTAGAGTGAAGGGCACTGCAATTGTTATCTAGGTCTTGATTTTTTTCCTAGAAGAAGCCTAGAGTAACAGGTTTCTCACAATTTAATTATTTTCACCAGATAGCTATGACAGCTGTCTTAACTTTTGTTTATGTAAAATCCACCTTAAAAAAAAACAAAGTAAACCAAATAGATTCGCATTCATTAATTGAACTCAAAGATTAATATTGTTCAACTGTGAACTAAATCAATTTGTATAAATCTAATGGCTTCTTTAAATCTGTATCTTTTTAACAATTAATTATTAAAAACAAAGCCCTGCAACATTAGCATGTTCCTCAAAGCTGGTGAGATGAAGATGTGATGTTCACCACTATAGAGGATGGGGACTTAGTGTAACAGAGCTAGGGATCCAGGAGTCACGGGAGTTCCTCAAAGAGCCTGGATTAGGAGCCTTCACTGCTCAGAACCCAGGACCTGGAGGGCCTCTGCCCCTGCTATGCGTATCAGTCATGAGCTAGGGATTCACAGTTATGGTCTGGGCTTTTAAAGAAGGGCCTAGAAAAAATAGGGTCTAAGAACGGTTATAAACAAATTAAAGAGATTGAATTAGGATCTATGATGGAAACTTTTAAAAGGCATTGGAGATAATTTTGCATGAAAAAGAAAAAGTTGCTAGGTGTCTTCAAATAAATTAAAAGTAATTACAAATAGTTAATTAACAGTTGTTCATTGCCTCTATATGAGATAGAAAGGAAAAGAAAAAAAAGAGTTTAAATTGAAAGAGTGAAGTTTGGTTACACTGAAAGTTGAATTTATTGACCACAAGGGTGTTTAAGCATAGACTAAAATCCAGGTTCCTAAAAACATTTCAAGTGAAGCTGTTGAAGCTGTGCTTTCCTGAGAGCAAAACATCTGGTGAGAGACTGAAAATTTCATCCAGCTGACTGTTCAAAGTCATGTGGATAAGACATCTGTATGATAACTGAATTTTTTAATAGATTAACTGAACTGAGTAAACGTTTACTGGCTTTTGGGAAATTCCACCTAAATAACAAAAAACAAGTCATGTTGTCTTACCTTGTTTTGGGGTAATTTATATAATTAGAATAACAATCTCCATTCAACAGTGGATCCATTCCTAATTATTTAAGCCTTTACAGTGATTTTATAGTAAGCTTTACATCAATTACAGGTACTCAGTGGCTTGACTCCCCAGTGAATCATGGCTTTCGACCACTTATAAACCAAGTTGCCCAAGAGTTTATAAATACCCTAAACAAACTGATAATTTTTCAGAACTAAGAATGAAAATATTGCGAATTCTCATCCTATTTAAAGCTTGGATCATCTTTAAAAAACAAAAAGTCATGTTGCCTTCTTGGATTCAAGCAAGAAAAGCCTTCACTGACTAATGTTTTAGGGCGTGTGAAAACTCAGATGAAAGTAAAGTTGGCGAACACTCATACATCCATAAGCTGTTTTCCCTGGAAGCTAGTCACCAAATGATATAAGGGAGTGGTTCTCCAATGTGCTTCCCAAACCAGCATCAGCATCACCTGGGAACTTCTTGGAACTGCAAATTCTTGTGCCTTACCCAAGACCTACTGAATCAGACACTCTGTGGGCTCAGCAATCTGTGGTTTAACCAACGCTGCAGGTGATTCTGATACACACTAACGTTTGACAACCTCTGGGTTAAAGGTATGATTTGTAATTTTTCCCAGCTGAACCCAACCTGGGTTTCAGTGTCTGGCTGCTTGTGTAGCTGGTGATCCAGATGGGTCTCCATTTGCATGAACTGAGTTGCACAGGAGTTTCAGGTTTTCTAAATGACGGAAAGGGACCATGAAGATGGGAATGTGACAAGATGTCTAGACATTAAGCATTATGCTGTGTATTCAATATATATTAATGGAAAAAATGGAAACTTTACACATAATAGAACCCACAAGTGTTTGTTGATTATTTCATTCAGCCTACTCCTTCTGCCTGGTCAACTGTCTTTGATTTTCAAAGGAAGAGGGAGGACCAAAACAGCTGAAAGGTGTATGGTCATTAAAACAAAACAAAACAAAAATCCCATAAGGAGATTTGAAGCCGAAGCAACTGATTCAGCGCCCATGTAGCAAAGCGGAACTCAGCACTGGGGAGATGGTGTTCTTCTCCACACCTACGAAAAAAAACCCATTGCCGTCGAGTCAATTCCTACTCATAGCAACACTATAGGACAGAGTGAACTGCCCCATACACCCACTAAAGACCACACTAAAACTTGGGCACTCGAAAGGCTTGGGGCAGCTCCCAGGGGAAGGGACTGTGCCTAGTGGGAAAGTGTTCTTATACAAAGCACTATTGTTGTTGTTGTTAGTTGCTGTCAAGTCAATTCCTGCTCATGGAGACCCCACTTATCAGAGGAGACCTGTGCTCCATAGTGTTTTCAAGACTGTGACCTTTCAGAAGCAGATAGCCAGGCCTATCTCTTGAGGCATCTCTGAGTGGGTTCTGACTGCCAACCTCTCATCTAGTAGTTGAGCGCTTACCCCTTTACGCCACCCAGGGACTCCCTATACAAAGCTCCACCCGTTGCCATTGAGTGGATTCTGACTTATAGCAACCCTACAGGGCACAGTAGAACTGCCCCATAGGTTTCCAAGTCTATAAATCTTTACCGAAGCAGATTGCCACATCTTTCTCTGTTGGAGCAGCTGGTGGGTTCGAACCCCTGACCTTTCAGTTAGCAGCCAAGTGCTTTAACCACTGCACCACCAGGGCTCCTTTATACGAAACACTAGCAGTACAATTAAGGTAAGATTACCTGGGAAATTTAGAGAGGGGCTGATGTACTGTAGCCATTTGATCTGAATATCAATATGACCTTATCTCTTTATCCACCAGTTGGTAAGGCCTGGGACAATCAGGTTGTGAGTAAAATATAAAATAACACTAAACTAAACCAAGGCAAGTAAAAACACCTATTACCTGAGTTCCCTTCAGGTGTTTCAGAAAGAGAAGTCTAAAGATTTGGTAAGCCTGGTCTAGGTGCTTTCAGATTCAAAGCAGTATAGTAATTGTCAGACTCAATAGCTAGCTATCTGTTGATACTGATGGCTTGGCAATTACGCACCCTTAGAAAAATCAATTCCTATAAAGTTTTTTAAATAGAGAAAGCTGCAGTATCTTCTATATGGTCAGTAGAACAGAGAACACTGAAGCTAAGAGGCTTAAGGTCTATCTTGAACCAGTGGTCAACATATATTTATTCCTTTTATAATGTGTAAGCCATTAATTCATTCCCTAAATATTTATCAAATGACCACTATGTGTCAGAATTGTGCTAGCCGCTGGAGTCAATCGAATCAGACAGGCTGTGGTCAGGCACTCTAGAGCTGTTCTGTCCAATACAGTAGCCACCAGCCATGTGTGGCTACTTAAATTCAATTCTTTGATCATACTGGCAACGTTTCAAGTGTTCAGGAGTCACATGTAGCTAGTGGCTACCATATTGGCCAGGACAGATGCAAGGATACAAGTAACAGAGGGGAATTTCTCATCATTTGTCCTGCCCAAGTGTTAGTGCTGGGGCTTTTCCTTTCCCACCTCCATCTCCCTCAGTGTTTCAAAGCCTTCCACCCTCTTTAGGAGCGGGTATTGTTATGAATGTTCTGTACCATGGGATTAGCAGGCGATATCTACAGGGAGCAAACTCCTTGGGCAGCGCAAATGGTTTACGGTAGACTACTAATAGAAAAGTTGATGGTTCAAACCTAGCCAGTGGGGCTGTGGAAGAAAGGTCTAGTGATCTGCTTCCAAGATTGCAGCCAAGAAAACCTTATTCTGCTCAGTTCTGCTCTATAACACATGGACTCACCATGAGTCAGAACTGACTCAGGGGAACACTTTTTGTTTTCGTTTTTGTTTTTGTTTTTTTTTTTTTTTTGGTCTGCGGGGAAAAATCTGAATAGATCTCAGGAAAATCTTGAGGCAGATACAGGCATCCTTTGGCTGGGTGGACCACATTGTCTTTCCCATTCCGTTTTTGTAGTATAAACTCTGACGTCTGCTGCCCTCAGACTTCCCCTTTCTGATTCTCAAAAATCTGTTTTGGAAGTTAAAAAACTAAACAAACTGGAACATTGGCAGTTTCTTGCTTTTCTCATGCTCCCACTTTTCTCCCTGAGGCAATGTGGATACCTCTGCCTGAATAAGGGGGGAGTCACTTACAAGGACAAGAGGAAAACAAAAGCACAAAGATTAATGTTTCAAGAAATTATCTTGCTACATCAAAATAGTAGAAAACATGGTTCTTGCCTCCAAGCAGCCTATATAACTGGGGAAACATGAAAAATGGGGAAATTCATGTAAAGTTAATAACCATAAAGAGTGAAGTAACAATATTAAACAGAAATGAAAGATGTGTCAACAGGCTATACATGATTAATAGCCCAGGGCTGGTATGGACCCTAAGTGTGGCTTCTCACAGAGAGGTGAGATCTGAGCTGTGTACATTTAGATGGATAGAGGGGAGGAGAGGTGGCATTTCAGGTGGGGAAACCAAATGAGCAGAAGCGTGGATGTGAAGTGCAGGTGTTGTTCAAGCTACAAAGAATGTTAAGAGTTTGACTGTCACGTAGGAAGAGGGGAACTAAGGCTGAAGAAGGAGGCTGAGGAAATATGGAAGATCTTAAACATCAGGCTGAAAGTTTGGTCATTATCCTAGAGTGAGGGGGGTGTTACTGAACGATTTGAACAGGGGAATGACATGGCTAATGTAGTTTTGTGACAATAAATCTGACATGTGAGCCCTAGAAGCAATAGGGGGTCATATGGATATACTGAAATTGAGGCAGGCTGGAGACAAGAGGGTGGTTAGGTGGCGAATCGGGAGCCTATGCGATGGCAGCTAACAACAGGCATGAAGTGATACAGCCTGGAAAAGGGTTGGTGGCAGTGGGACTGAAAAGGGAACAATGAGAGCAAGTAACATATTGAAGGACTTTGATTCTTTGGAGCTGAGGGAGAGAGAGAAGTCAAAAATACTATTAACTTGGACAAATTACTTAGCATCTATAAAATAGTGATAACAGCTCTCTGTTTTGTAGGTTTGCCGTGTGAATTAATAAAAGGACTTTTGTAAAACAGAACAAGTCTCCAGCATACAAATGCAATTTAAGTCAGGTGTTTGGAACTCAGAGGGCCTAGAGCCACCCTCGCCATTTCAGCAGTTAGGGCCCCAGAAAAGCAGATCCCCTTGGAAGGACAAGGCAAATGTCCCCTCCCTCCTATGGTCAGTGAGACATTGCACTTGCACACAGACACAATTCTGATCTGTTCTTGCTCACGCTGTCAGGCCAGAACCCACTGGAATATAATAGGACTTGTTGGGACATACTGCTCCATTTTCAATCACATGCTAGATTTCAGGTCTCTCTTAAAGATTTCTGAGGCCCCTCTTATAACATAAAGGACGGCAACTCAAAAGCCTAATGTGCTTTGCCTCTCTGTCTTTTATTGCCCCAAACCGCTAGCCTCATTCTATAAACCACTTCACCACCTGCTTTCCCGCTGTTTCTGATCGTTCCCAATAAACTGGTACTTACATTTTTACCTAGTCCACAAAACCTTATTTAACACATAATATTGCTGCATACGCCTTAGGTTTGCAAAGAAAACATAGAAAAGAGTGCTTCTACAATGCTAGCCATCATTTTTTAAAAAAGAAAACAAGAAAAAATGAGTAGGAAATTATTTTCTTCTGTTTGTGTTCGAACTAGTGCTTGAGGAAAAGCTGGTTAACTTAGTGGAGGATAAAGAGGTAGATGAAGATTTTTTGTAAAGATTGTGAAAGAAACCTGGGCACTTTCAAGGACTCTAGACATTAAAGGTTCTGATTCTCTATTATATTTAACTTCAAATTCACACACATATACACACATGCACACACACATGCATTTGTATACACACCCACATGTGAATGTACGTAGTTATAAGTGAAACACAGGAAGGGAAAGAGAGAATAATATGGTTAAAAGAAAAAAAAAAGATTTTTTTCTGAAATAGCTAGAAAAATGGAGAAAAGGGGAAGGAAATTGCCAAGAACTTGTGTATATAAATAGGGAATTAATTGCTCTGCAAATCATAAAAGCAGAGGGGAAAAAGAAACTATAAAGACATAAGTCTGTCACCAGGAGATGTTTTCAACCCAGCACAGTTTGGTGTTGGTGAGCTATTAAAAGGGAGCCAAATGCTGGGGCAGTGTAGCTCTGTGTGGCAAAAGGAAAAACAGTGTCCAACTAACAATTGACTTTTCAGAGTCTCAGTTAGTAACATGGAGAGAGTCTCTATTATGGAAACTAAAGAAGCGGCAACATAAACCATAAATTGGATGATAAATAATTTGTTCCATTTTGATCAGAGATTCTATAGAAGAATCCTGATCAAAAGGGGGGAAAATACATAACACAATTTAAAATCTCATAGCCTCCAAACTTTTTGGAGACACTTAGGCTGGATGAACCCCTGAAACTATTGTTCTGAGATAATCTTTAAACCTTAAGCCAAAAATGTTCCCTGAAGTCTTCTTTAAACAAGCAATTGTTGTTGTTGTTGTTAGGTGCCGTCAAATAGGTTCCAACTCATTGTGATCCTATTACAACAGAACGAAACACTGCCAGGTCCTGTACCATCCTCACAATTGTTGCTATGCTTGAGCCTAGTTTTGCAGCCGCTGTATAAATCCATCTCGTTGAGGGTCTTCCTCTTTTTTGCTGACCCTATACTTTACCAAGCATGATGTCCTTTTCCAGGGACTGATCCCTCCTGAAAACATGTCCAAAGTATGTAAGACAAAGTCTCACCACCCTTGCTTCTAAGGAGCATTCTAGTTGTACTTCTTCCAAGACAGATTTGTTCGTTCTTTTGGCAGTCAATGGTATATTCAATATTCTTCACCAACACCACAATTCAAAGGCTTCAATTCTTCTTCGGTCTTCCTTATTCATCGTCCAGCTTTCGCATGCATATGATGCCATTGAAAATACCATGATTTGCGTCAGGCACACCTTAGTCTTCAGGGTGACATCGTTGCTTTTCAACAATGCGATATGCAAATAAACAATAGTTTAGCTTAATCAGTAAAGAACATCTGCCTTAAGCATTGTGCTCTTTTAAAGAACTACCTATATGGGATCAAATTGACAACAGGAAATGGAAAGGTTAGACAGAAAACTTAGGGGGCAGTGAATTTATGCTAATGGTGGAGGAACAATTGGGAAAAGAAGAGTGAGAATGGTTGCACAACTTGAAGAATATAATAAATGTCAATGAATTGTACATGTAGAAATTGCTGAATTCGTGTATGTTTTGTTGTGTATATTTTCAACAACAAAAAATAAAGTTGCTTTCCACTCTGTTCCAAGGGACCCGTTCCTCTGACAGCCCTGGCTGGCCCAAATGTGCCATGATGTACCCACTAGGGCACCACTCCCAGACATTTACTTATGGTTAGCCTCATCAAAATATTACTATCTGCTGTCCTTTAACTTCAAAACCCTGTTCTAAGTGATGGTTTGGTAAATTTACCCATTCAAATGTGAACAGAAATGTTAATGAGTTAATCTGCAGTAACATTTACATTGAAAGGTGATTTCTAGAAATAATCATTTTGGCTCCAAAAGTGTTTTGGCCACCCAAAAAACCAAACCAAACCCATTGCCGTCCATTCAATTCTGATTCATAGCTACCCTATAGGATAGAGTAGAATTGCCCCATAGGGTTTCCAAGGAGCAGCTAAGGGATTCAAACTGCCAAGCTCTTAACTACTGCGCCACCAGGGCTCCATTTTTTTTTTCTTTTTTTTGTTTATTGTACTTCAGGTGAAGGCTTACAGAACAAACAGTTTCTCATGAAACAGAAGTACACATGTTGTTTTATGACATTGGTTAACAACCCCACAACATATCAACCCTCTAACTTCTCAACCTTTTTTTTTTGGTGAAAATACACGTAGCCAAGGATACACCATTTCAAAAATTTCCGCATGCACAGTTCAGTGACATTGACTACGCTCTTCGAATTGTCCTGTTATTCTCACTTAAGATGAAGGCTTACGGAACAAAATAGTTTCTCATTTAACATTTACTACAAATGTTGCCCTATGACAATGGTTAACAATCTCACAACACATCAACAATATCCTTACTCAACCTTGGGTTCCCTA
>NW_004443965.1:16485333-16516613 GCF_000243295.1 Trichechus manatus latirostris
CTAGAACTTCCAGCACAATGTTAAATAGGAGTGGTGATAAAGGGCATCCTTGTCTTGTTCCTGTTTTCAAGAGGAATGTTTTCAGCCTCTCTCCATTAAGAATGATGTTGGCCGTTGGTTTTGCATAGATGCAGGGCTCCATTTTGACCACATTAACAGGTGTATTCATTTGCTAGTGCTGCTGTAATACAAATACCACCAATGGCTGGCTTTAAAAAAAAAATTATTTTCACACAGTTCTGGAGACTAAAAGTCCAAAGCAGGGTCTCAGATGTTTTGATTCCTTCCTTGTCAGTAGCCCTAGGCATTCCTTGGTTTCTTGATATTCCTTGACTTGTAGACAAGCCTCACATGACATCTGTCTTCCCCGTGTGTGTGTGTCTATTCTGGTCTTTTTATCACTCAGGAGTGATTAGGTTTAGTATCCATCCTATACTGGTATGGCTTCAATAACATAACAAAAGCAAAACCCTATTTCCAAACAAGATCACATCCACAGGTACAAGGGCCACGAAAATTCATCACAACAAGTCAGTATGGAAGAGAAGTTTGGATAGTGGAGTTCTTTTGGCACAACTGCTAATGTCACACCATATAGGACTTTGAATCAGTCTTTATAGAGGACCAGCTGGAATCAGGGAGGTAGGTAGAAAAACTTCCTTTCACCCTTCACAGGCCATTACTAAGGGCCATGGCCAGAAGGAGGAGAGAGGTTCAGGGAACTGGAGGCTATTTTGCCCCTTTTCTGTTTAATTCTCAGAAGCTCTACTCAAGGTAACTCCTGGACTAGGGTGATCAGCTGTCCTGGTTGCCCATGACTGAGGGGTTCTTGGGACATGGGACTTTCACTGCGAAAACCGGGACAATCTTGGGCAAACTGCAATGGTTGGTCACCCTAATTTTCTTTCCTACCTAGGTCAGGCCCTGACTTGAGTGGAGGATACCAGGAGGGGATATCCATCTACCAACTGTACCCTGCTAGTTCTTTAGCAAAGAAAGAGTGGAGGTTAATATATGTATATGCAATGGTTAACTGAAAGCATCACAGTTTGAACCTACCAGTGGCTCTGTAAAAGAAATAACCTAACAATCCGCTCCCGTAAAGATTTACAGTCTAGAAAACCCTATGGGGCAGTTCTACTCTGTCACATGGGATTGCTTCAGTCAAAATTGACTAGACTTGGCACCTAACAACAACATCATCGAGTCTATAATGTCCCTGGGTGGCGCAAATGGTTTGTGGTCAGCTACTAACCAGAAGGCTGAAGGTTCAAATCCACTCAGTGGCCCTTCACGAAAAAAAGGCCTAGTGATCTACTTCCATAAGATTAAACAAAAAAACCCATTGCCATCGACTCCATTCTGACTCATGGCAACCCATGTGTTACAGAGTAGAGCTGCTCAATAGGGTTTTTTTTGTTTTTGTTTTTTTTTACTGTAATCTTTTATAGAAGTAGATTGTCAGGCCTTTCTTCTGTGGTGCTGCTGGGTGGGTTCGAACCACCCACCTTTAGGTTAGTAATTGAGCACAAATCATTTGTGCCACTCAGGGGGCCTTTCCAGCCATTGAAAACTTTATGGAGTGCAGTTCTACTCTTACACACATGGGGCCTCCATGAGTCAGAATTGACTCAAGGGGTTAGCACTCCTCCTTCTCCCTCCATCAAGTCTTTATTATTTATCATTGCTTTCCCCCCCATCGACATTTCTTTAGTAACATCAAAGGTAAGTTCTGTTGTTTGATAGCACCAACCCAAGTTAAAGAGGCCAGTCAGAAATTATAAGACCACAAGAAGCATCTCATGCATTTTAGTACAGACTCTATGAGCCCTACAAATTCCTAGTCTCTGATTAGCTATATCACTAATAGTCTGGTTTTATAAAGCACAAGGCTGGTCCTGGGCAAAATTATAATATATGTCGTACTTATTTTAGGCATCCCAAACCCATCACTATCTCCTCTCAAATAGGACTGGAATGCTTTTCACCCCCTTTTCTTCATAGTAAAACCTGTTCCCAGGGAAATACCTAATACCAGCAATTTACTCATTAGTGTATGGAGTGGTATCTCCCCCAGGCTGATTTAAATTGTTAAGTCTTTAATTATATTCCTTCATTCTGTCTACTAATGAATAAACACTGAGAGCCTTCTATCTACTAAGTTGGGAATACAGTAAGTGAAAGTGACACAGAACCTGCCTTCAAGGAATTTACAAATTTTGGCTTCCACTAGTTGCAGGCTTCAGATGTTGCTGTTGTTGTTAGTTGCCTTGAGTCGGCTCCAACTTATAGCGACCCCATGTATATCCAAGTAGAACTATGCTCCCTAGGGTTTTCAAGGCTGTGACCTTTCAGAAGTAGATCACCAGGTCTGTCTTTCAAGGCACCTCTGGGTGGGTTTGAGCACTTAACCATTTGTGACACCCAGTGAGTCCTGAGGCATCAACTGTTGTTTGTTGGGTGCTGTTGAGTTGATTCTGACTCAGATTGTGACAGAGAAGAACTGTCCCATAGGATTTTCTGGGCTATAATCTTTATGAAAGCAGATCATCAAGTCTTTCTCCCACAGAGCCACTGAGTGGGCTCAAACCACCAACTTTTGGTTAACAGGTGAGTGCTTAAAACTTGTGCCACCAGGGCTCTTTGAGGCACCAACTAGCCAGGAGGAAAAGAGTATTTGAGGTGAAGGCAGCCTACCTAACTGCCCTTGAAATAGGAATTCTTAGGCTGGCATTGACAGAGTTGCTGTAGTAGGGTGAGGCAGTTATGGACTCTCTGTAGGGATTAATATGGATACTAAAGCTTAAAGTCTCAAAGTTTTGCTCACTTGTCTCTTTATTATATTTGTTCCTAATTTAAAGATGATGTTAAGAGCAAAGGGGCTGGGATATCGGATAATTAGTCGCATAATTCTCCAGGAATAAAATGATCCAGGAACAGATAATGATCCAGGAATAAAACTAAAAAGGAAGAAATTTAAAATAGAGAGATGTGAAATCCAGGTTTTGATTCAAAAACTCATTTGACTTTAAGAATCAAATTAGAATCCCCCAAAAGGAAAAAAAAAAATTATGCAATGTTTGAGAATGGGAATGGTAAGATAAACATGGTATGTCTTACTATGGAATATAATGCAGCTATTTTAAAGTATAATTATTGGAAGAGGCCCCGAATAAGTAAAGCATTACCCAAGAAGAAGAAGAAAGTGGGAGACCTCACACTACCTGATTTTAGAACCTATTATACTGCCACAGTAGTCAAAACAGCCTGGTACTGGTATAATAACAGATACATAGACCAACAGAACAGAATTGAGAATCCAGACATAAGTTTATCCACCTATGAGCAGCTGATATTTGACAAAGGCCCAAGATCCGTTAACTGGGGAAAAGACAGTCTCTTTAACAAATGGTGCTGGTATAACTGAATATCTATCTGCAAAAAACTGAAATAAGACCCATACCTCACACCATGCACAAAAACTAACTCAAAATGGATCAAAGACTTAAATATAAAATTGAAAACGATAAAGATTATGGAAAAAAAAATAGGATCAACGCTAGGAGCCCTAATACATGGCATAAACACAATATGAACCATAAGTAACAATGCACAAGCACTAGAAGAGAGACTAGATAACTGGAAGCATCTAAAAATCAAACACTTATGCTCATCAAAAGGCTTCACCAAAAGAGTAAAAAGACGAACTACAGACCGGGAAAAAATTTTTAGCTAGGACAAATCCGATCAGCATCTAATCTCTAAAATCTACAAGATACTGCAAAACCTCAACAACAAAAAGACAAATAAGCCAACTGGAAAATGGGCAAAGGATATGAACAGGCACTTCACCAAAGAAGATATTCAGGCGGCTAACAGACACATGAAGAAATGCTCACGATTATTAGCATTAGAGAAATGGAAATCAAAAATACAATGAGATATCATCTCACCCCAGCAAGGCTAGCATTAATCCAAAAAATACAAAATAATAAATGCTGGAGACGTTGTGGAGAGATTGGAACACTTATATACTGTTGGTGGGAACGTAAAATGGTACAACCACTTTGGAAATCGATTTGGCACTTCCTTAAAAAGCTAGAAATAGAGGTACCATACGATCCAGCTTTCCTGCTGCTTGGAATATATCCTAGAGAAATAAGAGCCATCACACAAATAGATATATGCACACCCATGTTCATTGCAGCACTGTTCACAATAGCAAAAAGATGGAAACAACCTAGGTGCCCATCAACGGATGAATGGATAAACAAACTATGGTAGATCCGCATAATGGAATCCTACGCAATGGTAAAGAACAATGAGAAGCTGTGAAACATCTTATAACATGGAGGAATCTGGAGGGCATTATGCTGAGTGAATTTAGTCAGTCACAGAAGGACAAATATTGTATAAGACCACTATTATAAGAACTCAAGAAAAGGTGTAAACATAAAAGACAACATTCTTTGATGTTTATGAGGGTGGAGAGGGAGGGTGAGGGTTATTCACTAACTAGGTAGTGACAAGTATTATCTTACGTGAAAGGAAGGACAGCACACACTACAGGGGAAGTCAGCACAACTGGACTAAACCAAAGCTAAGAAGTTCCCTGAATACAATCAAACACTTTGAGGGACAGAGTAGCAGCAGTAGGGATCTGGGGACCATGCTTTCAGGGGACATCTAGGTCAATTGGCATAACAAAGCTTATTAAGAAAACTTTCTGCATCCTACTTTGGTGAGTGGTGTCTGGGGTCTTAAAAGCTTGCAAGTGGCCATCTAAGATGCATCAATTGGTCCCAACCACCTGGAGTAAAGAATGAAGAACACCAAAGTCACGAGGAAAGTATTAGCCCAAGAGACAGAAAGGACCACATAAACCAGAGACTTCATCAGCCTGAGACCAGAAGAACTAGATGGTGCCCGGCTACCACCAATGACCACCCTGACAGAGAACACAACAGAGAGTCCCGGATGGAGCAGGAGAAAGGTGGGATGCAGAACTCAAATTCTAGTAAGAAGACCAGACTTAATGGTCTGACTGAGACTGGAGGAACCCCGGAAAGCATGGCCCCCAGATTCTCTATCAGCCCAGAACTAAAACAATTTCCGAGGCCAACTCTTCAGACAGGGATTTGACCCGATTGTGGGACATAGAGTGATACTCATGAGGAGTGTGCCTCTTAGCTCAAGTAGACACAAGAGACTAAATGGGCAGCATCTGTCTGGAGGTGAGATGGGAAGGCAGAGAGGGTTAGGAGCTGGTTGAATGGACATGGGAAATCAGGGGTGGAAAGGAGGAGTGTGCTGTCACAGTATGGAGAGAGCAATTAGGATCACATAAGAATGTATGTATAAATTTTTGTATGGGAGACTAACTTGAAATGTAAACTTCATCTAAACTACAACAATAAAAAAGATAAATAAAGTGTAATTATCAAAAATAATGTAGTAACTTGGGAAAATGTCAATATGTTAGCCTTAAAGTCAGGATATGAAAGGTTATCTAGGTTGTGATGAAAACTATATACATTTTATATATGCATATAAGCAAGGACTAGAAAGGAACACGGACAATTGAAAATTGCTGATGTCAGTAAGATTCTGGGTTACTTACTTCATTTTTATCTATCTTTTTACAATATTCTTTTGGCAATAAACATTGTAATAAATCAAGTGGACAGGTAAGGATTGGGGAAAACAAATGCTTATTTACAAAGGACCTGGGGATTTGGTTGTCTGCAAAGTCAGAATAAGCCCAGTTATAGTGCCGTTGTTGTTGTTAGGTGCCATTGAGTCGATTTCAACTCGTAGCGACCCCGTGTGACAGAGTAGAACTTCCCCATAGAATTTTCTAGGCTGTAATCTTTATGGAAAAGAGGCCTAGTGACACAATGGTTAAGTGCTCAGCTGCTAACTGAAAGGTTGACGATTTGAACCTACCAGTGGCTCTGCAGGAGAAGAGACTTGGAGAGCTGTTCCTGTAAAGATAATAGCCTAGGAAAGCCTATGGGGTAGTTCTACTCTGTCCTAGAGAGCTGCTATAAGGGTCCCTATGAGTCAGAATCAACTCAACAGAACACAACAACAACAGTCTTAAGGGAAGAAGATCGCCAGGTCTTCCTCCCTTGGAGCTGCCAGGTGGGTTCAAATAGCCAATCTTTCAGTTAGCAGCCAAGCACTTAGCCGTTGTGCCACCAAGCCTTGTTAATTACAGTGTCATTCAAATACTTTTTAAAAAAATACTTGATGTATCACAACATGTATGAATCTGGAGCGCATTATGCTGAGTGAAATAAGTCAATCACAAAAGGACAAATATTGCATGAGTCCACTATTATAAAAACTCATAAAAAGGTTTATATACAAAAAGAAACAATCTTTGATGGTTACAAGGGAGGGGAGAGGTGACGGTGGGGAACACTAAATAGACAACAGATAAAGTGGTAACTTTGGTGAAGGGCAAGACAGTACACAATACTGGGGAAGCCAGCACAACTTGACCAAGGTGTGGAAGCTCCATAGATACATCCAAACTCCCTGAGGGATCGAATTACTGGGCTGAGGGTTGGGGACCACTGTCTCTGGAACATCTAGCTCAATTGGCATAACATAGTTTATAAAGAAAATGTTCTACATTCTACTTTGGTGAGTAGCATCTGGGATCTTAAAAGCTTGTGAGCGGCCATCTAAGATACTCCACTGGTCTCACTCTGTCTAGAGCAAGGGAGAATGAAGAAAACTAAAGACACAAGGGAAAGATTAGTCCAAAGGACTTTTGAACCACAACTACCACAGCCTCTACCAGACTGAGTCCAGTACAACTAGCGGGTGCCCATCAACCACCGACTGCTCTGACAGGGATCACAACAGAAGGTCCCAGACAGAGCTAGCGAGAAATGTTGAACAAAATTCTAACTCACACACACAAAAAAAGACCAAACTTACTGGTCTGACAGAGACTGGAGAAACCCCAAGAGTATGGCTCCCAGACACCCTTCTAACTCAATACTGAAGTCACTCCTGAGGTTCACACTTCAGTCAAACATTAGACAGGCCCATAAAACAAAACGAGACTAAATGGATGCACCAGCCCAGGGGCAAGGATGAGAAGGCAGGAGGGGACAGGAAAGCTGGCAGTGGGGAACCCAAGGTCAAGAAGGGGAGAGTGTTGACATGTAGTGGGGTTGGCAACCAGTGTCACAAAACAATATGGGTATTAATTGTTTAATGAGAAACTGATTTGCTCTGTAAACCTTCGTCTAAAGCACAAGTACAAACAAACAAACAAACAAAACCTGATATAATCAAACTCATCAATGGAAATAAAGTGTTATCTAACAGACGTTAAATAACAGAGGCTAACAGTCCCAGCACACTATGCACTAATCCAACCCTATCGGAAGTATTCTGTTAAACTCAGGATGGCCCAATTTTATATGGACATTAATGAACTCGAGTACAGTAAGAAGAGAAGGACAACTAGAAGAATTGGAAAAAATCTTAAAACAATAACTCGTTGCTGTCGAGTCGATTCCGACTCATAGTGACCTTATAGGACAGAGTAGAACTGCCCCCATAGGGTTTCCAAGGAGCAGCCGGTGGATTTGAACTGCTGAACTTTTAGTTAGCGCTAGCTCTTCACCACTGCGCCACTGAAATGATAATTGGTTGAAGAAACTGTGGAATTCCAATGTAGAGAAGAAGAGACTAGGATGGATCTGTAGGATTGTTGTATGAAAACAGTATTAGGTTTTCGTTAGTTTAGAGGACATAATTAGGATCAAAAGATAGGAGCTTTAGGAAAGTTGTTTTTGCCTAAACATAAGGAGGAACTTTCTGATAAGAACTGGCCAACGATGCAATGAATTACTTCAAAGGTAGTGAACTTTTCATTGTGGAAAGTGTTCAAGCAAAGACAAAGTAAAAAGAGTGCTGACTTTTGCTGGGAAGGGCTCTGAATGGTATCTAGTGACCTATTGAATCATAAGATTTTATATTTCTATAAATTTTAGAGAATGGAAGAAATTCCATTTGGTTTCTACAATTCCTCAGGCTTGAAACAGGTCAAGTCTTCCCTTACACGTTCTCATTCAATTTAAAGGCTAAAATGTAATTCGACTAAAGCTAGATGAGAAGAAATAGATTTTGTCAATTCGCATTGGCTTGTATGGGTGTATCCTCTGAGCTTATTTTAAGATTCCATTGCTCAATATTCATTTGATTACCCTCAACTTAATTGCTTTTGGCCACACTGTAATTACATTCTTGACCTTTATGCTAATCACTAAGGAAGGAGGTAAAAGAAATAACTTCAATGGAGAATCTTTTATGTGCAAGGCACCATACTAGGCATATTATATACATAATATTATTTAATCCTACAACTGTAGGAGGGAAGAATTAATATCCTCATTTTATAGTTAAGCAAACAGGTTTGCTTATAGTTAAGTACTCAAGGTCCCATAGCAAATACCAGAGTTGGGCTTCAAACCTTGAATCTTGTTTCTGTCATAGTTCTGCTTGATGTGCTACTGCTTTCAGCTTCTCCCAAACCATACTATTTTTGGACTTAAATCTTCCCAGAAGCTACTATAATCCTACCTTTATGCAAGACCCTGCCCATATGTTTATTAGTTTTGCTTTTGGAAACTGAGCTTATTCCCACAAGGGGACCTAAGGTTGTTTATTCTGTAAATGAAGATGTTCAAGCCAGCAACTTGCTTCTAGGATCAGTCACTGGCCTTCGTAACTGCACAGTTTATGAAGACAGAATAATGGTCCCCCAAAGATGTCCAAGTAGCATGGCAAAAAGGACTTTTCAGAAGTAAATAAATTAAGGATCTTCAGATGGGGAGATTATCCTGGATTATCCAGATGAGCCCAATGTAATCACAAGGATCCTTGTAAGAGGGAAGTAGGAAGATCGGAGTTAAAGGAAACATGCAGATGGAAGAAAAGTTCAGAAAGAAAAAGAGATTTGAAGATGCTATGCTGCTGGCTTTGAATATGGCGAAAGTGAACACAGGCAAAGGAATGCGGGTAGCTTCTAGAATCTGGAAAAAGGCAAAACAGATTTGCCAGAAGAAATGCAGCCCTGCCAACATCTTGATTTTAAGAATTCTGACCTCCAGAACTATAAAATAATAAATATGTTTTATTTTCAGCCACTGAGTTTGTGGTAATTTGGTACAACAGCAATAGGAAACTCATCCAACAGCCTTGAATATTCTTTCTTGGAGTAAAGAGAAGTTAGTATATTGAAGAACATCCTGAGAACTATGCTAGTGGAGAGACCAACCCCTGTAAGTCCTCCCTGCTAGTGAGAGAACGAAGAAATGACTCTAAGTGTCACTGGAGGCCTAAGACCCAGGTAGGAGAAAAGAAAAGAGAGGAAGGGAGGGAGGGAAGGAAGGAAGAAAGGAGGGCAGAAGGAAAGGAGGGAAAGAGAGAAGGAGGGAGGAAGAAAGGGAGTAAAGGAAGGGTGATCGAAGGAGGTCAGGAGGGAGGTTTCGAGAGAAAAGGTTAGATAAAAGAGGGAACGTGCAAATTAGAGACAATGAATAAAGTATAGGTGGCAATGAGCAGTGCCTTGCTGCTAACTACTGTTTCACAGAAAGATTTCTAGGTAGTCTACTCCCAAATGAACCCCAATTACCAAAGTCAATATTTCTATCATACAGAAACCACAAAGAATATTGCTTTGGTTCAAGTAGTTGAAAGAAGGGTTTTCATTTGTTTCTGAACCACTTGGATTCACTCCAGCATTGTGTTCTTACCACATGCACAAGTAAGAGGAAAGGAGACCCGAAAGCCATCCTAAGGACAGGTTACCATGAGTTGTGCACAGAGAACGAGAGCATTGCCCTGAGTTTAAAGCCCACACAGGTGAAATGGGCAACCTATCTGCCCTGTTCCTTATCAATAAGCAGCACTCAAGCTGTCAGCCTGGTAGCAAACACCTGATTCTATCCCTGCTCAGCTTTTCAAAAGAGGGCCGCAATGCGCGGGCCCCTGGACAGCATCCCTGCCATGGTGATTCTCAGTGCACTCGCAAGCCCAAAGCAATTCTAAGAATCTCCTGGAACACATTGATTAATGCTTACGTACTTGGTAAAATTAGGAACTTTTGTCTTTCTGTAAAGTTTGCCTCACTTATCTAAACCAAGGTGCAAGCAGGATTCAGCTGATACAACCAGAAGCTGTACAAAATGCTGCACTTGATTCTACATGAGCAATGACTCTAAAAATAATGAAAATACTTATCGGATTCTGAGATCCCATGGCACATACTGGGTATGAAGTCCCAATAGACTTTTTGAAAAACAAATAATTCTTAAAGATCATTTAGTGTACCACACTGACTAGAAGTCAGCTCAGACACTATCTAGCTGTGTGAATCTGAGTAAACTACTTCATCTCTTTGTGTTCCAGTTTCCTCACCTACAGTATGCTTGTGTGAAATTCCTTGGGGCTAAGAAAGTGCAGTGAGACACTGGTGGTTCAGTGGTAGAATTCTCACCTTTCACGTGGAAGACTCAGTTCAAATCCTGGCCAAAGCATCGCAGAAGCAGCCACCAACCATCTGTCAATGGTGGATTGAGTGTTGCTATGATGTTGAACAGGTTTCAGCAGAGCTTCCCAGACTAAGATGGACTAGAAAGAAAGGCCTGGCCATCTACTTCCAAAAATCAGTTAATGAAAACCTTATGGATCACAATGATGTGATTCCCAGTTGATCATGGGGATGGTGCAGGACCAGGCAGTGTTTTGTTCCATTGTAAATGCAAAGAACTTGCACCTACATCCTTTCAGTGACCCTTCCCCTGGCCCCTCTATTGTTGTTAGATGCCATGGAGTTGATTCTGACTCAGCAACCCCATGTGACAGAGTACAACTCTCCCATGGGGTTTTCTTTGCTGTACTCTATGGAAGCAAATCACCAGGTCTTTCTTCTGTGGGGCTGCTGGTTCAAACCACCAACCCTTTGGTTAGCAGCCAAGCGCTTAACCATTTATGCCACCAGGCCTCCTTACCTCTCTATTAGGCAGTACATTTTTCTAAGTCATTGGATATGAAACACCCTCTTCAATGCCGGGAAACATATCTTATCAAAATATAAAATTAAGCTGATTTTTCTCTGCCCTCTTTCATATATTCTCCATTTAAAATGGGACCATCATCTCCATAAACCTGAAAGCCATCGAGTTTGATCTTTTGCTTGGTCAGTAGCAGAGAAGAAAAGGGGGGAGCATCAGAACAGAGTAACTGGAGAACAAGCTTCCAACAATCAATAACAACAAAAATACATGTCCATGCATTTACTGAGTTCCTCCTATAAGCATTAGTAATTTCCTTCAATGAATATGTATTGAGGGTCTCCTATGAACCAGGTCCTTTTCTAGGCACCGAGGATGCATCAATGAGCAAAAGAGGAAAAATTCCCTGCCTTTAAGGAAGCTACACTCTAGTCGGGGAAGATACAATAAGCAATTAGTACAAATCAGAAAAATAACGCAGGATAAAGGGATAGAGAAGGAGCCTGGTGGTGCAGTAGTTAAGTGCTTTGCTGCTAACCAAAACATCAGCAGTTTGAACCCACCAGCTGCTCTGCAGCAGAAACATGTGGCAGTCTGCTTCCATAAAGACTAAACCAAACCAAACCAAAACAAAACAAAAAACCTGTTGCTGTCTAGTCGATTGTGACTCATTAGTGACCCTATAGGAGAGAGTAGAACTGAACCATAGAGTTTCTGAGGCTGAAATCTTTATGGAAGCAGACTACCACGACTTTCTCCCATGGAGCGATTGGTGGGTTCAAACCACTGACCCTTTCGTTAGCAGCTGAGTTCTTTAACCACTGTGCTACCTGTACTCATTGCCGACAAGTCAATTCTGACTCATAGCAACCCAATGACATTCTAGAGTAAATCAGGACACATATATATCAGGCATGTTCATTTCCTTGGCTCTGCATTTGGCCAGATAATGTCAATACTTAGTTTGCAATAACTAGTTCCAGCTGGTAAGCCGTGTCTGTGCAAGTTATAGGATTTTGAGGGCTGAATGAAGCAGTATGAACTCGAAGATGGAGTACAGGACAGTGAGACAGGAAAATTCCACTTTCATCAAGACTCGACGAATCAGCTTATCCTAAAACATCAATTCATCATCTAAGTGAAAGCCTCTTCTCAAGCTGTAGGGAGTCTTATTTAGTAGATGCTTTCAAAATGCATTTCAGGTATGAAATTCTGTGGCAGTACTGAAGAACAATACAATTACATCCTCTAATTCTCCCTTTTGAATGTGCTGCCTTATGAATCTGAGGTCTATGTGTTGTTGACAGTGACAGTCTTAAATTTAAAAAATGACCCAGAAAAGAATATTTGTTATTCCTTTCTGAAAATAATTCTTCATTTTTGAAAATTTAAAAAGGGTAGAAAAATATATAAAAGGAGATTAGTATCATTCATGTCTTAGGCTGTGTTCTCTAGAGAAGCAAAACCAATGAAGTATATATATATTTATATATATATATATGCCCACGTGTCTATCAGTTTGTCTTACTGTAATGCCTTGCGTGTTGCTGTGATGCTAGAAGCTATGCCACCAGTATTCAAATACCAGCAGGGTTACCAGTAGTAGACAGGTTTCTGCAGAGCTTACAGACTAAGACAAACTATGAAGAAGGACCCGATGGTCTACTTTTGAAAAAAATTATCCAGTGAAAACCTTACAAATAGCAGCAGAACATTGTCTGATATAGTGCCAGAAGATGAGCCCCACAGATTAGAAGGAACTCAAAAGACAACTGTGCAAGAGCTGCCTCCTCAAGCAGAGTCGATCTTAATGACATGGATGGAGTCAAGCTTTTGGGACCTTCATTTGCTGATGTGGCACGACTCAAAATGAGAAGAAACAGTTGTAAACATCCATTAATAATAGGATCGTGGACTGTACAAAATATGAATCTAGGAAAATTAGAAGTAGTAAAAAATGAATGGAATTCCTAGGCATTAGTGAGCTGAAATGGACTGGTATTGGTCATTTTGAATCTGACAACCATATAGTCACTATGATGGGAATGACAAATTGAAGAGGAATGATGTTGCATTCATTGTCAAAAAGAACATTTCAAGACCTATCCTGAAGTACAACGCTGTCAGTAATAAGATAATATCAATATCCATACACCAGCAAGGACCATCAGTTAATACAACTATTATTCAAATTTACACACCAACCACTAAGGTCAAAGATGATAAAATTGAAGATTTTTACTAACTTCTGCAGTCTGAAATTTATCAAATATGCAATCAAGATGCATTGATAATTACTGACGATTGGAATACGAAAGTTGGAAACAAAGAAGGGTTGGTAGTTGGAAAATATGACCTTGGTGATAAAAACAATGCAAGAGATCACATGATAGAATTTTGTAAGGACAACAACTTCTTCATTGCAAATACCTTTTTTCAACAACATAAACAGCAACTACACACATGGACCGTGCCAGATGGAATACATAGGAATCAAATTGACTACATCTGTGGAAAGAGACAATGGAAAAGCTCAGTATCATCAGTCAGAACAAGACCAGGAGCTGACTGTGGAACAGACCGTCAACTGCTCATATGCAAGCTCAAGTTGAAGCTGAAGAAAATTAGAACAAGTCCAGGAGAGCCAAAGTACAACCTTGAGTATATCCCACCCGAATTTAGAGATCATCTCAAGAATAGATTTGACACGTTGAACACTAATGATCGAAGACGAAACAAGTTGTGGAATGACATCAAGGACATCGTACACGAAGAAAGCAAGAGGTCATTAAAAAGACAGGAGAGAAAGAAAGACCAAAATGGATGCCAAAAGAGACTCTGAAACTTGCTCTTGAATGTTGAGTAGCTAAAGCGAAAGAAAGAAATGATGAAGTAAAAGAGTTAAACAGAAGATTTCAAAGGGTGGCTCAAGAAGACAAAGTAAAATATTGTAATGACATGTGCAAAGAGCTGGAGATAGAAAATGAAAAGGGGAGAACATGCTCGGGTATTTCTCAAGCTGAAATAACCGAAGAAAAAATTCAAGCCTCAAGTTGCAATATTGAAGGATTCTATGGGCAAAATATTGAATGATCAGAAAGCATCAAAAGAAGTTGGAAAGAATACATAGAGTCACTGTACCAAAAAGAATTGGTCGATGTTCAACCATATCAGGAGGTAGTATAAGATCAAGAACCGATGGTACTGAAGAAAGAAGTTCAAGCTGCACTGAAGACATTGGAGAAAAACAAGGCTCCAGGAATTGATGGAATACCAAATGAGATGTTTCAGCAAATGGATGCAGCACTGGAAGTGCTCACACATCTATGCCAAGAAGTTTAGAAGACAGCTACCTGGCCAGTGACTGGAAGAGATCCATATTTATGCCTATCCCAAAGAAAGGTGATCCAATAGAATGCAGAAATTTTCTAACAATATCATTACTATCACACACAAGTAAAATTTTGCTTAAGATCATTCAAAAGCGGTTACAGCAGTACATCAACAGGGAAATGCCAGAAATTCAAGCTGGATTCAGAACAGGATGTGGAACCAGGAATATCATTCCTGATAGCAGATGGATCCTGGCTGAAAGCAGAGAATACCAGAAAGTTGTTTACCTGTGTATTATTGACTATGCAAAGTCATTCAACTGTGTGAATAATAACAAATTATGGATAACATTGCAAAGAACAGGAATTCCAGAACACTTAATTGTGCTCATGAGGAATCTGTACATGGAACAAGAGGCAGTCGTTCCAACAGAACAAGGGGATACTGCATGTTTTTTGTCAGGAAAGGTGTGTGTTAGCATTATATCGTTTCACTATACTTACTCAATCTGTACGCTGAGCAAATAATCAAAGAAGCTGGACTCTATGAAGAAGAATGGGGCATCAGGATTGGAGGAAGACTCATTAACACCTTGCATTATGCAGATGACACAACCTTGCTTGCTGAAAGTGAAGAGGACTTGAAGCACTTACTGATGAAGATCAGAGACCACAACCTTCAGTATGGATTACACTTCAACATAAAGAAAACAAAATTCCTCACAACTGGACCAATAAGCAACATCACGATAAATGGAGAAAATATTGATGTTGTCAAGGATTTCATTTTTCTTGGATCCATAATCAACACCCATGGAAGCAGCAGTCAAGAAATCAAACGACACATTGCATTGGGCAAATCTGATGCAAAACACCTCTTTAAAGTGTTAAAGAGCAAAGATGTCACTTTAAGAACTAAGGTGTGTCTGATTTAAGAAACAGTGTTTTCAATTGCCTCATACGCATGCAAAAGCTGGACAATGAATAAGGAAGACCGAAGAGAACTGACACCTTCGAATTATGGTGTTGGTGAAGAACATTGAATATACCATGGAATGACAGAAGGAACAAATTTATCTTGGAAGAAGTACAGCCAGAATGCTCCTTAGAAGCAAGGATGGTAAGACTTTGTCTCACGTACTTTGGACATGTTATCAGGAGGGAGCAGTCCCTTGAGAAGGACATCATGCTTGGTAAAGTAGAGGGTCAGTGAAAAAGAGGAAGACCCTCAATGAAATGGACTGACACAGTGGCTGCAACAATGGGCTCAAACATAACGCTCTTGAGGATGGTGCAGGACCAGGTAGTGTTTTGTTCTGTTGTACATAGCGTTGCTATGAGTTGGATCTGACCCGATGGCACCTAACAACTATAAAGAAAGAGAGAGGAGAGAGAGGTTTATATCAAGGAAATGGCTTATGGGTTGTAGAGGCTGAAAAGTGCCAAGTCCATTAGTTAGGTGTCAGGATGGAGGCTTCTCCTGACTCACGTAGATGCAGGGCTGATGAATCCAAGATCGGCGGGTCAGTTGACAGGCTGCTGACTCGCAGGCTGCAGAGGCCAATGAATCCCAAGATTGGTGGCAGGCAACATGGCAAGCCACTGGCTGAAGTCCCAAGAACTGAAGGTCAGATGATGACGAGCCAAATGCAGGATCCAGAGTGAGCAAAAGCCAGTGAGTTTTGTCAGAAATCCATATATATTGGAAGCAGGCCACACTCCCAAGGAAACTCCCTTTCAAATGATTTGTTGCTCATAGCAGATCTCATCATGGAGGTGACTGCATTATATCAGATCTCCTTATGGAGGTGATTATATCATCATATAATTTCCAAACTGCATCATAACTGCCAAACTACTGAAAATCATGGCCCACCCAAGTTGACACACAACCTGAATCATCACACTCCACCCTTTGTCAACTTGGCTCCTGCACACATCTCCTTAAACCACATAATCTTTAAATAAAGACAATTACAAAGTCATGCTTGTGCCTAAAAAGATACAACTAACACTCTTACAAACAAAAACGCACTAGCCCTGATTATATCTTACATTTTATAAGTGAAAAAAAATTTGATGCACACATACAAGGAAGAAATAACAACTACAGTCCTTGTTTCTGCAACTAGTCAGGTGGTTGTAGCTGGTATTTAGAACTACGTTCTTCCACTACATTCCATATTCCCTTTACCTTCAGCAAGCACCTCAGCTGGTCGTGCTTCTTTGCCTGGTGGGGTGACACATATTTTCACTCTTGAAAGATCTGGGCCATTAGTAGTCATGTTGGAATTGGGTTACTGTAGTTTTCCATTGACTTTTAATCACAAGGTATGGTAGTACTAAGAGATGCCTTAAGGGATCTCCTGTATTCCAGACATATTCTTCTTTACCTCCATTATGTAATATCAATCCAATTTCCTCTTGGTAATCAGGATCAATCATACCTGCCAACATGGTAACTCCCTTCTTTGCCTGTTCCAGAGGCAATGAGGAGCCCAAAGTGGCCAGGTGGCATTCTTAACTTCCAATTCAATGGAATCAGTGATGTGTCTCCTGGTGGGAGCATTCTTCTCTTTGTAACTAAGACCTCTAGACCTGCAGAGCATAGGGTCATGAGGAAAGGAAGCAAAAAATTTGACAGTGGGTCACTATGGGTGATAGTGAGTGGTGCCATTCCCATTTCTACCCCTTGATTCCGGGACCCATGAATCCTGACTGTGAGAGAAACAGCATCATATATTGGATGCTGGTTTAGAGCATATACAGCCTCCTGGAGAACATTATCCCAACCCTACCACTTAGCTGGTGCTATAATTGTGTTTTTAGAAGGCCATTCAGCAATGACTTGTAAGGCATCTTCCTCAGGCCATGCCCCAGGTGATATCTTAGACAAAGTCTCTTTAGACACAATTGGGTTAATCTCATCAGATGGGGGTGGAGGGGTAATGGTTTTGCTAGCAGGAATGATTCAACAGAATTTAGGGGCTCAGTGTCCCCAGCTTCCTGATTATCTGCCCATATGTCCCCATCTCAAGTTTCAGGATCCTGTTTCTTCCCAATCAATGCCTCACTTTAACTTCAGACACCATTAAAGGTTGGGAATTCAATTGATGCTGTAATTCAGCCACTCTTACAATAAGACTCTGGGTTTGGTTTTCAGCAATATCAACTCTGTTACTACAAGAAATAAGGTTTTATTTCAGGGCACAAGTGGAAACTGTGAGGTCATTTATGTGGCATTTGAGCTCTGACTCTGAAGCACTGAGCTCATCTCTTTCTTTCACCACTTTGTCTAGTGAAAGTAGGACCAACCAACAAGCTTCCTTATGGTTCTAATTCTGACAAAACTTTAGAAAAGTATCAAACACGTGATCACCCAGAGCCTCACCTCTCACCAATACTTGATCCATTGGTGGTGATATTTTGTGTATTTCTATTGCCACCTCACACCATGGATTAGCAGTGCTATCTTTACTACTGGAAGCAGTCATCAACATCTTTAAGACTAAACCAAACTTTAGAACCAATTTAGAAAACTCGTACTTACAATTTAGTTTTTCTAGAACTATTCTTGGTACCAAATGTCTTAGGCTGGGTTCTCTAGAGAAGCAAAACCAAAACCAGTGAAGTATATATATATATATATATATATACACACATATATACACTTACGTATGTGTATATATATATAAAGAGATTTATATCAAGGAAATGGCTCACGCGGTTGTAGAGCCTGGAAAGTCCCAAGTCCATGGGTCAGGAGTCAGGATGGAGGCTTCTCCTGACTCACGTAGCTGCAGGGGCTGACAAATCCAAGATCGGCAGGTCAGATGGCAGGCTGCTGGCTCACGGGCTGTGGAGACCGATGAATCCCAAAATCAGCAGGCAATATGGAATGCCACTGGCTCAAGTCTCAAGAAACAGAGGTCAGATAATGACGAGCCAGATGCAGGATCCAGAGCAAGGAAAATCCAGTGAGCTTTGCCAGAAAGTCCATATATATTGGATGATGCAGGCCACATCCCCTAGGAAACTCCTTTTCAACTGATTGTCTGCTCATAACAGATCTCATCATGGAGGGGATTACATCATTACATAACTGCCAAATTACATCATAACTGCCAAATCACTGAGAATCATGGCCCAGCCAAGTTACTACACCATCACAACCCATAATCTTACTGCAGTGAGATAATCAATAGAAATAAATTGGTAAATAGCCTCCCATATTTTTGAAGGCACATATGCTCACAGTATTTAACAAAATTAAGATTATATTTCATATATTTCTATGTAACTGGCTGTGTTTTTATTGTTTTGAACCAGAATAGAAATTATATGTGCTGTTACTGGTTCCTTGAAAAGGCCGCTCTAAATTCTACCTCCTAAAATATGTTTTCAAATATTAATTTAATGAATGCCTAGAAGAAGCAATGAAAGTCTGATGTGGCCACAGAACAGATATTACACAGGTAGATGATATAAGTGTTTCCCAGTTAATATCTGACTGTAGCAATGAGGAGAGCCCATTGCTCATTCCATCTGTGGTGGTAGTTCAATGACATTTTCCATAGCATGTACTTTTTACATATACTTACTATGCTTTCTAATTGGGCTTTATTGGAATTAAATCTACACAAAAAAGACATAGATCTCTGACTGCAGATGCCAATAAGCTACACATAGGCATTTCCTTTTAGATCAAAGTAATTCACAAATATTTGCTAACTCCTATTTCAACTAATTTATTATCCCAACATGTTATGAAACTTGTGAGGAAGTGAGGCAAGTAAAAGCTATTTTTACTATTATTTTACAAATTAGGAAATTGTGGCAAAAAATATATAGAACTTGTCCAGAGCCAGTAAATAAGCTGATGTAGTGGTCTCTTAAATAGGAGCTCAACTCCCCACTTACCACACCAATTCCTCTGTGTTCGTACCTAACACTAAAGACTTAGGAATTCTTTAATGAAAGTGTTCCTGTTCTAAATAATGTGTTTTCTCTCTTTCCTAGATTTTAATCTTTATAAATAGTTAAGATGATATATTTGTTTTGAAGAGTTCATCAGCTCTTGCTACAGACCCCTCATTGTAAGCATAATGTTCTTTCTTTTAATGTTGGCCTATATGTGATTAGAGTGAGGAACATGAACGTAGGGAAAATGAGCTTTATTTTTAAAGCCCTAATTCCTGTTTTCTCTCTGCCATACCCTTCTAGCGGACCCAGTTACTATCTGATTCTTCTAAAACTGGACTCCTGTCCTGACCAGAAACCATGATGGGAACTTACTGTTCCCACCTCTGCTACTTGGGGTCACACCAAGTCAGTCTGCAGCAGTTTCCTTGAAAAACACTATAGTCAGAATGGTGTACGGGTTAACTGGCTCTTTGTAGGGTGGGGGGAAGCCCTGATTTGTAGTATTTGCCGATTTCTGTGGTGTAAATATTCCCACCATAGCTGATCTCAAGCTACCAACATGATATCACTAAACATGGAGGTGGAGAGAGATGCGTGCACTCAGCTCAGGTGTGAGCAAGATCCAGCCTACCACTGCACTGGAGCTCTTTGGAGGAACATGTTCAGCTTTCTCTAGAGTGGCACGAGGAGAAAGCTCTTGTAATAGCACACAGTGCTCTTCCCCTTGCTGCCTTCTCAGTATTCTTGAATAACCCCTTCCACAAGGTGCTCCTGCGAAACAGCCTCTTATTCCCACCTGGCTACGTCTGAACCTTGCTACTCAAAGTGTTGTCCACACCTGGGAACTTATGAAAAATGCAGAGTTTCAGGTGCTCCCCAGTCCTACTGAATTTGCATTTTAACCAGATTCCAGTTGGAGAAGACCTGACATAATGAATTTCATTGAATTTCAAAGCTATGATGCAAATTATGACCCAGGAACAACTTTGATATCCTGTAACTCCCCAAGGTAGATATGAAATAGAACTTCAAAAATGACTATAGATTGCAGATGAAAATGAGACCTCTGAAAATGAAATAAGTATGTAAACTAACTAGGACAGGGGGATTTTAGGATTCCAAAATTGCTAAGGCAAGAAATCCTTTATAAGTTACAGGTTTTTTTCCTAGCAATGGCCACAGACTCAGAGGAAATAGGTAATCAACAGAGAGCCACTTATTTTGTCTACTTGCTTTTAGATAATAAGTTGTATTTAAAATATTATATTACTTTAACTAGTAAAAGAGAATTGAAAGTTCTTTCTGTGTTGCTGTAGGTAAATTTAGTTCATTCTTCTGACCGCTGCATAATATTCCGTTGTATGCATGTGACATGATATGGTGCTCCAATTCTCTGTTAAAGGACATGCAGACTGTTTCCTACTCTTGCTACCACAAACAACTCTTCCATGGACATCTGCATACACATTCTGTCTTGGATCTGTGTGAAAGTTATTCTGGATATACATCCAGGGGCGGGATCACTGGGTTTGCACCCTTAATTTCACTGAGTACTTTCAGATGGCTCTTCAGAATGACTACAGCTGTTTACACTCCCACCAGCAAGCAATGCTTGGAGGTTTCCATTTCCCCACTTCCTTTGTATTTTCTAACTTTTGAATTTTTGCCAATCTAGTGGATGTAGAATCATAGCCATGCTTCTTTTTATTTGCATTTTTCTGATATTAGATTAATCATCTCTTTATATGTTTATTAGCTATTAACATTTTCTCTTCTGGAAGCTGCTTACTCATGTCCTTTGCCTGTATATCTATGGAATTCCTTTTGTGTGTATGTGTGTGTGTGTGTATGCTTTAGATGAAAGTTTACACAGCAGATTAGTTTTCCATTCAATAATTCATACACACATTGTTCCATAATATTGATTGCAATCACCACAATGTGTCAGCATTCTCCCCATTTCCACCCCAGTTTCCCCATTTCCCTTCATCCTATTTCCCTGCCCCTCCCTGCCTTCTCTTCTTTATTTTTGGGCAAATGTTGCCCTTTTGGTCTCATGTAGTTAATTGTTCAATGCAGCACATTCCTCATGGGTGTTACTGTTTATTTTATAGACCAGTCTATTATTTGACTGAAAGGTGGCCTCTGGAGGTAGCCTCCAAATTTGAAGGGTGTCTTAGGGCAATAGTCTCAGGGGTTCTTCCAGTCTCTCAGACCAGTAAGTCTGGTCTTTTTTAAGAATTTGAATTTTTGTCTACACTTTTCACTCATTCTAACTGGGACCTTCTATTGTGTTCCTGGTCAGAGCAGTTGATACTGGTAGCCAGGCACCGTCTAGTCCTTCTGACCTCAGGTTAGAGGAGGCTATAGTTCATGTGGGCCATTAGTCCTTTGGACTAATTGGTTTCTTGAGTCTTTGTTTTTCTTCACTCTCCTTTGCTTCAGCCAGGAAGAGACCAATAGTTATATCTTAGATGGCCACTTGCAAACTTTTAAGATCCCAGATGCTACGCACCAATCTACAATGTAGAACATGATCTTTACAAACTATGTTATGCCAATTGACCTATATGTCCCCCGAGACCACGGTCCTTAGCCTTCAAGCCCAGTAGCTCAGTCCCACAAGGTGTTTGGTGATGTCTAAAAAGTTTCGATAGCTGTGGTCCCTATGTGCTCTATTATATATATAAATATACATGCAGTACTTACAAATATGTATGTAGAAATATCTACAACCATAGCTAAATAAGCATGCACGTGTACTCCTGTATAACCTCCCACACCTATTTAGCATACATATCTACCTATGTATCTACTCACAAATTGTTTTTTGTTACTGTTGTTGCAGAATTGTATATGTTATAGTATTTATCATAGTTGCCCTCTCAGTGTCTTCCTTTGCCTTGGTCATGTTGTGCTGACTTCCCCCTTATTCTGTATTGCCTTTCCCTTTACCAGAATTAACATGTGTCTACTATCTATTTAGTGATTCTCCCTCCCTCACCCTCCCACCCCTGGTAACCATCAAAGAATGTTTCTGTCTGTGTGTAAACCTATTCTTGATGTTTTATAATAGAAGTCTCATACAATATTTGTCCTTTTGTGATTGACTTACTTCACTCAGCATAATGCCCTCCAGATTCATCCATGTTGTCTGATGTTTCTTGGATTCATCATTATTCTTTATCGTTTCATAGTATTTCATTGTATGCTTGTACCACAATTTGTTTATCCATTCATCCATTGATGGACATTTAGGTTGTTTCCATTTTTTGCTATTGTGAATAATGTTGCAATGAACATGAGTGTGCAAATATCTATTCATGTCACAGCTCTTATTTCTCTAGGATATATACCTAGGAGTGGGATTGCTGGATCGTATGGTATTTCTAGCTTTTTAAGGAAGCATCATACCATTTTCCATAATGGTTGTACCATTTTACAGTCCCACCCGCAATGTATAAGAGTTCCAATCTCCTCACATCCTCGACAGCATTTGTTGTTGTTGTTGTTGTTGTTTTAATCAGGGCCATTATTGCCAGGGTGAGATGGTATCTCATTGTAGTTTTAATTTGCATTAATGGCTAATGATTATGAACATCTTCATGTGTTTGTTAGCCACCTGAAAGTCTTCTTTGGTGATGTGTCTGTTCAAGTCCTTTGCCCATTTTTTGATTGGATTATTTGGTTTTTTGTTGTTGAAGTGTTGAAGTTTTCCATATACTTTAGAAATTAGACCCTTGTCAGATATGTTATTGCCAATTTTTTTTTCCTAGTCTGTAGGCTCTCTTTTACTCTTTTGGTGAAGTCTTTTGATAAGCGTAAGTATTTAATTTTTAGGAAGTCCCAGTTGTCTAGTTTATCTTCTGCTGTTTGTGTATTTTTAATTGTGTTTGATAGTCTATTTATGTTGTAAATTAGGGCCCCTAACTTTGTCCCTATATTTTCTTCCATGAACTTTATAGTTTTAGGTTTAACGTATAGGTCTTTGATCCATTTTGAGTTAGTTTTTGTGTAAAGTGGAGGTATGGATCCTGTTTCATTTTTTTTACAAATGGATATCCAGTTTTGCCAGCACCATTTGTTAAAGAGACTATCTCTTCCACATTTAATGGATTTCAACTCTTTGTCAAAGATCAGCTGTCCATAGCTGGATGGATTTATTTCTGAATTCTCAACTCGGTTTCATTGGTCTATGTGTTGGTCACTGTACCAGTACCAGGCTGTTTTGACTACAATGGCTTTAGAGTAGGTTCTGAAATCCAGAAGTGTAAGTCCTCCCACTTTGTTCTTCTTCTTCGATAATGCTTTAGCGATTCAGGGCCTCTTTCCTTTCCACATAAAGTTGGAGATTCGTTTTTCCATTTCATTTAAGAATGTTATTGGCATTTGGATCAGAATTTCATTATATCTCTGTATATTACTTTGGGTAGTATTGACATTTTCACAATCTTAAGTCATCCTATCCATGAGCATGGTATGTTTTTCCATTTATGTAGATCTCTTTTGGTTTCTTGCAGTAACGTTTTGTAGTTTTCTTTGTATGTCTTTTACATCCCTAGTTAGATTTATCCCTAAGCATTTTATCCTTTTTGGGGCTATTGTAAATGGTATTGTTTTCCTCATTTCCTTTTCGTAGTTCTCTTCATTAGTGTAGAGGATTTCAGCTGATTTTTGTATGTTGATCTTGTACCCTTACACTTTGCTGAAACCTTCTGTTAGTTCCAGTAAATTTCTTGTGGAGTCTCTGGGTTTTCTATGTAGAGGATCATGTCATCTATGAATCAGGAGTTTTAATTCTTCCTTGCCAATTTGGATGCCCTTTATTTCCCTTTCTTGCCTTATTGCTCTGGCTAGAACCTCCAGCACAACGTTGAATAACAATGGTGATAAAGGGCGTCCTTGTCTGGTTCCCATTCTGAAGGGGAATGCTTTTAGTCTCTCTCTATTGAGAATAATGTTGGCTGTTGGTTTGGAACATATACCCTTAATTATGTTGAGGAATTTCCCTATTTTGTTGAGAGTTTCTATCAGGAAAGGGTGTTGAATTTTTATCAAAGTCCTTTTCTCCATCAATCGAGATGTTCATGTGATTCTTTTTCGTAGTTTTATTTATGTAGTGAATTGTGCGGTTTGATTTTCTAATGTTGAAACATCCTTGCATCCCTGGTATCAACCCCACTTGATCATGCTGTATTATTATTTTTTTAATATGCTTTTGCATTCTGTTGGCTAGAATTTTGTTGAGAATTTTTGCATCTATATTCATGAGGGATATTGGCCTGTAGTTTTCTTTTTTAGTGGTGCCTTTACCTGGCTTTGGTATCAGTGTTATGCTGGCTTCATAGAATGAATTAGGGAGTATTCCTTCCTTTTCTATGTTTTGGAATAGTTTGAGTAGAATTGGTGTCAACTCTTCTCTGAATATTTTGTAGAATTCTCCAGTGAAGCTATCTGGGCCAGGGCTTTTTTTTTGTTGGGAGTTTTCTATGACTTCTTCAATTTCTTCTTTTGTTATGAGTCTGTTCAAATTTTCTACCTCAGTTTGTGCTAGTTTAGGTAGGTAGTGTATTTCTAGAAATTTGTCTGTTTCTTCTGGGTTTTCATATTTGTTGGAGTACAATTTTTCATAATATCCTGTTATGATCCTTTTATTTTAGTTGGTTCTGTGGCAATGCCACCCATCTCATTTTTTATTTTGGTTATTTGCATCTTCTCATTCTTTTCCTTTGTCAGTTTAGCTAGTAGTTTCTCAATTTTATTGATCCTCTCAAAGAACCTACTTCTAATCTCATTGATTCCATTGTTTTTCTGTTTCATTTATTTCTGCTCTGCTCTGATTTTTCTTATTTCCTTTCTTCTGGTGACTGTGGGCTTCTTTTGCTGCTCTTTTTCTGTTTGAGTTGTAGGGTTAAGCTATTGATTTTGGTCCTTTCTTCTGTTTTGATGTGTGCATTTATTGATATAAATTCTCTTCTGAACACTTTTTTGCTGTGTCCCAAAGGTTTTGGTACATTGTGTTTTCATTCTCATTTGATTTTAGGAATTTTTTATTTCATTTTTTGTTTCTTCTATTACCCAATGGTTTTAAGTAAGGTGTTATTCAATTTCTTTTTTTTTTTCATTGTTTTTCCTGTTATTGATTTCTTGTCTTACAGAGTAGTGATCAGAAAAGATGCTTTGTGTTATTTCAACGTTTTTTAAATTTATTGAAGCTTACTTTGTATCCTAAAATATGGTCTATTCTGGAGAATGATCCATGTGCTTTGGAGAAGAATGTGTACTGTGCTGCTGTTGAGTGGTGTGTTCTGTATAAGTCAATGAGGTCAAGTTGATTGATTGTGTCATTAAATCTTCTGTATCTTTGTTGAGTTTCTTTCTAGTTGTTCTGTCCCTCATTGAAAGTGGTGTGTTAAAGTCTCTTACTATTATTGTGGAACTATCTATTTCTGTTTTCAATATTGTTAGAGTTTGTTTTATGTATTTTGGAGCTCTGTCGTTGAGTGCATAACTATTTATTATGGTTATGTCTTTTTGGTGGATTGACTCTAATCATTATATAATGCCCTTCCTTGTCTCTTATGATGGATTTTGACTTAAAGTCTATTTTATCAGAGATTAGTATTGCTACTCCTGCTCTTGTTTGCTTACTGTTTGTTTGATATATATTTTTTTCCATCCTTTGATTTTTAATCTATTTATGTCTTGTCTAAGGTGTGTCTCTTGTAGGTAGAATATTGATGGGTCCTTCTTTTTTTCTTATCCATTCTGCCACTCTCTATTGACTGGTGCATTTAAACTACTTATACTCGGTGTGATTATTGATCGTTATGAATTGACTGCTGTCATTTTGTGGTGGTTTTGTGTGTGTGTGTGTGTGTGTGGTGTTGATGGTTTCTTTGTGCTTAAATTTCTGTGTTGAGTTCTTTTTATTTGTGAATTTTCATTTCCTTCATTGTTATTGATTTTGTGTTTATTGGGTCTTTACGACTTTCTTATTTTTTATTTTGGTGAGTAGGTTTATTAATTTTCTTTGTGGTTACTCTGAAATTAACCTTTATCTGCCTAAGTTTAAAGTCCGTTATTTCTTGATATTGCCTTGACTTCCTCCCGTTATGGAAGTTCTGTAACTACACCATTTATTCCCTCCTTTTGTTCTGAAGTTGTCATTGTTTCCAAATTGACATCTATGGTTCCCTGTATTCAGTTTTGTAGCTTTATTTTACCTTTGAGATTACTTTATCTGGACTGGTATCTGGGTTATGCTGCCATCTGTCTTAATCTCAGATTGTTGTCTAAATGTTGAAGGTCTGAAGGTCTCCCTTTAATATTTCTTGTAAGGTGGATCTGGTTTTTGCAAATTCCTTTAACTTCTGTTTATCTGAGGATGTCCTAGTTTCACCATTGTATTTGAGAGATACTTTTGCTGGATATTGATTCCTGGTTGGAAATTCTTTTCTTTCAGGGTTTTATACATGTCACCCCATTGCCTTCTTGTCTACATGGTTTCTGTTGAGAAATCAGAGCTTACTCTTATTGATGCCCCTTTGTAAATGACATTTCATTTTTTCTGAGCTGCTCCCAGAATTCTTTGTGTTTGGTTTTGGAAAGTTTGATTATGATACATCTTGGTGACTTTCTTACGGGGTCTATCCTGTATGGGGTTCATTGTGCTTCTTAGATAGTGAACTTCTCATCTTTTATGACAGCAAATCTTCAAAAATTCTGTGCTTTTTTTTGTTTCTTCCTGTTCTGGAATTCCAGTCACATATAAATTATTCCTCTTGAGAGTGTCCCACATAACTCTTAGGCTTTCTTTATTTTTCTTCATTCTTTTTTCTGATTGTTCCTCAAACAAATTAAAAAAAAAAAAAATCAAGGCATTTCTCCTCTATTTTGCTGATTCTATCTTCCATTGATTCAATTCTATTTCTATATCCATCCATTGAGTTATCTCTTTCTGATATTTTATTGTTAATCTTCTGGATTTCTAGTTGCTGTTTTTGTATGGTTTCTAATTGTCTATTTTATTTTGTCATTCTGTTGTTGTATTGTTTTCCTGAAATTTTCTGTAGTTTTGTCTGCGTTTTCCTTGGTTTTGTTTGATTTGGTATTGTCTGCTGTATCCGAGGGAATAAGATGCCAGGTTGGTGCTAGCAGTTAGTGCCTTTTCTGGAGATCAGGGCAGGACTTCTTTGTATCGGTTTGTGGTTCTTGTCTATGTGTGACTTTGGTGATGTCTGTTGGCTGAGTGTGATTTCCTCTCACTAGTGGATATGCTACGTCACATCCACTTGCTAGTCCTCTTTGGTTAGGCTTTTATGTCTTCCCTTGCTGGATTGAGTGTAGATGGTATAGCAGGTTGTTTCCTTGATATTGGCTGACAAGTGTTGGATTGTCTGGGTCCCTCCACAGCCCTTGTAGGACCGTGGGGTCCTTCCAGGCTGGTGCTAGCAGTTAGTGCATCTGCTGGAGGGCAGGATGGGCCATCTTTGTAGCCACAGGGTAGCAATGCTACCCAAATAGATGCAGTAGGCCCTTTGTGCAAGGAGTGCCTGCTTGTCATTGGAGTTGGGATGCACCTGGCAGTCACTGGTGATGAGTGTGCTTGCCCAGGTGTACCAGGTGGTTGTTGGAAAAGTGCACAGAATTATGTCTGCTAGACATTGGGCTAGGGCATTGGGCACACCTGCCAGTTGCTGGGCTATGGTGCTGAGTGCATTTCCGGTTACTGTGTGGGTTTGGGGGGACCATGCCAGCTACCGGGCAGCAGACATGGGTGCACTCCTGCCGGTTGTTGGGCTGCAGGCACACTCCCACTGGTGTCCCGGCTATGGGTATGCCCTTGCCAGTCTCTGGGCTGTGAATGAACTCCCGCCAGTTGCCAGGCAGCGGGCATGCTCCTGCCAGTCTCCAGGCAACTGGTGCAGGGTTGCTGTCACTGGTTGCTGGACATGGGTACAAGGGTGCTCCCACTTGGATGGCTCATTTAAATGGGGGGGGGGTGGCACACAGGGGCTTGCTGGTGGGGGGGCCTCTAGTTTCTACTCTGTGGTTTTACTATTCAGTGGGTGTTTCCTGGCCAAATGGGCAGGGACTGCCACTGGTGAGTACACCTTTCCCCAGTTCCTGGCTCGCTCCCTTCTTTATGGTAGGCACTATCACTGGAGCTCTTTCTCAATCTTCCTGTACTTTCACTTTTTAGCCCTGGCTTGTGTCCTGCTCACCTCGTTTTATTCCAGGTTTGTTTACACAGTATCTTTTTCTCCTGTTCTGTGTGGTTGTCTTTCTGTTCTCCTCATCCAGGAATGCTGCCCGCTTTGTTCCAAGATGGCCACACTGTGCCAGGCTGGCTTACAAGGCACCGAGGATCCATATATCTCTGCATCTGGTTCTTTTTTTTTTTTCCTGTCTCTCTTTCCACTCAGAGCTTGGACGAATTCTTCATCCTTCCATTTGATGTTCAGCGTTCTGAGGTTGTCATCTACATCTGTTTCACTTGGTTTCTGGAGTCTTCGATGTAGAGGACGTTTGGTGCATCAGTCTAAATTGCCATCTTGGGCTTCTCCTCAGATTCCTCTATTTTTCATGTCTATTTTCAGGAGTTTGTTCACTCATTCACTTAATAAATTTTTATGGAGCTTCTACTATGTGCAAGGCACTGTTATAGGTGCTAAGACAATAAAGTGAACAAAACAGACAAAAAGTACTGTCCTCATAGTGCTTATAATTTAGTGGAAAAGGGTCATAAACAAATTATCATACAAAATAATGTTAGGTTTTTACAGGTGCCATGAAGAAAAATAAAGTAAGTGATCAGGATAGATAGTGATGAGGGAGTGGTATTTAGGATAGAAGATCAGGGAAGTCTTCTCTGAGGTTTTCTTGGCTGCAATCTTTATGATATTTGAGTAGAGACCTGAATGACGAGTGGCTTGTATATGCTGTGTTTTAATCCTTTGTTCATTTTAGATGCTGTAAATATCGTTGTTTTTAGCAGGTCTCTCATCTGTTAACTTTATGGTTCCCTTTGTTATTCAGAAATCTCTAATATTGATGCAGTCAAACCCATCAATTTTTCTCTTTATTGTTTATACTATTTTGAGTCTTGTTTAGGAAATTCTTATTCAAGTAATAAGGATATTCTCCATTTTCTTCCATTAGCTTTACAATTTTACCTTTTACATTTAGGTCCTTACTCCGCTTGATGTAGAGGACCAATTTTATTTTTCATGTGGAAAACCATTTGTCCCAGCGTGATTTATTAACTAGCCCTTTCTTTCTACATTGATTTGGATGTCACCTCATTATATACGAAGTTTGCAGTACTCACAAGTCTTTTAATGGGCTTTCTTTTTTGTTTTATTGGGTCATTTGTCTGTTCGTGATGACAAGTACCCCACTTTGTCTTATTGTACTTCAGCTTTGCAATATATATCTTGATATCAGATAGGACACACACCATCCCCCACCCTGTGCTTTTCTTTTTCAATATTGTCTTAGCTAATTGTGAACCTCCATATAAATGTTAGAATTAGAGTGTTAAGTTCTTTCAAAAATTCTGCTCAAATTTTGTTTGTAATTTAACTAAAATATTACTTGGGAAGAATGCACATCTCTACATTATTAAGTCATCCTACTATGAAAATGGTATATATCTTTATCCAAGCCTTCCTTTGGGTTCTTTAATATTAAAATTGTTCTCTGTAAAGGTCTTGTGCATTTAATCTAATAAACTCCTGACACTTCTTCTTTTTTTTTTTTTTTTAAAAAACATCCTATCTTCTATTATTTTTGAATTGGTTATTGCTACTAAAATAATGCTAATGATTTTGCTATTTTCCAACAACTTTGCTGAATTCTCTTATTGGTTTTATTAGCTTACTAATTTAATTTCTTGAAGTTTCTATGTAAACAAACATATTATGTGTAAATAATGGCAGTTTGATATCTTTCCTTCATATCCTCAGGGCTTCCATTTCTTTTTCTTAACCACTGCATTGCTCAGGATTTCCTGTACTATGTTAAACAGAAGGAGCAACAGTTTCTTTCTTGTTTTTTCCTCACTAAAAAGAAAGCACACACATTTTATCCATCCAGTATGATGTTTGGTAGCCTTTATCAAGTCAAGGATGTTCCATTATAGTCCTAGTTTTAAAATAGCCAATTAAAGTCATAAATAGGTGATACACTTTTCAACTTTTCTCTTCATCTATTGAGATGATCATAGATTTCTTTGAATAGAAGGTAATAAAGTTTGGAAGAACATTGTCTAAAGAGAGACCTCTGATTTACTCATCTTTATGTTCCCTATTCAAATATAGAATACAGTCTTATAGCTAGTAGCTGCTCAATAAATATTTTTAAATTTACGTAGATCTTCAGATCTTGCTCTTCACTGGGGCTGTGAGCATTATAAACAGTTATCACCTATTGTTCTTTCCATTTGTGATGCTGAATTTACCTCTTCTGGATTGGGAAACTTATTTGCTACTTCTATATTCAAGCATAAATATAAGTTGAAATATAAGTTTATTTTGTCATGTGAAGCAGAATATTTTACAGGGATGAGTGATAATGGTGTACAAATATAAAATGGGTCAGTTCATTTATTATATAATAGTTTCTGATTGCCTTGAACTTTTGAAAAATTAATACTCACTCATCATGTTTGAAAAATAATTTGAAACTGGCAACTAATTCATTATTCTTAGCATTTTTTATGAGTCAATTCTTGTTCTAGCGAGGATAAGAGCCAAGGTTTATTTTACAAGTATTAAAATAAATACTTTGAGAGTAGGACTCCTGCTTTGACATGCCGTGGGGTTGTTAACCATTGTCATAGGGCAATATTTTTTTTTTATGATTATACTCTTTTTTTTTAATTGTACTTTAGGTGAAGGTTTACAGAACAAATAGTTTCTCATTAAACAGTCAGTACACATATTGTTTTATGACATTGGTTAACAACCCCACGACATGT
>NW_004443965.1:16518049-16530195 GCF_000243295.1 Trichechus manatus latirostris
AGCAGTGCATAAGAGTTCCGATTTCCCCTGTAGCCTCTCCAACATTTGTTATTTCCAGTGTTTTTGATTCGTGCCAGTAATGCTGGGGTAAGATGGTATCTCATTGTGGTTTTAATTTGCATTTCTCTAATGGCTAGTGAACCCAAGCATTTCCTCATGTGTCTGTTGGCCACTTGAATGTCTTCTTTGGTGAAGTAATATGTGTACCAACTGTTTAATGAGAAACTATTTGTTCTGTAAACTTTCATCTAAAGTACAAAAAAAAAAAAAATTATATATGTGAGATCAAATTGACAACAGCTACTCGGGGGTTTTGATGGGAAGCCTAAGGGGCAGTGAGTTAAAGATAATGGTGATGGAATAATTTGGAAAGGGATAGTGAGAATGGCAACACAACTGGAAGAATGTGATCGATGTCACTCAATTGTACATGTAGGAATTTTTGAAATGGTGTATCTTTGGCTATGTATAGTTTCATCAAAAAAAAAAGTTCCTCCAAGGTTAAGAAGGGAGAGTCTTGACATGTCATGGGGTTGTTAACCAATGTCATAAAATAATATGTGTACTGACTGTCTAATGAGAAACTATTTGTTCTGTAAACCTTCATCTAAAGTACAATAAAAAAAATCATGAAAGGAAAAAAATAAAATAAAAAAGCATATGGGAACTTACAAGGCAGTAACGAATTATGAGCTAAGATACAGAAGAAGAAGGAAAGATCAAAAGGGTAACCTCAGCATTTAAATTTGCTTTTCTCCTAGGAACAACTGACAATTTTAAAAGCATTAGCTGAGAGACTGAGAGGTTGAACAGAGATTTTATCAGCTTCACTAAGGGTATAGAAATTGAGCTCAGGACCCATCAAGAAGAGAAGCCCTTATAAACTTCCATGCTTTTGGTAGAAACCCATAAGTACTATACCTTGGGAATAAGAGTGAACTAGAGATAGTCTAAAGGACCCCTGGTGGCACACTGGTTAAACGTTCAGCTGCTAAATGAAAGGTCAGTGGTTCAAAACCACCAGCTGCTCCACAGAAGAACTATGTGGCAATCTGCTTCCATAAAGATTACAGCCTTGGAAACCCTATGGGGCAGTTCTACTCCGTTCTGTAAGGTTGCCGTAAGTCAGAATCAATTAGATGGCAATGGGTTTAGAAATAGTCTGGCCTTCACTGGGATTAAAGACTAGCTTCAAATAATATCAATCCTTATATTAAGAGCAAAGTAATCTGGGCTGGCCATGCCCCTAGTTGCCTACAACAAAACAAATGTATGCTTCAAATTATTTCTACATTTTTTAATATTTAATGACCAGAAAATGAACAGATAAGACAATGTAATTTGAAACCAAGAGAAATAACAGGCATTATAATAGGCCATGTAGAATCTGGGAATTATATTTTAAAAGAACAGAATGGAAATTCTAGAACTGAAAAAAATGTAATAACTGAAATTAAGAACACAATTACATATGTAGTAGCATATAAAACACAGTTAAAGAGAGAATTAGTGAACTAGAAGAAGAAAATGTCCAAAATGAAATGCAAAAGACAAAAGGATAGAAAATGCAAGGAAAGACTGTAAAAACATAGGAGGTCAGTAAAAAAGGTCTAAGATAATTGGATGGCCAGGAAAAGAAGACAGAAAAAGGGCACAAACAATATCTAAGGAGATAATGACTGAGGACTTTTTCAAAAAAAAAAACAAAAAGATCAAAGTCATCAAGCTACCTTTTTAAGAATCCCAAAAATGTCAGTCAGAATGATTCAATAGAAACCACAACAAGGCATATCACGTTAAAACTGTTGAAAACAAAAACCTTAAAAGCAGCCAGAAAAATGAGTCATATGATCCTCAGAGGAGCAGCATTGTTCTTTTCTCCAGAAACAATGGAATTAAAAGACAGTAGAGTGATATTTTCAAATAAAATACCTGCCAAAATAGAACACTATATTCGGGGGGAAAAATCCTTCAAGAATAAAAGTGAAATATAAACTATTTAGTACAAAGTTATAAAAGACTATTTGTTACTATCAGACTCATACAATAGGAAACACTAAAGGACACACAGTGAAAATGATCCCAGTTGGAAGCTTGAAGATACAAGAAGAAATGAAAAGCAATCAAAGGGTAAATATGTAAAAAAAAAAAAAAAAAAAGAAAAGAAAATCTAAATGAATATTGACTGTATAAAACAATAATAATAATGTCTAGTGTAACTTAAACTAGATATAAAATTAGAACACATGACAATAGTATATATATGAGAATGGAATAAAGAACGGAGGGAGTTAAAGTGTTTCAAGGTCTTTGCATTGACCAAGAAGCGGTAAACATATTGATTTCTATTAAATCATGGTAAGTCAGTATACATGTTTTCATCTCTAGGTAATCACTAAAACAAACAAAAGTAGTAAATGAATATATAACTACCGTGGCAGATTGTGTTTTCCAAAGATGGTCACAATAATCTCTCTTCCCACATGGTTTTTGGCAACGTGGTCTTGCCACTCCCTTAGAAGTGGATTCTTTTTCCCAACTCCTTTGAAATGAGGTGGGCCAAGTGGATAGGCTCTACAGGATGAGCCACCGTGTGGAAAGAGAGAGGCCAGGAGCATCAAGATACCAGACTTAAGACTAAAAAGGGCATCTTATAAACTGATCCTTCAGCCATGCCACGTGGATCAGAAATGAACTACCCATCCAAATCCTTCCTGAGTTCCTGACTTGCAAAATCATGAGCAAAATAAAATGGTTGTTATAAGCTATTAAGTCTTTGGGTGGTTTGTTATACAAAAAAAGATAATCAAAACTGCTACCACACTAATGCTGGGGGACTGGGTGGGAAATGGAATAATAAAGATTACGCTAGTCAATCCAAAAGATGGTAAAAAAAAAAAAAAAGGTGGAAATAGAAGGTATATAGTAAGATGTTAGATTTGAATCCCAAAATACCTAGGGTTGCTATGAGTTAAAATCTACTCAACAGCAACGGGTTTGGTTTTTGGTTTACGCCAGCAGTTGCATTAAATGGTCCAAATGTTTCAGTTAAAATAAAAGACAAAGATCATTAGCTTCGATTAAAAAAATAAACAAAAAAAAAAAACCCCACAACTGTATGATGTTTATAAGAAACACATCCAAAATATAAGGATACAGAAAAATTGAAAGTAAAACAATGGGAAAAGATATACTATCCAAAGACTAACCAAAAGAAAACCAATGTGACTATTTTAATATCAAAATAAAATTTGAGGCAAAAAGCATTATTAGAAATAAAGAGAGCCACTTTATAATGATAAAATGTTTAATTCACCAGAAGGAAAACACTATGTGAAAGTTGTATATAGATATAATAATATAACTTTGAGATATACCAAAAACCCAAACCCACTGCTGTCAAGTCTATTCTGACTCCGCGACCTTATGTGGCAGAGTAGAACTGCCCCATGGGGTTTCCAAGGCTGTAATCTTTAGGGAAGCAGACTGCCACATCTTTCTCCTGCAGAGTGGCTGGTGGGTTTGAACCGCTGATCTTTCAGTTAGCAGCTGAGTGCTTAACCACTGCACCACCAGGGCTCCTTGTCTTAAAATACATACAGCAAAAATTGAAAGAACTTCAAGGAGCCATAGAAGAGCAGTAGATGCATCCACAATCAGAGTGGGAGATTTTCAAATACTTTGAGGATAAATAAATTTGTTTATTATTCATTTAATTTCTCCTTTGTAGCAAATGTACCTTTATGGCAAATGTAATAAACAGATCAGAACCTGGACTATCATTCAAGGCACAATAGCCCACTTCATAGAGCAGATAGGCTGAACTCTTACTCCTGCGAGGTTCAGTTTTCTCATGTATTCCATGGGATAACATTTGCTTCCCAAAGGCAATCATCACAAAGCTTACACAGATATTCAATTAACAACCAAACTGTCCTATTTTTCCATTTTCCTCTATTCTAGTAGTTGATAACAGCTATTGTTGTTGTTGTCGTGTGCCGTCAAGTCACTTCTGACTCATAGTGACCCTATAGGACAGAATAGAAATGCCCCATAGGGTTTCCAAGGAGCGACTGGTGGATTTGAACTGCCGACCTTTTGGTTAGCCATTGAGCTCTTAACCACCACACCACCAGGGCTCTGATAGCAATTATATGACAGTTAAATTGCATTTTGAATCATCTACTTAATCATATTTGTTGTTCATGATGCTTCAGTTCTATTTACACCATTCTGTTCCCTAGGGATCAAGGTTTATTTTTACTATTAACTGTGGGTATCAGGAATATGGTTTCTTGTCCTGGTAAAAGAACATCCCTTCTGATCTTAACCAAAAGGTAAACATTCAGAAGACTTCAATTTTACAGTCATACTCGGTAAACTTTTTACTTTTCTAGGTATGCATATCACTTGTACTATATTAACAGTTTGGTTCATTTTCGTATTGTTTCAAGTGTTCTATTACTGAGATGAATATAGATTCCTAGTAGATAGAGTAAGACGCCCTGGTGGCATAGTGGTTAAAGTGTTTAGCTGCTAATCAGAAGGTCAGCATTTTGAACCCACCAGCTGCTCCACAGGAGAAAGATGTGGCAGTCTGCTTCCGTAAAGATTTATAGAAACCCTATGGGGCAGTTCTACAATACTCCTATAGGGTTGCTATGAGTCAGAATCAACTCGAGGGCAGTGGCTGGGGTAGCTAGACAGAATACTGGCAGTCCGTCACCCTCCATCTCACGCAGGTCTCTAAGTAGAGTCTGGACAAATCTGTGCAGTTGCTCCTGCCAAGTCATTTCTACCGTGACTGTTACCATCACACCATGATCCTGATCCTCAGCCAACAATACATTTAAGTCTGCTGAATTAAAATTGAGGAACAGACTCTTTACCTATCTGCCAGATAAACAGCAAGGGTTACTCAATGAAGCACAGTCAGTGGGAATCTTCCTAAGGAATACCTGCCAATGGGATGTACAACCTGTTTAGGTGGAATAGCTCCTCTAACAGGGAAGCTGAAGTCTAATCTCTAAAATTTCTAGTGTCTAAACTAAACTATCTAGAATACTTTTTTAAAAGCTAATTTACCTTTTCCTTAATTCCTAACCCCTATTTTCTGGGTAAATGTTAACTGCTTTCCTCAGTTTGGTTGATCTTTACTCAAAAGCAAGTCTGTTCAACACAGAAAAGCAAACTTTCTATTTCATTCTAGTAAGTAGGATGTGTCTCCCCTAATGATCGTTAATACTCTCCACTATGCTAGGTCTTGTCTTTGATCTGCTGACACAACTGATCTTGAATTTCTATTGGTTCTGATGCATCTTGTTTTGAGATTTCTCTCACATGGCTTTGTTTAATTCTCTTTTGCTTGTTGTTTTTATGTCTGTCCTTTGAACCCCCTGAGGGGCTGGATTTCCAGCCCCATCTTCTTTTTTTCTTTCCTTTCTTCTTATCTTTTAAAGCTGATTTAGCAAGATCTTCATATAGTGTTTTAGAAATAATGTGTGGTAGAGGGGAAAGCCGCATTGGTAAAGAAGCAATGGTGTATTCACAGCTCAGTTAGGATTAAAATGTGCATCATATCCTCAGGGAGTCTTCAAGAGTACTTCTGCTGAAGACAGTGTATTTTCCACATCTTAAGAATAAGCAAGCTAAACAGTCACTTAACGTTGTGATTTACTTCTGCTGCCTTGATTGTAGCTACTGAGATTCAAAGAAGCCTGCTTTCAGTGCATGGTGCTACTACACATTTAAGAAGATAGGGACACTCTACAGAGGAAAAGAATGCCTTGAGTTTTGCATAATACTTTAAAATTTAAGTTTAACATTAGAGCTTACATGATTCTCAGCACAACCGTGCATATTAGCAGGACAGAAATAGACATGGAAACGCTGATAACCCAGAGAAGTCAATACCGGCTCCTTCAGAAGGCCAAGCTCTCTTCTTTTTTCACCCCCTCAGCGGAAATCGTTGATAAACTATCCCCTTAGGCAAAAGGAATCTAAGGCCAACTGAAATGAAGAAGCCAAGGTGAAAGAATGCCTGCCTGAAGCATGGTCCACTGTCTTCTGTTTACAAACTACCCTTCCCTAATGGGGAGCAGAAAGGTGAGCCACCTCCCTTGCTTCAGTAAAAAAACTAATGATGAGGAAGCTGTAGTTAGAGGCACATTTCCAAGGCCTTGACTGGTAATTAGGCCAGTGACTATCATTAAGGTTAATAGACTTCCCATGGTTAAATTCTCTTCCATTGTATAGTACTGGCACTAGATCCCCTGGGTCAATGAAGCTATTTCAGGGTCCCTCCTGTTACCCAAATGGTACAATCCCATAGCCCACCTCTGACTTGGCTTAACTGACAGGCTAGCAAATCTTCTAAATTACTCAAGGATGGAGTCCATTTCCTGGGCCAGTATGTCAAACACTAAGGAGAGTTCATCCCAAAACCAAGTAGATAGGTTGAAAGGAGCTACCATGCAGTGGTGCAAATAAGGCCACAGCTTCTGGGAACAGCAGGTAGGGAAATGTAGCCAGGTACGGGGGGGGGAAACAACTCGTGAAGGTGCCATGAAAAATCACCTGTCTGCTAAAATTACAGCAAAGCAGCATGCTGGTGAATTTAAGGCAGATTTTTATGCAGATGGGGATTTACTTTTTCTTTCTTTCTTTCTTTTTTTTGTTTTTGCACCTGCTGTCGGTAAGCATTAGACCGTAGACATCAGCAAACATTGATTAAGCATATTGCCTTGATGAGATGAAACTTCAGGGAAAAGAAGTAAGTGGTTCAGCAGCTCCAAAGCCCAGAAGACAAATTACTCTAGGTATAGCAATTAGAATGGGGAAAACTGCTGCACCTCCTTTGAAAAAGTCATCTGAGTTCTGTTCTGTAGATGAGCTAATAATAGCTGATATGACTTGAGAGAAAGCACTAGCATTTACATTATAGTTTTGTAATTTTTAAAAAAGTATTTCAGGTATATAAAACACTGCATGACCAAAACTATAAAGTTCAGTCTATTTCTAAGATATACCTCAGACAGGATGTTTAAACCAGTTTACCTCAAGAAATATGTGGTATATTAAAAGAAATGAGAGATTTTAGGGACCCAGTATTCCTGTACTTCCTGTAGTAATGTCCATCCTGAGCCAGGTTTTCTGTCAATTTCCCTCCAGTAGGTCAATAACATGAATGTTTCACAAGCAATTTTAAAATGCATTAGTCATTTTGGGATTCATTTCTTCAGTGTTCTTGCTGCTCCTTTTGGTCATGCAGCTGCAGTTGGGCTATGAGCACAAAATAATCACATTCTCGGTTGAGATGACCTATGTATGCTGTATAGAAGCACTGGCAAGTGGATATGAGTAAATTCTACTTCACTGATAGTTCAAACATACCAAGCTGAATATGAATGTGAATAAAAGGAAGGTTGTATAAAGTTTATGTGTGTGTATATGTGTGTTTTATGTACTCAGGCAAAAGGCAGTTATTTATACTTATGTTTAGTATTGCTTCTCTCCACAAAGTGGGGAAAAATAAAATTCATGCTTATTATGTGTTTATAATGTGTCAGGCTCTGTATCGGGTGTTCTGTATAGACCTAGCTCTTAGGTGTGTAGCCTCTGGAGTCTGACTGCCTGGGTTCAAATCCTGGTTCTGTCATTACTAGATATGTAATGTTAGACAAGTAACTTAACCTCTCTAAGCTTCAGTTTGCTCATCTGTGACACAGGGATACTAATAGAACTTACTTCACAGGATTATTGAGACGATTAGATAAGATAATGTATGTAAAGTGCTTAGCACAGAGTCTGGCACATGGTAATGCTCAATAAATGAGATACTATAATATCTCATTTAGCACTGATGACAACCCTATGAGGTACATAGCATTGGCTCCATTTTATAGATGTGAAAACAGACTAAAGAAAATGAATGAACTTACCCATAGTTTCTATTAATGATCTTATCTATGAAAAGAAAAAAAACTAAGTGAATTTGCAAATTTATATTCATTTGGGAAACACTAACTGCTGAACAAATACACCTTGAGTTTTTAAAGGCTGTAACATAACAGAAGTTGATTTCTCCCACGGAACATTTCAAGGTGGATGTTCTTAGTTGGTGAATGTCTCTCCTCCCTGCCATGATTCAGACATCTAGCTTTCTTCCTTCTGGGAGTTCTGCCACACCTTAGGGCCTTGAAATCATTTATATCCACTTAACATGAGGGGAGTGAGTTAATAATAGGTTTAGGGTAGAATTCTTACCTTCCATGTGGGAGACCCAGGTTTGACTCCTGGCCAACACGCCTCATGTGCAGTCAACATTCATCTGTCGGAGGAGTATTTTGTGTTGCTGTGATGCTGAACAGGTTTCAGCAGAGCTTCCAGACTAAGACAGACTAGGAGGAAAGGTCTGGCTATCTACTTCCAAAAAATCAGCCAGTGAAAACCCTATAGATCACAACAGTCCAATCCTGTTGTGCATGGGGTCACCATCATTGGCGACTGACTCAACAGCAGCTAACAACAACAATAACAACATATGGGGAAAGAGAGTTTGGAAAAGGCACAGCTACTTCTTAAAAGCCTTGGACACATCACTTTCGCTGACATTCCATTGGTAAGAACTAGTCATGTGGCCACACCTAGATGCAGAAGGGACTGGGAGATATAGTCCTTAGCTGGGCAGCTGCTTTCCAATGACAACTCTATTCTGTGTAAGAGGCAATACAAGGTCAATATAATGCAGGTGCCAGTGAGTCAAATGATAGCATCTTTAAATGTATGCCCAACATTATTTGTGTTGCTTTCTTTTATTTTTGCTTTTTATTTCATAAAATTCCACCAAATTAGACCTTCATTCATGTTCTCCTACCTAATCATTGCCCTTATCTCTTGCCAAAGGAATTTCAGATCAATCTGTTTCAGGGCCCTAAACAACTATCTTCATAGGCCAAGGTAATTGTGCTGTGTTAAGTCTGATGGAGAAAAGAGCAGGAAGAATCTGACTAATTGAGTTTATAGCCTGAAGCTTGTGTTTGTTATGTGCATACTTTTTCTGGGCTTCAAATATTGGTAAGGGTGATCAAATGAGTTCATCCTTTAAAAAAAAATCAAAACACTATGCCAGTTGTGAACTAGAAAACCCCACAGAAAAACATACTAAATGCCTGGAAGTGGAATTCAGTTAAATGAATAACTAAACAAGACCATACACACACATAATCAATAATGTCTATTTCGGTTACCTATTGCTGTGTAACAAACCACTTCAAAATTTAGTGGCTTAGTGGCCTTAAACAACAACCATTTTATGATCCTCATGATTCAGTGGATTGAATGGCCTCATCTAGGTAGTTCTGCTCTACGCGATATCATTTGGGGCTGCAGTCATCTGGAGGCTTGACTAAACTGGAACATTTGAGTTAGTTCATTCATATGTCTAGTGCCTTGGTGGAGACAGCTGGAAGATTGGGTATAGCTGGGACCCTGGGACAGTTGGGTCTCTCTCCCCCATGTATTCTCAAATCTTCTTTCTTTCCATATAGCTTCTCCATTCAGTCTCTTCATGTGGTCTTTCCAGCAGGGTAGCCGTACTTCTAATATGGCAGCTCAGATTCCCGAAAGCACAAAAATGGAAGATGCTTCCAGGTCTCTTCTCAGGGCTTAGTTCCAGGTCTAGCACAGGGCTATTTCTGCCAAATTCTATTGGTTAGAGAGAGTCACAGGGCTAGCCCAGGTTCAATGTGGGATGAAACATAAAACACATATACACTGGGAGGTGTGGAGCCCTGGTGGTGCAGTGGTTAAGAGCTTGGCTACTAACCAAAAGGTCGGCAGTTTGAATGCATCAGCTGCTCCTTGGAAACTCTATGGGGCAGTTCTACTCTGTCTATAGGGTCGCTGTGAGTTGGAATCGACTCAACGGCAACGGGTTTAATGGGGTTATAGGAGGTGTGCCAATTGGACGCCACCTTAGGAGATCAGCTACCACACCCCTAACTCAACCATTAGAATGAGCACCGTGCCATGTTCAAGATTTAGAGAAGTTTAGATAACCTGATAAGAACTTTGGTGTACTCTTATATTTCTTTTCAGTTTACTCTTTTCTAAGAGTTGGTTTTATAGGGAAGCACTGACTCCTTAGCATTCCTGATCACAGGGTGAGAAAAGGCAGAGGTGGTCATCTGAGATTGTGATGATACAAGTTAATGCCATTTACTCTGAGATGGTTCTCCCACAGATCTATTTTTAGATAGCCTGAAAATATGGCATTAAGAGAGCAGAAGAAAGTGGAACAAGAGGATGAGGAGGGGCATACAGTAAAATAATCCCATCACAGATGAAATGACAACTCTGACAAGTGCCATGGAGCAACGTTGGAGGCTGGAAGAATAGTTAGAAAGCTACTGTGGTAATCTAGGAAAGAACTGATGAGTTTTTGATCTGAAGGTAATGACAGTGGACTATCAGAAAGGAGATATATTTGAGAAACATTTATAGGGTATAATCAATAGTATTTGATAACTGCTTGCTTTAAGAAAGGAGGTAGAACAACTCCCAATTTGGAGGCTTCAGTGACTGCATGAATGAGGATCCCAATTAGATATTAAGAAAGGAAATAGAGGAGGAGAAGCGAGTTTAGGGTAAAAGATGAAGAGTTCACTTTTGAACACACAATGTTTGAGATGTTTTTAGGAGATCTAAGTGAAGTTGTACAGTGGAAAATTGGATAAATGAATCCATGGTGGATATTTGTTTGTTTTTTCCTTTCTTTCTCTTTTATTTCTATTGCTCAATGTCTCTCATTTTCTACAGGTGGGAAATTCCCACTGTATAATCTTGGTGACAGACAGAGCTCATTTCCCACTGTAAAATCTTAAAAGGCCAAACGTTTGCTTTTCTAGACCCATTTGCAGCTAAGACATGTACACATGACCTAGGTTTCACCAATTAGATGTACCCATCTGAGACTTTGAATTGAAAACCTGTGAGACTTTGAATGAGTGACTCAAAGAAGCAAGGATGATGGAGAATTCATCCTGGAGATGGCAACAATACTCATTTTCCAAGGAGCAACACTGATAATGCAGACTACAGTGTCTAGTGTTTGGGATGGAGGGATCTCTCTGGACTAATGTTGTGGCTTAGGTTTGGACTCTCTTCCAATTCATTTTCTGAGTCTTGTTCTTCAGTTTTCCAGCAATGTTGGGAGCTATACGATACCTCTTTCATAATTTCTTTTTCTGCTCCAGTTAGCTTCTGTGGCTTACAACTGAGATTCCTGATCAGTTCAGACTCTGAAACCTGGTAGAAGGATTAGGGATTAATCAGAAAAGAGATGGAGGTTGAAGTCATAGGGATGAGCGAAATTGCTCTTGAATAGGGTGTGAGGGTGCAAAGAGAAGTGAGCTGAGGGTAGGACCCTGAGGAACAGCCACATTTAAAGGATGAGCAGAGCCCATAGAGGATATTGATAATGCATGGTCAATGAGTTAAAAGGAAAACCACAAGGCACGGTAGCACTGAAGTCCAGGGGAAGCAGACAATATCTCCTTTGTTGAAAAGTTGGAAGGTTCTGGGTATATTACTCTATTTTCCCTCTGCTGTGCTTGTATCTCTCTCTTAGTCTAAGGTTTCTTCTGTTCTTTATAGAAAAGGATATGTTTTTATGATGGTTGGCTTCCTCGTTCTCCTCCTACAAATGTAACATACCTGTTCTTCCTCCTGATGCCCTCTAAATACAGATATGCCTTAAGGTACTGCCCCTCTAGTCTTCTCTTCTTTCTCCACACTCACTCACATGCATGGCACCCATTTTTATCACTTGTCAACTGAATGGCTATTATTGTCTCTCAGTATGTCTAAGATGAAGCTGATCACCTTCCCTCTCACACCTTCATTCTTCCCTGTTTCTTCCAGTGTGAACACTAATCTGGTTACCCAAGCTTGAAACCTTCAAGCCATCTCAGATTCCTGCCTCACCATTGCCAAGTCCTACACAGTCCACCTTGGAAACACCCCTCTTTCTTTTTTTTTTATTTTTATTTTTTTTTAGTATTTTATTCTACTTCAGGTAAAGGCTTACAGAACAGATAGTTTCTCATGTAACAGTAACACACATGCTGTTTTATGACATTGGTTAA
>NW_004443965.1:16538429-16560195 GCF_000243295.1 Trichechus manatus latirostris
GTTCTTTATCTCTTCATTTGATGTTCTAGGGTTTCAGGATTGTTGATTCTCTGTTTGGCTTAGTTTTTCGGATCTTTGTTGTGGAGGGACGGCGTGGTGTTTCTGCCTAGAGCGCCATCTTGCCGGAAGTCTCCAAAACACCCCTCTTTCATTCCTCTCCTCTCCTTTCTCTTTGCCATTAGTATCACTTCCTGTATCCTAATGAGTCCTACTGCCCCTAATTCTGGGATTATGAACCCATCACTAAGGGTGTCTGTAAATTTCCTAAAATTGTATGCAAAACATTATGTTCTAAAAGTGTACATATTTTCCTGGGGAGAAGATCTGAAGCATTTTTTCAGAGTCTCAAAGAGAGTCCATGACTGCTCCATGCCTTCTGAAGCTAAGAAACAAGCCTGGTTCACACCTTGCTTTTATTCCACCCTGCACACCATTGCCATATTGAAACATCACATTAAATATCCAGTTCAAAATTCCAAAATGTCTCTTCATTACTGTGAGATAAAGTCCAAACTCCTTAACTTGCCATTCAAGGCCCTGTCTGCCTTCAAGCTTATCAGTCACTAGACATGCTATGCTGGCAAATCAGCTTACTCCTTGTCTCCAGAGTGCATGCTACATTTACCATTCATGAATTCAACAAATAGTCATGGATGCCTATCAAATACCAGGCACTGTTCCAGGGAACAAAACAGGCAATAACCTCTGCCCTAGTAGGTTTATCTTGTAAATAAGTGATGGGTAGGAGGAGGAAAGACTGACAATAAACAATAAACATAATAAAGAAGTAGTTAAATTATACATTATGTTTAGAGATGAGTTGAGGAAAAAAGAAAATGTAGACTAGAGAAGGGGAATGGGGAGTGCTGGGGAAGAAACCTTGATTATGGGAAGAGCCATGTGCAATCTGAAAGAAGGTGGTCAGGACAGGCCTTTGAGAAGAGGGCATTTAAGCAAAATCTTGAAGGAATTGATGATTTTGCCATTTGTATATCTGGTAGAAGAGTGTTACTGAAAAAAAAAAGACTTAGACATATGACAAAGCCCACGACAGTGTATGTTACAGTAGGTACTGCATAATTTAACACTATAATAAACACAGTCTTGTGCTTTAATTGTTCTATGTCTAAGTCTTTTTCTTTTCAACTAGGTTGAAGCATCTCGTAGCATTTAGTACCTTTTTTGTCCTTTCCCACAGCACCCAGCAAAGTACTAGCATATATATGTATTCAGTAGATACTTGACCTAGATGGCATATATATATATATATATGACACTATTTCAGACCAATCCCTACCATACCAAAAAAACCACTTCCATCGAGTCAATTCTGACATATAGTGACCCTATAGAGTTTCCAAGGCTATAAATCTCTATGGAAGCAGACTGCTACATCTTTCTCCCACAGAGCTGTTGGTGGTTTCAAAAACCATTGACCTTTTGGTTAGCAGTTAATTGCTTTAACCACTACACCATCAGGGCTCCTCAATCCCTACCATAGGTCATGGTATATTTCCCTTACCATTGCTTCCTTTTTTGCTTTAGTGCCACTCAGAAAAAAACTGGAACATTGAAATTTGAGGACTTAATGAAGTTTGGTGCCTTCACTTACCTGATGTCTATGAAGCCTGACCAGTGTACTTCCAGTCTGTAAGATCATACAGAAGCTTGAGTGATAAGCTTCTACTTTGTTAATGATTTTATGATTCTGTTACCCACTGTAATTGCTTAAGTGGCTTTTTAATTAGCTGCTTTCAATGACTGTGTTTTTTGCTAAGAGTAGTGTGTGTTTTAGCTTAAAATATGGTGGCTTCTGTTTTTTTCTAGAAGATGACCCACTTAGTACAAGGAGAAACAAGCATATATTTGTACAGATTTTACTCAATCATTTCTGTAGCTCAGGTAGATTTCAGGAATGTGAACACTTTAACGATTTTGTGGATTCAGTGGTGTTATATAAGGTTTATTACATTTGTCCCGGATTTTAAGTACTGTTAATTCTTTCATGGACTTTCTGTAGTTCCATTTATTTCTGGTACCTTCAATGAGTCAGTCAGCTGTATTTATGTTTATATACAGCTTCAGAAAGAAGAGGTGACTCAGAATGGTTGTGTGCCAGGAAAAAGAAAGTGACAGATTACTCGTTGATGGCTGTCTTGCGGGTTTTGGATAGGACGGTGCAGTAAAAGGGTCAGGCAAATTTCTGGTTCTGGCAACATGGCAGTCTGAACTATTTTTATATACATACATAGAAATGCTACACAAAATATAACAGAAAAATTTAATACATTGGTGAACATAAAAACAAACAAAGAAAATCTCCAGTTATAAGATATGATGAGGAACTTTGAGATGATGGAACAGTTTCATATCCTTATTGGGTAGTGGTTTCACAGACCTACACATGTGTTAAAATTCATAGAACTGTACGCCAAAAAGTCAATCTTACTATATGTTAATTTAAAACAAAGGAAATGATGAGGAACTGAAGCACAGCCAAAATGCTGTGCTTATGAATTGACAGGGTGGTAGGTAGAATAGGACGGGCATAAGATATCCCAAGCCAGAGGTCAGACTTGAGAACAGGAAATCTGGCCTTAGGCTCCCCAAGGTAGAAGACGGAAATGAGATTTCAACTCAAGCAAGAGTCCTGGGAGGGTGGCCTCCTTGGTGAAAAAGTGACCCCAACACCTCTAAGCTTCTTGCCACAGCCTCAGCAAAATAAAAGGAAGCTTGTCTCTGCTGAGGGCTCTAGGTAGAAAAATAAAGATCTCTAGTAAAAAAAAAAAAAAAAAAATCCCAAGCCTATACCATGTACCAGTGTGCAGTCCAAACTTTCATTTCTAGCAAAGGAGCTTGTAAAAAAAAAAAAAAAAAAAAAAAACCTAAGGTACGAAGAAAAACAAGAGTGATGTCCTAGAAGACAAGTGAATAAATCATTAAGCCAAGAAGTTAATGTAAAAACTGGTCCTAGAACAGTGAATCCCTGAGGTGTCTAGAAAAAGCAAACATAAAAACTTTCCTATTGGGGCATTTTCAGAACCTAGGACACACCAAAATACTACAGGGAGAATAATTAATCTTCACTGAAGATGAGCTCACAATCAAAAATAACAAATCACTAAAGGAAATGATGTACCATAAAAAGAGTCAGCAGACACACAAATAGGAGTCTAACTACCATAACAATTGGAGGTGGTGGAACCTTTTGAAACAAATAATTATAAAATAATGAATGAGATAGTGTCTTAGCTATCTAGTGCTGCTGTAAGAGAAATACCACAAGTGGATGGTTTTAACGAAGAGAAGTTTATTTCCTCACAGTTAAAGTAGGCTAGAAGTCCAAATTCAGGGCGTCAGCTCCAGGGGAAGGCTTTTTCTCTCTGTCGGACTTCTTCTCTTCAGTGTTCCCCCGGACTAGGAGCTTCTCTGTGCAGGGACCCCAGTCCAAAGGACGCACTCTGCTCCCAGCACTGCTTTCTTGATGGTATGAGGTCCCTTCTGTCTTTTCTTCTGCTCACTTCTGTCTTTTATATCTCAAGAGATTGCCTCAGGACACAATCCAGTCTTGTAGATCAGGTCCTGCCTTACTAACACAACTGCCACCCATCCTCCCTCATTAACATCATAGAGGCAGGTTTACAACATACAGGAAAATCACACAGTACTAGGAACCATGGCCCAGCCAAATTGCTACACACATTTTTTGGGGGACATAATTCAAACCATGACATTATAGAGAATAGAAGGCATGATGAAAGAAGAAGAAATAGATTTCAAAATAAAATCCTTCAAAAAATGAAAAATATAATTGAAATAAAAATTCTGTAAGTGGATTCAATATTAGATTATACATAATTATGGAGATAATTTACTAACGAAAAAATACTCCCAAGAAAACCACCAAGAAAGCAGCTCAAAGAGTAAAAAATATAGGAAATTAGAACTAGAAATCAAAAGATACAAAGGATAGAGTGAGCAGTCCACTTGTATCTAATAGAAATTCCAGACTGAGAGTCTAGAGCAGAGATCAGCAAACTTTTTCTGTAAAGAAAAACGGAGTAAATGTTTCAGGCTTTGCAGGCTATACATTCTGTCACAATTACTCAACTCTACAGCTGTAGTACGAAAGTAACCATAGGCAATACATAAACAAATGGGTGTGGCTGTGTTCCAATAAAACTTTATTTGTAAAAATAGTGGCTGGATTTGGTATGGTTCACTGACCCCTGGTGTAGAGATAATGGGGGAAAGATAATATTTGAGAAAATGGCAGAGAATTTTCCTGGATTTTAAAATATTTAATCTTTAGGTTGAAGGCATATGCTGAGCCCCAGATCCAAAGGAGTAATACTGTAGCGAAACTTCAGAACACAAGGATCAAGAGAATAATTTTATAGACAACCAAAGAGAGCATCTACAAAGAAGTGGCTGATAGCACATTTCTTATCAGCAACAAGTACAGTCTGAAAAATAATAGATCCAATCTTCACAGGGCTGAGGGAAAATAACAAGCAGCCTACACTTCCATACTCTGCAAAACTGTCATTCAAGGATGAGGTCAAAATAAAGGCATTTTGAGACAAATACTGAAAGAGTTTACAACTCACATACCCTCACTGAAAGGACTAGAATAAGATATATTTCAGAAAGAAAAACATTGAAACCAAAAGGAAGGAGTTGGGAGCAATATGAGCAAAGAGACATACTTCTGTGGGTAAATTAAATAAGCATAATAATAATAACTAATTTTGAAAATTTTAAAATAGGATGGAACTAAAAATACTAGGCAACAACAACTTATACTTTGTTAAGTCAGGTGAGCATGTTGAAATTTTAAAGAAAAACCCCTGAAAAGAATAGAAATAAAATGTGTAACTTCCAAACCAGTAAAAGTATTAAAAGATAATTTTAAAAAAATCATTAAATCCACTAGAAGTCAGAAAAAGAAAGAAAAGAAAAAAGTAAAAGAATAATACACGGAAAAGAAAACATAAAAGGCAGAAATAAATTTAAATATAGCATAAATCACATCAAACGTAGATTTATTAAACTACCCTTTTAAAAGACAAGTGCTCTCAAATTATATTTTTGAAGTTATAACAACTAAACCCAGTTATAAGCTACTTATAAGAGTCACACCTAAAACTTAACAACACAGATAGTTTAAATGTTTTTTAAAAAAAAGCTCCTTGCCTCAAGTTGATTCCGACTCACAGCGACCCTATAGGATAGAGTAGAACTGCCCCAAAGGGTTTCCGAGGCTGTAAATCTTTACAGAAGCAGACTGCCACATCTTCCTCCCGAGGTACAGCTGGTAGGTTCGAATCACCGACTTTTCCGTTAGCAGCCGAGTGCATAACCACAGTGCCACCAGAACTCCTTGGTTTAAAAAGTAAAAGGATGGAAATGATATACCAAGGAAACAGTAATCAAAAAGATTTGTGACACAACAGAGGGAGGGTTCTGGACAGAGCTGGAGAAGGATGTAGAACACAATTCTAACTCACAAAAAAAAGACCAGATTTACTGGCCTAAAGGAGACTGGAGAAACCCCGAGAGTATGGCCCCCAGACACCCTTTTAGCTCAGTGGTGAAGTCATCTCCGAGGTTCACCGTTCAGCCTGGGAGTGGACAGCCCCATAAAACCAAATGGGACTAATGAGGTACAGTAGTCCAGTGACAAGGGCCAGAATGCAGAAGGGGACAAGGAAGCTGGTGATAGGGAACCCTATGTTGAGTAAGGATATTGTTGATGTGTTGTGAGATTGTTAACCATTGTCATAGGGCAACATGTGTACTGTTAAATGAGAAACTATTTTGTTCTGTAAGCCTTCATCTAAAGTGAGAATAGCAGCACAATTGGAAGAGCGTAGTCAATGTCACTGAACCGTGCAAGTAGAAATTTTTGAAATGCTGTATCTTTGGCTATGTGTATTTTCACCAAAAAAAAATAAGGTTGAGAAGGGAGAGGTTGAGAAGGGAAGAGGTTGAGAAGGGAGAGGGTTGACATGTTGTGGGGTTGTTAACCAATGTCATAAAACAATATGTGTACTACTGTTTCATGAGAAACTTTGTTCTGTAAGCCTTCACCTGAACTACAATTAAAAAAAAAAAAGATTTGTGACAATATTAATGTCAGACAACATAAACTTTAAGGCAATAATATTTGGCATAAAAATATGTACTGATAAAAAGAAAAAATAAAAGTTTTTTTTTTTAAAACAACTTTGAGCCTATGCTTCTAACAACATAGCCCCAATATATGCAAAGCAAAATTAGATAGAATTACCAGGACACGGAAAGGGTTAATTATTTCAGAAAGATCTTACTAGTTGGTAGTATCTTTATACGGTCTGTTGTTGGAACTGTTAAGAGTTTTAAGGTTTTTTTTAGTTCAAGAAGGGGTAATTGAGTGCTCAGAAACTAATAAATAACATACAAGCAAGAATAAAACACATCAATGTACTGTGATTTGCACAAGTGTACTTATTTTCATGCAATCCCCACCTGTATTGCCTTACCTGAGAAATTAAGCAAGTCAAATTCAATTAGTTTAACAAATATTTATTGATCATCTACTATAGGCCAGCCACTGTTTTAAGCATTTTACACATATTACCTCTGTATTAGTTACCTATTGTTGTATACAAATTACCACAAGTTAGCATCTTAAAATAACACATAATTATTATCCCATAGTTTCTGTGGGGCAGGAATCTGGGTGTGGCTTAGCTGGATGCTCTGCTTTAGGATCTGTCACATGACTGCAATCAAGGTGACATCCAGGACTGCAGTCTCATCTCTAGGCTTGACTGGGGAAGAATCTGCTTCCAAGCCCACGTGTTTGTTGGTAGAATTCAGTTCCTCACAGGTCATTGGACTGAGGGCCTCAGTTCCTTGCTGGATGTCAGCCAGAGGTTGCCCTCAGTTTCTTTCCATGTGGGCCTTTTCCATAGCATAGCAGAAGGGAGGGCTTGGAGAAATGAGCAAGTCAGCAGTGGAGGGACATGGGCTCAACCATTTACTGAGGTCAAGATATGCTAAGCATCTTCTTTTTGCAAACATGCTGAGGAATGAATGCATCTCCTTAACCAATCAGGGAAGTTGGTGGCAGGGTTGGAAGGGTGGTAGCTGTGTACAAAGGAGTCACAATCTTTGAAACAAGAAATGCTGGGAGACACTTTGGAGGACATTGTCAGACTTCTCAGCTTAAAACCAGAGGGAAAGAAGCAGCATTTTACCTGAGGGTGGAACCATGTAACCACCAGCTAATGAAAGTGCTTTATAAAACCAACAAAACAAGAAGCAGCAGCTCAGTGGAGTTCAACGGAGCCTTCGGAAGGAAGACTGGAGAGGTGTGTTAAACTAGGTCTGAGTTAATGCTCAACAACCCACCCTTTTTAATATTCCATACTGTGTCATTATAACTCCTGGGATGACTTCCCCAGATATCTACTCACATCCATTTTTAATGTGCATTTCAAAGGGTGACTTTTTTTTTTTTAACCTTGGAGCCCTGGTGGCACAATGGTTAAGAGCTCTGATGCTAACCAAAAGGCTGGCAGTTTGAATCCACCGGCCACTCCCTGGAAACCTTATGGGGCAGTTCTACTCTGTCCTGTAGGGTCGCTATGAGTCAAAATCTACTGGACAGCAATGGGTTGGTTTTTGGCTTGTCAGAAAGAAGTACACCATTTTGGATTGTAAAGCCCTAGAGGTTTGGGTTCTAAAACGTTTCATTTTCATCTTCTGTCAGACCCTGAGAAACTAGTTCAGTGTTACTGCCCAAGGGCCAATTGTGACATTTTAATTATTTTCCTGTAATGCTCAACTTTTTACAAAAATTAGGTATTTCCCTGATAGAATGCCCTAACACTATTATGTCCGAGTAAGGTAATATGGAATTGGACCTATCTAAAATAAGGGTTTTTTTTTTTTTCCACATAGAAGATTATAATTGAGCTCTTGTTAAGAAACCTTGAGTAGGCAATATTTGACCATCCCTATTAGAAACAGAGAGCTCTGGTGGCACAGTGGTTAAGCACTCTGCTGCTAATCAAAAGGTTGGAGATTTGTACCAGCAGCTCTGCAGGAGAAAGATGTGGCAGTCTGCTTCCGTAAAGATGTACAGCCTTGGAAACCCTATGGGGCAGTTCTACTCTGTCCTGTAGGGTTGCTATGAGTCAGAACTGACTCGATGGCAGTGGGTTTGGTTTGATTTTGGTATTAGAAACAGTTTTATCTTTTATTTTACAAAAAATCATTTTAGTTTTTTATTATAGCCGAACACTTTTCAGAGACAGTATCAATTTTAGCACCAGGATAAATTTGGGCAATTAGTATTGTGTTAGTCAAAATACATATAGATTTCAAATACCAGGAACCCAAATCAAAAGAACTCAGGGAAACAAAAAAGGAATACATTTCTCATGTATCTAGAATGTCTTCAGATTATGCCATTACAATAGCTTCATCTTCAGATAGGCTCTTTCCAAATAGTGGGAAAGATATTCCCAGTAGTTCCAGGCTTATACCATCTTTTGGCTTTCAGTCTCAGTAAGAAGAAAGAGAACCCTTCTCTTCCAGCCTCCATATCAATCCCTGAAAGTACTCTGATTGGCCCCCTGGGGTCACCTGCTCTTCCCAGACAAATCACTAAGTCCAGGGATTTGGAGCATTTTGATTGGCCAGCTCGAGTCCTGCCACCCCCCGCCCCCATGATGGGAAAGGAAGGGGTACATGATTGACAGGCCATTGCCCGAAGGCAAAAGATGTTAAGCAGACAAAAAAGTAATAAATATTTATCTCATTCTTTCTAGATGCATCTCAGTGCAAGAGATCGATAATGAGACCCTCACCATTTACTAGCTTGGGCAAGTTATCTAACACCTTTGCATCTCATTTTTTCTCGTTTGTAGTTCACTTGCAGAGTCGCTGTGAGGTTGGAGATCATGTATGTAAGGGACTATTCAACTACTGCCCAGCCTCCCACGTGTCTGTCTCTTTCTGCCTGATAACTGTGACCTCAAGTGGATCTCCTCCAATTCTTATCCTCAGCCAGTGGTGAAGGAGACAGTGTTCATCTTCCCTGCTCTCCTCCTCAACCCCGACTTGGAGCTATCCCCAAGCTGCCTGGAACTCTCCTCCTAAAGTGCCCTCACAACCTTTCTCATTCTCATTAAACTGTGCGGAGTTCTCTGCCCCATTCTTGGTCACTGACTCACTAGTCTACACTGTGTTAATGCCCCATCCTCCCAGGTGACTTGTGACCTCCTCAGTCACAAGAAGTGGACAACCACTGAGACAGAGTTAGGAGTACAGAAAGTTAATCGGCAAGTAACACCTATGAAAGGAAAAGGAAAGAAATAGGTCAGGGGAAACCCTCAGACTGTGATACACACCTGACAAACTCTCTGCCATCCCAACAGGGAACTACAAAGCAGAGATTTCCCATTTAAGGACTCCAATGTTGCGCAGAAATGGCTAAGTCTTTGTACCACCATTTTGCTCATTCATTGGCTAGTGAACATCCAGAAAAGAGTGTGCCCTCAGCTACCATCCCCTTGTTCAGGCATTGGCTGTGGGATGGCCCCAAGAAGAGTATGATCTTGGATTGAAAGCTGAGCAGCCCCTGAAGGAACAGCTGAAGGCTGCCAATTAATGACACTTCTCCCATCTCAGCAGTAACTCCTTCCTTGAAGAGGATGTAAGTGGTGTCTTTCTATGTCTGCCACATCCTTCAGGTTTACTATATGTAGGAAATTTCTAGAAAACCAATTTCTGACCCTAAAGGGAACATCCTGATGGTGATGGAACCTTTCAGTTCTTCTCAAACCACATTACATAGATGCTAAAAAACCAAAAAACCTGTTGCCATTGAGTTGATTTTAGTTCATAGCGACCCTATAGGACAGAGTAGAACTGCCCCATAGTTTCCAAGGAGCAGCTGGTGGATTCAAACTGCCAACCTTTTGGTTAGCAGCCGTAGCTCTTAACCACTGCACCACCAGGGCTCCACATAGATGCTAGCCCTACCCAAATCCACCCCAATTCCCTCTACCATTACCAGTTACTGTCAAGTTGACTCCAACTCATGACAACTCCATGTGTATCAGAGTAGAGCTGTGCTCCATGGGGTTTTCAGTGACAGGTTTTCCAGAAGTAGATTGCCAGGCCTCTCTTCCTGTGCCTCTGGGTAGACTAGAACCTCCAACCTTTTGGTTAGCTGCCAGCACATTAACCATTTACACCACCAATTCACTCTCGCACTCCTCAAACCATGGATCCTTCCAATTTAGTCAGTTTTTTCTTCTTTGCTCCACGTGTATCCTTCTACCCTCTCTGTGCCTCCTTCCAAGTGGAAACTTGGTATTTCCACTGATCATATCTATCTAGGATTGGAAGACTGGAGCCAGACTGGTGGCCTAAGAGAAGCCAGTAGTGAAGAGTATTACTATGTGGTACAACGAACCAATACTTACTGGTGCATTTTTTGCCAGTTTTACAAGTTAAGAAACCAAACAGAGGCTGTGTAAAGATAATTAACTCATCCAAGGACACTCAGTTAACAAATGAGGCTGTGAGTATTTCAACTCTCCTGGTCTCCAAAGTCTGCACTCTTGCTATTGGCTATTTAGGGGACTTTGTAAAACATTGTCCAGAAAGTTTTTCACCCAACATGATTTTTAAAATATCTGGCATTTAATTAGATGAATGTCTGACTATTCAGAATGCTTGGCTATCTTGAAGGACCCCTTCCTCAGTGGAACTAGAAAGCTGAGATTTTAGTCTCTCACAAATTCTATGTAAGAATTCAGCATGAAAACTATTCAAAGTGAGCTGTCTTTTATAAGAATAGCTAACACATGCTGGCTAACTCTTGCTGGCTAACCCTCTCTGAACTTTCAAGGCTCTTTCTCTGTCTTTTCTTCCACTGCCAAATGGTATTACAATTTCGATTGACCTTGGCTATAACACTGAACAGCGTTCATTTGTGAATGCCCTGTTGAACTGAAGCATCTGATTCTTGGTTTGTTATTCACACCGTATCCTCCCTGCCTTTTTGTGAAGCGTCAATATACATACAAAGACAGCAAGGTCCAAACCTGACTCATTAGAACGAGCAGGCCAGAATGACTACTGGGACCAGTATCAAAAGCATCGCACACAGAAAATAGTCCTTAGTTACTCTGACTTATTTATATTTAAGAGAGGCTGACAGCCTTCTCTATGGGAAAGCACTTTTCCAGACACACTGCTTTCCCTACTGCCAGGGGAAGAGCCCACGGGAAACAAAGGGCTTGGCTAATAAGGACAGAGACATCTGCATTACATGTTTGAAGAAGACAAGGGGAATTTGAAACATATTTGTTTAACCGTATTACTTACTGCTTTATTATTATTCCTGCTTAATGTCTGGATGCACTAGTGTACATTTGTTGGCTGGAATCCACAATTTGAGATGCTTAACTGCCTAGTACAAAACAAACATGTGCAACTGTCTCAGGAACTGGGAGATGTGATCTGAAACTCAACACTTGGTCTGTGCGATGCATAGATTATTGGGAAGAGAAAAGGCATGGGGGTCTTCCTGCACATGCTTCCCCCGCCCCCTCCCAGGACCACATTGATCCTCATCTTAAAAGGCAAACTGAAGAGTTAGTGAATATACTTTAGGCCAAATTACCTAAAATTAAAAGTTACCCAACCAAACTAGGATGTTAAGGCCTGAGGCCTTATTCCTTCGGATTTTGATACAAGCTGCTGCTTTTGGAAAGGCAGGTTGAGGAAGCCGCCGGTTCACTAGGCAGGTCACGCTGTGCCTGCAGCTCCGGTGCTCCAAGCAGCCAGGATGAGGCAGAGCTGATCTCTGCCATTGTCAGTGTGTTCTGTCTTTCCTGTCAGTGTCACTCTGGCTCAGCTAAGAAGGTGCTGGGATTGGCTCCAGTCAGATCTCTGTGCATGTCAACATCTGTCTCTGCATGAAAGCTTTACTAGTTATTTTTAAAACTTCCTGTAAAGAATGAAGAAAACTTGATAAAACAAATAATGAACGATTAAGGCAAACACCCTCATAACCATCAATCAGGTCAAGAAACAGAACTTTGCCAGAAACCTCAGTTACATGTACCCCAGTTACAAGCCCTCCCCTGGAAGTGAATACTATTTTGACTTTTTTTAGAAGTCTCTTTCTTGTGTTTCTTTATGTTCTTTTTTTTTTTTTTTTTCACCCAAGTGGTAACAACTATAGTTTAGTCTTACACATTTTCTTAAAAAATTGATGTTTTAAGTTTCTTTTAACTTACAGATACTCCCTCAATCATTTTCCTTACAATTTATTTGTTGAAGAACCCAAGATGTTTAACTGGTGAAATTTGCCACCATCTGGATTTTTCTGATGGCGCACACTCAGGATACAGACCAATATGTTCTCCTGCCCTTGTGATTTCCTACATATTGATGACTAAGGTATGCCAAAAGATCCAAGCCATGACCTTTTCAATCACCTCGTATGTATATGCAAAGTGGACAATGAAAAAGGAAGACAGAAAAAGAATTGATGCATTCAAATTATGGTGTTATTGAAGAATATTGAATATACTGTCGACTGTCAGAAGAATGAACAAATCAGTCTTAGAAGAAATACAACTAGAATGCTCCTTAGAAACAAGGACGGCAAGACTTTGGTTCACTTCCTTTGCACACGTCTTCAGGAAAGACCACTAGAAAAGGACTTCATGTTTGCTAGGGGGTCAGCAGAAACAAGGAAAACTCTTATTGAGATGGACTGACACAATAGCCACAACCAGGGACTCAAACATACCAGCAATCATGAAGATGGTGTGGGACCGGGTAATGTTTCATTCTTTTACACATAAGGTCACCATGAATTGGAGCCCAGTCGATCAGTCGATAGCAATTAACAACAAAGCAGCTGGATTCATTATACCACATGACTTTCAACAAGTCTGATGGCAAAAAAATACCTCCTTCTCTCTCTCCTGCCCAGAAAGTAGGGGCCTTTCCTCCAAGGTTCAGCCTCTCTAGATACCTCACCTGTTTTATGATTCTGTATTTTCTTACAAGCCTGTCCTGCTAACTAAAGTTCCCTCCCTGCCTTCTCTACCTAGAAAACTACTACTAAATCTGCAAGGCCCAATTCAAAAGTCAAATGTCGCTCATCAAAATCTTCCCAGTGTCCTCCAGGCCAAATATGTCACTGTCAGGACATATCATGATTGCCTGAACACGTTAGTCTCTCCATCACCCACCACCCTCACCCCACCTCCACTCCTTGAGAGAAAGGACCTACACAGAGCCAGGTATCCACCCACGGTAGGTATTCATGCTTCCAAAGGACCTTCCTTCCCTTCATGTTGTTGTTACTTGCATCGAGTTGATTCCGACTCATGGCAACCCCATGTGTACAAAGTAGAACTGCTCCATAGGGGTTTTAAGGCTGCAACCTTTTGGATGCAAATCACCAGGCCTGTCTTCCAAGGCAACTCTGGCTGGGTTTGAACTGCCAACGTTTCCGTTAGTAGTCAGTGCTTAACTGTTTGCATCACCCAGGCACTCCAAAATTAGTTCGGCTCTTAAGCAACATACTTGTTTCAAAATAGATGGCATGCTTTCCTTGCCCTCAATTACCTCTTGTTTTCTTAAGAAGTATCTCTACCATCATCTGGTCTGATAAGAGGACGGCTCACAGGTTAGTCTGGAAGACTGGCTTGGAACTTGGCATTCAAAAAGGAGGATCATAGAACGCCTCTTAGTCCTCTGCCTCCTTGTAGCAAAACACTTTAACAGCATCTACAATGTAATGCTGGCTTGCTTCAGTCATACTGTTAACCAATATGACAAGCAACATTGGATATGCAAGCCCCAAATTACACCCACCCTCAAGTCGGGATGGGCAAGCAATGAGGGAGGTATCCTCTCAGACCACTCAATTAAACTCTCTCCCACCTTTCAAACCTGGCTTAAAAATCACTCCTTAAGAACTTTCCTTGATTAACTTGACCTAATTCTCTTATTTCTTCTTCTCAATGAGCTTTCATTAATTACGTACCAAGAGATTTTACTCAATTCATACACTCTCGTTACACTATTCTATGAATATGCTTTTCATTTCTTTTCATGTGCAGTTTCTTGAGGGGCATAGATGGGTCTTGCAGTTCTTGTGAATCTCTCCCACCATGCCAGTTCACATTTCTGCAGAGTACAGACCCAATAAATGTCACTGACTGACAACGTATGTGCCTGTAAATGTACTTGTGCCCTTGTCATTTTCTAGTGCTAGAACTGAAGGAGCTGCGAAAGACAAGATGATAAAATTTCTAGCCTCTCTGAAGAACACTTTCTCCAAAATGTCTGCTTTTCTTTTCTGAATGGTGCTGTTTTTTTGCTAATCTGCTGGAATTTGCTAACCTGCTAATCTCTTGAGCTTTTTAAATATTTATTGAGCAAGTTTTGACTTTTGAAAGACGGGTTTCAGAGCCCAAATTAAAGTCCTAAATATGACAGTACACTGCTCTGAGTATTGTTATAGCCATTTTGTGTTCATTGTAAATAAACACCATTGAGTTCCTGTTTTTTCATCAACCTACAAGTTTTCACTAATTCTCGTCACAGTCCCCTACGAACTAGTAATGGTTTCTCTGAGGCAATGAGCCCTAGTAATAATGTTATGAATCAAAATTTGAATTATTTAAATTTTTATTGCTTTTTACTTTCTAAAGGGAGTATCCATTCAGGTCCTGTACTTTAATATTATGACAATTTAGAATAAATGTTCATATTTTTCTGAAGATAAAAGGCATTCAGCCAAATCTAAACCGAAAAAATTTGGTATTTCTTGTGAGAGAAAGTAATCCTCCAGATGATTCAAGTCATCTCTTCATTTACCCAAAGATTTATGAAAAAACTAAGCAGAGCATTTCTTTTTCTGCATCAAAGCGTTCAAGGTATTCAATGTCGGTTAGGGATTCTTACTACAAAGCTGAGGGAAGCACATCATGCATTCTCGAGAAAAGACAGGAAGTTCCTTGAGATCTCTGTCATATTTTTTCAGTCAATAAATTAAGGAAGGGTTTAGGTAATTTGCAGAAAATGTGTAAGGTAAGATTAGCAGTGTGCGTGCACATGTGTGCAATGGTGTCTATGTTTTGGTGTTTAAATAGCATATATTAGACTTCATCTATTAATTTTTAAAGGAATGATAGCCTTGATTATGCTAACCAAGTGGAAATACCTTTTCATTTAGTCACGGTAATTTGAATGTTTAAAGGAGAAGATACTTAAAATAAATAAGTAGATAATTCTGGTAAAATGAAGAGAAAGAATTGAGTTCACACTAGTTGTAATGTGGTCTCTCAGTAGACTAGGTTGTCCTAGCAGTGGACAGAGAACCTCCATATCTCCTGTCAGTCCCCAGGCTCAGTCATTCATCCCTGACCCATTTTCTGAGCTGACTTTCTCTTTCTCTCTTGCTCATCCTCCAATGACAGCTAATACTATTGCCTTTCTTATTTCTGGCTGCTACCACAGCCAACTCACTTAAATACTTTCACTCCCAAAGTCTATCTCTAATTTTCCTTCTTCCCATTCTGCCTAAAATAATCATTCAGGCCTTGTAGTTCAGGGTTCTTTTTATTAGTTCCTAAAGGAGAGGAAATAACAGGTACAGAAAATCCTAAAAAGTTACATCAGTAACTCATTGAACCAGAAAAAATTTACAGCTTCTTTCTAGATCTGCATTGTCCTACATGATAGCCACTACCCATGAGTGGTTATTAAAATGTAAATTTAAATGAATTAAAATTAAATTAAATTAAAAATTCAATTCCTTGATCTCACTAACCATATTTTGTTTATTCAATAGGAACAGAGTGGCTAAGATAATGGACAGCACAGGATATTTCCATCATCACAGAAAGTTCTAATGGGCAGATCACTGTTCTAGACCCCCTTCTCTGAAGGAGAAGCCTAAGCATATCTATTCTATCACTATTACATATCTAAAATTTTCAAAAATTCCTTATGTTGATTATGTGAACATTAAAAAAGAACAGAGTAATTGTTCTTAGAACACATCCATGTACTTTAATCAGCTTCTTAGTCATGTTTGTTTCTAATAGTGTATAACTGTTATTTTTCTGAACAATATACATTTTCAGTACAATTTCATAAAATTTCCTGTAATATTCCCCAAAGTTGCATTTTATTGTTAGTAAATTTAAAATTGTTGACACCTTCAACTGAATTTCCTCTGTGGACAATAATATTCTAAATTGAGAAAATACACTGTGTACAGGGCTGAGGTACATGGAGCTCAAAGTAAATCTGGCTGAATGGAGGATATTCTCATTCTATTTTCTTTAATTAAAATGTATAAATATTTCAGCCCAATATTTTCACAACTACTGTCTTTTTTCCTTTATTCAGGGTACTTCTGTTTGATAATTATTTTTATAGGACAAAACTCATCAAGTATGCTGTCTCTGTTTATTATCAAATGCTGTATTTTGAAAAAAATGCAACCAAAATTTAAAGAGCACATTTATAAAAGAACATAATACCATCACAAGACACACAGGTGGATTTACAAAGTGATTCTCTGAAGGCGCAACATTTTCTAAATGCCAGTTGATGATGGATAATGAAGACAGAAAATGTGTACGACCAAGCTAAAACATCTTTTTGTATTCACCATCAGTTTTGCACAAAAATTTTGTAGTTCAGTTATTCTGTGCATATATAAAAATATTTGTAAATCTTAACTACAACTTCTGTTTTGATTTGTAGAGTACTGAAGATTGAGCACAAAATTATAAATTATATGTGAGTACAACAAATTCCAGATACATTTCTGCTCCATACTTTTCTAATTTAGTAAGAACATAGCCATTCTGTGATGCTGTCTCACCAAAATATGTATTTCTATTGTCAGTACAAAAACCAAACATTCTATCTTCAGTATCAAACTTCTGAACTGTATTTACAATTCACAATAATGTCAGATGTTTCAAATTCACACAGTGAACTCCCAAAATCTTTATTCTGACATCATGAATTTGATGGAATAAATGAACCATTATTGGTATTAGCTCGGTTAATTTTCATTTGAAACATCTGATGCCACAGATATAAAACAGACATCATTTATCTGTTTGCAAGTTTCTTCCTCTATTAACAGAGCCAACACATTGACAGTTATCACTTCATTTTTTCTTACATGCACAAGGAAACTTCAGATTAAAAATAATAGAAATTAATTTAGAACAATAGACATATGCTCCAAAGAAGAGTCATACTTCACAGAATGGTGTGTAAATCAACTTTTCTGCAGCTGTACATACTAAATTTTCTTTAGATACAGTCTTCAAAAAATAACTACTACCTTTTTTTAAAAAAACTGTGCTTTAGGTGAAAATTTACAGCTCAAGTTAATTTCTCAATCAAAAATTTATACACATACTATTTTGTGACATTAGTTGCAATCCCCACAATGTGACAGCACACTCCCCCTTTCCACCCCAGGTTCCCTGTGTCTATTCGACCAGTTCCTGTCCCTTCCTGTCTTCTCATCCTGCTTTTGGACAGGAGCTGCCTATTTGGTCTCATGTATCTGTTTGAACTAAGAAGCACGTTCCTCACGTGTGTTATTTTTTGCCTTATAGTCCTGCCTAATCTTTGTCTGAAGAGGGGGCTTCAGGAATGTTTTCAGTTCTGGGTTAACAGTGCATCCAGGGGCCATAGTCTCAGGGGTTCCTCCAGTCTCTGTCAGACCATTAGGGCTGGTCTTTTTAGGTGAATTTGAATTCTGTTCTACATATTTCTCCTGCTCTATCTGGGACTCTCTGTTGTGTTCCCTGTCAGGGCGGTCATTGGTGGTAGCCAAGCACCATCTAGTTCTTCTGTTCTCAGGCTGGTGGAGTCTCTGGTTATTTGGTCCTTTAGTCCTTTGGGCTAGTACTTTCCTTGTGTCTTTGGTTATCTCTATTCTCCTTTGCTCTGAGTGGGATGGGACAAATTGATGCATCTTAAATGGCCACTCACAAGCTTTTAAGACCCTAGATGCCACTCACCAAAGTGAGACGAAGAACATTTTCTTAATAAACTATGTTATGCCAATTGACCTAGATGTCCCCTGAAACTATGGTCCCCAGGCCCCAGCCCCAGCTAGTGTGTCCCTCAGAGTGTTTGGATGTGTCCAGGAAACATCTTTGCTTTTGCTTTGGTCTACTTATGCTGACTTCCCCTGTATTGTGTTGTCCTTCCCTTCACCAAAATTGATCTTTGTCTACTATCTAGTTAGTGATTTCCCCTCCCCATCCTCCCCACCTCGTAACCATCAAAGAATGTTTTTTTCTGTATTTAAACCTTTTCTTGAGTTCTTATAATAGTGATCTCATACAATATTTGTCCTTTTGTGACTGACTCATTTCACTCAGCATAATGCCTTCCAGATTCATCCATGTTATGAGGTGTTTCATGGATTCATCATTGTTCTTTATTGTTGCATAGTATTCCATTGTATGTACCATAATTTGTATCCATTCATCTGTTGATGGGCATTTAGGTTGTTTCTATCTTTTTGCTGTTGTGAACAGTGCTGCAGTGAACACAGGTGTGTATATGTCTATTTGTTAGAAGGCTCTTATTTTCTTGGGTATATTCCTAGGAGTGGGATTGCTGGATCGTACAATATTTCTACCTCCAGCTATTTAAGGAAGCACCATATCATCTTCCAAAATGGTTGTACCATTTTACATTCCCACCAGCAGTGCATAAGAATTCCAATCTCTCCACAACCCTGCCGACATTTGTTATTTTGTGTTTTTTTGGGTTAGTGCCAGCCTTGTTGGGGTGAGATGGTATCTCGTTGTAGTTTTGATTTACATTTCTCTAATGGCTAACTATCACAAACATTTCCTCATGTGTCTGTTAGCCACCTGAATGTCTTCTTTGGTGAAGTGTCTGTTCATAACTTTTACCCATTTTTTAATTGGATTATTTGTCTTTTTGTTGTTGAGATGTTGCAGTATCTTGTAGATTTTAGAGATTAGACCCTTATGGGATATGTTGTAGCCAAAAAAATTTTCCCAGTCTGTAAGTTCTCTTGTAACTCTTTTGGTGAAATCTTTTGATGAGCGTAAGTGTTTGATTTTTAGGAATTCCCAGTTATCTAGTTTCTCTTCTGGTGTTTGTGCATTGTTAGTTTTGTATACTGTTTATGCCATGTATTAGGGCCCCTAAATTGTCTCTATTTTTTCTTCCATGATCTTTATAATTTTAAATTTTATATTTAGGTCTTTGATCCGTTTTGAGTTAGTTTTTGCGTATGGTGTGATGTATGGGTCATGTTTCATTTTTTTACAGATGGATATCCAGTTATGCCAGGACCCATTTGTTAAAGAGACTGTCTTTTCCCCATTTAACAGACTTTGAACCTTTGTCAAATGTTAGCTGCTCATAGATGGATGGATTTACATCTGGGTTCTCAATTCTGTTCCATTAGTCTATGTGTCTGTTGTTTATACCAGTACCAGGCTGTTTTGACTACCATGGCAGTATAATAGTTTCTAAAATCAGGTAGTGTAAGACCTCCCACTTTGTTCTTCTTCTTTAGTAATGCTTTACTTATTCAGGGTCTCTACCATTTCCATATAAAGTTGGTGATTTGTTTCTCCATTTCATTAAAAAAATGCCGTTGGAATTTGGATGGGTATTGCATTGTATGTGTAGATCCCTTTGGATAAAACTGACATTTGCACAATATTGAGTCTTCCTATCCATGAGCATGCTTTGTTTTGTTCTTGTATTGTTTTCCTGAATTCCTCTATTGCTTTGTCTGTGTGTTCCTTGGCTTGGTCTGAGTTTTGTCTGATCTCCTCCTGATATCTTGGACAGCTCTGTATATTAATCTTTTGAATTCTTTCTCAAGTAGTTCCATTACCTTATCTTCCTCCAAAAGATTTCCTGGTACTTTATTTTGGTCACTTGCTGGAGCCATCTTGACCTGCTTCTTTATGTGATTTGATACTGACTGTTGTCTCTGAGGCATTTATATTTTATTTATTTATTGTATGTTTATTTACTGTGTCCTTTTTGTTTCATTTTGTTTTTGTATGCCTTAGTAGGCTGGACGTGTGAGCTACTTTGGTTTTTGGCATCCTTGAGGCTCTCAAGTCTTGTCTCCAGGTGATCAGAGCAGCTACTACGTGTATGAGCCCAGGAATCTGTTCACTTTTCTTGTGAGGATGTGGCACAAGTGTCTAGGTCGTTGGTCACAGAGTATATGGTGCAGACTCTCACCTACAGTCTTAGACAGGCAGGGCTGTGTAGGGGTATTTGGAGCAGGCACAGCAATCTGGCTGCAGTAGGGGACTATGCGTGGAGCAAGGCAGGCAACTGACAGCTGCCCCCAGATGCCTGGGTGGAGGGCATGTCCCTGTCCCCTAGAGCACGTATTGGGGTGGGAGTATTGCAACTGGTCCTTGGGCACCTGGTGCTATTTGCTGGAAGGTCTGGGAGGCACTACTTATTCTCAGACCCCTGTCATGGGTGGCTAGATGGAGTGAGTGCTACCACCAGCCCTCAGGCCCCTGGTGTGGGTGGGTGAGGCCCCTGTTTAGGGGACAGGGTGGTGTCAAATGTCACAAAACTGCATCTCCCCGTTGGCTGCTGCAGTTGAAAATGAGCTTCAGGTATATGCCCTGCTGTTTTATGCTAATGAGAGCATAAGGTGTTGAATTGGTCCATACAGGTCTGGGCAGGGGTGAAGGGCGCTGCAAGTCCGTGGACCCCTTATGCCAGTTGCTGGGTGAAGTGGCTGTGAGACCAGTGTGGAAGCTGAGAGCCCTGAGTTTCCAGCTTAGGGGGTGTGGTGTTTTTAATACTGCAAGACTGGTGTTGGAGCAGAGCCGGGTAGAGGGTGGGTCAGGGGAAGGAAGCACTTCTCTGCTGTGAAACGCTGGGAAGGGGAGGAGCTATTTTACCCTGGCATGGTAGCTTAGAAGCTTGCACTTTACTTTTGCTGGTCCAGCGCCACTCCCACCTGCCTCCCGAAGTGTGAAGTGTGCGTAGACTCACCGCCACCTGGCCACACCCGATTTGGTGAGACTTATCCCTAAACCCTGCTGCTGGCCTCAGCCTGCGCGCTGCACAGACCTAGCCAGCAGGGTGCTGGTAAACTCGTGACTCGTACTTCTCCACTGCTTTTGAATTTCTCTCCTTCCCCCTGCTGCTCGGTCTGATTCTTCAGCTTTGTCTTTGATGATTAGGGTTCCTAGATTGTCATATATAATCAATTCACTTGTTTTTTCAGGCCTTTGTAGTAAGAGGGACGACAAGAAGAGTCTGACTCTTCCGCCATCTTGGCCCCACCATCACTACTACCTTTTAAAGTAGATTTTGATACTTCTTCAGAAAATTTGTGTCTCCTATTTTCAAGTAATCAAGGATGTCACCATTGCTTCCGTGTTAAATGAGAAACTTGAAAATTATTTTGTTCAGATTACACGTTCACCACTGATTTTCTTGAGAAATGAGATTCAATTCTTAGTTTTTCATTAAACGTGTGCTTTCAAAAAGAAAATAGGGGAATATGGAACTCCAGAAACCCACCCCTCCATAAAAACAGTTTTAAAAAAATCCTGGCAAAAACAGTCAGAATCAACTCTTTCAAAATTCTGGAAACTAACCAAAAGCTTTCAGCAACGTAGGGAGCACTTATTCAATGACTTAAATAACTGAATCT
>NW_004443965.1:16560295-16565488 GCF_000243295.1 Trichechus manatus latirostris
CCACCCCCCACCATCCCAAGCTCACCAATAGCCTTTAAAATAGCAGCCTGCATTCCCAGTACCAGTAGAAGGAGGGAGCAGAACAAAGTCCATTCTCATATTGTCTTAGTTCATCTGTCTGGTGGCTTGCTAGAAGACCTGCGCGAATGGCTTGACTTTGTCTCACCTGACTGAAACTAATACCTTGTGCTGGTGACCTTTACAAGCAAATGTTTTAGTAGCTGCTGCCTGAGGCAATAGCTAACAGTTGGGGCAAACAGTGTTGTTGTTGTTAGGTGCCATCAAGTCAATTTCAATTCACAGCAACAGAGTAGAACTGCCCCATAGGGTTTTCTAGGCTGTAATCTTTACATGGGAGCATATTGCCAGGTCTTTCTCCTGCAGAGCCACTGGGTGGGTTCAAACCATCAACCTTTCGGTTAACAGCTGATTGCTTAACCATTATATCACTAGAGCCAAAAAGCTTGAGAAGAAAGGCTGGGGAGTGAGATGATTCAGGGAATAAGGGCTTTGAAAATCTCCAACATTTTCTGGGACTCTAGAAGGCCGTGTATATATCCAGCGCTGGTGCATATCAGGAAAGACCTGAGAAGACCCTAAGCTCTCACCTCTGGTTGACTTGTAGGCTTTGCAAAAATAGAAAATAAAGGATAAGGCAGGGTTGTAAACTTTCTAGATGAGGGATTATAAGAGAATGCCATTAATAATTGTATATCAAGAAATCAGATAACCTAAACAAAATGGAAAATGCCTAGAAACACACAAACTACCAAAACCAACCCAAGAAGAAATAGATAATTTGAAATACTAGTAAGGAGGTTGAGCTAGTAATGAAAAACTTCCAACAAAGAAAAACCTAGGAGCAGATAGCTTCACTGGTGACTTCCACCAAAATTTGAAGAAGAATTAACACCACTCCTTCTGAAACTCTTGCAAAAAAAAAAAAAAAAAAAGGTGAGGGGAGAAATACTTCCTAATTTACTGTATGAGGCTAGCATTACCCTGATACCAAAGACATCACAAGAAAGAAGACTACCGACCAATAGCTCTTATGAGTATAGAAGCAAAAATCCTTCACAAAATACTAGCAGCAGCATATTAAAAGAATTACACATCATGACCAAATAGAATTTACTCCAGGGCTGCAAGGTGGGTTGGACATACAAAAATCAGTCAATGTAATACACCATGTTAATAAAGGACAAAAACCACATGATCATTTCAATAGACACAGATGGTGGTGGTGCTTGCACAGCATTGTGAATATACTAAAAAACACTGAATTGTATACTTCCAAATGGTTAAAATGCTGGATTTTATGTTAACGAGAATTTTATCTAAATAATAATATATAAATAAAAGCTTTCTTTTGTGAAAAATAAAAGAAGTGTTACCAAATAATAAAATAAATCAGTGTTGGTGTTCACCATATGACAAATGACGGAACAGCTGCTGCAAACAGCCCTGACAGTCATCTGTCTCTGCTATGGCAGGACTGCTTAGCCTCTCTTTTCCAGACATATCCCACGTACGAACTTATAATGTCCAACTGACCCTTGTGACAGGTGGCATGGAGGACTCCCTCCTTTTGCAGTCTGTGACACAGACGCTGTCACCACCACCTGGCACACCAGTGTCGATCACTTCTCTCACCACCACCCTGAGGATGGCAGGAGCAAGCTGCCCTTCACGACTTGTGTTCCCGTGCACTTGGTTTTACGGTGAATGTCCTGCTTGCTGTCCTTAGAAGGGAAGTTTTGGTGACACAGCATCTAAAAAAGATCTGGAATAGACAGACAGGCTATTGCTGGTCACCCTTTATATTTAACTATGGGCTAAAATGAGAAATCTCTTCAGTGCACATGTATCTCACATACTAAATGAGACTGTGGCAGAAGGTGGAAATGCAAAGTGGAAGTCTACCAAACCCATGCTGACTTATTTTAATGTTATTGTTAATAATGATACTTTGTTAAGAAACAAACAAAAAATCTGGGACAAATGCAAAATAACATAGGAAGTCAGAGAAAGAGGTAAATCTGGACCACCCCAGTCAAGTCAGGACCATTGATCATCATGTGAAATCTGATGCAAGCCATTGCCGGATGAGTGTCCAATGCCTGGGACAGAAATTAAGTTCTACAGACGTCAGAGGGGGAGGTCACATCTGGCCTCATACAGGGTCATGTTTTGAGCTGGGCCTCAAATGACAGGTGTAATATTAACAGGTAGAGACACGGAGAAAAGACAATCTGGGAGGAATGGAAAAGGGGCAGAAAAGCAAAAGGTGGTTTAGAAGGGAATGAACAGAACAGAAGGTTCCCACCTAGTTCATACGTTATTGAATATTTATGTCAGCAGTGCTTTAACTCGATTACCTGTATTTCCCATATTTTCAGGCTGTCTTTATACAAATTATACCTAGATCTTTGTTCACATTAGCTCACTTCCAGCATAGTGCCTCTTTTTCATAATGATAAGGAGAAAATGATAAACAGTAATAAAAAGAATTAAACACCTTGCAAAAGCAAAGGCACCTTCTCAGTTTTGATCTCCTACATCTAGTAAGGGAGTCCCTGGGTGGTGCAAACAATTAACACTCTCAGCTGCTAACAGACAGGTTGGAGGTTCAAGTCCACCTGGAGGTGCCTCAGAAGAAAGGCCTGGCAATCTACTTATGAAAAACCAGCCATTGAAAACCCTATAGTTTCAATTCTACTCTGACACACATGGGGTTGCCACAAGTCAGAGTCAACTTGACAGTAACTGGTGCTGGTACCGGTATATCTAGTAAACATCTAAAGTTTCCTAAAATACATGAATAACCATCACTGGTATGGGTAAGCTTTATAACTCTTGCTAAAACATAGAGGTTTATTTTTAAGAGAATTTCGTTAGGTTTAATCAAAGATTTAGCACCCAGATGAAATACACATAATAGTACTGAGAGAAGCTCAAGACTTCATTTATTTTATGTACTTTTCCACTCTGCCCAAGCTGGAAGCTGCTTCTGGCTTTCTAAACTATCACACAGAGCCACGACTCCATTCTGGAGGGCACTAAGCACTATGAGACTTTCGTCTTCATCAGCCCTGCAGATTTCTCCAGAGCTGTTGCTGCCATGGTGAAAACAAGTAAGTAACCATTCTGTTTACCAAATACATTTGACCGCTTGCGTTTTCAACCTGCAGAAGTCTTAAGTCCTAACTGCTGTAGTCTGGCATTTCCAAAATTTTGCCTGAGATGTGTGCAAACAACCAATGTTTTTTAGTCTGGGTAAATATAATTCAGTTTCCAGGATAGGAATAGTCACACAAAGTCTAAATAACACAGACACCCCTTAATTCATTTTATATCTTCTAAATTATCTCCTGTCCTCAGCCTATTGGGATGAGGTCTGTGAGAAGGACAGTTTCCTGCAGAAATGAAATCGTTTTAGCAAGCACCACATTCACAGGCAAAAATGCATTTGACATAAGAGTGCCGCTTGTTTGCATTTCAGGTGGCTGTTTGCATTCCTTGCAGCAGGGAATTACTGAAGATCCAAAGCTTAATTTTTTTTATCTACTATTGGATTGATGGAGTGAACACACTAATCAGACTTTCATGGAGATTACAAATCGTGGGAAGATAAATTTAGAATATAGGAATGAGCTTCATAATTTGAAAATCTGAGCTGAAATCAGTACTATAAAATTAGGCACCGATAACAAAATGTTTCAAGTATGGAAAAAAACGGAAGAACTATATGCCATGTCTATAGCCTCAAAACACCCACTCACTTAAGCCGTTTCTAAGGGAGAAAGTTTCTATTAAGTCAGTTGCTTGTATTTCCATAGGTCAGAGCATGAACTAGAGATTCCAGTCCTAGCAAAGAGATAAGACTTGGACTCATTGTCAGGAAAATTCAGAGGTGTCAGTGATGAAGCTCAAAAATGAAAAGACAAATATTCATTATAAAAGTTAGAAATCGCCTATATTAAACAGTATCAAGCTTCATATTTAACCCTGGACACTTGGGACTTCACGTCAGACTTCTGCCTCAGGTAGTAGTAGTAGGTAGCTGGCTAGAGGGGATCAGAAACCAGTCAGCTGAGAGAACAACTTGTTTGGTTTTAAGAAAAATTTAATTTAAAAATTAGCTTTATGAGAAAGGATCATGAAGAGTTGAGCAGTTCCTCCCAGGAGAAGACAAGATGGTTGTTTGTAAGAACAGGACTTGTTATTCTCAAAGATCAACAAGAATGTAACCTGAAATTATGCACAAGGTCACAGCTGCAGCTGGCGTTGGGCTGAGTCACTGAGCTGCCTTGAGTCAGAGTGGGGACGAGAGTGAAGCACTGTAGACTGTGCCCTGAGTGAAAACTCTTGCCAATTGAGAGGGCACAGGTTTAAATGTGGTATTTCTTGAAAGAGGGAGTGGATGTTTTTCCCAATAGTTAAATCCAAAAGAAACATTACCTTTTATCATCCCAGGTATATTGGGCACCTAGTCCTCTCTGCTAAAGTGTTTCTCCTCCTTTCTTCTGTGCATTGTTTGGAGCACAGGGCAAAGACTCAACGCCTCTTGTTTAAGGTGGGTGGGCGTGTAAAAAGAGAGGGTAGCGGTAGGGAAGGTAGTGGGGTTTGAGAATGCCTAACGGCAGGGACATCCCACAGTATAAGGAAGGATTGAAAGAAATACTGCTGGAACCCTTCTTCCAATGAAAGGAGGATTCATTTGATGCCATGAACCTTGAAGGGGCTGTTTAGTTCCTGCAGTTTTGTTAAAGCTAAGCAGAATCTGGCTCCCTTTGGTATGGAGAGTCAGGCCTAAAAAAAGTCTCATCATTTTTGTGCATTGTCAGAGCCGGTTTTTCAGTTTTGCATTAGAAATAGGGAGAATTTAAGCTGCAATTAAACCTTTCAAACTCTTCTGCCTGGACACTTGGAGACCCATTTCTTTTTTTTTTTAATTGTTGTAGTTTAAATGAAGTTTACATTTCAAGTTAGTCTCCCATACAAAATGTTATACATACATCGTTATGTGACCCTAATTGCTCACCCCATTCTGCAACAGCACATTCCTCCTTTCCACCCCCGATCCCCATGTCCGTTCAACCAGCTCCTAACCCTCTCTGCCTTCCCATCTCACCTCTGGACAGAAGCTGCCCCTTTGGTCTCTTGTATCTACTTGAGCTAAGAGGCACACTC
>NW_004443965.1:16565588-16587394 GCF_000243295.1 Trichechus manatus latirostris
GTTCCTCCAGTCTCAGTCAGACCATTAAGTCTGGTCTTCTTACTAGAATTTGAGTTCTGCACCCCACCTTTCTCCTGCTCCATCAGAAAGTCTCTGTTGTATTCCCTGTCAGGGCAGTTATTGGTGGTAGCTGGTGGTGACCCATTTCTAATGAAGGCCACTAGACTTAAAGCCATCTCTCTCTCTGGTTTGCAGTTGTGACTGTGGATGAATTGGAGTCAGAGACATACATCTGCCACAGCCCCTATTAATACTGAACACCTTTTTCTTACAGAAACTGGCCAGCGAAGATACTCATTCTCTCCTGTGCTGTTTGCTCCACACTGATACGCAGAGCAGCCCATCTTGAGCAAGGCACAGCAATTTAAAAAGGTGAGTTTACATAGGCATAAACGCAAATTAGCCATATGTTGAAGAGGCTTTGTTGCTTATTCCCGAGCCAGATGCTTCTATCCCCTACATTACATTTGCAATCAATCATTTATAGCTCTTTTTCCTGATCCAACGTCAATTTAATAAAAGAATTGTGCCTCCTTTTTCCTTCATGACCATGAAAGCTCTCGTGGCCAAATAACATCACTATTTCATCTCAGAAAGGTTCCCCTAGGAATTAATTACTTTGAAATCAAAGTATCCCTGAACTCACAGCCCCTTTTAAAGACATCATTGGCACTTCCTCCCAACAGATTATCTTCCATAATTGAATCTTATTGTCACAATAATGTCACAGAGAAGAGTTAGAGTAATAAAAATGCACGGTTTACCATTACAAGTTAAACTGGATAATTACTCCATGCCAGTTTTCAAGTGATATTAGTAGTATTATTATTTTACACTGTAAAATGTATTAAAATGTCCAACTGTGGAATTAAGCCTGAGATTAAAATGTGGACATATCTAATTTATGATATTCTGCCTTGAGTGTAACATACTTCATCACCATTGTACAAGTGTACTCCTCACTTAAAAAAAAAATTAATACTAATTGAAATGTGTACTTGTATTGATCTTCTAAAAGTTTAGAGATACTGTTACCCAAACAAACAAGGTGACTCTAAAATAATGAGATGCATTCCACAAGCTGCTCAAGAATGTCTCCCATTATTTTGGTTTTTGTCTCTTAAGTCTTCCTTTCTCTGTGTTCTACCAAGGCATTGGCCTCTTTCAGTATTTCCTAGTGAAAACTCATCTCCTAGATTTTTCCCGGTGTTAATTATTTCTCTTCAGTTTAGGCATCAAACTTAATCACTTTCTGTAGTCTTTTGCCACCCCCACTGATTCTCTACCTCCTTGACCTGTACATTATATTTCAACTTTGCTCTTCACCCTAGATACATGTGTACATATCTTTTATCTTAGACAGTAAGCTCCTCAAAGGAAGGAAAAGAGTTTTGTGATTCTCTTTTTATAGCGCTCAAAACTAGGGCCTTTCTTCATAAATGCTTTGTGATCACGGTGATTGTATTAATCAGGGTTCGATAGCAGAAAACAAACTATTCTAGCTATACTAAGTAGAAACTGATTTCATAGAGGGACATCTTGTTGTTATAGGAGCTGGTGGCACAGTGGTTAAGAGCTTGGCTGTTAACCAAAAGGTCAGTAGTTCAAATCCACCAGATGCTCTTTGGAAACCCTATGGGGCAGTTCTACTCTGTCCTATAGGGTCGCTGAGTCAGAATTGACTCGATGGCAACGGGTTTGGTTTATCTTGTTGTTGTCGTTAGCTGCCATGGAGTCAGCCCTAACTCATAGCAACCCCTTGCACAATGGGATCAAACCATTGTGATCCACAGGACTTTCATTGGTTGATTTTCAGAAGTAGATTGCCAGACCTTTCTTCCTAACCCATCTTAATCTAGAAGCTCTGTTGAAACCTGTTCAGCATCATAGCAATGGGCAAGCCTCCACTGACAAATATGGTGGCTGCACGTGAGATGCATTGGCTGGGAATCAAACCCATGTCTCCTGGATGAAAGGCAAGAATTCTATGACTGAACCACCACTATTGAATGATCAGTGTTTCCTTTCCTAACTCCAGTATAGCAATTTTTCTAGAGCAGGAAGGCATCTAATGGATTCTGAACTGACATCCAGTGAGTTTTCCTTTAAGCACATGTCCTTCATTTTTTTATACAGCTGAGCTTTGCCTGAGAAGGTGAGAGTCAGTTGAGTTACTCAGAAGCAATCCAATTGTTCCTGAAGAAAATGGATGGAATTGAGTTGCTTGTTGATATCTTCAGGGACAACGGAATAGTGCCAGACGGAGTTGGGAGCAACTCAATTGCATTTGAAAATTCTTTCTCACTATTCAGTTGGGCTTAAAGTTTCTTATAACTCTATGGCATGCAACAATTTTCCTCTACATAAAAGCCAACCCAGGGGAGGCTGTTTTAAAAATATTTTGACCAGTAATGTTAATCTATTTTCTAGTCATCAAAAATAAATCTGAATATTCTTCTCATGGCTATAAAGAAAGCCAGAGAGTTTTCTCTATACAAACAGTTTTTTAAATAGGTGGGCCTGTAGCAGTAGTCTATGGGTGGTGCAAACAGTTAAGTGCTCAGCTACGAATCGAAAAGTTGGTGATTGGAACCCACCCAGAGGTGCCACAGAAGAAAGACCCGGAGTTCTATTTCCATAAGATCACAGCCATTGAAAACCCTGTGGAGTGTAGTTCTCTTCTGACACACATGGGGTTGCCATGAGTTGCAATTGATGGCAGCTGGTTTTCCTGGTGGCAATAGTGCCCAAAAGCATAAATATAGTTTGGGAATACAAATTGCAATGCTGAGTTTCCTCCAGAAGAAGAACGATGAACTTATACAATATTTGCTATGATGTTCTGTTTCCTGTAGACCAAATTATGGACATGGAATGTGCTGTTCAGGATTCCTCCTCAAATGCAGTTCAATACAGAGAATTTTACTGTGATATATCATGAGTCTGAGAATGAATTTGATATAACATGTATTAGGGTAAATTCACGTCAATGAATTTTCAATTCTTTTCTCTCACCTACTCTCACTTCTAAAGCCTCATGAGTTTCACTATGGCTTTTATTTCTATTGTTATTATTTCTGACTCCTTGAAGTTTGACAACAATTAACTAAATCCAAATAGGGAACTTTTAGGGGAATCATACTACCCTATTAAGAACCATAAGAGCCCGTCCTCACCAAAACAGTCGAACAGGCAGTTTGTTTTTGGTATTCAAGGTTGGCATCTTCACTTCTCAGTTGTTCCTCCTCATCTTTGTTAAATTTTCCTCTTAAATCCTTCACATATATTCAGCTATACAGAGCTGGCAATGACTTAAGATGCTATTCTACCTTGGATAGTTAATTTTGATAAGGATCAGGACCTTAAAAAAGTCATTAAACATCAGCAGTGGAATTTCAGACACCAGCCACTGAGGAGGCAAGCTTTGATGTGGTTCCAGTAATACTGTGTTTCTTGGTTTGTGTGTTGGTCGTATGGAGCGCTCAGTTGCGTACTTATGATTTGTGCACTTTATTTGATTATTATACTGCACTTAAACATTTCTTTCAAATTCAGGAGCGAGCTAAGGAGGGCTTTATTAATGTAGGGACAGAGTGGAGAAGTCAGATTTGATAGATGGAGATCAATAGGACTTAACGATTAATGGAATGTGAATAAGGGAGACAAGAGTCAGTGTTTGGGATGCCAGGCTGATAATGTTGGCATTAACCAAGACAGGGTTTATGAAGGAGGGATACTGAAGGAAAAGTAGATTTGGGAGAAAGATAATGGATTTTCTTTTTGGATATGTTGAGCTTGAGCCTTTGAGACAATAGACAGCTTGAAATGGTGGTTTGTATCTTGAAAGAGAAGAGGAGGCTGGAAATATATATAGATCATTGATGTGTCGGCAGTAAATGAAGCGATGTCGGTTGAAAATTAGCCGGAAGAAGGTATTCTTTGAGGAGAAGTGAGCAGAGGTTGTATCCCTGAAGGGCATCAATATATAAGAATGTGAATGTGTGTGTGTGTTTGTAATTATATATATGTATATACACACACATACAGGAAAAGGAAATGAAGTTGGATAATTTGGGTCAAATGAAGGAAACCAGATAGGGGTGATCAGTAGGACCAGGGAGAGCAGTTTCTTGGAAATCAACCATTCTGGCAATATCTCAAGATGTTTTGATGAGATACAATTCAGTAAAAAGTTCTCTTTCTCTCTGTCTATGCTTCTGGGCTGCCCTGATGCCACAGTCCGTGGAAGGGGTCGAAGGGAAGAAAGGGAAGAAAGAGGACTACTCATCAGGAAAGCTGGGTTCTATACCAAGGACGAGGCTGAGTCTTTGGGGGACCTCTTCTTACATTTATAACCTTCAGTTTCCTCATCTATCAAATGAGTAGGTTGAAATAGTTAATCTTCAAATAATGCAAAGAACACTCTCAGCTTTCTGTACTCTACATCTGCCACAACTGAGGAGCAGTGAATGAGATACAGGACATGGAGCCAGAGCTTGGAGATGAAGGAAATGCTTTAAGGCTACAATATAAACAAAATATTTAACGATCAATATATCATGGGTGCCCACCAATCAGAATGGGCCACCAAATCATCAGGAGAGATGTCGGGCATAAACTTCCTTTGAGGCCACCCCTGTGCATTCTGGCTGACTATACCACCCCCTTCCAACCCCTCGTTGATTACTATGGAGGGGCAGTATAAGGTAAAGCAAAAGAGGGTGGGTTCTAGATCCAGTCTTCCTGGGTTTTAATGCTGGTTTTGCCACATTTGAGCTGTGTCATCTTGGGATGTTTACTAAACTTCTCTGTGTCTCTGTTTCTTTATCTGCAGAATGAGGATAACTGCATTGACGCTGTTAAAAAGAAGTTAAAAAAATATAAAGTTTTTATAATAATGCCTGGCACGTGAAGAGCACTAATAAATATTATTATTACTTCTGAAAAAGGGCTTAGGTCTTGGGAAAAGCTGCCTTGATATACACACAGAACTGAGACTTGTTCCTTTAGTCATGTTGAATTCTCCAATGGGCAGGCAATGATGCATTCATGCAACCATGATCTTCTTTGGGAAAAACTCCTGAAATCAGTTAGCATCTTCAGTTCAACTAAACAAACTGTGGAAAAAATTGCAACTACTTCAGATACTTTAGATGATTTCAGTAAGGCAGGGGAGGACCTTTGAAAAGAAACCAAAAACTCATAGCAGACACATTTCATGGTTGGAACTCCAAGAATTTCAAAGACATTTGCTTTTTTGGAGCAAGGTTTCAGGAATTTGACAAAAATGTTATTTGAGAAGTGGATTTGGAAGGAAGAAACTATTTCTGGTACTATTTTTTCATCTCTGTATCTTGAAATGGACTTTTGCCTGAGCGCTTGCTTACATTGTTTACAATGCCCATATTTTGTGGGAAAATAAAAGGAGTTCTTAAATCACAAACAAAAGAAAAAATTGAAGAAGACATAAAATGTTTTCCATGGTTTTCAGAAAAATCTGCTCATTTATACCAGCTACTTCAATTTGTCAAAACCCGCAGAAGTAAAAGCTCTGAGAAACAGCAGTGATGTGCCAGCTTAAAGGTGGTCACTTTCAAATTGTAGAGAAATTAATTTAAAATTTCAAGGCTTCAACCCAAAAAAGGTGGGCAGATAGAGAGACAGAGACCCATATAGTGGGTTCACCACACTTAAAGTTGGGTGCCTCCAGTGTCACCTCACAAACAGGCCCTCCCTCATCACCCAACATAATATGATCCCCCTTGTTGTTCTCAAACTCCTTATTTTCTTATTCTTTAGAGCTCTTTTCTCTGCCAGAAATTATTAGATGGATTATTTGCTTTCTTGCTTATGGTCTATTTCTCCACTAGAATGTGACTCCATGAAAGCAGAGACTTGGTCTGTTTTGTCCTTTGTTGTATCCCCAGTTCCTAGAACACCTAGAATACAGGATGCTCAATTAATATGTGTTGAATGAATGAATCAATGAATCAATGAATGCAGTTGTTGTACTGACCATTTTGAGTAAACCTTTGGGTAAATTCAGTGTCATATATACATTATCAGTCAAATTGGTCACCTGATCTAATTGATAGAAATTTGACCAAATTAATTGGCCAAATCAATCAAAAATGATCAACCCAGGAATTTCATACAAAGAGGTTTAGTGTAGACTCATTCAGACTGTGACTGTAATTTTTGCAGAGAGAATTAAAAGTATCTTTCAGGTATACCTATTCAATACTTTTTTACTCTAATTGGTTACTTAGACATTCACAGCTAGTAACAGAAAAACAATATATTATATTGCAGAACAATTAAGGTGTTGAAGCAAAATGGTCGATCTAGATAAGTGCAAATCAAATCAAGGGCTTAGCTGTTATGGAGCAATTGACTTGCATGTGGTCAGTATATTGACTGTTCAATCAACAGACTGAGAGCTTGGACAGGGCTCATGATACTGGACCCCACTCCCTGCCCCCTTATTTTAAATTACTAAGAAAGACTCTCTAGAGTTTAAAAGGTGCTGATTCTTACCGAGTGCTTGAGAAGCATCTAGATATCGTTCATTCATTTGGGAAATGAGCCTTAAGAAAATATAGAAAAAAAAAGAGGAAAGACGGAAGGAGGAAGGGAGGGAAGACGGAAGACTGGTTGGCAGGTATTAAAACACACACCTACAAATGCCCACTCCTAAAACAAATCAAAACAAAATAAAACTCAATTCCCTAAAACTCAGGGCACTTAAAATGAAAATAAAATGGGGCCTTCAAAGTATATTCCTGGCAGGAACATATAAATCGAAGGACTAGGGCAATGTCTTGAGTGTTTTTATTAGGAAAAAATATAAACTATCTAGCAGCTGGCTCCATTGTTGGAAAACTTTTCTCAAAAATATATTTTACCAAAAGCACTGAGTTAGGTAAGTGAGCGTAGATCTTTTAACATGAAGAAAAGGTGAGCTATTTTATTTGCTTGATGTCAGCTCTCTGTGGTTATGAATGTAAAAACAGAGCAAAGCAAAAACCAAAAACGTTGCCATCACAGTGGTTAAGTGTTTGGCTGCTAACCAAAAGATCGGCAGTTCAAACCCACCAGCGGCTCTGCAGGAGAAAGATGTGGCAGTCTGCTTCCGTAAAGATTACAGCCTTGGAAACCCTATAGGGCTGTTCTACTCTGTCCTATAGGGTCGCTATTCCAAAGCAAAGCCTTCCCCAAAAGCCATGAGGGGGCTTTTGTTCATAACATAACAATGATGATGATTATGGTTCTTAATAGGGAGGAAAAATTTTTTGAGGAAAAAAAAGGTATTTTCTTTCAACAGTTACATTGTATAGAATCAATGCCAGCTCTATGCAGCATGCTGGAAAATATCAGCATCCAGGACCAAAACTAAAAGTTGGGGTGGGGAAGGGAGAATTGATTTGTGAATTGACCAGTTCAAATCATTCACTGTAGAGTGATGCAGGGCTGTGAGGGAGGGGGAGGGGAGTAAAAGTATTTTTATGCCATGAATGGAACTCCTTTCCATGTTTTATAAGTATTTGATGGATGAAAGAATTAATAAATTACCATTTCCATAATATATACCAGGCTCAGTGCTAAATATTTCACATAAATTATTTCATTTTAGCCTCACAACAATCCCAAGTGGTAGTAGATATTATCATTCCTGTTTTATAGATGGGGATGTTGAAGCTCAAGTTCAAATAGCCATTAAGAGGTAGAGCACGGTAAAGCCATGCTCCTATGCAGTAGCTGGCACCTTGAGATGACCTCTTGAGAAGGAGTCAAATTCTGGCCTCACATAAAGGATGGACCAACTGAACTCTGGAGTAAACCAGTCCTGCTGCACCCTTAAATCCCTTGCTCCCTGGAGAGGGCAAGGAGGGAACAAGAGAGAAGATAAAACCAAACCAAAAAACCCAAACTGGTTGCCACCAAGTCGATTCTGACCCACAGCAACCCTAGATGACAGAGTAGAACTGCTCTATAGGGTTTCCCAGGAGCAGCTGGTAGATTTGAACTATTGACCTTCTGGTTAGCAGCTGTATCACTTAACCAATGCACCACCAGGGCACTAGTCAATTTAGGTAGAACCGGAACACCATCTGGGCACAGGTGATACTTGTGCACTCAGTAAGGTGTTTTGTTTCATTTCCAAGTCATCTGTAGACATATTTTCATATTTGGGGCATTATGGTGGATTCAGGAGTCCCTGGGTGGCGCAAATGGTTAAGCGCTCAACTACCACATTTTTACGCAAATAATGGGCACTTTCTACATTTGTTTGCCAACCACTCCCTGCCCCTGCGAGGTATTTTCGTAAGCTCCGCTACTGTAAAACAAACAAACAAACAAACAAAAATTGGCATAACAGCGCTTACGAAAACACTTCATGGGGGGAGGGAGCAGTTGGCAAACAAACGTAAAAGGCATGCATTATTTGTGTAAATATATGGTACTAACCAAAAGGTTTGCGGTTCAAACCCCCAGAGGCACCTCAGAAGAAAGCCCTGGCAATCTGTTTCTGAAAGGTCACAGCTATGAAAACCCTATGGAGGGAACACAGTTCTACTCTGCAACACATGGGGTCGCCATGAGTCAGATTCAACTGGACAGCAATTGGTATGGTGGATTCAAATCTACCAAGAGAGGTAATAGTCAATTCTAACTTTTAACAATATTTATTTGGAAACTGGTAGAAAAAGGGAAATTGAGGTGGTCACGCTGGGATTACATAGTGGATTACATCTAGCTTTATTTGGTCAGATTAACTACCAAACAACTTGGAAATCAGAATATTGAGTATGGTGTCAAGGACAGTGGGAGACTATCCCAGATACAAAGTATGGACTTTGAAGAAAGAAGAGTGGAGGGGCCTAAAAAGGGAATGTATGACTAAAACCACAAATGAGACCAGAGCGACCAGACGTGCCAGCCTCAGGGGCATGGTCCATGTGAGGGGCAAATCATTACACTGAGGGCCGTTTGGAGAATCCTGAACCCTGTCTGCCATTTCATCTCTTTACATGAAAATGAAAGATGATTTGGCAGGAAACAAACATAAAACCCCTCTTCTAAGTCTCTTCGTGCATTTGGATTTGTGCAGCCCTGCCCTAGCTGCTTATAAATGATTTCTGAGTCCACAGCCTTGTCACAAGCAATGTGAGTCCATAACTCTGTAATGCATGCAGCAAGGTAACAAATGAAAATCAAATGGGAAAAGGCAGGACAACTCCATGCTGGTTGTCAAGAGACAGGGGAAGCAAAAACATAACCTTATAATGAAGTGATTGAAAGATTGTTAAGACATCCCATGTACAAGATAAATCATCGTCTCAACAACATGATTGCCTGATTCCCTGGCAGACAATACCACCAGCTGAACTTCTCCTTTTCTGAATAAAGCAATCTTGCCCTAAGACAAGAACAATTTCCCTGCATATTGCAGAGGAAGTTGAGAAGTGGCACTTTGGATAAGGAATTGGAAGTGCCTGTCAGACTCGTGCTTCCAGCCTGCCAGCTTTCCGGGGCTCTGGACACCCACCGGGAGAATTCTTTCTTGTTGTTCCAACTAATCCAGCCCCCTACACTGGCAGTGGGGATGTGAACCTGCCTGGAACTCACCCACCAAAGCACTGGCTATTCTTAGGACAAAAAAGAAGATCTAGTGCATCTGGTGGAGTGGTTCCGTTTTTTACTTTTTCTGTCCAGAAGCCCAGCCACACACTACTGGCTGGGTTGGTGATTTGGAATTCTCTCTCTAGAAATGCAAATGACAGGGTCCTAGCAGGTAAGTGGAGTTTGACCGATGGAGAAATTGAGCGTGCATTTCAAGCAGACCATTGCCTTTGACTACTTCAGGGAAATGCTGTAATGAGGAGAGGTTTTTAAAATCCAAGAGGAGAGCTGGTCATTAAGCCTAATGACTTGCTGAATGCCATACAAGACATTCACAGACTTTGGCAGTAATTGTATTATTACTTATACATTTCCACAATAAGGACTTATTTCCAAGGGAACTCAAATTGTTTTATAAACGCAAGTTCCTTGATCCTTAGAGCATCCTTAAGCTACAGATTGGGGATTAGTTCTAGTAGCTCTCTTTAGAGATGGAGAAAACGAAGGTCTAGAGAGATGAAACTTCCAGTTTCTGGTTACTGAACAAATAAAGGAGTAAAATGGGGATGGAACACAAGTCCTCGACTTCTAATCCAGGACTATTTCCATTACGGTAGTATAAAGGAGAGATGCACAAAAAATGTCTCCTTGTGGCTATAAAATGTGATCTTAAAGATGAGGATGAGATGATGAGGGTGAGGGTTGGGGGTATGAAGTCAACAGCCTTGAGCAGCTAGTCTTTGGTGTTCTTGCTACTGCGCACCCCTGGGCCCTAGAGTCATTGAGGCAGGAAGGGGCTGGGGTGCAGGCCATGGGGGGATGCCTGGAATTTCTGAAAGGCCTTCACTGCAGCCTGGGAGTAAGTGTCACAGTTGAAATCCCAGAAATCTCTTCCCCTATCTCTTTTCTGGGTTAACTTGGGGAAAGGGTGGCCAGAGCAGACTTACCTCTGGTCCAACCGTCTTAAGAAGGTCAGGTGGTGCAGTGTGAAGCTCATTGCTTGCAGGTAGGAGACCAAGCCCTTGCTTATGAGGCAAATCATTTACCTCCTGCCTGGAGGGAGCCAGAGCCTGAAGCAGCCCCTAACCTTCCTAGTGTGTAGGGTCTTACTCCTAAAGTATAGTCCATGGACCAACACCACCAGCATCGCCTGGGGGCCTGTTAGAAATACAGACTCCTAGGCCCTACCCAGAACTATGAAATCAGTTTCTGCTATTAAGATTTCTGGGTGATCTGTATGCACATTATAGTCTGAGACTCACTTTGTGCAGCAGTTAAGTGTAGAGGCTGGATACCTAGCACCCTACTTAAACCACCTGTGTAACCCCAGGCAAGTTACTTAACCTCCATTCACTCATCTGTGAAATTGGGGACAATACAAGTGTCTACACCAGGGGATTATTATGAGGATTAAATGAGAGAATCCAATGTATTAAGGACTAAAAGAGACAATTCACACAGCATACTATGAAGAATGCCTAGCAGGCGGCAAGTGTTCAATGCATCTGATCTTTAGGTGCCCCCTTGCAGTGAATCCGAATGTGCCTTTACATGGTAAGCTATTTGGGTGATAACACACTGATTTGCTCTGGGGCCCCCATTTCCTCAAGGATGCCCTCCCTTTCATACCCCGCATATTGTTGTGTATCCTTCCTCTCAATCAACCCCCTGCCAACCTCTCAAACCCCAAATTTTGTTTGGGGGGACAGTTTCCATGTCAGGGATGACTGTGGGGGCACAAGACCCTCCAAGAGCTTGAGTCAGCCCCTGTCCCATGGCTTAGCTATAATCTCAGCTCCCACCAGGACCGTTTCAGGAAAAAGCTGTACGTAGAACAGAGGGACAGCCCTGCCACCCAGCGCTCCTTGGCAGAGCCACCCTCAAAGCCTGGTATTGTTAGGAGGGTTTGGAGGCTAAACTGGTGTGTGACGAGAGAGGGACATAATGGGATGACACAGGCCACCTGCTGTTCCAGTGACCTTTATTTAGCACACAGAGGTTTTGTATAAAAACACACCGGCTACCAGAATGAATTCTGCCAAGCAGGTAAAGGCCAATCCAGATTGGGCTATTCATAAAAGATTGCCCTTTCTTTAACTACCAGGGAGAGGTTTATAGAAAAAGGCCTGCTTTCATCCATAAATCCAGAATTTATAAAGGTTCTCAACAGGTATCAATTATGTAGTGGAGCGCGGGCCCGTTCCCCATTTGGCCCTGCTCCAAAACAGAAGAGAAGGAAACAAAGAAGACAGCCCCCTTGGCCCCTTTCCAATTGGAAGGCATCACATCTCAAAATTTCAAGTTAATCTGCCAGTGAGAACATGTATTCCAGACTCCATGATTAGAATTTCTGAACATGATATTGAAACTATGGTATTTTTTTTTTCCTTCCTTCAGACCATGGGAAAAGGAGCAGAACTTTCAGCATGCAGACCTGAAATCAGCTGCCATCAATGAAAAGAGAAACAGACTTTATTAAGCAGTTAACCATCTGCTTACCAGACCACCACCTGGGAATATGAACCTTCAGAGCTGACAGTCTATGTTTTTAAACAGGTGAGATCTGGAGCATGATTGACTCCTCCCCAAATCACAAACCAGTCAGTTATGGAGGTGCTGCTGTAGGATTGCTAATGCCAGTGCAGGCCCTTCCCTTCTACCACGCCGTTCCTCAGGTCTCTTCCTCTCTCCGCAGTCCGTGTTTTACCCTGGCCTCTGGAAATACACTGATAGTATAAATAACTGAGTGGGCTCAAATGCTGCCATGGAAAGTCCACTCTAGGTTTAAAATTCAGGCCCCCCTCACCCCTGAGCCTTCTTTGGAATGTGGGCCGCCTCTTAGCTGCCAGGTGTGGACCCTGCAAATGTTGCTTGTCATTAGTGGGCACACACATCGATAGCAGGGATCGGACGTAACAGGAAGAAATAGGCTTCCTGCTGTTCTCCTGACATTTATTTAGTTGGAGTGGGGTGCATGTTTATACCCATGTACAACAGCTGTCACGTAAACACAGCCAGCCATAAAGAAGAAAAACAAGACACCAGTGATAAAGGGAGGGGGGAGATGACCGAGATTGAAATATTTACTAGGTTACTGGCACACACACACACACACACACACACTGAGATTTTGTTATTTCAGTTATTAAACATCCAATTTGGTAAAGTTCTAGTAATAGAAGATATGAATCATAAATGATTGGGCTTTGGCTTTCTCAAGTAAAATTGGAGCTGGCAAAAGTGCTGTGTTGACAGCTTTGTAGGTAGAAACATACAAAAAGCAGCTGGTTTGGGGGTCTCGGCACGGTTTCTGCAAACTGAATCACTGTTCACGGTTCATGATGGGTGTGCTGACATCTCTATTTCCATTTATGAAAAATCTGGGTGCCACGTAAACCTTGCCAAACAGAAAGCATCTAACAGCATTTTCTACTTACTTCTCTGTGTTCCATGAAATCCCAGACAAGCCCGGTAGATTCTTGATGCAGATGGAGATCATCTGGATCACTGTTGGCTTCCATTAGCACTCTCCTCTTTGGGGGAGAGGGAGGCTGAGAGGTAGAGGTTGGATATCAAACCGACCATTAAAACCAAGCCACTCTTCCTGCTCCTGAATATTTTCAAACAGCAGTGATCAGACTCTTGCTTGCATCAGTATCACTTGGAGGGCTTGTTAAAAACGAATTGTTGAGCTCCAGCCCCCTTAAACCAGTTGCCGTGGAGCAGATTCCGACTCATGGCAACCTCTGTGTGTCAGCATGGAACTGAGCTCCACAGAGCTTTCAATAGCTGATTTTTCAGAAATAGGTCATGAGTCCTTTCTTGTAATTCACTCAGGGTAGACTCAAACTTACAATCTTTCAGTTAGCAGGTGAACAAGTTAACCAAGTTAGCCGTTTGTACTGCCCTGGGACCCCCCTCCCACACCCATTTAGAGTTCACAATTCAGTGGGGTGGGGGGCACTGAAAATTTTCATTTCTAAAGTTTCTGAGAGATGCTAATGCTGCTGGTCCAGGGATCAGAGTACTGGTGGCGCAATGGTTAACCTCACCTGCTAACTGAGAAAGGCCGGGCAGTTGGAAACCCACCCAGCAGCTCCACAAGAGAAAGGTCTGGTGATCTGCTTCTGTAAAGATTACAACCAAGAAAACCTTACGGGGCAGTTCTACTCTGTCACATAGGGTCGCTGTGAGTCATAACCAACTAGCTGGTACCCAACAACAACATGTTAAGGAAACTTGGGGGAGCTGGGGAAGTTCCATGAGAATCCTGTTATGGCTTCAATATTTAAGTCTAAACAGCCCTGGTACGTAAGAGAAAATTTAAAGAGTGGTTGATTCTGAAACAATGCCCTCCGGCCTAAAGCTGCCACAAATAAGCATATTCCTTAAAGGGAAAGGCAAAAATAACTCAGACGTGGTGCCTGTACTGTGGGACTATATTTGGAATCACACCAACTTGGAACATCTAACAAGTCAAATGGAGCCAGGCTCTTCCACTGGCTGCAGAGACCTGCAGGAAAGTCGTACCTCATCAGACACATTTGTGCAATTCCTTCCCCACACTTCTTACCTGAATGGTAAGATGTGCTTGGGGATTCTTCCTCCTTCCTCCTAACCAATGTTGTTCAAATTATTTGGGACAAAAGACCAAAGGAGACTGTGGAATGTGGTTGAATGAGTACAGAATACTCTTGTTTTTCTTGAACATTCCCTGAAACATCTCTACAACAGATTGCTGAACACTCAATGGAACAACTTCATATCACAGAACCATGTCATCACTGAATTTAATAGGCCACTCTAATTTATCTGAAACATTATAATCTGGATCAGAACTTTCACTTTCTTACATATCTTTACTTTTTGGTCATTGACATAAGCATCGGTTATTTTTAATAATGAAACAAAAAAAATTGTAATACATCACAAGAATGACTGTGTATACCACAAGTACAGAACTTTAGAGTCTGTTTGAGGTGGGGATATAGACTTGCTAGCTCAGGGACTCACTTCCACACATTAGCCCTGCAGCATGTGCTTCATCAAAATTAAAAAGTATAACACATCATGGAGCAAAAAGTTAAATCATGAGATGCCAAGGGTTGACTGATCTGGACTGGCTCCCATTCTGGGTGTCAACCCAGGCCCTCCCCTAACTTGCTGTGTGCCCTTGGCCAGGTCATTGAGTCTTTTTGGGCCCCTGCTTCCTTATCTGTGTTCTGGCAGCTTCCTTGACCTGCTGGAAGATCACTGTTTTGCAAGGCAGTGCATTCCATTGTTGGTCAGCTTACAAAGTCAAAATTCCCTAATTTATGCCCAAATCTGACACTCTTTATCATCTACTACTTTCCCTCGTTATGCCCTCTGGAAAAACACAGATAAGCCTACTCCCTCTTCACATACTTGAAAACAGCTGTCATGTCTTCGCTAAGTCTTCTTTTTTTGGCGGTACATCTGAAGTTTCCTCAGCTGTTTCTCATAGCAGATTACCCAAGAACATACCACAGCTCTTGGCATTAGGAGACATTCAGTAAATGTAAGTTAAATAAATGAATAAGTGGATGGATAGATAAGCAGAAGATGAGCATAGATACGAACTTTCCCACCCTCTCAAGTTAGTCAACAATCCTCTTTAAGTGAGATGTACAGACCTGGCTCAGTCCAGTTGACTTTTGACAATCACCAAGTTAACATTTACAGTTTTAATTATTCACAAGTAACTCTAAAGGCCCATATCATGTAGTAATTTGTTGTTTGGTTACAGAAAAAAAATCTGAGTTGATGCCACCAGGCTGATGTGACAGGCAAGTCATCTAGGTAGTGAGTCTAGCTGATCCTCCAACATCCAAATCTCAACCTGTTTTTTTATTATGCATGTATTATATATTGCAATTGATATTCTATAGTTGTACCAGAAGTTCTAAGGAGACCTGCTGGCACAGTGGTTAAAGCACTCAGCTGCTAACCAAAAAGTTGGCGGTTCAAACCCACCAGCTGCTCCATGGGAGAAAGATGTGGCAGATTTCCAAGATTACAGCCTTGGAAACCCTATGCAGCAGTTCTGCTCTGTCCTATAGGGTAGTTGTGAGTTGGAATCGACTCTTTGGCAGTGGGTATGTATATACCAGAAATTCTGGGAATTTGCAAAGACCTTAGGTCATATCCCTCTTAAGTTATAAAGGTGAAATATTTTCCAGATGGGCTAACAAAGGACCCAGGGAAATAGTGATCTTCCAGTATCTGGTCCCTGTATAATTGTGAACCTAAGCCTGCATCACCCTCTTGGTTGCATCACACCATCAAATTGCACAGGGCTTTTTCATAGGAACTGCTATTTAGCATGCTCTCCTTTTTCCTTTACTTATGCTCATCCCATTTAAAGAGGCGACTAAACTGTCCAAGAGAGAGAAATTGGCTGACGACTCCACTAGGCCTCAGAGGGAGACAGCACCTCAGCGGACTTTGCTCCCTTAGTTTTTTAAGTAGAGAAACTCCACCGTCTTAGAGCACTCATTGTTGTTCAGGCTTCTGGGCCTGGTTCACACAAATCTAACTCCTAAAAGATTGATGCAGAAACTAAAATGCTCTTTTAATAAAATTCATAGTGGAGATTATATTTTTACAGTGACTAGGATACTTGTGTCTAATATTCAGGGATCTCTTGTCTAGTTATAAGAACCTAGGGAAGTTTAATTAGTAACTGAAATTTGTTTGGTTGAGCACAGAATCTGAACAAAGGAAACTGAATGTTTTTGAGTCACATGAAGTATATATCCACCACTCGACTGTCAGTTTGTTGTACTGTGGTGGCTTGCATGTTGCTGTGATGCTGGTATTTCAAAATACGAGCAGGGTCACTCATGGTAGATAGGTTTCAGTGGAGCTTCCAGACTAAGAGAGACTAGCAAGAAGGACCTCGTGATTAACTTCTAAAAAAATTGGCCAGAGAAAACCTTATGAATAGCTGTGGAACATTGTCTAATATAGTGCCAGAAGATGGGCCTCTAAGGTTGGAAGGCACTCAAAATACTCAAAGCAAAGATGTCACTCTGAGGACTAAAGTGCCCCTGACCCAAGCCATGGTGTTTTCAGTTGCCTCATATGCATTCGAAAGTTGGACAATGAATAAGGAAGACTGAAGAAGAATTGATGCTTTTGAATTTACGGTGTTGGCAAACAATATTTAATATACCATGGACTGCCAGAAGAACGAACAAATCCATCCCAGAAGAAGTACAGCCAGAATGTTCCTTAGAAGCAAGGTTGGTGAGACATCGTCTTACATACTTCGGACACGTTATCAGGAGGGACCAGTCCCTGGAGAAGGACATCATGCTTGGTAAAGTAGAGGGTCAGCGAAAAAGAGGAAGACCCTCAATGAGATGGATTGACACAGTAACTGCAATAATGGGCTCAAGCATAATGTTTGTGAGGATGGCACGGGACCAGGCAGTGTTTCGTTCTTTTGTACATAGGGTTGCTATGATTCGGAACTGACTCAAAGGCACCTAACAACACAACAAAAGTATATCTGCTTAGTACCAAAACACTCATGTCTGCTAAATACTACCTTTCTTCTTCGGTCCTTGGTAAACAGTGACAAATGCTATCTAATTTCCCTTTATCTAGACTCTAAGCAGATCACCCACCTTCTATAAATTTATTCTTTCTCTAGACAGAAGAAAATGCAATGGCTTAAATTACATAACTTTAAGTTACATGCCAGATCTGAAGATACTCTCCTAGCAACCATGACTGAAGTAGAGGTTTTCCAATTTTATATCAGCAACATATTTAGAAACTATCTTAATATGAGTGACCTTTCATCTTTTTTTAGTTTTCTAAATATTTAGTGTCTTGAGTACATAATACATGCTCATGGTAAAAAAAAAAAAGAAGGCAAATCTACTGCAAAAGACGTCTTTAAAATGTTCAAAAGGAAAGATGTCACCTTGAAGACTAAGGTGCGCCTGACCCAAGCCAAGGTGTTTTCAATTGCCTCATATGCATGCAATAGCTGAACAATGAATAAGGAAGACTGAAGAAGAATTGATGCTTTTGAATTGTAGTGTTGGCAAAGAATATTGAATATACCATGGACTGCCAAAACAACGAACAAATCTGTCTTGGAAGAAGTACAGCCAAAATGCTCCTTAGAAGCAAGGATGGAGAGACTACGTCTCACATACTTTGGACATGTTGTCAGGAGGGATCAGTCCCTGGAGAAGGACATCGTGCTTGGTAAAGTGAAGGGTCAGCAAAAAAGAGGAAGACCCTGAACAAGATGAACTGACACAGTGGCTGCAACAATGGGCTCAAGCATAACAAAGATTGTGAGAATGGAGCAGGACCAGGCAGTGTTTCATTCCGTTGTACTTAGGGTCGCTATGAGTCGGAACCAACTCGACAGCACCTAACAACAACAACAAAAACAACATGGTAAAAAAAAAGAAAAAAAGGTGTATAGTGATCAGTTCCCTCCTACTGGATTCCCATTTTTGCCACTGTTACCAGTCTCTTGTGTATCCTTTAAAGACATCTATACATATTCTTTCCTTTTGCATTACGTAAGTGGTAGTGTACTAGGCACGTTTGGCTTTCTGTTTACAGAATTGCGTTATTCTTTGTAACAGCTGCATAGAATTCTACTGTATGGATGTACCATAATTTAACTATTCCCAGTAACAATGCACATTTAGATTGTTTCTAGTCCTTCGCCATTACATACAAATAATGATGCGATAAATAGCATTATTTAATTAACATTTCATACCCATGTGAGTATGTCTTTGGGTATATTTCTAGATGTGAAATTACATTTTTACTGTAATAGATATTGTGTAATGTCTCCTTAACATTTGATCCAATTTATATTCCTACCAACAATTTTATGAGGGTACCTCTTCCCACATTCCACAGAGTGAGTGGATTAGTTATCTACTGCTGTGTAATAAATTACCGAAAGACGTAGCCATTTAAAACAACTTTTATTATTTCACAGTTTCTGTGAGTCAGGAATTTCAGAGCAGCTCAGCTGAGTGGCCAGTGCTGTAGTCATCTGAAGGCTTAACCGGGGCTGGAGGATCCACTCACATGACTATTGGTAGAAGGCCTTAGTTCTGTGCTGGCTGTTGGCAGGAGACCTTGGCTCCTCACCACATGGACCTCTCCATAGGACTCCTTGAGTTTCCTCGTGGCATAGAAACTGGCTTTCGCCAGAGCAAATGATCTGAGAGAGGGGACAAGTAGGAAAAACAATGCCTTTCATGACCTCGTCTGAGAAGTCACAAACCATCATGTCTGCTGTATTTGATTTAGAAACGAGTCACCAAGTCCACCCTACGCTCAGAGGCTTTGGTTTTTGTCTGTGGATATGCATTGAAAATGTTTTTCCAGTTTGTTTGTTAAATTCTTTTGTGGTAGAATTTTTTTTTTTTTTTGGTCATGCCAACTTCTTTTAATAAAATTTTTGAAATGTTCCTATTATTTGTGGCATCTTAGAAAGACCTTTTATACTGAGATTATTTTACAAATTGACCATGTTTTGTTCTGTATTTCTTCCCTACTTTCTTTTATGTTCAAATCTTTGATTCATCTAAAATGTATTTTGGTATAAGGAATCAAACATAATTTTTTCCAGAGGCTGACTACCTAGTTGCACCATTATCATTTATTGAATAATTGTTATTTCCGCCTTGTACCAATAACTATCTTATCAGGAAATCTGAAAGCAGTCTAGATATTTCAAGCAGAGAGTAACCTACTGCAAGAAATTAGTCACAAAGACAATGGAAAGGCTAGATAAGCAAAAGAAACAAAGGAATATTATTCAGCGATCAGGAAGCTGCTAGTGCCCTGGACTGGAAATCAACAGTCTGTACTCACTGTTGAGCTACTGAAAGCATGGCCATTACCTTTTTACTCTGGAACCTCATTGTGGCTACCAAGCAAGAACCCATTTTAATGATGCTGCTAAAACCACTATCACTATCTAATGCTGGTGGAGTCCAAACTGCCTGCCATTGATGCTGCTACTACTGCCAAAAGAGGGGCCAGAAGGAAAAAAAAGGGCTCCTTCTTACCTCTTACCCCTCCATCCCAACCCCTTTCTCCCATTCACAGACTCTAACCAAAGGCAGCTGGGGAGAGAATGTGGAAATGTTGTGCACTGGCCTCCAGCCAGTACCTCTGTAACAGAAAAGAGCATGGAAGGTTGGGAATGGAGCTGAGAGCCAACAATAATCAGCCCACTTACTGATTTGAAAAGCCATGTTTATCACACAGTAAATTCCTCCATGCTTGGGGGTCTATTTCTAGACTTTCTATTTTTTTTTTCATTAGTCTGTTTATCTGTTCAAGCACCAGTATCACATTGTTTTAAATCTTATGTTTTCATATCTAGTCCCCTCTCACTATTTTTCCTTTTCAGACTTTTCCTAGCTTTCCTAGATTATTTTTTCATACACATTTTAGAATCAGCTTTTCTAGCTACAAAAATGTCCAGTTTGCATTTTATTGAAATGATGTTAAAGGGAGTATTACTATCTTTGTAATGTTATAATTTTCTATTTTATAATTCAGCTTACATTTAATTTGTTCAAGTCTCCTTTTGTGACCCTCACTAGTATTTTAAAGTTTTCTTCTGTAGGTCTTACACATGTCTTGTTAAATTTATTCCACAGAATTTCATGTATTTTCTAGTTGCTCTTAGGGGGTCTTTTCTTCTGATTGATTATGGTTTGCATACATGAAGGCTGTTGATTTCCATGGATAACCTTTGTTTGATTATCTTACTGAATTCCTTGACTTTGTAACAGTATTCAGGTTTATTCTGTTGGGGTTTTGAGGCAAATAATCTTTTAATTATAAATAATTATAATTTTATGTTCTGTGTTCCAACTTTTAAACTACTCATTTCTTTCTCTTCTCTCATTGTGCTGAAAAAACATTGGCAGAACATGATAAATAATACTAGTGATAGTATGTCCTTTCCTAGTTCTTGATTTTAATAGGAGTGTTCTACTGTTAGGCATAATACTGGGTTTTGCATAATAGGGTAATATCTATTGATTCATATTTTATTATGACTTTTTTAAAAAATCAAGAATAGAGGTTGAATGTTCTCAAAAGCCTTTTCAGCACTCATGGCGATGATCATGTGATTTCTCTATTTGAGTGCATTAATGTGGTGAAATTTATTAATACATTTACAAATATTGAAACATCCTTGCACTCATGCAGTAAATTCCTTTGTTCATGTAATATTAATCTTTTAATATGCTATCTGTTTGCACATATTTTATTTAGGGTTGTTGCATTGATCATCATGAATGAGATTGGTCCACAGGTTTGCATGTATGTGTGTCCTCTTCCATTTTATGTTAATTTTTACTAACTTCACTCTTGGTGACCTTACTTTCAATTTCTTCCTGGTTTCTTACAGTGGCCTCCTATATGCTGATTACAATGAAACTGATCTTTTAAGCATAAATACTGGACTTGATGGTTGTTCTTAATAATTTTACCTCCTGGTTTTATTTTATTAAAGAAATCTGCCAATATGTTTTTGACTCCTGACTTCTTTCTATAGATTCTATTCTGTGACTTGAAGCAGCAGCTGGCAGATGGGCCAAAAGCCAGTAGGTAAGTTCCCTCCCCTTGTGAGGTCACGCAGAAGGAATTAGCATCAGGTGATGACTATCCATCTGGAGAAAGAAATAAACTCGGGAAATACCTCTTAGGGACATATTAGGCTCAGATCCCACCCATCAAGGCCTCCTGCAGCCAATAAAGAGGGGGCCATGGAGGCTGAGTTCAGAGGATCGCTAAGACCATAGCTTTGCATTCCAGAGAAGTCTTTTGCATAAAGATGGAAGGCAGAAAGCATCCTGTGAGTTAGCACTGAGGCCGATAAGTATTATTGTTAGCATGTGAAATTATTTATCATTACATACTCCAGGCCCAAGTTATAGCTTCAAACACTCATACCTGTTAGGGTCAGAAATTAGGCACCAGGCTGTTGGAAGCTATTTGCCATATTGGCTCAAGTCTCAGGTCCTCTATGATGGCAGAAGATTACACACTTCCAAGGGATGTTGGGTTGACTGTAAGATAACCAAAGGGAGTTTGAAAGTGTTTTGTTTTTGTTTTTTTTGTGTTTTTATTTATTTTTTTATTGT
>NW_004443965.1:16595626-16663412 GCF_000243295.1 Trichechus manatus latirostris
ATTTGGTGCTTGGCTGAGTTCTTTATCTCTTCATTTGATGTTTTAGGGTTTCAGGATTGTTGTGTTCTCTGTTCGGCTTAGTTTTTCAGATCTTTGCTGTGGAGGGACAGCGTGGTGCTTCTTCCTAAAGTGCCATTTTGCCGGAACTCTGAAAGTGTTTTTTACAGAATACAATAAATATGACATTTTTATTTGTGACAAAGACTGCACTCATTCTTTCAGGCTCTGCCTAGAATGCCAAAGTAAGCTATTAAAAACAAACAATTAAAAAAAAACTATCCGAATACTTTTGTCAAACTATAAAAAATTCTGAATGCATGTTTAAAATTGTTATATCTTTTTGGTGAATTGACAGTTTTATCATTATTTAATGTTCCTGTTTACCCTTGGTAATATTCCTTGTTCTCAAGTCTACTTTGTCTGATATTACTATATCCACTTCAGCTTTCTTTTGATTATTGCTTACACAGTGCATCTTTTTCCATCTCTTTACTTTTAATCTATGCCTTTATATTTAAAGTGGGTTTCTTGGTATGTTTAGATAATTTGTACTTTACATAATTAATGATATGGTTATTTTAGGTCTAACATTTTATTATTTGTTTTCTGCTTATCCCCTTTTTGTTCCTCTGTTCCTCTTTTCCTGCCTTATTTTGGATTATTTGAGTATTTTTAGTATTCCTTTTTATCTACTGGCTATTTGAACATATCTCTTTGAATGATTAGGTTTTTTGTTTGTTTTGTATTGTTTCAGTGGTTACTCTAGGGATTACAGTATACATGTCTAACCTCTCACTATCTACTTTGAATTATGTAGAAACCGTACAATCATATAGATCCTTTTACCCTTTATCACTGACCTTTATGTTATAGTTGGCATATGTCTTACATACATATGTATTACATCTACATGCATTGAGAACCCCACCAGACAATTTTATAATTTTTTATTTCCACAGTCATACAAGTTTTAAAGAGCTAAAGAGAACTTTTTTTCCTTCGTTATTCAGATTGGATAATTTCTATAGATTTATCTTTAAATTTACTGACTCTTCTGTCATCTCCATTTTGTTACTGAACCAATCCAGTAAATTTTTAATTTCAGATATTGTATTTTTCACTACGAAAACCTCCATTTCACTTTTTATAGTTCCTATTTATCTGCTGAAGATGTTTGTCTTCCTATTCATTTCAAGTGTGTTTACTTTTTCCTCACACAGCATTGTCATATTAACTATTTTAAAGTCTTTGATAATTCCAACATCTGGCTCATCTTGGTTGGTATCTAGTTTTTCCCTTGAGAACTGGTTCTTTATCTATTGAGTAATTTGGGATTTTATTCTAACATTGTGTATATTATATTGTGTAGACTCTAGGTCTAGTAAAATCTTTGTGGAATGTTGATTTTGCTGTTGTTATTTTAGTAGGCAAGCAACCTGGTTAGGTTCATCCTGCAAGTTCTGTCTTTCTGTGGGTGGTGATTCTAATCTTAGCTCAGTTTTCAAAGCCTTTGCTATACTACTTTAGGTCTGTCCTGCACATGCACAATTTAGATACTAATTTGAAACTTGGGTGGTGATTTAAATCTTAGTTCAATACTCAAAGCCTTTGCTAGACTTCTTTGGGTCTCTTCCACACATAAGATCATGTGATTTTTTTTCTCTTTAGCCTATTAATATGGTGGCTTACATTGATTGATTTTCAAATATTTAAGCAGTTTCACATCCCCAGAATAAACCTAACTTGGTACATTCATGAATTTTATTTACTAATATTTTGTTAAGGATTTTTGCATCTATATTCAGAGGGACATTGGTCTTAGTTTTCTTTTCTTGTGGTGTCTTTTTCTAGCTTTGGTATAATACTGGCCTTATAGAATGAGTTAGGAAGAGTTCCTTTCTCTTCTATTTTTTGCAAGAGTTTGAGAAGGATTTGTGTTATTTCTTCTTTAAATATTTGACAGAATTCACCAGTGAAGCCATCTGGTCCAGGACTTTTTTTTGTTGGAAAGTTTTTGATTAATAATTCAATCTCTTCACTTGTTATGGGTCTGTTAAGATTTTCTATTTCATCTTGAGTCAGTTTATGTGTTTCTAGGAATTTGCCCATTTCATCTAAATTAGCTAAATTGTTGACATACAGTTATTCATAGTCTTCTCTTATGATCCTTTCTATTTCTGTAAGGTCAGTTGTAAGTTCCCGCTTTCATTTTTTATTTTAGTTATTTGCCTCTTCTTTCTCTCTCCTTTGTCTTCTCCCATTTCCTTTAATGAAATTTTATGGTGATGATTTATGTAAGCTGGCAATAGCCTGTTTGGGAAACACTGAAACCAGTAAACTATGAGCATTTTCCACATCTCTCCATTCATTTTAAAGAATGAAATTGCATTCACACATTCCTCACATGCTTATTGGGGGCTTACTACATACAAGCCACTATGCTATAGGGTCTCTATGGGTTGGAATCGACTCAACGGCAGTGGGTTTTGTTTTGTTTTTAATGTTTGGCTCTTGGTGTACAATAATGAACAAACTAATGTCCTTACCCTCAAGAAGTTTATGGTCTAGTAGGAGAGATGGAGTAGTAAAGTGACATTTTAATATATTATGGTTATTACTATGTGTCTTGGTTAGCTAATGCTGCTGTAACAGAAACACCACAAGTAAATGGCTTTAACAAAGAGAAGTTTATTCTCTCACGGTCTAGGAGGCTACAAGTCCAAATTCAGGGTGTTAGCTCCAATGGAAGGCTTTCTCTCTCTGCCGGCTCTGGGGGAAGGTCCTTGTCATCAATCTTCCCCTTGTCTAGGTGCTTCTCACCACAGGAAACCCGGGTCCAAAGGACACGCTATGCTCTTGGTGCTGCTTTCTTGGTGGTATGAGGTCCCCATGTCTGTCTACTCGCTTCTCTCTTCTATATCTCAAAAGAGATTGGTTCAAGATACAACTTAATCTTGTAGACTGAGTCCTGCCTCATTAACATAACTGCCAGTAATCCCATCTCATTAACATCATAGAGATAGGATTTACAACACACAGGAAAATTACATCAGATGGCAAAATGGTGGACAGTCACACAATGCTGGGAATCATGGCCTAGCCAAATTGATACACATATTTTTGGGGGACACAATTCAACCCATGACACTATGATAAGGATAATGATATGGGAGCCCAGCCCGGCCGGGGAGAGGGGCTTTTAGTGTAAGCTAGGGGATCACAGAAGGCTTTATAAATGAGAAACCAAAGGAATACAACTCTTTTTAACTCAATATTAAAGAAATTTACTGGAAGTGTACTGAGTACAAATAGAATCAATAGAACAGCTGGAGAAGCAGGCTTGCAAAGGGGCAGAAAGCAAAGCAGTTTTGGAGAGCTGGAAAGCAACAGCCCAGACAGGGTCTCTGAACCAGAATAGTCTTGTCAGAGCCCTGCCACTGGCATGAAGGAATTTCACTTTTCCTTCTTGCACTATTTGTACAAGATTCTAAATCCTGGAAGAAATCATTTGTTTGACAGCTTAGGTCACAGATCATCTACTTGATTTTAACAGGGCAATGAGAGAAAGGAGCTAACTGCCTTTAGCTTCTGTGACAAGGACAGGTTCTTGGATTTACCATCTAACCAAGGATACACGAAGGAAATAGAGTTAATTTCTCAGAAGGAACTCAGGATATGGAAGGAAGGATGAATGGATGCTACATAGCCAAACATTGACAGATCCATGGCAACAGCTAAGCTGAGACGGATGCATGGGGAAGACTTAGCTAGTCCAAGAGTGAGAAGAGAGTATGTTTGAAAAAAAGGGGCAGAGTATACAAAGGTCTGGACACAAGAAAAAGCATGGTGAATTTAGACAACTAAAATTGGTTCAGAATGGCTGGAGCATAGAGCTGGAGAGGGGACGGGATGGGAATAAAGAAGCCAAGAATGGGAGGAGATGATTCTGGACAAAAACACAAGAACAAGATGACACTGTGTCTTGTAAGACAAGTGAAAGGCTTGGAGTTTATTCCTGAGGATGAGGAGATGTTAAAAGGATTTTATGTAGAAATATGACAATTTTATTTCTGAGAGAGGACTTTGGTTGTTATATGAATCATAGATTAGAAATAGGTCTAGGATCAAGGAGACCGATTATGAGGTCATCTCAATATTCAGGTGGAGATGAAGGTAGTCTGAAACGGGATGATACAGAGAGGATGAAGAGAAGTGATGAGTTAGAATGGGGGAGGGGAGGTGAGGAAGAGGAAAGAGATAGGATGTTTCCAAGGTATTTGGCTTAAGTTGCTGTATGGATAATAATGCCATACATTAGGGAAAAAAAAAAGTTGCTGTCGAGTCGATTACAACTCATGGTGTCAGAATAATACTGTGCTCTACAGGGTTTTCAATAGCTATGATCTTTTGGTCACCAGGCTTTTCTTCCAAGGCACCTCTTGGTGGATTTGAGCCCCCAACCTTTCGGTTAGTAGCCAAGTATTTAACCATTTGTGCCACCCAGGGAATGCCATACATACAGGAAGGGAATTACAGTGGGGAAATTGGGTTCAGGGTGGTGAATATATTGAGTGTGAAGTAAGTTGTTGAATGTACAGTTTTGAAGATCAGGATAGCAATTTGGACAAAAGATTTAGATTAGGTGTTCGTCATTATATAGAAGCCAAAGGGATAGATAACATCTCAGGACAAAGATACAGAGTGAGAAGAACCGAGACCCTAAGATGGAACTCCAACAGCACCAACACTAAAGTGTTGAACTGAGGAAAAGCAGCAAAGAGAATCACAAGGATGACCAGCGAAGTAAGACGGAAACAGGTGATTTCATGAAGCCAAAGTTGAGAACTATTTGAAGCATGAGGAAATGGCCAATAGTGTTAATTGTTGAGTATGATAAGGAGGAGAAAGTGTCCACTGGACTTATCAACAAGGCAGTGACTGGTGTGTAAGAAGAGTTTCAGATGAGTGGTAGGAACAGACTGCAATAGGCTGAGGAGCAAGTAGGTAGTAAGAACATGGAGGCAGTATAGCCCAGTGTTACACAACTCTGCTGCACATTAGAATCACCTACAGAGCTTTAGGAAACCCTGCTGGCATAGTGGTTAAGAGCTACAGCTGCTAACCAAAAGGTTGGCAGTTCAAATCCACCAGGCACTCCTTGAAAACTCTTTGGGGCAGTCCTACCCTGTCCTATACGGTCGTCATGAGTCAGAATCAACTCGACGGAACAGGTTTTTACAGAGCTTTAAAAAAATTACTGATGCCTGGGCCTCACCTTTCAAAATTCAGATTTAATTGGACTGAAGTAAATTTACATGGTGTATTAGTTTCATATTGCTGCTGTAACTAATTACCACAAACCTTGTTGTTGTTAAGTGCCGTCAAGTCGGTTCTGACTCATAGTGACCCTATGCACCACAGAATGAAACACTGCCCAGTCCTGTGCCATTCACCACAAACCTAGTGGCTTAAAACAACACAAATTTATTACCTTACAGCCCTGTAGGTCAGAAGTCCCACACGGATCTCACTGGGCTAAAGTCAAGGTGCTAGCAGGGCTGAGTTTCTTTCTAGAGGCTCTAGGGGAGAATCTGTTTCCTTGCCTCTTCCAGCTTTTAGAGACCCCCCCTTCTGCCATCTTCAAAACCAACAACATTCCATTTCTCTGTGCCTTTCTTCCATAGTCACAGCTTCATCTGACTGTCTTCTGTCTCCCCCTTCCACTTTTAAGGACCCTTGTGATTACATTGGATGCACTTGGATATTCCAGGATAATCTCCCCACCTCAGATCCTTAACTTAATTATACCTGCAAATCCCTTTTGCCACGTAAGAGAACATATTCACAGATTCTGGACATTAGGATGTGGACATCTTTGTTCTGTCTACCACACATGAGTAAATTGTTAAACTTCCCAGGTGATTCTTCTGAGCAGCTAGGATTAAGCAACACTAGATGAGAGAGAGGGTGATAATGAGGTTGATAGAGATTTTTTTGGTTTTGTTTTGTCTTAAAAGATAGGACATGCAGTAGTGGAAATAAAGAAGACAATCATTTCAATTCCTAGCTATTGTTTTTTTCCAGGGGAGTCTTAATAGTGAGATTACGTTAGAAAAGAACAATTCTTATTGGACCCTTTTTAAAGTCTGCCCAGAGCTGACTCTTTCCCCTCTTCTTTCCTACTCAAAACATGACATATTGTACAAAGCTTCCAAATCCATAGTTATAATTAAAAAGACAAGCAGAAGATATGCAGTCGCATGCTCAGGGTGAGCCTGAAGATATCCAAACCTAGATTTATAGAAAATGAGCTTTTCAGAGGCAGAAACTGAAGAGGCTAATCTGAAATGAAACTCGATTTTCTCCCACACAGTGGCCTGAGGTTACTTGGGACCAGTCTTTTGTCAACACTGGGGACTTAGAAATGAACGAGTACAGAGATGATCAAATGCCAAGACTGCCATATTGCACAGGGAAGGCAAGCATGTGTTTTGGTTGGAAGGGGGAAGAGTGTTCAATTAATCCTGAAATGTTTGCAAAAACAAATGATGGGCAACAAGAAAACTCAACTTGAAAGGGGTGCGATTCCTTATGAAAGAACCATCCCCATCAGCCTGGCAGCCACAAAATAAAAATGTCAGCCTGCCAAAGCACAGATAATTAGGAGTGAGTAGCAGCACATGGACAGTTTTCATTAAAACCAAGGCAGCGTGGCATATGGGAAGGCCTCAGTGGCTTGGGGAGGCTGGGCTGTGCCTCACCTCATCTGCCCAGGGCCCAGCCGCTTCTCCTGCCAACTGGGGCTAGAATGGAATGTGATCCCTGGCCAGCAACAGAGGATGACGGGACCAGAGCAATTAAGCCCCTGGAGGGATCCCACAAAGCTGTCAAAGTGACGAGCTTCCTCCCTCCTCTTTAGACACCTTCCTTATTCTGGACACTCCCAGGATTGCCAGGTATTTGAGAATTGCCTTGCTCTTGGCCCCTTAAATACAGAGGAGAAAGAGTGACAAAAACCACGTATTTTTTGAAGCAATTGCCTCATTGTTACAAAAAAAATGAATATTTATGTAATTCAATTAAGGCAAAGTGCTCATCTATGCAGAACAAGACTGGGTTTTCAGGTGCCTCTGCACTGTTCCTGTGGTTGAGTCTGGGTCATGAAATAACTATGCCTTTACCCCGGGACTTGGGCCTGCTTGACAGGAAAGCACGTTTGATGACAATGATGTATCCAATTCCCCAGGCAGGTCACTTAACGACTGCTCTGCATCGACCCAGTAGAATATTTGATGTGTGCGGCTGTAAAAAGCTGACTGCCAGCTTTTTACACCCCCAGTCTCCCCGTCTTTCTCTCTTCTCCGGAGGTGTACGGATTGGCTGGGATTTGACACACTGACAGTGGAGGGTCTTTATCCAATAGTTCCCTTCCCTTCCACCTACCCAGACCCCTTGCAGAACTCAGTGCTTCTTGGTTCTCCCAGTCTCTGCTCCCATAAAGCCACTCCTCACCCCTCAGCAGACCCCAGCTTTCTTTTCTGCTCTTGGCCTCACCAGCATTGCTACTCTACTCTGCTCCTTTTTGAGCAGAGCTAGATTAGAGATGGCAGGGTTGTGCCAGACTAATGTTCAGTCCCCATTCACTTTTTTATTTTTTGCTGACGCCATCTGCCTGCAGGTAGCCTGTCTCTGCTGTCAGCACTAGTGGGATGCTCTCTTGTAAAGTATCAACTACTGCAGGGCAAGGGGCTCTCAGGAATTCTCTGGGCCCTCTTTTTTTATTTTTTAAAACCAGAACGTTTGTTCATCAAGTTGTTCTTGAAATCCTTAAGATGAACTGGATGCTGCAAAGCCGCCCTCTTGGATTTGGGTGTAGTTCCTACATGGAATCCATGCCTGAATCCACAGTGTACGATATTTAGGTGTCCCACTGGACCAGTACTGGAGTATTTAGGCTTTTAGCTTTGGCACTCTAGTTATACTTTCTGTTGCCCTTGGCAGGGTAGCCACATTTTCCACAGATTGACTTCTGAAGGACTTAGAGCCACAGCAGCACCATAACATGTGTGTCTTATTGTGACATTTTGCAAATGCTGACAGTTCCTTCATCATCTCGCCTCTGGCAGAGAGGAGACCAAACAGCTCTGGACCCTCTTGAGAGACACAGTCTATGATTTGGTTGCCCTGATACTCAAAATAAGCCCAACTAAAAAAAGTAACAGGCTTTGGGATCGACTTCTATGTGGGGGGGAAAACCCTTCACCATCGAGTCAATTCTGACTCATAGAGACCCTATGAGTAGAACTGCCCCATAGGGTTTCTAAGGAGCGGCTGGTGGATTTGAACTGCTGACCTTTTGGTTAGCAGCTGATCTCTTAACGACTGCACCAACAGGGCTCCGGAGTCTAGAAAGGAAGATTACAATTTCAGTTTTGCAAAGCTGAGTTGGAGATGCCTGTGGATAGAGATGTGCAGCAGGTCACCCTAGAACCTACAAGAGAGGGAAGACATAAAAACAGATTCGAGAATCATCTGTATTCGCCTTAAATTCAGTCTGGTCTGAAATCACCAATTTTCTTTTGAGCAGTTTTTTTTCCCCCATTCCTTTATTTTTAGCCTTTGTACATTTTTTTTTAAGTGCAGCTCTTACATGTAACTGTTTTTGTGTTTTTAACATCTAATCAGATCATCTATCTTTTAATAGGTGAATTTAATCTTTTTACATTTATTTTGGTTACTGATATAGCTGGACTCATTTTTGCCACTACATTTTGTGTTTTCTGGTTATCATCCTTTATCTTTGTTTCTTTTTATGTCTTTTACTGTCTTCGGTTGGATTGATAACATTTTTCTGTGTTTCTTTTTTTCCTGCCTCTGCTGGCTTGCAATCTATAAATTGTGTTTATCTTCTTTTGGTGGTTATCTTTAAATTTTTAACACAAACACTTAACCATAAACTTTCTAACAAAGCCACAATTTTAGTATTCCTATTTTCCTCCAGAAAAGGACTTAAAACATTTACAACCTCCTTCCTCACCTTGTTATTTATCCTTTTTTAGCCATGAAATTATAGATCTATCTTTTTTCAACACAAAAAAATAATTTTATTTTCAGCAATTTATTAAATTTGCTGACTTTTTAAAAAGTCCATCTGCATGCTCCCAATTTTTTTTTTTTTTTTTTTTTTGTAGCTCAGCTTTCCCTCTAGGTTTACTTTTCATCTTGCAGAAAATATTTTTTAACAATTTATTTCTGAGAATAATAGGTTCTTTTAGACTGAGTCTCTAATAATTTCTTTATTTTGGTCTCACTCTTGAATGATAGTTTAAATAGCTATAAAATTCTAGGTTGACTGCTACCTCCCCCCTCCACCCCAGTACCCTGAAGAGATTACTCTACTACCCTCTAACATCTATCGTTGCTTATAAGAAGTCTGTCGTCAGTCTTACAGCATTCTCTTTCTAGATAAAGGGTATAACATGTCTGATAGAATTGAAGATTTTTTGCTTTACCCTTGGTATTTTTCAAATTTCACCTCAATGTGTCTCAGTATCATTTTCTTTTTAAGTTTACCATGCTTATTTCTCAGGGCGTACTTGTATTTTCAATCAAAAGAGTCATGTCTTTCTTCAATTCAGGAAAATCCTTGGATATTATATCTTTGTCTTAGTTATCTAGTGCTGCTATAACAGAAATATCACAAGTAGATGGCTTTAACAAACACAAATATATTTTCTCACAATTTAGGGGGCTAGAAGCATGAATTCAGGGTGCCAGCTCTAGGGGAGGGCTTTCTCTATCTGTTGGCTCTGGAGGAAGGTCCTTGTCTCTTTTAGCGTCTGCTCCTGGGCAATCTTCAAGTGTCTTGGCATCTCTCTTCCCTCATCTCTGCTTTTATCACTTGTTTAATCTCTGTTATATCTCAAAAGAGATTGACTCAAGATACACCCTATGCTAATCTGGCATCATTTAACATAAAAAGACAAACCATTCCAAAATGGGATTATAACCACAGGCATAGAAGCTAGGATTTACAGCACACATAATTCAATTCATAACATTCCACCCTTTGGCCCCCCAAAACTCATGTCCTTTCTGTATGCAAAACACATTCACCCCATCACATCATCCCAAAAGTCTTAAAGTCAATTTGAAGTCCAAAATCTCATCTTCTGAATCATCTAAATCAAATATAAGTGCGACTTTAGGCATAGTCCATCCTTTGGCAAAATTCCTAGAGATCGACATTCTTCTGGCAAAATAACGCACAGATTATCCTTCAATGAATGATATTTTAAAATACTTTGAAATATCACTGTGATTGCCTCTTCTTAATCACCCCTACCACCACCACCACCATCATATGTTAGGATCCAAAGCCTTTTCCTCCCCTCTCAGGTAGCAGTCCAAGGCAGAGCGGAGGATAATGAAGAAAGTTTATATCGAGGACTCTGATACACAAGGTAGCAGGAACTTTGGGGTGGGGAAGCATGGAGAGTTTAGGGGAATAAAGATGAAATAAGGACTAGGGTTCATAGAAAAGGGAAAAGAGTGAATAGAAGGGGAAGAGCAGAATTAGCACTCTTTCCTGGTTTAGAAAATGGTGATTTTGGCTACATCAAGAAACTAGACAGACTGTAATAAATTAAAAAGCTTACAGACCCTGCTTCCAATTCCCTGCTGCCCTTTGTACTTTTATGTAGTTTGGATGACATCACTGAAACCTACAGAACAGATTTCAGTAAACATTCTTTGGGATTGCTTGTATGTGTTGACTTTGAACAAAAGGACTAGGCTCCTTGTCTCTGCGCTTTACCTCCATTATCACCAGTAGATGCCTGGACCAATCAACTAACTGATGAGCACACTCAGACTTGGTTACTCACTCTCTTACCTTCCTTTCCAAAATCTACATACCTACAAAGAGATTTGTGTAGAGGTCAATTGTCTGTTTGCCCTTCTTCTGCTCTGCTTCTATATCTTCTGGCTCATGGTAAATTCTGCCAATGGGAGGCACTGGAAGAAGATTGGAGGATGGGAGGCAGGAAGAAATCTTTCTCTATGTTCACGGTGATCTCCTCTATAGCTTCAGATCCCACTTCACCAGCCCATCAGGTTCCAGCTCCCAGAGAAGGATCCTGATTCTGAAACTCCAGCAACACCTTCTTCTCCCTTTTCCCTCTAGCAGAGGGATGGTAGCAGCTTCCTACTGTTGCTTGTCACTTGATGGCCTCAGTCTCCTATTTGCTTCTCTGTTCTTCTATCTCATAAAACCAATTCCCTGTACTAGATTCACTCTTTTAAATACTAGAGAAATTTCTATTTTCCTGGTTTTTATAGTTCTTGGAGTGGATAGAATGCTGGGTTGGGTTGTTCACTTGTTTGAGCATGAATGCAGTGATGATCTCCTTGCAAATGGAAGTAATATGTGTCATGCAGTGGCAACACAATTATTTAAATTATCACCTGTAGGTTTCTTGTGATAACCTGCCAGTTAAAGACAAGGCTTTGGGAAATCAAATAGCTCCTGCACTCAACTGGCATAAGCTGTTCAGTGGCTTGCTGTTTCTAAAGGTGTGGGACATTTACAGAAAAGAAACTGATAAGCTCAGACACAGGTACAGAATCATTGAGCATCTTTGGTATCTTTAAAAGAATCTTTTATTTCCAGGAGCCACAAGATAGATGTAGCAGAAGATTAGGCCTAAAATCTCATTGGGCAATTGTAGAATTATAATGTAAACTGAACACAAAACCTAGCCATGTCTCATGTGTTAAGGTTAGGGCAATTTTTGAGAAGTGGAATCCTGACCCTTGAGATGGGGACATTTTGATGGCTGGACAAAGTTTAGAACCTTAAGCTGGAAAATTCCTCTGAGCCCTCCTTCTGTGGAGGCAGCCCATCTTCCCTCACCTGTATGAGGAAACTAACTTTCACTTGCTTAAAGTCTCTATAATGATCTTACCTTGGGCTATTTTCTTGGAACAGGATACAATGCTCCTCCACACCCATTCTACAAGTTCTCGTTGCTGCTAGACCCATATATAGAATCATATCATATTGTACCCTACTGGGAGAACTACAACGTCTATTCTGAAAAGAAATACCTTATACACCAAAGAGAATGTAAGCTCTTGCTAATTCATATGAGCAGGAACCTGGAGAACAGATGTGTGAGTGGATTCTAAGGGTGTCAGACTAAGGAAAACAGAAAATAACATTAGATGAGGCTGAATTTAACAATAAAGTACACTTACTCAAGATTCTGGACTTAGTGTTCTAGTTCGAGCTACTGTAAATAGCTCCAACAGTTTCCTTGATTGGTTGACTGAACATTGGATACATTCAATTACATCAAGATGCCAAAATTTTCCTGTGTAAAGAGCTTTGCATACTTCTGTCAACACAACTTAGAGAATGCCTCATTTACCATCATAGTATCTTACACACCATGCTGAGCAAGTAATACACTTTACAGTGAATGAAGTGCACCAATGGCTTCACACCCATGGAATTCACTGGCCTTACCATATACCCCAATTGTCCAGAAGAAGCTGGCCTGATAGAATGGCTTGCTGCAGACTCAGTTATAGTGCAGATGGAAGACAACACCCTGTGAAGTTGGGCTGCTGTTCTAAGGATGCAGTATATGTTCTGAACTGCAGTCAATGGTTGGTGTTTTTTTCCTCTCATAGCCAGAACAATGGGCCTGGAAAGCAAGGAGTGAGGACTGCCCCCATTCACTGTTATACCCACTCTCAGAGATTTGCTTCCTGCCCTTGCAATCTTGGAGTTGTCCCCAAGGTTCTTCAGAGAGCTACTTTTTTCAGGCTGTCTTTCCCTCTGTCTTCTAAGTAGAGAAGACCAATGGAAGGTGATGAGGGAAGACTGGAGGGTGGAAAGAGAGGAGAAGCTAAAGGTATTTCTCCCTTTCACTCTGCTTCCTGCAGTGTCTCTGGTTGTCGTTGCTGTTGTGTGCTGTTGAGTCGATTCCGACTCATAGCGATCCTATATGACAGAGGAGAACTGCCCCCACAGAGGTTCCTAGGCTGTAATCTTTAGCAATTCCTCCATGGCTCGGCTCCCATCTGACAAACCCTCCATGATTCCTACTTCCAGCTGTTGTTGTTGTTAGGTGCCATCAAGTTGATTTTCGACTGATAACACTCCCATGTGACAGAGTATTACTGCCCCAGTAGGATTTTCTAGGCTGTAATCTTCATGAGAACAGACTACCAGGTCTTTTCTTCCATGAAGCTACTAAGTAAGTTTGAACTGCCAACCTCTGGGTTAGCAGCCAAGCGCTTAACCATTGTGACACCAGGGCCCACAGTAGGTGACCCTAGTCCCTGAGCGCTAATATTATCTCCTCAGTTTGTCCCTCCAATGAAAGGGTGATAGTGGCTTTTACCTTTGTAGTCAATTCCCTACATTAAATTCTTTCTGTGTTAAATATTTAGAGGGATTTCTGTTTTTCTGCTCGGACCATGACTGATATAATTCCTTTTGTTATGTTATAAAAATAGAATTATGGTATATATTGTTCTACAACTTGTTCTTTAACCCTACTATATATCAGGGACATCCTTCCATTTCAGACAAACAGATCCAAGTCCTTCTTTATATTGAGATATATTCATATACTTTAAAATTCACCCGTTTAAAGTGTACAATTCAGTGTTTTTTTGGTATATTATTCACAAAGTTGTGCAACTACCACAACCGTCTAATTTCTGAATATTTTTCATCATCCTAAAAAAACCAAAACAAAAAAACTTTGTACCCATTAGCAGTCACTCCCTGTTCCTCCTTGTCCTCCCTTAGCCCCTAGAAACTACCAATGTCCCTACAGATTTGCCTGTCCTGAACATTTCATATAAATGGAAGCATCACACAATATGTAGCCTTTTGTGTCTCACTTCTTTCACTTAGCATAATGGTTTCAAGGTTTCTCCATGTTGTAGCATGCATTAGTACTCACTTCTCTTTAGGGCTGAATAATATTCAGTTGTATGGCTATACCACATTTTATTTGTCCATTTATGAGTTGATGAACATTTGAGTTGTTTCCACTTTTTGGCTATTATGAATAATGCAGGTATGAACATTTACGTAAGTTTTTATATGGACATACATTTTTAATTCTCCTGGTTACATTTTGCTGGGTCATATGGTAACTTTATGATTGACTTTTCATGGAGCTGTCAACTGTTTTCCAAAGCAACTACACCATTTCACATTTCTAACTCATTCTTTTTAATAACTGCACAAAATTCCACAATATGGCAATATGGATGTTCTTTAATTACTTTAACACTGCCTCTATTGAAGTACATTTAGGTTTTCTCCATTTTTTTTCACGATTATAATTAATCATGATCACTATGAACACATATCTCTGTGCACCTCCATTACGTTTATCTGTGGAAGGGATTCTTGAAAGTGAAATAACTATGTCAAAAGATGCTTAATTTTTTGCTTAAAAATGTGCCAAAGTGCCCCCTCAAAAAAATTGTTACTAATCTACACTCATACAATGGTGTATGAAAGAGCCAATTTTCCCATATTCCTGCTAACACTGGTTGTGTTTTAATTTTTTGCCAATCTGAAAGGGAAAAAACTTTGTCTCATTGTTTAAACTACATTACCCTGACCACCAGTGGGGTTGAACATCTTTTCAAGTACTTACGTATTTATTACCCAAACATAAATAGCCACATTGGGTGATTTCTAAACTCCTTTGCAGTTATAAAATTTGACTTGTGTGATTTATGCTCTGGGAAGATATGATGGTTACAACAATGCTTGCTGAAGCCAGAACTGGCTTTTGTGGAGCACGTAATAGTTTAATTGTTATGATTTCGTAAATGCTGGAACAGGCCCTCATACTCACCGATAACCTTCCACAGAATGCCCACTATAGAGCCTTTTCTCTTTAGATTTAGCCTAGAAATAAATGTCAATGCCTCTAGGAGCCCTGGTGGCACAGTGGTTAAGAGCTTGGCTGCTAACCAAAAGGTCGGCAGTTCCAATCCACCGGCCGCTCCTTGGAAACACTATGGGGCAGTTCTACTCTGTCATATAGGGTCGCTATGAGTCAGAATTGACTTGACAGCACATAACAACAATAACAACTATGAAAAGTGATACTAAGTGAGCACAACTAGGAAAAGTGATACTGAGTACAACTAAGGAGATGAGATCAGGTTTTGATTGAAATTAGGCAACTGGTATCTGAGAGAGTAAAAATTCAAAGAAAAGAGAACAGAATTGGCCCACTATTTTTATCTAAAATCAACTGTTTCCTATAGGGGAAATTGTGTTGTAGTAAATGGGCCTTGATGTAGAGTCAGGAGATTTAGATTCTAGTCCTGGTTCAGAGACTCATGTAAGGTCTTGGGTAACTTCCTTGGGTTACTTCCTTCCCTCACTTTCCTAGTCTGTTAAGTGATAATATTCCCTAATTCACCAAATTATTATAAAGTGCAAATAAGAGAACAGGTGAAAATGCATTGAAAAAATATAGCTGGTGCTATTGGCTCTTGTCTCTAAAATCTAGTAATTACAATCACAGAGAAGCAGTCCCTGGGAAGCATAAACGGTTAAGTACTCGACTACTAGCTGAAAGGTTGGGGTTTGAACGCACTCAGTCACCCCTGAAGACAGGCCCGGCGATCTGCTTCTGAAAGGTCACGCCCTTGAAAACCCTGTGGAGCATAGTTCTACTCTGCATATGAGGTCACTATGAGTCAGAATCAACTTGACAGCAACTAACAATAGCAACACCTAAGAGCTGCTGCTATCAGTTCTTCTCTCCCAGATCTAGTAATCACAATCACGAAGAAGCAGTATAACCTAGCCAGAGTTCAGACAGAAGTGCCCAGCAACCTTACGTCTACTTGGCCAGAATCTTAACATGACTCTTCTTAGAAGTACAGAGATTAGCAGAACCACACTCCATCCATGCTTCCCCTGTTCCAGAATTCAGCATACTTTGGCTCCAGTACCTGTGCCGGGCCTCTCTTCATCTCCAAAAAATCTAAAAAGAGTAATTACAGGGCCCAGACGAGCTTTGGTTATATTGCACTTATTTCTCAGGTCATCTTGTTCTACTGTATTTTCCTCTGTTGCTCCAATTATTTCCCAAACTCCTCGACATTTCCTTGCAAATCAGCTTGAGTGATGGTGAAACTTGGCACACAACTGGTGGGCTGGCCCTAGCTATGTTACTGAAGTAGTTAGCCATCCACCCAGAATGCATGCTCTCCAATGCAAAATGAAAAACTGACGGGAAGAACCTAGACATTACATTTCCCAGCCCCCTGGCATCTAGATGTGGCCATGTAACTAGTTCTCACCTATGGACTATGAGTTGGAATCATATGTCATGTCCTGACAAGGGCTTTTTAGCAGTGGGATGTGTTCATTTCCTAGAACTGCCATAACAAAGTACTACAAACCAGGTGGCTTATAAGAACAAAAATTTATTGTCTCACAGTTCTAGAGGCTGGGAGTGTGAGATCAGGGTGTCAGCTGTGTTGATTCTTTCTAAGGCTTTGAGGGAGAAATCTGTTCCATGCCTCTCTCTCAGCTTCTGGTAGCTCCAGACGTTCTTTGACCTGTAGATGTATCTTTGCACAGTGCCCTTCCTCTGTCTCCCTGTCTTGTCTATGTATCGTCTTCTCTTTTAGAAGGATGCCATTCAGGTGAAATTAGAACCCACCCGACTCCGTTATGACCTATGTTAACTGATCTTAACATCTTCAAAGACCCTATTTCCAAACAAGGTCGAATTCACAGTTAGAGGGGTTAGGACTTCAACATATCTTTTGGGGGGACACAATTCAATCTATAACATAGAGGTACCATCTTCACATTCTCTTTTATTTTCTGCTAGCTGGATTCTGATGATGACAAGGTCTTACAGAAAGCCTGATCCGTAAGATGGAAGGATCCTGGGTCTCTGCATGACCACATTGAGGAAACCTATCAACCGTGAATACTTGTCTTAACTATTACATAAGTGAGAAAATTCTATTATTTAGTTTCAAGGTCAATTTGTATCAGCAGCTAGCATTATTTCAGCTAAGACATCCTGCCTGAAAACATTTTACCAATGACCATCTTAATGAACCAGGTAACAGCAAACCCCATGACACTCCCAATAGCCATCTTCATTAGAGTCCAGAATTGTCTTCAAACAGAAAGCTCATTAATTTATCCTCATATCATAGAACAGCTCGATTCTGCTGTAATCAACAATTCTTGACTTGTGCTTTGAAAAGCTCTGAAGCATGAGAGACAGATGTTTAACAACAAAAAGTTAATCAACAAATATTTGTTGAACGTATGCTACTGAAAATTACCAGGAAGTATGGCAGATACAAAGAAATATCGCAAAAAACAAGATACAACCTTGTCTAGCAACTTACAATTTAAATGGGAAGGCAAGGTGCTTACCCAAATAACTCTACTACAAGACTGTATGTCTGGGCGGTACCAGGAATACTCAAAAAAAAATTGCCATTGACTTGATTCCGACTCATGATGACCCCACGTGTTACAGTTTTCTTAGCTGTAATCTTTACAGAAGCAGATTGTCACAGCTTTCTTATGTAGTGCCATGAGGTGGGTTCAAACTGCCAGCCTTTAATAGATAAGCACAAACTGTTTGTATCACCCAGGGACCTCCGGTACCAGGAATAGATGCTTTAAAAATTCAAAGAAGATAAGACCATTTTTATGTAGGGGCAATATGATAAAGCTTCATGGAGGAAATGGGATTTGGGCTGTGCCTAAAAAGTTGAGTGGAATTAAGTGGTGGAATCACATACAAAGCTCAAGAGAATTTAAATTGGCAAGTTAAGTTACTGTTAGATTCTAGACATCTGGAGGTCTTGAAAGCCAGGCCAAGGAAATTGGACATGATCATAAAGACAACAAGGAGCTGTAATTTTAGGTCCACATTAAGTCCCAGAATTTTAGAGCCAAATATGTGACTTACCCATAGCAGAACCCATGGCAGCTGTCTGTTCTTTTCAGAGACACACTTCAAGCCTCCCTTATTTTCATGTGGCCTACTTTCATGGGCTCTAAATTTGTTATTCAAATGCCACCTTCACATTTTTATTCCATACCTGTATGTCACATGGATATTTGTTATTTAATATTTTTAAGTCTACTTTCAATTAACTCCTAAGCAAAAATTATCTCTGACATTATAGGATGGACATAGATGCCGGGTAAAATTTTTCCAATATACAGTCAAATAAATGCATAACTATTCATATTTCTAAAGTGTTCTGATTGCCACCTAAATATTCATAGTTTCCACTAGTGGTTTACAGACCACACTTGGAAAAACATGGTCCTACTCCGAACCACCATACACATCTTTTCTCTCCTGGGTTCCCAACTTGCTTGTCTGCCACATTTGCTCTCCCATCTTGTTTTGTCCATTTTTGGACTCAGTCCCTGGGTGGTGCAAATGATTAACACGCTCTGCTGCTAACCAAAAAGTTGAAGGTTGGAGTTTACCCAGACATGTCTCCAAAGAAAGGCCTAGCGATCTACTTCTGAAAAATCAGCCATTGAAACTCCTATGGACACGGGGTTGCCACTGAGTTAGAATCAACTCAACTTGGCAACTGGTAAATTGATAAGTAATGTTGCTGTTGCCACAGACAATTCTGAAATTGTAATGGTTCAACAAAAGTTTATTTCTTGCTCACAACACAGGTGGGACAGTCCTTCTCCCTCTTATAGCTCAATCATCTGTAGCACAAAGCCTCCAGGGTCACCATGGCCAGAGAGAGAGGAACCCGAGATCATATGGGATTGTTGAAGGGCCAGTCCTGGACATAGCCTATGTCACATACCCACATCCTCTGGACATGTGGCCCCAACGCAACTGCCAGGGAGGCTGAAAAACACAGCAGAACCCATACATACAGGTGAGCACTAAAGGTCTCTGCCACTGTAACTTAGGTACTATTGACCTAGAGATCCTCTGGGTCGTTGCTCCAAACTTCCCTCGGGACAGGGCTGGGGGTCTCAGAATTAAAAAACTCAGATGCACAATTGGTCCCAACCTACCTGGAGCAAAGGAGAATGAAGAAAACCAAAGTCACAAGGAAAATATTAGCTGAAGAGACAAAAAGGGCCACATAAACCAGAGACTCCTTCAGCCTGAGACCAGAACTAAATGGTGCCCGGCTACCACCAATGACCACACTGACAGGGAACACAACAGAGAGTCCCTGATGGAGCAGGAGAAAGATGGGGTGCAGAACTCAAATTCTAGTAAGAAGACCAGACTTAATGGTCTGACTGAGACTGGAGGGACCCCAGAAGACATGGCCCCCGGACTCTCTGTTAACCCAGAACTAAAACCATTCCCAAAGCCAATTCTTCAGACAAAGATTAGACTGGACTATAAGACATAAAATGATACTCATGAAGAGTGTGCTTCTTAGTGTAAGTAGATACATGAGACTAAACGGACAGCTCCTGTCCAGAGGCGAGATGAGAAGGCAAAAACAGATAGGAGCTGGTTGAATGGACACTGGAAATCTGGGGTGAAAAGGAGTGTGCTGTCACTTTATAGGGATAGCAACTAGGGTCATATAACAATGTGTGTATAAATTTTTGTATGACAAACTACCTTGAGCTGTAAACTTTCACCTAAAGCACAATTATTAAAAAAAAAAAAAAAAAAATCAGATGCATCTGCTAAACTGGGCAGGTTTTTATCAAAACGGTCACTAAAGAATTCAAGTAGCCAAGCCTAGCATCCATTGTCTCTCCATCTCTCCCTCATTATTATAAAGGGCAAATAGAGTTTTATAGTGTTCTCCATTTTCACCATAGTTACCTTTCCCCCTCTCAATCTCTAAAATGGAGTTTGAAAATAGAGGCTTTATACATTTCCTATTGCTGCTATAACAAATAACTACAAACTTCATGGCTTAATACGACACAAATTCATTATCTTACAGTTCAGTAGTTGAGAAGTCCAAACTAAGTCTCACGGGGCTAAAATCAAGGTGTTCGCAGGGCTGCGTTCTTTCTGGAGAATCTAGAGAATTGTTTCCTTGCCCTTCCCAGTGTCCAGAAGCTGCCCACACTCCTTGGCTTGTGGCTTTTTCCTCCACCCTCAAAGCCAACAATGTCAGACTGAGTTTTTCTCATATTGCCATCATTATGACACTGACTCTTATGCCTCTCTCATTTAATTTTAAGTACCCTTCTGATTACATTTACCCCACATGGATAATCCTGCATTATCTCCCCAGCTCAAGGTCAGCTGATTAGCCACATTAATTCTATTTACAACCTTAATTCCCCTTTGCTGTGTGACAAGACATAACACATTCACAGGTCCCGGGGATTAGGGCATGGGGTGGGGGTGGGGGGTCATTATTCTGCCTACCACAGCCCCACAGGCCAAATCCAGTCTACGGACATGATCCGTTTCATCAGTCTGGTGGGGTTTTTTTTTTCCCCCCTTTCCTCTTTCTAAATATGAAAAAAAAAAAACTAAATATTTTTAGATAGAGAGATTTTATATACTTTTTAAATCTCCGTGTCTAGCTTCTCTTGAAACCTCAGGAGATCTAGCAACAAGGGCCTAGATTCCCTCATCAAAACAACTGGCTGGTGCTAAGCAGGGATTGCTCCCTTTAAATAGCACTGTAGGTCCTCCAGATTGCCATGGTCTCCACCACTTCCTATTACCACTTACACCTGCCTGGCCCACTTCACCAAGTTATGTCACCTGCCTTTCCCCTTTAAATTTGCAAACTTTGTACCAGATATCTTACTAATGTCTGGATCCCATACTATCATCTTACTACCTGTCACTGGACTTTAAACTAGTTATCAACGAGTAGACCTAAACTCATGGCGACCCCACGTATGTCAGAGTAGAACTGTGCTCCACAACGTTTTCAAGGCTGCGACTTTTCAGAAGCAGATAGCCAGGCCTGTTTTCCGAGGCACCTCTGGGTAGACTCAAGCCTCCAACCTTTCTGTTAGCCACAGAGCACATTAACCATTTGCACCACCCAGGGACTTCCACGGGACTTTAGACCCCTTCATTCTCTGCTGGCAGCACGTCCTCCTATTTAGAATTCTCCCATCTGCACAGACGCATCATGGTATCCTCTTTCAGACTCGAGAAAAGAAACGTTTCCTAGGCCAATGGCTCAGGGCTATGTAATCACAGGACTTCAGCACCATGCAAAAGACCGTCTCAGGCCTCTGCATCATAAATCTGCTCCAGACGTAGGGACTTAAGTGCATCCTGGAGCAAGGCACAAAGTTTTAACGTGCTGTTGCTCCATCAACACCCGCCTCCTCTTTTTTTTTCTCTTCAGCCCTTGGTATGAGAGCTCCTCTAATGAATTTCTTTACTCTAACAAACAGGCCCGATTCTGGCTCCCGTCCAAGCTGCACGCTCGCTTTCACTGTCCTCATGGGCTTAAATGAAGGGCATATCACTTTGTTTCACTTCCAGATGCTCACAGATCCGGCACTGGCATTAATAACACTGCAGGCTCAGCCATTCTGTCTTCATCAGTGGCCGCGCATCACCTTCCGCATCGCGGCTGCCGGGGAAAAGAGCTCTTCATTACCGAGATCGGGTCCTCCTCAACAAATACCTGAAAATCGCATTAGCCAGGCAAAATCTCTCCTGTCTCGATGCCTTAAACACTGACTGTGGGTGAAGGAAAGAGACCTCCAAGATCAAATTATATTGAAACAGTTACAAAGGTCATCAGAGCAAGAGATGAGGGGTGGGAGCTGCCACTGAATCCAGAGTGTCTCGAGCCTCTGGCATCCGTGAGTCACCTTTGTGATTCTTTTTCTGTTTTTTCCTAATACCTGTAATTTTATTCCTTTAATATTTTTCTTTAAATAAACTGTGTATTGATTTGCTTTTATTTAGCCCCATCCTAGGCAATCATAGCCATAAATCAGAGCTTAGACGTGCTTGGTATCTTTTTTTCCTAATACACATTAAAATTAGGATGTAAATATTAAAATAATAAATGTTGATCCTCATACCATCTAAAGTTATCTTTAGCTCTTTCTAAAGTTATAGAGCCAGGCATTATTTATTGGACACATACCATACCACATTCTGGAAAATACAGATCTAATCTATCCTCCCACCTCAGAACAGAATCACACTTGAACTAAACTGTATAGATTGCTCCTGTGCTGTTCTTAAGACTCTCTGAGTGGGGTTCCAGAAACTTAGGATACCAGTGCCTGTGGGTACCAGTATCACTGAGAAGTTATTTCTTACATCTCATCTAAAACTCCCAGCTTACTCTGTCTCCTTATATTGTGATCTAGAGTTGAGTGGCATAAATAAGCACTCTAGGCATTCCAGCAAACGGTTTTACAAACAGCCCATCTCTTCATAGGTGGCATGGCAGAAAACAGTTTTGAGTTACAGGCTACAAGTTCAGAGATGGACACAGACCACATTTTAGAGACAGATAATAAAGAAACAAAAGAGAAGAAACATGAGTTGGGTGAGGTAGATTGAACACCCATATCTAGAGCAGAAAAGTCAGCAAACTTTTTCTGAGAAAGGCCAGTTAGCAAATATTTTAAGCTTTTCAGGGCAGACAGTCTCTGCCACAACTACTCAACTCTGTCACTACAGCATGAAAGCAGCATAGACAACACATAAACCAATAGGCATGGCTGTGTTCCTGTATAACTTTATTTTCAAACTCAGGCAGTGGGCCAGATCCCTGTCCTAGCGTGTTGAATTGATGAGGGTTCTCAGTGTCAATGGCAGCCTCTCCTGGTATGGTTCTGTCCTTGGTCTAGAAGTTGTTAGACAAGGATGAAGGCCCAGATTCACAGAGGAGGCAAAGAAGAGAGACATACACCAACTCACTGTGTCTATGCAACTCAGGAACAGCCACACTCGACAGAATCCAGAGAACTGGCTTCAAATTCAGCTTTGTTGACAACAAGCTGTGTAACAGCAGAACATACAATTCTCACATGCCGAGGGAGGGGTTAGACCTCTATTTTCCTCTCTAGTCTGGCATGCAGATTCTGGGTCTTGGGGCATTCCGAGGCTGATTATACTGTTTATTAGTTTCGCAAATGAAATGTATACCAATATTTTCACCTTAGTAGCTTTTTCAAAACAAAATTAAGAAGGGTAGAAGATTCAAGAATGAGCCAGGCTTAAGTGAATGTGACAATGCATTTCTCCATCTGAGAAAAGAATCCTACTCCCCCAGTATGTGTTCCTCAGAAACTGAAAACTGCTCCTCTGCTGTAAAGAACCCCAGTGGTATGGGATGAGTCCCCTGATGGCAGCTGAGACAAGGAAGGGAGAAAGCAGTATCCATGGTGATAGCCATGGTAGGGAGAGGAGACCCAGGGACTTGGGTGGGGGGAATTGTGGGAAAGTTGCTAGGGATTCTGGGAAATTGTATAGAATTATAGAAACAGCCACTGGCTAGTGTGGGGTTTACAAGTCCGTCCTGGAAAGAGACCCTCAACATTCCAGGTGTTCTGTTTCAAAAGGTCTCATTTAATGATCATAAATGAGACTGTTCTAAACAGCCCATCTGTCGCTCACCTTCCACAAATATTTAATTCTGTCCACACTCTGCTCACAAGGGAAATGACGACCCAGAGCTGTTTGCTCACCATGAATCTGTCCCATTAAATAATTAATGAATCCTAAATGCCAGACACACAAAGACGGCTGGGTCTGTGGGAATACCTGGGGGATCGGTTCTCTCAGAGAAGCTGCTTAGCTTCAGTGAGGAAGAAACTTTCTCTTCTTTTCTATCCTTCAGCTCATCATCTCCAAATACAGGTGACAGCAGCACTTCTGACTGGGAGGTCTCCCTACTGATAATATCAGAGAAAGACACAAGAAAGAAATAAGACTGTTCTCCACCCTGCCGTATGGAGTCCATATGCTTCCTCTCACAGCTTTCTATTGCCCCTCCTGGCCCCCTTCCCCACTGTGGTTTCCATTATATTTTAAACTCCCTCTGCTTTCCTCAAGGAGTCCCTGGGTAGAGTAAATGGTTAACACGCTTGGCTGCTAACGGGAAGGTTAGAGGTTTGCATTCACCCAGAGGCACCTCTGAAGAAAAAGGCCTGGTGATCTACTTCTGAAAAATCAGCCATTGAAAACCCTATGGAGCCCAGTTCTTCTCTACATGGGGTCATGATGAGTCGGAAGCTAGTTGACTACAACTCATTTCTTTTCTGCTTTCCTCAGATCCCCCTCTGCCTCATCCAGAGGAAGATCAAGGACAATGTATGGCAGGCAACATACAGTCTCTCTGACTCCTTATTTAAACCATTGCTTATCTCAGCCAGTCATGGCCATTAAAACTTTGAGTTGAATGTAAACATCTACACTATTATAAGGAGTCAATTTGTCTTTTAGACTCACACTCAGGGCAGAGTGCACAAATTTAGTTTCTCACCTAGCACATGCTTTCCAATAATTATGAGGAAGAAATATTTTCTTTTTTGTTTCCTCTCTGTATTCCCACCTCATGGACTACTATTCAAATACTAGCATCATATACACAAACTTCTGCCCCTTGACTTTTCTCACCCAACCATGTACACAGAAATTGTTTCTTGTTAGATCTATAGATCTATAAACCTACTTCAGCCTTGTTAATGGCTGCAGAGTATTCTGCTATGGAGCTATACTATAATTTACTCCATCAATTCCATATTCATGGGCATTTAGGTTGTTTACAGGCTTGTTACTTCACACAATGCTACAGAGAACATCCTTATATGTACATGTCTTTAAGCACATGCTCAAGTATATCTATAAGGATAAATTTTTGTAAGTGGAATTGCTAAGTCAAAGGGGATGCTTATTTAATATTTCTCTAGATAAATATAAGTTGTTATTAGGTGCCGTTGAGTCAGTTCCAACTCACAGCAACCCTATATACAATAGAACAAAACACTACCCAGTCCCGTGCCATCCTCACAATCGTTGCTATGTTTGAGCCCATTGTTGTAGCCATTGTATCAATCCATCTCATTGACAGTCTTCTTCTTTCTCCTCTTGGTAAAGTAGATTACCCTCTACTTTACCAAGCATGATGCCCTTCTCCAGGGATTGGTCCCTTCTGATAACATGTCCAAAGTATGCGAGACAAAGTCTTGCCATCCTCGCTTCCAAGGAGCAGTCTGGCTGTACTTCTTCCAAGACAGACTTGTTTTTCCCTCTGGCAGTTCATGGTATATTCAATGTTCTTCACCAACACCATAATGTAAGGGCATCAGTTCTCCTTCCATCTTCCTTATTCATTGTCCAGCTTTCTCATGCATATGAGGCGATTGAAAACGCCATGGCTTGAGTCAGGAGCACCTTAGTCCTTCAAAGTGAGGTAGGGTATAAACGCTATCAATAGCTCACAGAACTGAACTCTAGAAGTTAACAGGTGAAAGTTCAATCCTTTGGGAGGTGCTATGTATGCACAACTTGCACCTTTTCACTTCCTTACACATTTTAGTTGACAGGATGTTCATGTTTTAAATGATGTCTATTTTGGGGGGGTTAAATAAAATTTTCTGAAATAATTGGAATATTTGAAGTAGGAGAGATTACAGACTAATACAGTGAAAACTGTGAGAACCAAAACTCAATAGGACTGCCTTGTTTTCCCAGGTCTCACAGTTTTCCGCCTTTGACAGGGTGCAGTCTTACCACTTTTCTGTCACTTTCTGCTGGTGGAAAGTATTTTAGTTTTCCTTCTCTGTCAGGTTTCAGCCTTACACAGATTCCAGGTTTTGCTGTGTAAGTATAATAGAGCTTTGAGAGATCAGCCTCCACCCAGCTAGTCTCAGTTACCATCTTCCCCACTCGATCTGTGCCTGGCATGATGTAGGCACTCAAAAAATATTGGATGAATGAATGAATGCATGAGTAACATAACATGAGACTTGCTCAAGGATCCAAGACCAGTGTTTCAGGTTTTACCATTCTTATCTTCTTTTAGCTCCACTCTGGTCAATCAATATCTGTCTTCATTATCTAGTGCTGCTATAACAGAAATACCACAAGTGGATGGCTTTAACAAACAAATTTATTTTCTCATGGATTAGGAGGCTGTAAGTCCGAATTCAGGGTGCTGGTTCTAAGGGAAGGCTTTCTCTCTCTGTCTGCTCTGGGGAAAGGTCCTTGTCTCTTCAGCTTCTGTTTTCTGGTTCCTTGGAGATTTCCATGTGTCTTGGCATCTATCTTACTTCATCTCTGCTTCTAGCTTGCATTAATCTCTTTTATATCTCAAAAGAGATTGACTCAAGATACACCCTACGCTAACCCTGCCTCATTAACATAACAAAACAACCTATTCCCAAATGGCATAGAGGTTAGGATTTGCGACGCATATTTTGGGGGACACAATTCAATCCATAACAGTATTTTTTAAATCCATTAGACTCAGTTTTGCCACTTTGTGTGTGGATTAAATCTATAGATTCTTGGCTTTTATTTCAAAAATCAATTCTATGTTGACAGTCTCAGCATCTGAGAATGATGGGCTAACATTCATATGCTGGCTGGTATGTTTTGGAGTCAAATCAAAATCATTCAGTTCATAAACATTGCATGATCTAGCAGAAAGGAGTTGGGAATTTTGAGAGGATCTGAAAATGAGTTCTTGCCCAATCCACTATCCAACACTGAACATTCAGAACAAGTATACTGTGGTTGTGGCTGTGGCAACTGTCTGGTGCTTCTTGATTGAACCCCAACATAAAATTTGTTAGAAATAGAAATATGAACTATAAATACAATTAGTAACTATTGACTTTAAAGTTACTAAATTCTCCAAGCTTCAGGTTTCTCATCTGTGAAATGGGGTAAAAGTACCCAAGTCATAGTGAACTAAATTCAAGCACTATACTCATATCTGTACAACAAAAGCACCTAGTATCTTTTTCTATATGAAGAAGAATGGGGCATCAGGATTGGAGGAAGACTCATTAACAACCTAAGATACGTAGATGACACAACCTTGCTTGCTGAAAGTGAAGAGGACTTGAGGCGCTTCTGATGAAGATCAAAGACCACAGCCTTCAGTATGGATTACACCTCAATATAAAGAAAACAAAAATCCTCACAACCGGACTAATAAGCAACATCATGATAAACTGAGAAAAGATTGAGGTTGCCAAGGACTTCATTTTACCTGGATCCACAATCAACACCTATGGAAGCAGCAGTCAAGAAATCAAAGGACGCATTGCATTGGGCAAATCAGCTACAAAAGACCTCTTTAAAGTGTTAAAAAGCAAAGATGTCACCTTGAGGACAAAGGTGTGCCTGACCCAGGCCATAGTGTTTTCAATCGCCTCATATGCATGCGAAAGCTGGACAATGAATAAGGAAGACCAAAGAAGAATTGATGCCTTTCAGTTGTGGTGTTGGCGAAGAATATTAACTATACCATGGACTGCCAAAAGAACAAACAAATCTGTCTTGGAAGAAATACAACCAGAATGCTCCTTAGAAGCAAGGTTGGCAAAACTACGTCTCACATACTTTGGATATGTTATCAAGAGGGATCAGTCCCTGGAGAAGGACATCATGCTTGGTAAAGTAGAGGGTCAGCGAGAAAGAGGAAGACCCGCAATGAGTTGGATTGACACAGTGGCTGCAACAATGGGTTCAAGCATAGCAACAATTGTGAGGATGACGCAGGACCAGGCAGTGTTTTGTTCTGTTGTGCATAGGGTCACTGTGAGTCGAAACCGACTCGATGGCGCCTAATGACAACACGACTATCTTTCTTTCCTACATCTGATCTAATTTTCCTCAAAATGTTTTCTGCTAACTGGGTAGTGGGGTTAAAAATTAAATCCAGTAAGAGTCAGTCCAGTCAGTCCACTTAAAGCAGTTTCTTTAGTTACCTTAGTCTCCGTCGGGTTAATGCCTATTCTCTTAGTGTTTCATTCCCTCCTGATTCGCCTCCCCTTGATGAAAGCTGGCTTTTGGGGAGCTTCCTGGGGAACTAAGATCCACCTTGGCATATCCTTCTACTGACTCCTCTACTGTACTGACTCTTCTGGTCTCCTCAGAGATGGCCCTTTTCCTCCGGGTTCCTGAATGGCTTGCTGCCATCCAATAGTGGTATCTGTATCTCATGTTGTGGTATGTTCACTTGGCTAAATCAGGGCCTGGTGGACCTTCTCTGCTGATTTGGCCCCAGTTGAGCCCTTGCTGGAACTGTAAATCCCTGAAATCTGGACGTGACTCCTGTTCAATCCCTACACTAAGAAACCACCCTTATAGCCCTTAGCTGCAATGGGACTTCATCCTAATCATTGTGAACCCATCTCCTCACTCTCACTGCTCCCATAATCTCTCCAACCTGACTCTCTGTGGATTCTGTGTATCCTTTAGGATTACATTCAGCTGTAGGTAACAAAAAACTAAAATAGTAATAGGTTAAAAGCATGAGATTTTATTTTCTAACTCTAAAAATTCTAAAGGTATATACTCCAGGGCTGGTGTGGTGGCTTAATGAAGTCATCACAAATCCAGGCTTCCTACATGTGTGTGCTTTGCTGGGCAAACCTTGCCCAGGGTAGGATGGCTTCTATTCTTAAAGTAATCTCATGTTACAACATGGCAGCTGGAACTCCAGCCCTTCTGTCAAGCTTCCAGGCAATAGAAGAAGGAGGAGGAATGTCTCCCTGCTGGGTCAGCTTGCTTTAGGGACCCTCCCAGAAGTTCCAGTCAAATTTTCGCTTGCATTTCATTGGCCATAACTTAGTTCTATGGCCATATCTGGAGACCAGAAATGTGATCTTTCAGCTGGAATGAATTACTGCCCTAAATTGGAAATCTGTGACTTAGGAAGATGAAAGGATGAATAGTACGAAGGTATCCAGCAATCACTGCTGAGCTACAGGAACTTCTGTATCCATTTCATACCATTCAGGGTTCTAGAGTTCTAACTTGGGCTTTCTATCTGCCTCAGAGCATGGCTGTCCTGGGTTATTCATTGTGCAAGGCAGTCTTCTCTGTAAGTCCCAGCCAGGATATATCACCAAGATCTCTTCTGCTTCCAATTTGTACTTTAACCTAACAGTGGCCTCCACCCCACAATAAGCACACATTCACACATCCCTCTGGACTCTGGCTAGAGGAAGGAAGATCAGGAGACCACCTCTTACCCCTATTTTATTCCCTTCTTCTCACACAGAGATGGAAAGAATAGGATTTCCATTTTCCTTTCCTTTCTATCCTTGACCTTCCCATGTCACATCCCACAACCCTGCTCTCCTTTCACAGGCATAAAATGGCAGAATGGGATTACGGGGGAGAAAAATAAAAATGCATTGATTCATATCTTAGTTATCCAGTGCTGCTGTAACAGAAATACCACAAATCGATGACTTTTAACAAACAGAAATTTACTCTCTCACAATTAAGGAGGCTAGAAGTCCAAATTCAGGGATCCAGCTCCAGGCCAAGGCTTTCTCTCTCTGTCGGCTCTGGAGAAGGTCCTTGACATCAATCTCCTTCTGGGCCTAGGAGTTTCTCAGCACTGGGACCCAGGGTCCAAAGGATGTGCTCTCCTCCCAGCTTTCCTTTCTTGGTGGTAGGAAGTCCCCCCATCTCTGCTCCATTCTTTCTTTTATATCTCAAAAGAGATTGACTCAAGATACAACCTAATCTTGTAGATGAGTCCTGCCTCATTAACATAACTGCCTCTAATCCTGCCTTACTAACATCATGGAGGTTAGGAATTACAACAGTAAGATAATCATATTAGATCACAAAATGGTGGACACCCACACAATACTGGGAATCATGGCCTAGCCAAGTTGACACACATTTTCAGGGGACATAATTCAATCCATGACAGTTCAATATTTCGAAAATATTATCCCTGTCCCACCTATAGTCTTTTTTATTTATAAAGCACTCAGTATAAACCTGTTAAATAAATAATAGCATTGTTGTGGGGATCAAAATGAGATAAAATATGGAAAGCTCTTGCCACAACGTGTGGCATACAGTATATGCTTGATAAATGATAACCATTATTATTGTTGTTGTTGCTTTTATTATTAAAATTATATAGTTTGCCTCAGTCTTCCTTTTTTTTAATCTTTCTCAGACAAACATGCTGACAAGCAAAGACAGATTCCATCTCACCAAAAGGCACCATTATCCTCTATCACGGCATTTTTTGTTTTGCTTGTGTTAAACTCTATTTTCTGGAAATAGGAGGAATTCTTTCCTGAGGAAAGGAGGAACTGCTCAGAGACCTAACTTTTAATTAACTCTGGTACTGGATACTATGTAACTGTGGGTGAGCCACTGTTCTTTAGGGAAGGGGGCTAATTGGAAAATGAAAGATTGATGAAGGTCAATGTAGAAGGCAATGCAGACCTTTAGCTGGAGGCTGGGTCAGCTTAAGTCAGGTCTTTCGAATCAGACCTCATTATTTCTCACCCTTCCTGATCCCCCACATTTTGTGTTGTTTGTATAACAGGAGGTGGAGTGAGTATACAAGATAAACAGGGCAAGATGAGAACTGATCTATTGGCAGTCAGTCAGGAGGTTTGGCTCAGCAAATCTGACAGGGAATTGACAGAGGCTCCAGACTGGCATTTTGCTTAAATAGATTTGAAAAAGAGTTAGGATGAAAACCAAGATGTACATTCAGTTTATTCAGGTGTATTTTAGCCTCGGAGTCCTTCGCGTGCATAGGATTTCCTGAGGTTTAGCAAGAAATCCCCAGATATTTGGAACTGTAAGCAAGTAGATGAGTTTAATTTAGTGAAAATATGAATGATCGAGTTAGTAAAGAATTATATTTTAGTTACTTTCAAATACAGCACATTGTTATTATCGTTGTTAGGTGCTACCCTATGTACAACAGAGGAAAACACTGCCCTGTCCTGCACCATCCTCACAATCGTTGCTATGCTTGAGCCCATCTTGCAGCCACTGTGTCAATCCATCTTACTGAGGGTCTTCCTCTCTTTCGCTGGCCCTCTACTTTACCAGGTATGATGTCCTTCTCTAGGGACTGGTCCCTCTTGATAACATGTCCAAAGTATGTGAGATGAAGTCTCACCATCCTGGCTTCTAAGGAGCTTTCTGGCTGTACTTCTTCCAAGACAGATTTGTTTTTTCTTCTGGCAGTTTATAGTATACTTAATATTCTTTGCCAACACCAGAATGCAATGGCATCAATTCTTCTTTGGTCTTCCTTATTCATGTTCCAGGTTTTGCATGAAGATGAGGCAACTGAAAAGACCATGGCTTGGGTAAGTCGCACCTTTGTCCTCAAAGTGACATCTTTGTGTTTTTAACACTTTAAAGAAGTCTTTTGCAGCAGATTTGCCCAGTGCAATATATCCTTTGATTTCTTGACTGCTGTTTCCATAAGCACTGATTGTGCATCCAAGTAAAATGAAATTCTTGACAACTTCAATCTTTCTCCGTTTATCATGATGTTGCTTATTGGTCCAGCTGTGAGGATTTTCGTTTTCTTTATGTTGACGTGTAATCCATACTGAAGGCTGTAGTCTTTGATCTTCATTAGTAAGTGCTTCAAGTCCTCTTCACTTTAAGCAAGCAAGGTTGTGTTATCTGCATATTACAGGTTGTTAGTGAGTCTTCCTCCAGTCCTGATGCCATGTTCTTCATATAGTCAGCTTCTTGGATTATTTGCTCAGCATACAGATTGAATAAGTATGATGAAAGGATTCAACCCTGATGCATACTTTTTCTGATTTCAAGCCACTCGGTATCCCCTTGTTCTGTTCAAACGACTGCCTCTTGGTCTATGTACAGGTTCTGCGTAAGCACAATTAAGTGTTCTGGAATTCCCATTTTTCACAATGTTATCCATATTTTGTTATGATATAGCACATAGAAACCTAATAAAAATGTAAAGAAAATACTTTAAATAGGATCAGAAAATGCTGTAACTAGGGTCTATCCATACCAGGGTATGATTTCTCAGACCTAGCAACCAGACGGATTTCTGAGGTTAGGGCAGGGCACCGGGGAAGTTGAGGCAAGCAGCAATAGGCAGAAGTTCTGGAGGACAGGAGAGTGGCACTATGAGTTCAGCAGCAGCCTGAGAATGGGGCTCTCCAAAGAGTCTGGAGGGGAATTAGTCCTCATTTCCTCAATCTTCTATACAAAGGAGCTATACTAGGTGTACCCCATTGCTGTTGAGTAGATTCCAACTCATAGCAACCCTATAGGACAAAGGAGAACTGCCCTATAGAGTTTCTAAGGCTGTAATCTTTACGGAAGCAGGCTGCCACATCTTTCTCCCATGGAGCAACTGATGGGTTCGAAACACAGACCTTTGTTAGCAGCCAAGCACTTTAACTACTATGACATCAGGGTTTATTACATTAGGTGTAGTCAGCCGAATTTGGAAGAAATTGTGTTGATTTTACATTTGACTGGGAGGGCAGTGTACCTGGTGGGAGAGGACTCTCAGAGTAATACCTGAAATTAATTTACTATCAGGGAAAAGAAGTGAGCGTTAATGTGGATGGACCGGGAACCAACACTAGGGGTGCGTCAAGGAATGAATTTGAGAAATGTAAGACGAAGGCCTTGGTTTTTTAGTTGATGCTAATGTATATTTGTTAATAGCTGACACAGAGCTACCACTTACATGTATCATCTCACTCACACAGAAAACATATGAGGCAAGTAATATTATTATCTTCATTTTGTTACTGTTGTTGTTAGTTGCCATCTGGTCAGCTCCGAGTCACAGCAACCCATGTACAACAAAACAAAATGCTGCCCAGTCCTGCACCATCTTCACGATCATTGGTATGCTCAAGTCCATTGGTGCAGCTATTAGAGTGCCTTCCAACCTAGGGGGCTCATCTTCCAGAATTATATCAGACAATATTTTTATTGTGATTCATAGATTTTCATTGACTAATCTTCGGAAGTAGTTTGCCAGGCCTTTCTTCCTAGCCTTCGTAATCTGGAAACTCTGCTGAAACTTGTCTACCATGGGTGACCCAGCTGGCATTTGAAATACCAGTGGCATAGCTTCCAGCAAGAAACATGCAAGCCACTATAGTATGACAAAATGACAGATGGGTGGTGAATTTGTATTTTACATGTGAAAAAATTGAGGTACAGAGAGGTTAAGAAATTGACCTAAAATTGCAGATTCTGTAAGTGGTAAAGTTAAGATCTGAACCCAGGGAGTCTGACTTCAGAGACCCGTACTACTACAGGAATACATAATAATACTGATATTTGCTGTACCAAAAATCCCAACAATAAAATTTACATCAGTGAACTAATCCTTTTGACATTAACTGAAAAGTACCACATTAGTATAAAAAATCTATAATTTTCAGTTAATTACTTTACAGAAGTTTCCATTCCACTTAGAGCTGTCCTTCAATATGTAAGTTTGTTTTTTCTACATTTTTAAATAATTGCCTCTGATTTGTTTCTTTAGTTCAGGTTTCCCTTCTCATTTTAAGAGCTAGTGTCCAGGAAATAAGTTCTAAGCAACCACAGAATGATGATACCTTGAAATTGCATTTTGAGCTCCAACTATATTTTGAGATTTCCTTCTGACAACCTCAACTGGCCAACCACCCCTCTTGTGACTAGCAGAGAGCCAGGTATGTGCTCAGTAACTGCGGCCCAAAGGACTGAATAGAATGCGTCCGAGTGAATGTCAGACTGATATTTTCACTCATTGACTCTGAGAAGCTCATTCTAGTAGCTGTTGTTTTCTCTAAGAAATTTGAGCTTTATTGCCAGAAATAAAAATAGCCTAGGCCATTTTGTGTTCATATTTTACAATTCATTTTGAGAATTAATATTTTATAAAAAAATTACTTTGATTCAAAATGTGACTTTTAAAGGGTTTATGGTATTCTTAAGTGTAACTTTTATTATGCCTTGGGGCCAGCAGCTTTTCCACAGGAATATACTGTAGTTATTGATGTATTGTGTCCCTCGTGAATTTCCCTTCATGTTCAGTGACTGAAACAAGGGAAATCATTTTCTGTACATAATTCACTCCCTTCTTTCCACCTCTCCCACCTCCTTTTTCTGGCTGCTTTTCTTTCTGTTGTTTTTTTCAGTGAAAAATAAATAAACACTATTATCAGTGGCAGCATTTTTTAAAAAAATAGGTCATGTTTTTACTATTTAAAAGAGTGGGGAGCTACTCGTCAAGAGCTGGGAGATTAGATGTAAAAAAAAATATTCTCATTTCTACTCCTAACCGATGCCCTTCCTTACTACTATTTTTCTTCTATCCTCCTTGGTATTATGGATTAAATTGTGTCCCCCAAAAATCTGTGTCAACTTGGTTAGGCCATGATTACCAGTATTGTGTGGTTGTCCTTCATTTTATGATCGTAATTTTCCTATGTATTGTAAATCCTAATCTCTGCCTGTGGTTAAGAGGCAAGATTAGATTATGTTAGAGGATTAGGGTGGGATTGTAACACCCTTACTAAGGTCACATCCCTGATCCAATGTAAAAGGAGTTTCCCTGGGGTGTGGCCAGCACCACCCTTTATCTTACAAGAGACAAAAGGAAAAGGAAGCAAGCAGAGAGTGTAGGACCTCGTACCACCAAGAAAGCAGCACCTGGAGCAGAGCACGTCCTTTGGACCCGAGGTTCCTGCACGGAGAAGCTCCTAGACCAGGGAAAGATTAATGACAAGGATCTTCCTCCAGAGCCGACAGAGAGAGAAAGCGTTCCCCTGGAACTGATGCCCTGAATTTGGACTTCTAGCCTACCAGACTGTGAGAAAATAAATTTCTCTTTGTTAAAGCCATCCACTTGTGGTTTTTCTGTTTTAGCAGCACTAGATAACCAAGATACCTGCTCTGTGTTGAAATGATTGATCTCCTTTACCACCTTCAACATAATGGAGAGACACAGGCAATGATCTGCGGTAGCTGCTTGATCCTCCTCCAGCAACTCTAGAATGCCAAAGTTCCCAAATTGAAACTGGAGATGCTCTAGTTCCTGTATCAGTTAGTTATTGATACATAACAAACCACCCCAAAATGTAGTGGCTTAAAACAAAAACTATTGATCATTTCTATGGTCTATGAATCGAGTCACCATGAGTATCAGAATCGACTCAATGGCAACAGGTTTTTTTTTTTTTTTTGGTGGACTGGGTTATGTCCCTGAGTGGCACAAAGAGTTTGCGCTTGTGGTTTGAACCCATTCAGTGGTGCCTTGTAAAAAAGGTCTGGTGATCTGTGTCTATAAAGATTACAGCCAAGAAAACCCTATGGAGCAGTTCTACTCTGTAACACGTAGGGTTGCCATGAGTCAGAATCAACTCCAGTTCAACACGTTTAGTTTTTTTTGTTGTTATGGATTGGGTGGGTGATTCAGCTGATCTGAGTCAAGTTTGGCTGAGCTGAGTTGGGCTTGTTCATATGTCTATCATCAGCTAGTGGGATGGCTCAGTGCTGTCTGGTCTAGAATAGCCTTGTACCATTCAGCTCTGCTCTCCTCCATGTGTCTCTCACACCTCTCTTACAGGCTAGCCAGCATGTTCTCATAGCTCTGGTAAAGTCTCAAGGGACAGAAGGAAATGCACATGTGTTTCTCAAGCTTCTGCTTGCCCCAGGTTTGTTAGCATCCCATTGGCCAATCCAAGTCACACGGCCAAACCTAGACTTAAAGTGGGAGGGGCCAAGAGTTACATGGCAGAAGGCCTGATACTGGGTGATCAATATGGAGATCATTAATGCAATCAATCTACCAAAGTCTCCAAATTAGAGTTAAAACTGAGTTTTTTAAAAAGGCATATTTTGACAGTAAAATACTTCCATTTATTTTAAACAGTATCTTCTAAAAAAGATTTTAAAAGAAAAACAGTATATTTGTCTCCAGATGTAACTGCACACTTCTACAAAGCAAAAAACAACTGTCTCACATACATACCCACCTGGTCTTACATAAAACAATGTTTTGTTCTAAGCAACATTGTTTTTTTTTTTTTTTAGGAATGCAATAACTCATTGGTGAAGGGACACACAGTCGATTCCTGGGGACATTCAACAAATGGCTCCTGAGCTCCTCCTGTGAGTAATTCTAGCTGAGGCTTAATTCTGTAGTGAATGGATGGAAACTTTGAAAGAATAATAAAGATTCCAGAGAGTAAACTAGGATTCAAATGTGTTTATGATTCTTTGAACAAAAACATTGAGCAAGACAATCATATGCAAACTAATCATATGACAAAGCCAAAGAAAAACACGATTCAACATGCATACAATTTCATGAATACAGCTATTATCTGTGGAAGTTCAAAGGCATTTTGTCTTGTTAGGGCACAGAGTATCCCCAAAAAAGTTTTGAGCCCCAGAGTGGTGATGTTAGGTGTGCTGAAGAAGCCACACATTGTCATGCTGAAAAGCTCAGCCTCTGCAGACAGACAGACCAAGGTTGGAGCCCAAGCTCGACTTTACTGGTTAGATAACATGGCAAATAGTACCCCCTCTGTGGACCTCAGTTTCTTCATTTGTAAGATGGGGGTAGTAGGGGTAACAGTATGAATATTAGCAGACATTTTATGAGTGCTGCCTATGGGCCCAGCACGCTTCTGTGTGCTTTGCATGCATAACCTCATCTAACCTCACAACAGTCCTGTGAACTCGGTGCTAGTACTATCTTCATCTTATAAATGAGAAAACGAAGGTAGAGAGAAGTTAAACTATCAGTGTTGCCAAAAATTAGAATGGGCAGTCAGAATTCAATCCCAGATGTCTCTAACTACCGCATCCCGCTGCTTGTAAAATTTAAATGAAAATGCATATAAAGTGCTTAGCACATATTATAAATTATTTTTAAAAATGCTTTTAAAGAAGAGTGCCCTATCCTCCCATCCCCATTCCTACTAGAACTAACAGATCTACAGCAGTTAACCTGGATATGTAGAGGATTTGCATGAGGACTCTGTTTATACTAAATTTTACTCTAGTCAAAACACCACAGGGAAGAGTCTAACCTTACCAGGAAAAGCATTTCAAATACACCCCTGCGAAAATTTCTATTTGTCTTCATGAATGAAGATAATAAATATAAGTTGGGAGATCAGATTCAGGATTTATGTTTTAAAAATCTCTCCCGTTGAGGTTGAAATTTCTAATGGTTTATTTCAGCTTTTCTTGAGTCTGTTTATTTAATCTACCTGATATTGTTAACTTATTTTTTGACCCAATCCTAGATACTGCTATATTGTTTTTATGAAAAGCATTTTAGGTACAGAATAAAACCAGCTGTATAAGCCAACGTTCCAATGGGCTAAAATAAAATCCATTTTTATGTCTTCTGGGCTTTCATCCCCCATCATAGGAAAGAAAACTGGAGAGAAAATGAAGACATGAAGAGTATCATATTTACTTACATAACCTTCTTTCCCATTTTAATACCTGTTCTGCCAAGTTACTATGGTCAAGTTCCTCTTAGTCCAGCATTTTAAGGTTGGACAGACATAGGTATGAGCTGGGATTACTGCTTGTCCTTTTACCTTTAGCAAACAAGGCACTCCTGGCTCTGTCCCCCACTCCCCCACCCCCTACCCCCCACCCCCTGTCCCTTACTAGGTAGGTCTACAGTATCCCACGAGGTGGGAAAATATATGGAAGAACCAAATCCTATTGCCGTTGAGTTGATTCCAACTCATAGTGACCCTATAGGACAGAGCAGAACTGCCCATAGGGTTTCCAAGGAGCGGCTGGTGGATTTGAGCTGCCAACATTTTGTTTAGCAGCCAAATGCTTAACCACTGAGCCACCAGGGCACCTATGGAAGAAACAAAAAGGAAAAAAAAATTTACTCCTCATAATTGTTAGAAAGCATGCTAGGTGAGAAAGTCTGAATGTATATAGTATGCCCAGAGTGTGAGTTCAGAAAAAAAACACTCTGCAGCCGTTGACAAGGCTTCGGTAGACCTATATATGCTAATATGGAACAACTACCAGCATATATTGATAAGTGAGAAAATTCAAACACGTATAGTCCGCCCTCTAAATCCGCGGGTTTCGCATCTGTGGATTCTACCAACCACAGATAAAAAATATTTGGGGGGAAAAAAAAGTTCCAAAAAGCTTGCAAAGACCGAGAAAGCACTGAGTGTTAAATGTAAGCATTAACAACTATTTATATATCATTTATACTGTATTAGGTATTGTAAGTAATCTAGAGATGATTTAAAGTATAAGGGAGGATGTGTGAAGGTTATATGCAAATACTATGCCATTTTATATAAGGGACTCGAGCATCTACTAATTTTTGTATGGGGAGGAAGGGAGGAGGTCCTGGAACCAATCCCCCTCATATACAGAGCGACAACTGTATATACTATGCTACTGTTTGAATAACAGAGTTATATATACAAAAGCTCTTGATCCAGAAGGACACACACAAACTAGAATTAGTGATTATCTCAGGGAAAGGGGTTAAGGGGCGGGGGGGTGGACTTACTTTTCAATCTACATCCTTTTGTGCTGCTTGCATTTTTGTTATAAAGAATGCTTAAGCAAACAATTGTGAACTGGAGGCCAGGGTGACCTCCTGTCTGGATGATCTGCTCTCCCTGAATGGGGAAGAGTAGGAAAAGGAGAGATTTGCCATTAGGGCAGAGGAAGAAAATTGTAGGAAGAGTTCTGACATTTCCCCAAATCAATGTTTATGGCTGACCAAATCACTGTCCTCTGTACCCGTCTCCTCACTCTATTCTGAGCAAATAATTGACCTAGATAGATGTGTCCCTTTCAAATATCAGCAGAAAGAATACAAAATGGGACCCATGTAAAGGTATTTCCTAAAGAGTAAAGAATAAATCTACTAAACAATAAGCAGATTTAAAAAATAAAAAACTCTTCTGAAAAAGAATCACTTCAGAAAAGAGAAGAAAATCTCATATACTAAGCACTGTTTTCAGAGAAAGAAGACTTGGACTCTTCAAGGTAAAAAAGGACAGAGGGGAAAAAAAAAAAGAAGGAAAGAAAGCAAGCAAGCAGAGAATCAAGATTAGAGTTTGAAACAATAAAAGAAAATGAAGTAAAATATGAACTGGAGTAGTGTTGGAAGAAATTTAAGATAGCAATAAAAACATTATAGAAATGAAAATCACATTAGAGGCAGCAAGACAAATAGTAATACTGTAAACACAGGGACATGAAGCTCCAGCTTAAGAAAAAACAAAAAAATAATAATGATTGTAGAAAAGACAGGGAAGGGAGGTTCTTCACATTGATTTTCCTCAAGTGGAGAACAGCACAAATATTAAAAGATATACAAAAAGAAAACTTTTGAAATAAAGGAAGATTTGAATCTACTGACTAAAATCTGCAGAACACAGAATATTTATTCAAGGAAAGCTGCAGTATCAAATTTGAGACATATTTTACCGGGGATCCTAAATTTCATGTATAAAGAACAAATTCTGTGGGCATTCAAGAATTAAAAGACCAGACTTAATGGTCTGAGACCGGAGGAACCCCAGAAGACATGGCCCCCAGACTCTCTGTTAACCCAGAACTAAAACCATTCCCAAAGCCAACTCTTCAAAGAATAGAAAGAATTAAAAGGATTTTCCCCAAAATTCTCCATTAAAAAAAAAATCCTAACTTGTTGCCTTCAAGTCAATTCGACTCATAGTGACCCTATAGGACAGGGTAGAACTTCCCCATAGGGTTTCCAAGGAGCAGCTGATGGATTCAAACTGCCAACCTTTTGGTTAGCAGCCGATCTCTTAAACACTATGTCACCAGGGCTCCAAAATTCTCCATAGTAAACTTTAATGCAAGGAGTTGGTGGAACAATATCTCAAGAATTCTGATGGGAAAAAAAGTGTGGCCAAGAAATATATACTTCATGTTTAAAGGCAAGAGAAAGACAACTAATAATGCAAGGAATCTGTAATATAGCACTTGTATGTCCTTCTTAACAAATAAAAACACTTGTTGACAAAACCTAGCCAAACCAAAGATAAATAAAGTCATGAAAACATGGGTGAAAGAGAAAGTCATGGACAAAAGGACATATAGCAAAAAATAAAAATTAAAGAAATAGTTTAAACAGAAAACTGAAATATACTAAATTGCCCTGGGTGGTACAAAAGGTTAAAGTGCTCGGCTGCTAACCAAAAGGTTGGAGGTTCAAGTTCACCCAGAGGCACCTTGAAGGAAAGGCCTAGCGACTAACTTCTGAAAAAGCAGCCACTGAAAACCCTGTGGATCATAGTTCCACTCTGACACACATGGGTTCTCCATGAGTCGGAATCAACTCAATGGCAACTGGCATGGTATAAATACATTACAACCAAATAAATAGTATAGCAAAATTAAGTGTACTAAATATATGTCATAAAAATGTAAATTAGTGAAACCTACCTACTTAAAAAAAAAAAAACGAGTTTCAGTCTTGATTAGCAGAACCCATCTATTTGCTATACTAAACCAAAACCAAAACAAAACCCACTGCTGTCTAGTCAATTCCAAGTCACAGCGATGCTACAGGACAGACTAGAAGTGCCCCATAAGGTTTCAAGGCTATAAATCTTTATCGAAGCAGACTGCTACCATCTTTCTCCTGTGGAGTGGCTGGTGGGTTCAAACCACCGACCTTTTTTGGTTAGCATCAGAGTGCTTTAACCACTGCACCACCAGGACTCCTTTCTTTGCCAGACTACTAGTGAAAAATAGGGAGCCTACATAAAAAAAACTTATGGTATATTCATATAATAGAATATTCGATAGTCACTAAAGAAGAACTGGATATATAAGGAATCATGCAGCAAAAAAGGTCTCAGACAGATTAATAGAAAAATTTTGTAAGGACAATGCATAATATTATCCCATTTGTATTTTACAAAGGATGTATGTTGTATACACATATATATGCATTCGCCTAGGTATAAATGTGGGTGTTTTCAGTGGGGTAACATGTTGGGGAAGGGGGCTGGTGAGAGCAGTCCATCCCATGAGGAGGAGTATTTTATCCCTGACATTGTTTAGAATTGCTGGTGCATGATGCTAATGAAAAAAATACACTGACTTTTAGGTTTTATTATTTCTTACAATTTTCTTCTAACTATGTACATCCTTGGAAACCCCGGTGACATAGTGGTTAAGTGCTACGGCTGCTAACAAAAGGGCCAGCAGTTCGAATCTGCCAGGCGCTCCTTGGAAACCTTACGGGTCAGTTCTACTCTGTCCTGTAGGGTCGCTATGAGTCAGAATTGACTTGATGGCAACAGGTTTTGTATGTACATCCTTATCACCTGCACCTAGAGTAGAATCACTCCAATCTCCCTGCCCTGGTATGTGACTGTGTGTGTGTGAAGTGTCTGGAATGGAGCACAACAGATGTGTGTGTGTGTTGTGTAGTAGCTGGAATGATACACAACACACTGTTAATTCTGGTTGCATTTAGTGAAACTAGAGGATCTATGGAGAGCAGAGAACTTACAAACTTTCACTGTAAACTTTTCTGTCAAAAATTTTAAATGAGAATATATCTTTTCACAATACAGCTTTAAATCAATAATAAAAATGAGAAGATTATAAAATAGTCGTGACGGGAAAGAGGTAGTCGACGTACTTGGACACAAAATGTAATTTGGTGCTCCTGCCAGATATAGCAAAAATAAATACACCTTGGGTTACACAGTGCTTATATTGAATAAAAGAAAACATACCAGTTCACCATGTTCCAGTACCTAGCTCGCTGTAGACACTTTCTGGGAGAATTAATAAATTGATCCGATCAGGAAGCATTTTCCTAGCAATGAATTTCAGGAAGAGTTACAGGAAGTGTATAATAAGTGACACATTCAAATATTCTAAATAGTTTTATGAAAATACAAAAGCACACAAAATGACACTTTGCTATATCAACTCTTAGAAATTTCAAAGACATAGCTCTCTTACTCCTGCTAGACCTTTTTTCAGGGAGCCCAATAGCATGAGCGTGCTGTTTACTGGAAGCCTGAATGAATACATGCATGATGCTTAGAGGATATAGCGAAAGCGATGCGGAGCATGTCCCTTAGACTGTCTCTTTCAAGTGACAGATGTCTCAAGTGGCCTTTAGCAATTGCTAGGTTGCAGACAACTTCCAATTGAGTCTCTCACAAGTATATGAAGTGCTATGTTTTCTGTTGTTGTCTGAAAAGTCATCCATTCTCTTTAGACACCTGGTAAGCTGGTGGCAGAGTCGATACTGCATTCATCTATTTAAGAACTAATTCACTCATTCCTGTGGTAGTACTAAAGTAGGTTCTTTTTCTTCTATGCTAATGGGTTTTTACACAGAGAGCTAGATTCACAGTGTAGATAAGACCCAAGTCAGCTTTAATTCTGCTTCCCACTCTCCCCAGACCAAGTGCAGAGGAAAGAGAAGGGTCCCTAGATGAAGTTGGGAGTTCAGCTACAGTTTCTTACCACTCTAGGCAGAGTTCTGCTGATCCTGATGGCAGAAAGGGTCAAGTGGTGCCATCTCAATATTTTATAGGGTTCCAGCAGGTGACACAGTGGTGGCATGGACCCAGTGCAGTTCCTGTTACTTTAAGCTGTCCCAGAGGGATAGATATTGGGCTTATCCTCAATGGGACCAGCTAGAAATGGCCCTGACTCTTGCTGAGTGACACTTCCAAAAAACATACAAAATATGCAGCTAGAAGACAATCAGACAGTTATATGTCCATCACAGCATTGATGCTTAAATTCAAACTTCTGTAGTCCAATCACAGTGCATCAGCCAGACTTATCTAAGGAAATATTCTTTTATTACTCTACAGGACAGACCGGTGACCAAATAAAGTCTTATCACAAAGTGACATTTTCTTGGTAGTTACCAGGCCCTGGGAGAGATTGTTCCAGAGATCCTTATTGCAATGGGTTGAACTGTGTCCCTCAAAAAGATACTTTGAAGTCCTAACCCCTGGTACCTGTGACTGTGACCTTGTTTGGAAATATACCCACTCCTCACTTATCGACATGGTTAAGTTACCAAAGACCAGGTCATTATATGAAAATTAGCGTTATGTGAAAATGGAAGATGACCACAACAGATCACAAAATGGAGGATGACTACATCATTATGTAACTGCCAAATTACAGCATTATATAGTGCCAAACCACTGAGAAATATGGCCTAGCCAAACTGACACATAACCTAAACCATCACAGCCAGCACTACTCTCAGCTCACACCTTGGTGTTCATTACTGCCAGATGTACATCATTAATGCGCAAAATAGTCTGACAGTAGATTTTTTTTACTATTGTCATAAATACAAAATAGCAGATAACGAGATAGTCAATAAGTGAGGAGTAGGTGTAGAGTCTTTGCAGATGTAATGAAGTTAACATGAGGTCATACTGGAGTAGAATGGGTCCTAATTCAATATAACTGGTGTTTTTATAAAAAAAAAAGGAGAGACACTGACAGAGAGACTTACAGGGAAGAATGCTATGTGAAAATGTAGGCAGAGCTTGGATATGCTGCCATAAACCAAGAAATGCCTGAGGCTACTAGAAGCTGGGAAAGATAAGGAAAAGTCATCCCGTATAGCCTTCAGAGAGAGTATGGTCTGGTTCATACCCTGAATTGAGACTTCTAGCCTCCTGAAATTAAGAAAACAAATTTCTGTTGTTATAAGCCACCTAGTTTGTGATATTTCGCTACTGCAGCCCTAGGAAACTAATATACTTATGAGAGTAACTTTCTATTTTGGACATTTATGGACTTAATTTGTACTTGGATACAGAATGAATGGAGGCTGGCCATAGAAGAGCAGAAAGAACCAAAACTTCTGCCCCAAAAATGAATTTTAAATTTACCTATGTGTTGGGAAACATTCTCATACTTCAGGGCTCTACCTGTCTTGATGCCACTTTCTCCAAACAAATCTCCCCATGCAGGGACCATCGGAGCTCTGAAAAGGAGATCTGAGGACATAACTAGACCATGTTTACTAAGGGGTGATGCTATGGATTGAATTGTGTCCTTCAAAAATACGTGTTGTAAATCCTAACATCTATGCCTGTGGTTATAATCCCATTTGAGAATGGGTTGTCTTTTTATGTTAATGAGGCAGGTTTAGTCTGGGGTGTATCTTGAGTCAATCTCTTCTGAGATATAATAGAGATTGAATGAAAGCGAGAAGCAGAGATAGGGTTAAGACAGATGCCAAGACTCGTGGAGATCTCCAAGGAACCAGGAAACAAGCTGAAGAGATAAGGACCATCCCCCCAGAGACACCAGAGAGAGAAAGACTTCCCCTAGAGCCAGCACCCTGAATTCAGACTTCTAGTCTCCTAATCCATGAGAAATTACATTTCTGTTTGTTAAAGCCATCCACTTGTGGCATTTCTGTTACAGCAGCACTAGATAACTAGGACAGAATTTGGTACTGGAAGAGCAGAGTGTTGCTCTAACAGATACTTAAAATGTGCAAATAGTTTTGGAATTGGGTAATGGGTAGAGGCTAGAAGAGTTTTAAGTACCTAATAATAAAAGCCTAGATTGCCTTGAAGAGACTGTCGGTAAAATTATGGATATCAAAGGCAATTCTGGTGAGGGCTCAGGAGGAAGTGAGGAGAGCTATATACAAAGTCTCTATCATCTTAGAGAATACATACGGTGCCACGAACAGATGTTACAAATGTGGACTTTAAATGTGCTTCTGGTAAAGCTTTAAAAGAAAATGATGAATATGTGATTGTTCAATGGAGGAAGGGTGATGCCTTTTATGCAGTGGCAAAGAAATTGTCTGAATTATGTTCAAATGTTTGGTAGAAGATAGAACTTGTAAGTGATGAACTTGGACATCTGGCTGAAGAGATTTCTAAGCAAGATCTTAAAGGGGCTGCATGGTTTCTCCTTGCTGCTTAAAGGGATGGACTTAAACATGAACCCTGCAAAATGGAAACAGAACTTAAAGATATGGAAAATTCTGTTGTAGAAACTAAGGAACGTGTCCTAGAATTTTCACAAAGAACGTGGCTACACAATCTTTTGTTAAATAGAGTAAGCCTGTGACTGATGGATCTCACCAACTACCACAGCAGAAAACCCATTGGCTTAGACTGAAAGGGTCAGAGACGGGGCAAAAGGAAAGAAAACTGTCTGCCTCTTGGAATTCTACAGACAGGAAACAGGCCAAAGGAGCTACATCTGTTGTCCTCCAAGAAAAGAAAAGGACCATCCCTGGAGCAGGTCGGAGATCAGCAGAACTGTTAGAAGGAGCACAGGAAGGAAGGCTTTCTTGGTTTCAAAAGGTGGCGCCACAGTCTCCTGGATCTCAAAGGGTAAGACTACAGCCTCCTAAGTTTCAAAGAGTCAGATTTTCGCCAACTTGGTTCTGGAGTGTGGGGCTGCCATTAACGTGTGCCGGAGGATGGTGCTACCCAAAGCTGAGGGGGCAGGGTTGCCATGTCCAAGGGGCAGAAGAAAAGGGCCTGCTGGGGCCAAGAGGGTAGGGTCACCACTCGGATGGACTAGGAGAACTGGGCCACCCAAAGCCGAAGGAGCAGAGTTGCCATCCCAGTGGGCCTGGAAGGAAGAGCTGAAGCCTAGGGCCAACAGGCCTCCACCCAGAATCCAGAGGGCATGGCTAACACTCAGAGTCTGGAGGGTGGGGCCCTTGCCCAGATGGTCTCAGAGAACAGAGGATTATTTTCAAGCCTTGATAACTAATGTAAATTGTTCTGCTGGGTTTTGGACTTGCTGGGTGTCCATTATCCCTTCCTTCCCTCCAATTTCTCCCATCTGTAATGGAAATGTCTACATTGTGCCTGTTCCACCATCGTACTTTGAAAACACGTAACTTGTAGTCTAGATTTCACAGGTTCACAGATGAAAAGGAATTTTCCTAGGATGGAATACGCCTAAAATCTCACCCATATTTGATTTAGATGATTCAGAAGATGAGACTTTGGACTTGGATTTAACTTTTGGGATGATGTGATGGGGTGAATGTGTTTTGCATGTGGCAAGGACATGAATTTGGGGGGCAAAAGGTGGAATGTTATAGACTGAATTGTGTCCCCCAAAATACATGTTATAAATCATAACCTCTATGCCTGGGGTTATAATTCCATTTGAAAATGGGTTTTCTTTGTTATGTTAATGAGGCAGGGATAGTGTAGGGTATGTCTTTAGTCAATATCTTTTGAGATATAAAATAAACAACCAAGCTGGTAAGCAGAGATTGGGGAAGAGAGATGCCAAGCCACATGAAGATTGCCCAGGAGAAAGCAGAAGCTCAGAAGAGAAGGACCTTCCTCCATATTTGACAGAGAGAGAAAGCCTTCCACTAGAACTGGCATTATGGCATCTCTGTTACAGCAGCACTAGATAATTAAGACAGGTGAGGTCACAGTGTGTTCAAAGTTCCTATACATGAATTTTGTTCTCTGGATGTGGCAGACATAAATGGGCATGGATTGAGATCTGGCCATCAGCTCTCTAGCTTCTCTTCTTCCTCATGCTCTCTCATCTGCTTAATTTTCTGTTCTCTGATGTGGCTGATGAGTAGTCAGATGGTTTGGTTTCAGGGGAAGGAGAGCTTCCCTTTAAACCTTCAGCCTCAAGCCACAGACTTCCTCAGTGGGGTTTCTGGCACAATACCATAACATAGAAAATGGAAATTCGCTTTCTCTTGCCATCGCCCTCTGTAATTATACCTTCCTTGTTAACTTCACAGAGAAAGAGAGCTGCTTAAAGGTAGAGCCTTGAGTGCACTACCCATAGAACCTCACATGGCACTTTACATATAGTAAGCTCTCAAATATTTGTTGAATTGAAAGGGGCTTGGGGTCTCTGCCATTTATGAAGAACTGAAGTTCCTGGTAAAAGTGACCTTGGTTCCCACAATGATAAAAAGATCAGGAATAACTGCATCAAGGAGAATCCTTTGGAAGTCCTATCTTGAGTGAAGGTTAATTTGTTGAATAGAATGGATTCTAGTGATGTAAAAGGAATTCCAGTCACTTAAAGCTCCTCTATGGTTATGTTTTCCAAAGTGTGGTCTGTATCCCACTGCAGGTATACAAGATGATTTAATCTGTACACAGACAAATATCTTATTACAATTATTCTGAATGTACTTCAAATGAATTAGAAAAAGAATTACATCAAAAAATATTACTTCAATACTATACTATTGATTTGGACAAGGTTCACATGGATATTTATAATTTTTTAGTTGATTTAAATAAAAAGTTAAGTAAATAACAGTCCAAGTGATATAAAGTAGAGTCAAATTGATGAAGATGAGCATATGCAAGACTGCAGTTAGGGCAACATGGCTGTGTGGTGAGAATGGAAAGTACCATCAACATCCCTCTCAGTTCATAATATATGTTGCCTTTGCAGACCTGGCCGATATCAGAAGGTCAGAGACATCATATGATGATCAGTAAATATACTGACATGTAGAGTGAACAGCCGTTAAAATATCATCAACGTTCAGTAGCTCTCCTGGGTGACTTTTGAGGTTGGGCTTATTGCCCTCTAGACAGAATCTTTCTCCTTCAGCTCTGCAGAGTTGTTAATAGATGTGTCACTGGGAACAGGAAGAATTGTGGGCTTTTCCCAGAGCTGGCTTTGCAACGAGGAGGCTTTCCAGGAACAGGATAGGGGCCTAGATCAGGGGCTCTGGGCCTCCGTGGAGCTAACCCTGCCTAGTTTGAGCCTGTGCTAGTCCTTGGACTGGACCTCTAACCCAGGGGCTTCCTATTTCCCACTTAAAAAAAAAATGAAAACTGGTGATATTAAGCAAAAGGAACATTTTTAAAAGGCATACAATCTAGAATTGTGACAAGTAGAGTGCTATGAGTAAAATGAAGTCTGCTCAAGCAAAAGAAAATACTAAGGAGTTAGCAAATGCTCTGAGCATCAAGGAGGCAAAGCTGAGGTTGGGTACTGGCAGGCTGAGAGCCTGTAGGGCGGGGATGGTCAATCCCTTAACCCTAGGCATAGCCCCATACCCCTCTTGGTCCATCCTAAGACATGACAACATTATTTTAAAACAATAATACTTTCAGAAGGTAAAATGTTGATGTCTTGAACTCTGATTTCAGCGTGAGGATGGAATCAAGACTGAGAGCACAGGGTAGAGACTCTTGTGGGTCTAACACCAGGTTAGACCCCGGGAGCTAAGATCAGAGCACTCGGGGGTTCCAGGACCAAGAGCATGGTCAGAAATGGAAATTCATCCCCAGGACCAGATGGTCAGTGGAGGTCTATGTTTCTGCCATGCCCCAGGCCCGCATTCTGGGTAAAGCAGACACTGGCTGGCTCCTGGAACATACACTGTCATATCTGTGTCAAAAATGCTCCTACCCCAGAAATGCCAGCTAGATAAGAATTGAGTAAGCAATCCCTTGAGGATGCTCAAATGCAAGAGATGGGGGGAAGAAGGGGACAGGAGAGAGCAGCAATAGGAGATGCAGTAGACACTCGGAGACTGAGAGAGGCTGAATGTCCAGGACAGGAGAGTCACTTGAGCTGGGAGCCAGAAACTCCCATTATAAGAGAACACCAAGCTGTTCACTCCAGAATCAAGTTTCAGATCTCCAGGAATCCTAGCTGTGCACCTCCTGAGACTTGCAGGCCCCTTACTTCCAGTGACCTTCACAATGCATCCCCACTCCAATGCATGGCTCTGATCCTCAAACCCGGATAAGCCTCATTAATACAACAGAGACCCAAGGGGAGCCAGGCTGTGGGCCTAAGTGAATACCTGATTAATAATTGGTATCACAATTGGCACACAGGCGTCATGAGGGTCAGCTGGGACTAGCGGGGGTGAGAAAGTAGGTAGATAGGAGACAGGATGTTGCTACTGCTGATAGTTCCAAAGAGATGAGTAAGGCAAGTGGTCAAAAGTTAAGAATTAGGAGAGCCATAAGGACAAGAGTGCAATAAAGAGAACAGGTTCAAAGCGTTAGCTCCAAGGAATTAATTGTGTTAACTCTTCTTGTAAAACTCATCTCAGACACCACCGAAGACTTTGGAAGACTTGGATGACCTGCCTCCCAGGCTTGGCTAGGTGCTCTTCCATGTGTGACTAACTCTAGCACTCTATTCTTACCTTCTTTACAATACTTACTATGCTGTATTGAACACAGGCAGTCCCTGGGTTATGAACGAGATCCGTTCCCGAGTGTGTCTTTAAGAATTTGTAGGTAAATCAGAACAGGTGCATATGGTTCTTATTTAGCCTTACTTTAGTGCAAGAAAAGGCTCAAAATCTTTTCAATGATTTAAAAGCTGCAAGTCCACAAGTGAAGATGATTGTGATGAAGACTTTGTTGCAAGTAGGGGTTGGTTTACTCATTTCAAAGTGAGGGCGAATTTACACAACATCTGAAGGGCAAGTACAAGTTATCTGTAAGTCTGACATTTGTAACCCATAACACGGGGACTGCCTGTACGTCTTTCCTCTCTCCTTGTAAGGAGAATGTTTTATTCTTCTGAGTATTCCTAAACCACTTGCCATCGTGTCAACTCTAACTGATGGCAACCCTATGTGTGTCAGAGTAGAACTGTGCTCCACAGGGTTTTTTAAAGAATACTTCTTACTTTAGTCATCTGTTTTTTTTATTGTTTCTTTATGTTACCTGTTATATAAATGGACTTAAGAGAATGTTATTGCCCTCAAGTGTGGTAATACTGTTCTAGTGGGGAGTTGCTAGGTGAGAATAATTACCAAAGAGACCACATGAGTTTGGGGACAGGAGAAAAGTGGTTCACTTTGAAAACTTGTTTTTTATACATAAAATATGTATATACATAAAATATAAAGTTATATATAAATATAATTTAAACTGGGAACAATGCTTCTTCCCTTTTCCAGTGGGGTGCTATATGATCATTTCCTTAATCTTGTAAGTTGAAAATTTCTGTTTCAACCCCTTACTTTGAGGAAAGAATTTTTTTAAATCTATATCTTCTTAACAGGGGCCTATCTACAGAAAATACCACGTATGGCAATTAGTTTTAAGATGCTGAATGATCTCTCACAGCCGGCGATGGAAACTGTGATGGCCAATAGAAACTACTCATTAGTGCCCCCTTCAAGCAGCACGCAGGGCAGGCGCCCTACCTGCTGTGCCTTAGTTACGCCTCTGCGTCTTAAGGATCCTAATTTTCTAGAAAAACCACCCTAATGGAAAGCCTTCTGGAATTGTACTATTGCTCTTTTATTTTAAACTATGGCAAAGAAAAAATAGGTACTTTTAAGAGTGGCCTTAAGGTTTTTAATGACCAATTTTTTGGAAGTATATTTCCAGGCCTTTCTTCAGAGGTGTTTCTGGGTAGACTTGAACCTCCAACCTTTCAGTTAGCAGCCAAGCACATTACCATTTGCACCACCCAGGGATTCCAGAGTATTCCGAATACCCAGTATTTCTAATACATAGTACAGGCTCAGAAGACAGATGAGAGACAGAAAGAGATCAAGTGAAGTTGAATCAAACTTGCAAAGCTCCACCACAGTCAAGTCACTTGGAGACCCCAAAGGATGTGTTGTCTCAGAGTTTCAACTACATTTCACAGATCAGCTCATGCTTGCTGATGCTTTGGGGATTACTGATGGTACAAGAAGGGTGCCTTTGTCTAATCCAATTTCACCCCTTCACTATATCAGCATGACACTCCTTTCTCTTTGCTGTGAAGCTCCACTTCCTTCTTCTTTGGAGCCACTCTACTTGACATGAAAAATGTCCCCAAGAAAATGTAATCACTAATTACATCAATGAAAAAAATTCAGCTCTCAGATGTGGAATGAACTTCAGAAAAACAATTTTTCAATAATAATTTTACAGTTCTTTATTTTCAGTTAACTTTGGTTTTCAGCCTGTGCAATGGGTTTCCCCTGGGTCCTTTAATGCTTTTACCCACCCTGAATTCAGAGTAAAAATCCTGTAGCAAAGTTGGCACTCTATATAACAGAAAGTCTTGACTGCATATCACCTAACTGAATTGCTGTCTTGGTCTCTCTTCCAAGTACATAAAACCAAACCTATTGCCATCGAGTCCATTCCAACACATAGCGACCTGTAGGACAGAGTAGAACTGCCCCACAGGGCTTCTCCTAGGCTGTAAATCTTTAAGGAAGTAGACCGTCATATCCTTCTTCTGAGGAGCAGCTGGTAGGTTTGAACCACCAACCTTTCGGTTAGCAGCCAAGCACTTAAGCCATTGTGCCACCAGGGCTCCTTCCGAGTACACAACTTCCTTCAAAAGCTGTTCACTTTAAACTCCTGAGTCTTCTTGACTTCTAAACTCTCTCACTCGTAGATTTTCCTCACACCCAGCCCTCCCATCTCTGCCTTCTGAGTTCCCCATGCACTATCTGCATGCCCATGCTCACATGCAGGTCAGTCATGAGTCCAGATCCTGAGCTTCTTGCCTTGCAACATGCTCATGGCCCTTGTGTGCTATTGGAGGTGGGAGGTGAGTGTGGCAGGAAGCGGTCCTCCCATGTATTCAAGGCATCCTCCATCTTTCCCAGAGAGCGTCCTCCATCCCACACACAGATATGGAGCCCCTGCTGGATACCTTGCCCCATGCTAAGGCTGAGGTGGGTGCAAAGATCAATCAGATCAGGCAACTAAGCCTCTGGGTCTCCACCTGGCACATGCCTTTCCGTTCAAGTCCCTGCTCAAATGTTACCTCCTCTCTGAAGGCATCCATGACTAATACTCCTTCCTCGTTGATCCCTCAGCCCTCTGTTCATATTTCTACATTATACCCCTCCTCTCTGAATTTGAAAATACACACATGAGTCCAAGAGATGGAACTCACAGTATCAGCTTCATTTCTGGTCAGTCTGGTTGGGACAAAGCAAATGGCCTGCAATCAAATGGGCTTCCTAATATTCTCCCCACCCCCCACAGCCCAATTGACCTGACTCATCCACCTGGCCACACTGTGCAGCTGGAGAACGTCAGACCTCCCCCAAAAGGGCAGATCTCTTACCACCCAGAGGAGAATGCTCACATGCACATCTGCTAAGACAAGGCTGCTCTAAAAGAGAAGAAAAAGGGGCAGGTCAATTGGGAACAATTACTTTCAATTTGACACATCACTCCCCCCAGTAGGGTAATGGGATGTCAGATTCTCCCTATTCCAGCAAACAGGTACGGTTGAGGGGCAGAACCACATTTCCCATATTCTAGAGAAGACTAGGGCAGAAACATGAGAAAAGTAAGAAAATTGTCAGCACACACACACCCTAAGGACTATAATCACCTGTATAGAATTCTGTCTCCTCTGCCAGACTTTGAACTTCTCAAGGGTAAAGACTACCTCACTAATCTTTGGATAACAAGAAAAAGGAATTCTCTGGCTGCCATGTAGAATTTACCCAATAGATATTGACTGAATATATGTGTAACTCAAGTGTGGCTGGGCTTCCCCTCTGTTCTGTACCTTGGGTATTTGCCAGTCTGTGGGAGGGAGATAAATTAGGGACCTCACTCTTAATGTATTCTCAAGGGATGAGAAATCATCCTGACCACATCAGGGCCATAGATCCCTCCACACCTGCTGGTGGCCACTGGTGACAAGGGCCCTTCCAACTCTGTCATGCTGGAGCCCCGTAAGGTGACTAGGAAGCTGTTACTATCCCCATCCCCAGAGTTCCCCCCACCCTCTCTGGAAACCAAACACACAATGAGCTATGCCAGGGATGTAGATCTCAGAAACAATGCAATGTATGAAGACCAGAGTTACGACTTTTCCTTCCTTCCACTATGAGAGTCTTAGACCTTAGCAGGAAGTGTCTTCTGGGAAAGTTTTGTGTCACCATCTCCTCCAAATTCCTCAATCTCAACCACCTGCCATAGCTCCTTCTTTGAAACGCCTTAGATTGAAAGCCCCATACTTCCCTCAGGAAATTGTAACCTCCCCAGGTCAGAAAAAAGCCCCAGCCTGCCAGTTCTTCTGGCAAACTCCAGTACCTCAGATTTTGCAGGCCTGAAAGGGGAAAGTCTAGGCTCAAGTCCTGGGGTTGGGCGGGGGGAACATAGCTCTGTCTTCCCAGCAGCTAAAACTGCAACCTAGTGGTTTACTAGTCACCTGCTAAGGGAGCACACCTAAACAAAGGGAATGTTGCTGTATAGTATTTTAAGGTATTACTCTATGATTTTTTTTTTCTCTGTGCATTTTTTTTTTTTCCTACCCTCCATCTCCATCTCTCTGCATTTAAATACTTGGTAGCAAACTTGTGGCAGAATGGAAAACAGAAGTAGCCTGCAAATATTTCTGCTTTTCTTTTAAAAGCCTAAGCCCTTTAAAAAAACAAACAAACCTGTTGCTCTCAAGTCAATTCCAACTCATAGTGACCCTGGGACAGAGTAGAACAGAGTAGAACTGCTCCATAGGGTTTCCAAGGAGCAGCTGGTGGATTCAAACTGCCAACCTTTTGGTTAGCAACCGTAGCTCTTCCCCACTGCACCACCAAGTCTCCACCTAAGCCCTTTGGGACGGGGTATTTGGTAAGCACAGAGTTTCTGGAAGACATGTAAAAGAAAAATAATTTCCTCTATTCTAGTAAACATTTCCCTTCAGGTTTAGGATGAGGGGTGGAAGGTAGAGAGAAAGAAAAAGAGAGGGAAGAAATGAAAGAAGGAGGAAGGGAGGGGAAAAAGAAAGAAGAAAAGGAAAGGAGAGCTATCAATTGTTCTGAGGGCTCTAAGAACAAGAGCCAATTCCTGGCAGCAACAATGAAAGGCAAAAAAGATTCCAGGGAAAAATGACTACATGGTGTATCATGGCAGATTGGACTAGCCTTGCTAAAGGTGTCCATGTGCCAAACACAGCACAGAAGCAACAGAGAGTCACCAAGTCTAAGGGTCACGACAACCAGGATGACAGGTGTCTCACATCAAGCCAAACCTGGGTAGACCAGTCTCCGAGGACCAAGTGAGCTCACACCTTGGTACTGGGTAACTCCCCAGATTTGGAACATATCCTCCAGGACAGAAAATCTGAAGAATGTTTTGGCTGAGCCAGAAAATAGGAGGAAGAAAGGATTCAGAAATAGAAATTAAGTTATATTATAAAAATTAGAAGTTTTATTTCTCAAACACCTCAATTTAAACACAGAGACTCATGCCTGACTAATTTTCCTCCAAAGACAACATTGTCTGATCCACATGAAGAATTCATGTTCCTTCTGTTAGCATGATTTTGAGCCTGCTCCTTGTGGAAACAATAACACTGGTACTTCTGTGCAAAGAAGCATTTAACTACTCTTGGTGTCCCCACCTTAGCTGTGAACTGTGCTATTGAATAACAGCTCTGAAGAGATTTTTTTGAACAACAATTGCTGCCCTAAAGAGAGAAAGGGCGGGGATAGGGCTGAGTCTCAGGCCATCCTGCAAAATTACTGAATGCAAATTCTGCCCTTCAGCAGCCAGTGGGAAGCTATACTGCTCATGGAAGTTGTCAGACCCTTGGCCTTTGGGACTAGACCCTGGAAAGAGGAGGGGAACCTGTAAGTGATGTAGTCATCACAGTTACTGATGACCAGCAGTTGTGCAATGTTTACTTGACGTCAGTTAACATTAAGACCACCTCCCCAGTGGTTTTTGTTGTGCGTTGTTGAGTCAATTCTGACTCATAGTGACCATATAAGACAGTAGCACTGCCCCATGAGGTTTTCTAGGCTGTAATCTTTATGGAAACAGATCACCAGGTCTTTCCTCCCATGAAGCCACTGGTGGGTTTGAACAACCGACCTCTTGGTTAGCAGCCAAGCGCTTAACCATTGCACCATCAAGGCTTCCTTTCCCCAGTGCTGAGACATGCCCATTACCACAAAACAAAGGAAGCTGTAAAGTGGCAAATTGTTTTGAAGCCTGACACACCTTTAAGGCTGCAAGAAAGGAAAAGATATGATTTAGCCAAAATTTTTAAAACATAACTCGTTAGAAAAGGAAAATTGTAAGTGCCTTCAGACAGGAAAAAGCCAACAGCATGACCAGCTGTTCTCTTCTCCCCACCTGCCTCAAAAAAAAAAAAACTCTACATAATTATAGTCAAGCTGATTCCAGTGCATGGCTACCCCACGTGTTATAGAGTAGAACTATGCTGTGACTTTTCAGAAACAGATTGCCAAGCCTTTCTTCTGGGGCCCCTCTTGGTGGGTTCAAACCACCAACTTTTTGGTTAGTAGTCCAGTACTTAACCTTTTGTGCCACCCAGGGGCTCCATCTTTCCTCCCCAGATGTCAGATATGCCGTTTTCCAGTCATTCACCTCAAGCCCCCCATCTGGGTGTCTAGGTGCATGGCTCTAGTTCCACGTGTGTGTTGACAGGGCCTTTGCTTCTAGGGTGGGATGGTGGTGCCAGTGGTCCAGCAGTACCAGTGACTGTTACAACAAATACAGGTGATGCAGTGAAACCATCTGGAATAGTGTGTTATTTAGGATGCTTTCAGCTGCAAGTAACAGAACACCAGACTAAAAGTAGCTTGAACATTTTTTTTCCCCCAGAGAACACTAAAACCAGAGGTAGGTGGTTCTAGTGTTGTTCCAGCACCTCAGTTAAGTCACCAGTTCTTCCATGATGCCATGCTCAGCTTTTATTCCAAGTCTTGTCCGTCATGGTCACAAGATTGCTATCATAGCTCTAGGCATCAGGATCTTAAACAACAGAATCCAGAGCAGAAAGAAAAGGATGAGGAGAAAGCTGTCCTCACATATCTCCCTCTTTTTATCAGGGAGAAAAATCTTTCCAACAGACTTCCCCTGACATTTCACCGGCTGGGACTGTGTCCTGTAGCTACCTTTAGCTGCAAGGGAGCCTGGAAAATTGATCCTCTGGCTTTTTCAGTCTTTTATATAAGTGGAGAGTGTCTTAGGCTGGGTTATCTAGAGAAGCAAAACTGATAAAGTATATAAATATATAAACCAAAAAACCAAACCCAGTGCCGTCGAGTTGATTCCTACTTATAGCGACCCTGTAAGACAGAGTAGAACTGCCCCATAGAGTTTCTAAGGAGCGCCTGGTGGGTTCGAACTGCTGACCTTTTGGTTAGCAGCTGTAGCACTTAACCACACACCACCAGGATTTCCATAAATATATAGAGAGAGGTTTATATAAAGGAAATGTCTCACATGGTTGTAGAGACTGGAAAGTCCCAAGTCCCTGGGTCAAGCTGGAGGCTCTTCCAACTCACGTAGTTACAGGGGCTGGCAAACTCAAGATCTGCAGTCAGACAGCAGGGCTCTGGCTCATAGGCTGAGGAGACCGACAAATCCTAAGATCAGCAAACAAGATGGAAGGTAAGCTGCTAGCTCAAGTCCCAAGAACCAGAGGTCAGACGAACAGGAGCCAGCTGCAGGATCCAGAGCCAGCGAAAGTCCACGAGCCTTGTCAGAAAGCCCACCTATATTGGATGCAGGCCACATCCCCCAGGAAACTTCCTTTCAACTGATTGGCTACTCACAGCAAATCCCATCATGCAGGTGATCACATTATATCAGATCTCATCATGGAAGTGATTACATCATTATATAACTGCCAAACCACATCATAACTGCTAAACCACTGAGAATCACGGCCCGGCCAAGCTGACATGCAACCTTAACAATCACAGAGGGCTTTGCCAGAAAGAAAGATGCAGGACAGAATATCTGCGTGTGGGCAATTAAAAGTATCCACCGAACTCCTGCCTCTGATGATTGTCGGGTGGTTCTGGGTCTCCACATGCCTGGACCTTGGACTTCAGCCTGATGCCTCATTTTGGACTGGTCATTTGTGCCAGTATCAAACTTCTAATTCAGTCCTTCTGCTCACTGTTGTTTTACCACGTCCCAATGGCAGACTCAGCCTGATCTGAACTGGATATAACCAACACTCACCAGCACCGCTTAGCCTCAGTTGAGATGAGAGAAAGGCCAAGACTCTTGACTCTGAGGAAGGCAGAAGTAGCTGAGTAGGACTATGGCAGTAGAGGTGCTTCAGCCCAGTCCCCCTGGAAGTCAACCTCATAATAATCACCAGCAACCTTTGAAGGTCTTTATCATTGAGACCAGTATAAAAAGGTAGGGTGGTACAGTAGATGGAGCATGAGTTGTGATGCTACAGACATGCATTGAAATCTCAACTCTGCCACTTATTAGCTATGTCCTCTTGGGCAAAAAAAAAAAAAAGGGTTATACAGCATCACCCAACACACAGGCTTATGGACAGGATTGAGTGAAACAAGGCCTATAAAACTCCTAGCACACTGTTTGACACAGAGTCAGGGCTCAATAAACAGCAAAGATAATTGTCATCAGGTTGCCATGCGTGTTCCATTATGTAGTGATTTCAGAGCTCTTGGTCATTAAGAGCACAGGCTGGAGCCAGACTGCCTGAGTTCAAACCCAGGCTTAGTCCTGGCTGTGTGACCCAGGGCCAGTTATTTAACCTCTCTGTGCCTCAGTTTTATAGTCAGAAACAGGAGTCGATCACAGTGCCTGTCTCATTGGTTAGTAGGAGACTGAAATGTCCTAATATATGTCCCGATGTATTAACACTTAGAACAGCTTTGGCACATAGTACACATGTTAAGGTTACTAGGTTAGGTTATAAATGCTATTTTTTTTTTGTACACTCTGTTTAAGAATAGAGGAAAAGAGAGATATGTTTATGGAAATATTTCATCAAATGTCTAAAATTCGATTTAGATCGTTAATATAGAGTAAAGCTTCCCTTATCAAGAAAACTCACTTTTCTAGAATCACTTCATTTCACTTTAGTGCCAGTTGAGAGTATGTATTGTTAAGATCAGGTGCCTGGTGTCAGATGGCCTGGGTCCAAGTCTTGGACCTGCACTTACTGTCTGTGTGACCTGAGGCAAGTTACTTAACTTCCTTTTGCCTCGGTTTCCTCTCTTTGTAAAATGGAAATAATAAAACCCACCTCCTAGGGTTTCTGTGAAGAACAATACCCAGCACATCATGCTCAAAAAATGCTATCAATTATTAATACTAGAAGCTGAATTAACTAATGATGATTTGGTTGGGACTGCAGTCTCCGTTTCACAAACAAGAAAACCAAGGCAGCAAGTTGTTGCTAGAGTTGGGTCTGGCACTCAATCTTCTATTTTACTGCTTATTCCATTAAACTCCATTCTGAACATAAGATTGGTTTTTGGTGTGTGGGTACGACTCACGTGTGATTTTATATTTCCCTGGTGCATTTTAGAAACAAGAACGTCAGTATTCCTTTCCGACTCACCTAGAATTTCAGACTTGCTGGACTCCTTTCTGTTTCCTCTGTAAACATAAAAGTGCATGCTCAGAATAGAACAGCACCCTGGAAAAGTTCCCCAACAAAGTGAGGCCTAATTGTGGAAAACAGGAGCAGGCCTTCAACTTGGCATCCACTCAACCTACAGACAGAAAACAGTGATGTCACCACTTCCTACCCCATCCTGGCCCTTCTGAACATAGTTGGGGAAGAAAAGAATAGAAGGGAGGGGAGGGGAGGGGAGGGGAGGAGGTAGCAAGACCCCACTGTTACATTACAGTGATTAGAGCACATGACCAGTGTTCATAGAGCAGCTCATGCCCCAAATTCCAAAAGGAACTCCTGCCAGGGAAATACACCTCTATCTTCCCCCATGGTCTAGAATCTCCCAGTCTATCTCTGCTGGTTCTGGAAGTCTAAATGAAGCCCAGCTCCATCTTCTATACCTTCTAGGAACATTTGTACCACCATGGTAACTTTTTCCTCTCTCTATCTGAGCACATGAACAGCTGCCAGAATTATACATCCTTCCAGCTGACAAGTGAGTGTTGAACCCAAGATGGCTGTTGCTGTCAGACAACCCGTGGTGGTGTCAGCCACGGCTGCTCTCAGATCCTCCTTTCTAGAGCTTGCTGTGGCACAGCCTGATTAACCCAACTCAACTATCAGCCAAATGTGGATATGAAGAGATGCAGCACCGGCCCTGCCTTCAGAGCTCACAGTAATCATTTTATCTGCAAGCTCTGAGGGGTTCACAGAAACTAAAAAAAGCACAATAATAATAAAAGCAGTCATTCATAAGCCACTTACTTAAGCAGCAGGAGGCATGCTAAGTGCTTTATATACATTATCTAATTTATACTCAATATACCATGGACTGCCAGAAGAACGAATAAATCTGTCTTGGAAGAAGTACAGCCAGAATGTTTCTTAGAAGTGAGGATGTTGAAACTTTGTCTCACGTACGTTGGACGCGTTATCAGGAGGGACCAGTCCCAGGAGAAGGACATCATGCTTGGTAAAGTAGAGGGTCAGGGAAAAAGAAGAGAAGACTCTCATCAAGACGGATTGACACAGTGGCTGCAACAACGGTCTCAAGCATAACAATGATTGTGAGGATGGTGCAGGACTGGGCAGTGTTTCATTCTGTTGTGCTTAGGATTGCTATGAGTCGGAATCAACTCGACAGCACCTATCAACAACATACTCAGTTTCAACCCATGTAGTAGTTTCCTACCTATGCCTGAGAAAGCTAAGGCATATAGAGCAAACATTACTTGCCCAAGCTGACAAAGTTAGCAAATGGCAAAGCAGGTATCTGAATGAGGAATCACTCTGTCTCCAAAGCCCGTGATTTATGCACTACATTGTAATTCCTAGGGTATATCATCTACCGTAGATGTCATGTGTTCTCTCCAGAAGATAGCTGGAGAATCATTCATTCAATAGACATTTCACTGAGTACCTACTGTGTCAGAGTCCCTGGGTGGTACAAATGTTTATTGTGCTCAGCTTCTAACCAAAAGCTTGGAGGCGCAAATCTACCCAGAAGCACCTCGGAAGAAAGGCCTGGTGATCTACTTCTGCTCTGACAAACATGGGGTCACTGTGAGTCGGGTTGACCTGACAGCAACTGGTATTGGTATGCTAAACCTGTTGCCATTGAATCAATTCTGACTCCTGGTGACCCCAATGTGTTACAGAGCAGAACTTCTCCATAGAGTTTTCTTGCGTATTATCTTTATGGAAGCAGATCAGAAGGCCTTTCTTCTGCAGAGCCACGGAGCAAGTTTGAACTGTCAACCTTTAGGTTAGGCGTTGTTGTTGTTAGGTGCCGTCGAGCTGGTCCCAACTCATAGTGATCCTATAGCAGTCAAGCACAAACCATTTGCACTACCCAGGGACCTCCTGGTATCCTAGGTACGAGGAATATAAAGGTGAACAGGAAGCTTATAGCCTAGTAAAGAGAGACAATAAGAGTCCATAAACAGTGCTGCCTATGAAAACAGACAATTGAACACTCAAATACATTTTGAGGAATCATGGAATAAAAAAGCCTTGTGCTGATTTCCACCTGGAGCTCTGGGACACTGGCAAACCCTGCAGATAAACCCACAGCAAGTCCATCACTATTCAAAGTGTCCAGGTCCATGGGCCACAGGGCAGCCTTCCAGAGTCCTGGACATCTCAGCAGCTGCAGGGGAGCAACCAAACTCTCCGTGCTCCAGGGAAAGAGCCTGACGGAGTCCTGTGGTTTTGAGGACGAGGTGCAGCTGTGGATGGCAGTGTGGTCCCGAGTGTGGCTTTAGTGAATATTGGTGGGGATCTTCACCAAAGCCAATGACCAAGACCAGACAGGACCACTGACTGTGGGTGGACTGCAGATCCAGGAACCTCCTCAGTGCCACTGCACCGTGACACTCCCCCAACAGGAAGAGTCCTTCCCTTCCAAGGAGAGGGAGGGAGAAATCCCTGCTTATGACTAAGCTTAAAACCAAACATACTGAGAAATCACTGAATTTGACTGAGTTGACCTGTGTTATGGATTGAACTGTATGCCCCAAAAATATGTATTGTAATTCCTAACCTCTATGCCTGTGGTTATAATCCCATTTGGGAATGGGCTGTCTTTCCTATGTTAATGAGACAAGATTAGTACAGTGTGTGTCTTGAGTCAATCTTTTTTGAGATATAAAAGAAATTAAACAAGTAATTGAGAGAAGCAGAGTTGGGGTAAGACAGATGCCAACACAAATGGAGATCTCTAAGGAACTAGGAAGCAGAAGCTGAAGAGACAAGGCTCTTTCTCCAGCACCGTCAGAGAGAGGAAGCCTTTTCCTATAGGCAGCACTCTGAATTTGGACTTCTAGCTTCCTAAACTGTGAGAAAATAAATTTCTGTTTGTTAAAGTCACTCACTTGTGGTATGTCTGTTATAGCAGCACTAGGTAACTAAGACAACCTGGGAATGACTAGATCAAGCTTCCTGCATCAGTCACCATGGTAACTGGAGATGGAAATTCAGTAGAGTTAAAGGAAAATAAAGAAAGCTACATTTCTGCCCATGAGAAACGTGAACCCAACTATTTGGGCTATAGTAGTAAGTAGTTCAAGTGACATAAGTAGTTGATGGCAGTCTGGAATAAGCAGTAGAAGTAGAAGGGAGAGAAGGGGGTCACTTTAACAATCCTGAAATAGGAACATATTTCAGAGGCCATATTGACAGGGTGATCTGATAAACTGGAATTCATAAAACATGGGGTAGTCACTTTTTTATCCATTCACTACACATTTTCTAAGTAGCTAGCAGACGCTAGGTCAAGCATAAGGTTCTCTAAGAGATACAAGCTTGACGTTGCCTGTGACAGTTACCTTCCTCCCAGGAGCCACAATCTCATAAGTGCTCCTTCAATCACTGGAGGCTGCTGGTAGGAATCACCCACTTGCTGATTAAGGCTTCTTTTGGAGCCCCAAGTTCTTCCCAGGCTACTGGAGGTGGAAGCCTCCCTGTCACACAAACCCACTTTGCCTCACAGTCCAGTAGTCTTGGTCCCTGTCCAAAGTGTAAGTCCCTCTGATTATCTATCCTCTCTGCCTATTTTATGCTTCATTTCTCCTGACCCAATCTCCTCTTATAATACAAACTCCTCCAATCCTTGCCCTTTTCACTAAATAATTGCTCTGCCTTCTTGCTTTGACTGAAACCTAGCTCTGTCCCAAGACACCCCTTTCCCTTTCAACTGGATTCTGTCCTTTCTCCCACACTCTAGTACCTCAGGGTGTGAGGGGGTGTGCAAAGGGAATATAATTTCTCCTGACAGAAAACCAGGCCTCAGTCTTTGCTCCTTCCCCTCGCTTTCTTCTGGAAGCCAATGAATGACTCATCATATTCTTTGAAGGGGCCTGGGCACTGGTCCTCTCTTCACAGCTGCTCTCGTAGCCTGGGAAAAACTTACCTAATCTCTAGGGGTAGAGAAAGCTTGTTCTGACCCATCTTCTTTGCCTATTGTTTAGTCCAGGACCTTAGCTCATAAATGTTCAAATATCTTTTTCTCTGAAGACATTGTTACTGTCTTGATATTCAAGATCTTATTTTGATACTCAAAAGCAGAACCTGGGCAGCTTCCTTCTCTTTGCATTCCAACTATAATGTCCTAATCCCCCCGATACAACAGATGCCTCATGAAAAGAATATATCTACAAAAAGAATGTGTTCACTATTTCTCTGCTCCAGCTCCCGCTGCTACACAATGGGGGTGAGAGGTTAGGGAAAGTGAGAGAGGAAGCATAAGAAGATATTCAAAGCTTTACTAGAACAAAAATTTAGAGTGATAAACTTTGGAATTATTCACCAACCAACCCAGCTGCTACTGAATCGACTCCAAATCATGGCGACCCCATGTGTGTCAGAGTAGAACTGTGCTCCATAGAATTTTCAATAGCTCTCCAGGCCTTTCTTCCAAGGCACCTCTGAGTGCACTCGAACCTCCAACCTTTCAGTTAGCAGCCAAGCATGTTAACCATCTGCACCACCCATGACCTATTAGCCAATGTTTCTTCTTGTTGTATCCCTCCCATAATTTTCTTCTTTCTCACCCCCACATCCGAAGGGCCAACAGCATTCATTCATTCATTGCTGAGTGACACATATTCACACCTCCCTCAGTGAAGAAAGAAGACAGAATTCAACTGAGTTTCAACCCTGAGAGTATGGCCTCCTGAGACCCTTAAAGCTCAGTAATGAAGTCACTCCTGAGGTTCACTCCTCAACCAAAGATTAGATAGGCCCATAAAACAAAATGAGACTAAATGGGCACACCAGCCCAGGGGCAAGGACAAGAAGGCAGGAGGGGACAGCAAAGCTAGTAATGCGGAACCCAAGTTCGAGAGGGGGAGAATACTGACATGTCATGGGGTTGGCAACCAATGCCACAAAACAATATATGTATTAATTGTTTAAGGAGAAACTAGTTTGCTCTGTAAACCTTCATCTAAAGTACAATAAAAAAGAAGAATTCAACTGAGTTTCAAAGCAGATTTTTAAAAATTCATGATAGAGTTAATGATCTTGGCAGCCGAGGTACTTTTGATTTTCAAGAACTTGGCCTTGTGAGTGAGAAAAAAGTGACCAAAGTCCAACAGGGACTGTTCATCTCAGGGAAGCCACCAGATACAGGGCTGATGATGCCCATGGAGAAGACTCCAGTTCCCCAGGGCCATGAGAGTGTGCAGATAAAACCCAGAACTTAGACTATCCTTGGGGAAGAGGGGAGGAGGAGAAGGAGGAGGGGGACAATCCTGAAATGACAAAGAAAACACTGAAGTGACTGCCTTTCAAATTCTAAATTGTCTAGAATCTAAGCAGTCTAGACTCTAAATGAGGTTTCCACTACCAAGAAGAATGGGGACTTGAAAGCTAAACTATTTTGTAGAAAAATATTTTAAGTTACATTTCTGCAGCACATGTGAGGTTTGACTCAAACCCACTATACCTTCTAACCACCACCACCAGCTGTCATTGAGTCAACTCCAACTCATGGCAATCGCATTGTGTCAGAGTAGAACTGTGCTCCATAGGGTTTTCAATGGCTGATTTTTTCAAAAATAGATCACCAAGACTTTCTTCAGAGGCACCTCTGGGTAGACTCGAACTCCAACTTTTCAGTTAGCAGCTGAGTATATTAACCATTTGCACCACCCAGGGACTCCAATACTGTCTAACAGGCTCTCCAATTCCATGCTTGTCCCATTCAACCCATTCTACACAGCATATTCCCTTTACACCATGCCCCTCCCCTGCCCTGTAAATGACCTCTTATTGCATTTAAAATAAAATCCATTCCTGATGCTCTGTATTTTCCTGCATGGTATGGTCTTGACCTTCTCCAATTGCACATTGCGCCCCTCTCCCCTTAGCTCACCTCTCCAACCACTCTAGCCTTCTTCCAGTTCTCAAACTTGCCAACACTCTGCCTCATGACTGCTAGGAGACTCTGCATAAAGCTTCTCCTCCTTCAGGTAGGGCTGAAAGGTTAACTCTCCAGAGAAGTTTTCCTTGACCTTGAAAAGGTTCCATGAGCATCCTCGCCCCCACAGTTCTCTACCACATCACTGAAAGTATGTCCCTTATAGACTCCCTCATCTGTAATTATTTCGTTTGTTATTGTTGTTGTCTTCTACCCTAGCTAGGGAGTAAACTCCATGAAGACAAGGATGATGTCACTCTTGTTTAATCGTATTTCCAGGGACTAGCCCAGTGCCCAGTCCTCAATAAATATTTGTTCAACGAATAATGAGTAAACACCAGCTCATTGCCAATGTAACTCATTTGATGGAGCAAGAACAGTAAAGTGAAGTTTTCACTGCTGATGTGGGTAATGCCTCCACAACATCTGTTTATAGGGCCCTAGGGGAGCATTTTGCTTTAACAAGCCCACGAATTTACATCTCCAAGAAACACATGTGGTTACCAGTGACATTAAGCTAGTGGTAAGCAACCTTTTCTGATTGAGAGCCAATTCAGGAAAAATACAAATGCTGATGATCGGCATTTTAAAATTCAATATGACAGTAATTTTACTGAATCCTATAGAAAGGGGAATGGTGTGTATTCTTACTATTGAAATGATATATACTTTATTGATCAAATATCACTGAGAAGATGGACATTACTTTTTAGCCACTAAAATGCTAATCTGAACAGCAATTCATAGACATCTTATCTTTTTCTCCTTATGTGTATATCAGACTTAAAGTCATGATGTCTAAAATAAGATAAACACACCCTAGGAAGGGGTACACAAGATTATTCATTTGGGTTAAAGGAAGAATATATTATAACTTCTATTTATTTTTACCTCATCCTTTTAAAATATCAATTTCCATAAATATACAACAGAACATGTATATAATTTTTTAAATAAATTTATATATATTGGGATCTATATTGATGTAGCATTTACAAAAGCATTCACATGCATTAAATTATTTCATCCTTCTGCTCTGCCAGGGATCACAATAAAAAGTCCCAGACAGAGAGGGAGAAAAATGTACAACAAAATTCAGATTCACAAAAAAAAGACCAAACTTACTAGTCTGACAGAGACTGGAGGAACCCCCGAGACTATGGTCCCTGGACACCCTGCTAACTCAGAACTGAAGCCACTCCCAAAGTCCACCTTTCAGCCAAAGATCAGACAGGCCTATAAAACAAACAATAACACACGTAAAGAACGTGCTTCTTAGTTCAATAAAGTGTACAAAACCAAATGGGCAACACCTGCCCAAAAGCAAAGACGAGAAGGCAGGAAGGGACAGGAAAATTGGATGAACGGACATGGGGAAATTCCACGAGGTGGAAACAGGGACAGTGCTGAAACGTCGTGGGGATTGTAACCAATGTCACAAAACAATTTGTGTATGAATTTTTGAATGAGAAAAAAAATCATTTCATCCTTGCAACAACCCTTTGAGAGTCACTCCGATCTGCACTTAACAGATGGGAATATTGAGGCTCATAGGTGAATTGACTAGTCCAACGTTACACAGGGTGTTAGAGACACAGTGTGGGCCATGCCATTCCACTAATATCTACTGAATACCTGTTTATCTCAGGCTCTGTGGTAGGTGCTGGGGGTATGGAGCCAAATAAGATACGCTCTTACACACACACACACACACACACACACACACACACACACCCACACACACACACACACCCTTCAGCTCGCACCACCCTCCTCTTCCACTGTGGTAGAATCTCCTATCCCATCAGGGCATCGGACCTACAGCAACACTGCGGCCACTGTCAATTTCCTGGGGGCTCTACTCTGTGCTACCCTCCCAGCTCCCTGTCTACTCCCTCCCACCCACCCATTCCCCAGCGTTCCCGTCCTTCACACAGCACAATAATCTGAGGATCAGTGTCTCTGCCTAAGGCGACTCTAAGGACGTCTTGGATGGTGGCTGCATATTCTGAGGCTCCACTGGCATGGAGGAGAGCGAGAGCACTCAGACATTGAAGATCTGTGGGACACAGCAGCTGTCTGGAAGGCCCCAGCAGGAGGTCAGAACAAGAATGAGGTTGGTGTGTCAGGGAGTCTGGGCTCAGGTAACCGGGAAAAGGGTTAGAGGCAGAAATGCATCAGGGGAATGTGGCAGGGGTGGCAGGGACTCAGCCAAGAGGACCAAGGCTCGTGGACAGGGCTCATGTCTCCTGGAGGGCTGCCAGAAGAGCTGAGCTACTAGGCAAGTGCTGGGTCAAGACCTATTTATTGGAACTGGTAAGAGGCAGGAATGAAGCAAGAACCCAGTTACCAGAACTGAAACACGTGGTCACAGTGTACCTGGCAACAATGTTGGCTTATCAAATCATCAGCTACCCATCTAGGGTGTCTTTAAATTCTCTCACCTCACAACAGGACTTGTCTGAGAGCCTGGGATGAGGTGGAAGCTAGACATATTGGAAAAGAAACATGTAAGTATATCACCTTTATTTAGTCATGCAACAAATATTTATTGAGCACCTACTATGTGCCAGTCACTGTGCTGGGAACTAGGTATAACAGTGAATAAGACAGCTGACCATGCTCCCACAGAAGTTACAGTTGAAAGGGAAACAAACAAGTGAGAACTATGACAGGATATGTCAAATGCTGAGAGAGGGTGCAGAAGTGATCAAAGTGGTTTTTGTGCTTCTTTTATCAAGATGAAAAAATGCAATCATATTCAAATATTAATGGAAAGAAACCTAGAGGAGGCAGAGGTAGAATATACTGGGGAGAGAATGGTTAACTAATGGATTGAGGACCTAGAGGATCCATAAAGTGAGAGGAATCTAGAGTCTTTTAACTTTGTGTGATATTCTGTTTCTCAGCAGATATTATAAATGTATCTCAAGTACTAACACTTTAATACAGAATGATATGTTTCATAGAAAGATATGTTTTATTGACTATGCAAAGGCATTGAACTGTGTGGATTATAACAAATTATGGATAACATTGGGAAGAATGGGGATTCCAGAACACTTAATTGTGCTCATGCAGAACCTGTACATAGATCAAGAGGCAGTTGTTTGAACAGAACAAGGGCATACTGCAGTGGTTGAAAGTCAGGAAAGGTGTGTGTCAGGGTTGTATCCTTTCACCATACTTATTCAATCTGTATGCTGAGCAAATAATACGAGAAGCTGGACTATATGAAGAAGAATGCAGCATCATGATTGGAGGAAAACTCATTAACCACCTGCGATATGCAGATGACACAACCTTGCTTGCTGAAAATGAAGAGGACTTGAAGCACTTACTGATGAAGATCAAAGACTACAGCCTCCAGGGAGACTCCGGCAAGATGGCGGTCTAGGCAGAAGCACCACGCCATCCCTCCACAACAAAGATCCAAAAAACTAAGCCAAACAGAGAATCAACAATCCTGAAACCCTAGAACATCAAATGAAGAGATAAAGAACTCAGCCGAACACCA
>NW_004443965.1:16667669-16749596 GCF_000243295.1 Trichechus manatus latirostris
AGCATGTGTGTTACTGTTACATGAGAAACTATCTGTTCTGTAAGCCTTCACCTGAAGTACAATAAAATATTAAATAAAATAAAAAATAAAAAAAATTAAAAAAAAGACTACAGCCTCCAGTATGGATTACACTTCAACATAAAGAAAACAAAAATCCTCATAACTGGACCATAAGCAACATCATGATAAATGGAGAAAATCTTGAAGTTGTCAAGGATTTCATTTTACTTGGATCCACAATCAATACCTGTGGAAGCAGCAATCAAGAAATCATATTATACATTGCACTGCACAAATCTGCTGCAAAAGACCTCTTTCAAGTGTTAAAAAGCAAAGATGTCACCTTGAGGGCTAAGATGCGCCTAACCCAACCCATGGAGTTTTCAATCGCCTCATATGCATGTGAAAGCTGGACAATGAATAAGGAAGACCAAAGAAGAATTGATGCCTTTGAATTATGGTGTTGGCACAGAATATTGACTATACCATGGACTGCCAAAAGAATGAACAAGTCTCTCCTGGAAGAAATACAGCCAGAATGCTCCTCAGAAGCAAGGATGGCAAGACTTCGTCTCACATACTTTGGACATGTTATCAGGAGGGATCAGTCCCTGGGGAAGGACCTCATGCTTAGTAAAGTATACAGTCAGCGAAAAAGAGGAAGACCCTCAACAAGATGAATCGACACAGTGGCCGCAACAATGGGCTCAAGCACAACAGTTGTGAGGATGGTGCAGGACCAGGCCGTGTTTTGTTATGTTGTGCACAGTGTCACTATATGTCAGAATTGACTCAACGGCACCTAACAACAACAACATGTTTCTAGAAAGGTTGTCAATTGATTGTGCAGGACTAATGGAAAAGCTTGGTGTTTGAAGTTGGAGGAAATGTTTTGAGATCATGAATACCAGTTCTACCATTTTCCCAGCCAAGAGAGGTTGGAAAAATCTTTTAACTTTTTTCAGCTTTGGGTTTGTTTGGAGTTTTTTTTTTTTTCCCCCTGGGACTTCAGATGGACAGAATCTGGCTTATCATAATACTTGGTTCAAAACACCCTCATCACTAGTCCACCATATTGCAAAGATTTGTTCATATTGCCGCACGTAATTATAGGTGATCTGTTTTAAACTGCTGTATAATATCTCATTATGTGAACACATATATGGATCATCAATATATGTGAGGGTTGGCAAGACATGTAAGTGGAGAGAAGAGACACTGTTAACTAACTAAAACTAGAAAATAAAATAATTGTCCATATGGAATGAGATAAAAGGGAATCTCTAAATGATCCCATATATAAAAATCAACTCCAGATGAATTAAGGTCTTAAATGTCAAAACATTAAAACTTTTTTAATTTAAAAGAGGAAGCAGAGCCAACATGGAACTATAGACAGAAGCACCATGCCATCCCTCTGCAGCAAAGACTTGAAAAACTAAGTAAAACAGATACAAGCATCAAATGAAGGGATAAAGAACTAAATCAAGCACCTAATGGAAGAAGAAACTGACAGAGAACAGAGAAGGAGGCATGCTAAGGAGAGGAGGTCCCTTGCCAGCTAAAGCTGCACAGCTTCACTATCTTGGAGCATAGCCAGCAATGACCCCGGATAGGGAGTACGGGAAGGCAACTTCATGGAGCTTCCAACAGAAGATAGAGCACTCGGAAACCAGAGATACATTCTTTCCCGCCCCTTACCCTTCTGCCCTGTACACTGCCTCCACCACTTCCCAACAGGCCACGGTTCCTTGGCCAGAGAGACACTGGCTCCCTGCTGCCCCAGGTCTGCCCCATCCCCACCGGCTGACTCCCTCAGCACAATTTTCTTTCTCTTTTCCTTTCTTCCTTGAATCCACTGGACAGCAGTGGGTCTGTTTTTTTTTTTTTAATTTCTTCCTTTGACTTTTCCCTCCAACCTAGGCCCCTGCACTGCCTCCACCCCTTCTCAAGGGGCCGTGCCATACTACTCAGCTAAAGAGCCAGTGGCACACGGCCTCCCCAGGTCTGCCCCACCCCCACCCACCAGCTCCAGCCACGTCGCCTTTTTTTTGCTTTTGTTTCTCTCTCTTCTTTTCTTTCCCCCTCCCACCTACCTCCACACATCACACCCCCTCCTTTCCAACCAGCCCTTGGGTTCTTGTGCTCCCTCCAGCCAGCTCCTGCTGAGCCTTTTTTTTTTCCTCTCTCCTTCCTTTTTTCTCCCTTCTGCATAGCCCTGTGCACTGCCTCTGCCCCTTCCTGACAGACTGCACAGTGCCACTCAGCAAGAGAGACACCAACTCACCAACAACCTCATTCCATCCCACCCTCAACGGCCGTTTCCCTCAGCACCATATATTTTTTTCCTTCTATTTCCCTTCCTTTCTTTTCTTTCTCCAGCCCACCTAGCCCCATGCGCCAGCTCTGCCTTCTCAATGGGCCATGCCACACCACTTGGCTAGAAAGCCACCAGCATACGGCCTCCCCGGGTCTGCCCCACCCCTACCCACTGGCTCCTGCCGCATCACCATTTTTATCGCTTTTGTTCCTCTTTCTTCTTTCTTTTCTTTCCCCCTCCCACATAGCTCCACATATCACAACCCCTCCTTTCCAACTAGCCCTTGGGTCCACTTGCCCCGACCAGCCCGCTCAGGGTAGCTAGTTTTTGTTTTTTTTTTTCTCTCTCTCTTTCCTTTTCTTCCTTTTCCTTCTCCTTCCCACCTAGCCCAGTGTGCCAGCTCTGCTTCTTCCTCACGGGCCACACCATGCTGCTCAGCAAGAGAGACACCAGCTCATCACCATCCCTGGTCCACCCCATCCCCACCAGCAGCTCCCTCAGTGGCATTTTTTCTTTTCCTTTTTTTTGTCTTTTGTTTCTGCTTTCTTTTTTTTCTTCCTCCCACCTAGCTCCGCACATCACATCCTTTCGCTTCCAACCGGCCCTTGTGTCTGCCCTGCCACCACTCACTGGCCCCCATGGCGCTGCCAGTTTTTTAATTATTATTATTATTTATTTCTGTTTTTATTTTATTTTTTCTTTTCTCTCTCTTCCTTTTCCTTCCCTCCCAGCACAAGCACTGTACACCATATCCCCCCTCACCAGACCCCACTGCACCACTGCAGCTAGAGAGCCACCAGCCCACTGCTGCCCGGCGTCTGCCCCGCCCCCACCACACCACCATTTATATTATTTTTTTCTTCTCTTTTTTTCTTTTACTTTCTTTCTTTTCTTTCTACCTTCCACCTAGCCTAAACTTTCAACAGAAAGTTTTAGGAGCAAATTTGAAACAATGGAAGATAGAATCAGCAAGATTGAAGACAAATCCATGGATGAGACTTTGAGGAAAGATCAGAGAAACAAATGAAGAAAAATGAAAACCTAAGAATTATGTGGAACACAATCAAGAGCAAAAATTTACACGTGATTGAAGTTCCAGAACAGAAGGATAAAATGGAAAACATAAAGATTGTTGAAGATTTGCTGGCAGAAAACTTCCCAAATATCATGAAGGATGAAAAGGTGACCATCCAAAAAGTTCAACAAACCCCACATAGGATAGGCTGTAAAAGAAAGTTATCAAGACACACCGTAATCACACTTGCCAAAACCAAAGACAAAGAAAGAATCCTGAGAGCAGCTCAAGAAAAACGAAAAGTCACTTACAAAGGGGAAACAATAAAACTAACCTCTGATTACTCAGCAGAAACTATGCAAGCAAGAAGACAGTGGGATGACATATACAAAACCTTGAAAGAAAAAACTACCAACCAAGAATAATATATCCTGAAAAACTCTCAAATATGATGGCAAAATTAGGACATTTCCAGATAAACAGAAATTAAGGGAATTCACCAAAACCAAACCAAATTTACAAGAAATATTAAGGGAGTCCTCTGGTCAGAGAACCAACAACATCAGACAACAACTGGGATCCAAGACACAGGACAGCATCAACCAGATACCAACCTAAAGAATTCTCAATAACAAAACAAAGCTAAAAGACTTAACACAGGGAAACAGAGACGTTAATCTGTAAATGACAACAACGTCAAAACAATAAAAGTGTATAAACAGTGTAGGTATAGAACTTTCAAATGGAGAGGAAGTCAAGGCAATATCAAGTAATAATAGACTGGTTCAAACTTAGAAATATAAGGGTAAATTTCAAGGTAACCACAAAGAAAGTTAACAAATCTACTCATCAGCATAAAAAAGAAGAAAAACATATTCATTAAACACGAAATCTGTAATAACAAAAGAAAAGAAAAAGAAATCCACAAACAAAAGGAACTCAGCACAGGAGACTAAAAGGAACAAAGAAAATGTCAGCACCACAAAAAAAAGCACAACAATATGACAGAAATAAACTTATACCTGTCAGTAATCACACTGAAAGAAAATGGTTTAAATGCACCCACAAAGAGACAGAGAGTGGCAGAATGGATTTAAAAAACACGCCCCATCAATATATTGTCTACAAGAGACACATCTTAGACACAAAGATACAAATCTATTAAAAATCAAAGGATGGAAGAAAAATATATCAAGCAAATGGTAACCATAAAAAGGCAGGAGTGGCAATACTAATCTCAGGTAAAATAGACTTTAAGGCAAAATCAACAATAAAAGACCAGGAAGGACATTATATAATGATTAAAGGGAAAATCCATCAAGAAGACATAACCTTAATAAGTATATATGCACCCAACAATAGGGCCCCAAAATACATAAAACAAACTCTAACAGCACTGAAAAGAGAAATTGACAGTTCCACAATAATAGACGGAGACATAAACACATCACTCTCAGTAAAGGACAGAACATCTAGAAAGAAACTCAACAGAGACACAGACGATCTAAAGGCCAAAACTGAACAACTGGACCTCACAGACATATATAGAATACTCCACCCAACAGCAGCAAAGTATGTATTCTTTTCCAACGCACCTGGAACATTCTCCAGAACAGACCACATTTTAGGCCACAAAACAACCATTAATAAAATCCAAAACATCAAAGGAATACAAAGCATCATCTCTAATCATGACGTCATAAAAGTAGAAATCAATAACATGAAAAGCAAGTAAAAAAATCAAACACATGAAAACTGAATAACACCTTGCTTAAAAACAAGTAGGTAATAGAAGAAATCAAAGACGGAATCAAAAATCTCCTAGAATCAACCGAGAATGAAAACACATCATACCAAAACGTTTGGGACACAGCAAAGGCGATGCTCAAATGTCAACTTACAGCAATAAATGCACACATCAAAAAAGAAGAACAGGCCAAAATCAAAACATTAGCCCTACAACTTGAACAAACAGAAACTGAACAGCAAAAGAAGCCCATAGCCACCACAAGAAAGGAAATAATAAAGATTAGAGCAGAAATAAATGAAATAGAGAACAGAAAAAAATAGGAAGAATCAACAAGACCAAAAGTTGGTTCCTTGAAAAGATCAACAGAATTGACAAACCATTCGCCTAACTGACAAAAGAAAAACAGGAGAGGAAGCAAATAACCCAAATAAGAATGAGATGGGGGATATTACAACAAACCCAGTTGAAATAAAAAGGATCATAATAGAATACTATGAAAAATTGTACTCAACAAATTTGAAAACCTAGAGGAAATGGATAAATATCTAGAAACACACTACCTACTTAAACTAAACAAACTGAGATAGCAAATCTGAATAGACTCATAAAAAGTGAAGAGACTGAAGAGGTAATAAAAAAAAAAACTTCCAAAAAAAAAAGCCCTGGCCTGGATGGCTTCACTGGAGAATTCTGTCAAACATTCAGGGAAGAGCTTGCACCAGTACTAAACTATTTCAGAGCATAGAAAAGGAAGGAATACTCCCTAATTCATTCTATGAAGTCAGGATAACCCTGATACCAAAGCGAGGCAAAGACATCACAAAAAAAGAAAATTACAGACCAATATCTCTCATGAATATAGATGCAAACATTCTTAACAAAATTCTAACCAAAAGAATTCAGCATCATATCAAAATATAATACACTACAACCAAGCAGGATTCACACCAGGTGTGAAAGGATGATTCAACATTAGAAAATCAATCAACATGATCCACCACATAAATAAAATGAAAAAAAGAATCACATGATCATCTCAAATGACGCAGAAGATATTTGATAAAGTCCAACACTCGTTCCTGATAAAAACTCTCAATAAAATAGGAATAGAAGGTAAATTCCTCAACAGAATAAATGGCATCTATACAAAACCAACAGCTAACATCATTCTCAATGGAAAGAGGCTGAAAGCATTCCCCCGGTGAATGGGAACAAGACAAGGATGCCCTTTATCACCACTCTTATTTAACATTGTGCTGGAAATCCTAGCTAGAGCAATAAGGCAAGAAAAAGAAATAACGGGCATTCAGATTGGTAAGGAAGAAGCAAAACTATCCCTATTTGCAGGTGATACTATACTATACATAGAAAATCCCACAGATTCCACAAGAAAACTACTGGAACCAATAGAAGGATTCAGCAGAGTAGCAGGGTACAAGATCAACATACAGAAATCAGTTGTATTTCTATACACCAACAAAGAGAACTTGAAAAGGAAATCAAGAAAACAATACCATTTATAACAGCCCCTAAAAAAATAAAATACTTAGGAATAAAACTGACCAGGGACGTAAAAGACCTATACAAAGAAAACTACAGAACACTACTGCCAGAAACCAAAAGAGACCTAAATAAATGGAAAAACATACCATGCTCATGGACAGGAAGACTCAACATTGTGAAAATGTCAATTCTACCCGAAGTGATTTACAGATATAATGCAATCCTGATCCAAATACCAACAGCATTCTTTTACAAGCTGGAAAAACTAATCACTAACTTTATATGGAAACAAAAGATGCCCCAGATAAGTAAAGCATTACTGAAAAGGAAGAACAAAGTAGGAGGCCTCACACTACCTGATCTCAGAACCTACTATGCAGTAACAGTAGTCAAAAGAGCCTGGTACTGGTACACAACAGACACACAGATCAACGGAATGGATTCAAGGACCCAGGTGTAAATCCATCCACCTACAGTCATTTTACTTGGATCCACAATCAACACCCATGGCAGCAGCAGTCAAGAAATCAAAAGATGCATTGCACTGGGCAAATGTGCTGCAAAAGACCGCTTTAAAGTGTTGAAAAGCAAAGATATCACCTTGAAGACTACGGTTGGCCTGACCCAAGCCATGGTGATTTCAACCACCCCATACACATGTGAAAGCTGGACAATGAATAAGGAAGAATGAAGAAGAACTGACGCCTTTGAATTGTGGTGTTGGTGAAGAATATTGAGTATACAATGGACAACCAAAAGAACGAACAAATCTGTCTTAGAAGAAGTACAACCAGAATGCTCCTTAGAAGCAAGGACGGTGAGACTACGTCTCACATACTTTGGACGTGTTATCAGGAGGGATCAATCCCTGGAGAAGGATATTATGCTTGGTAAAGTATAGGGTCAGCAAAAAAGAGGAAGACCCTCAATGAGATGGATTGACACAGTGGCTGCAACAATGGGCTCAAGTATAACAATGATTGTGAGGATGGCGCAGGACCGGGCAGTGTCTTGTTCTGTTGTACGTAGGGTCACTGTGAGTTGGAACTGACTCAACAGCACCTAACAACAACAACAACATGGTCAGGTGATCTTTCACAAAGGCCCAAAGTTCATTCAATGGGGGAAGAAGACAGTCTCTTTAACAAATAGTGCTAGCAAAACCAGATGTGTAAAAAAAATGAAACAGGACCCATACCTGACCCCATACACAAGAATTAACTCAAAATGGATCAAAGACTTAAATATAATACATAAAACTATAAAAACCATGGAAGAAAAAATAGGGACGAGGTCGTTGTTGTTCATGTTGTTGATAGGTGCCGTCCAGTCGATTCCGACTCATAGCAACCCTATGCACCACAGAATGAAACACTGCCTGGACAAGTCTAGGAGCCCTAATATACAGCATAAATAGAATACAAACCATAACTAACAATGCACAAGCACCAGAAGATAAACTAGATAACTGGGAACTCCTAAAAATTAAACACATATACTCATCAAAAGACTTCTCTCACAAGGGTAAAAAGGGAACCTACACACTGGGGAAAATTTTTGCGCTATGACATATCTGACAAGGGCCTAATCTCTAAAATCTACAAATTACTGCAACACCTCAACAACAAAAACACAAATATAATGCAATTAAAAAATGGGCAAAGGATATGAACAGACACTTTACCAAAGAAGACAGTCAGGCGGATGACATGTGGAAATGCTCGTGATCATTAGTCATTACAGAAATGCAAATCAAAACTACAATGAGATACCATCTCACCCAAAGGTTTCTGGCACTAATCAAAAAAAGAGAAAATAGTAAGTGTTGGAGAGATTGTGCGGAGATTGGAACTTAATGCACTGTTGGTGGGAATGTAAAATGGTCCAACCACTATGGAAAACAATATGATGCTTCCTTACAAAGCTAGAAATAGATATAGCATATGATCCAGCAATCCCACTCCTAGGAATATACCCTAGAGAAATAAGAGTCATCACACAAACAGACATATGCACACCCATGTTCGTTGCAGCATTATTCACAATAGTAAAAAGATGGAAGCAACCTAAGTGCCCTTCAACAGATGAACGGATAAACAAATTATGGGACATACACACAATGGAATACTATGCAACTATAAAGAAAAATGATGAATCCAAGAAATAGCTCACAACGTGGATGAATCTGTAGGGCATTATGTTTCGTGAAATAAGTCAGTCACAAAAGGATGAATACTGTATGAGATCACTATTATAAAAACTCAAGAAAAGGTTTACACACAGAAAAAAACAACCTTTGATGGTTACGAGGGAGGGGAGGGGTGGGGAGGGGAAATCATTACCTAGATAGCAGATAAGTGTTAACTTTGGTGAAGGGAAAGACAGTGCACAATATTGGGGAAGTCTGCACAACTTGACCAAGGCAAAGTCATAGAAGCTTCATAGACACATCCAAAGACCCAAAGGGACTGAGTTACTGGGGCTTAGGGCTGCAGACCATGGTCTCGGGGGTCATCTATGTCAATTGGCGTAACAAAGTTCATAAAGAAAATTTTCTACATCCAACTTCGGTAAGTAGCGTCCGGGGTCTTAAAAGCTTGCAAGTGGCCATCTAAGATACATCTACTGGTCGCATCATCTGGAGCAAAGGAGAATGAAGAAAACCAAAGACACAAGGGAAATAATAGTGCAAAGGACTAATGGACCACAAGTATCACAGCCTCCACCAACCTGAACACAGAAGAAGTAGATGGTGCCCAGCTACCACAATCAACCACTCTGCCAGGGATCACAATAGAGGGTCCTGGACAGAGCAAGAGAAAAATGTAGAACAAAATTCAAATTCACCAAAAAAGAAAGACCAGACTTACTGGTCTGACAGAGACTGGAAGAAGCCCCGAGACTATGGCCCCCAGACACCCTTTTAACGCAGAACTGAAGCCACTCCCAAAGTTTGCCATTCAGCCAAATATTAGACAAGTGTATAAAACAAACAATAATACACATGAGGAACATGCTTCTTAGTTCAGTCACGTATATGAGACCAGAAAGGTAACACCTGCCCAAAAGCAATGACGAGAAGGCAGGAAAAGACAGGAAAAATGGGCGGATGGTAACGGGGAATCGGAGGAGTGGAAGAAGAGACTGTTGGCACATCTCAGGGATTGCAACATATGTCACAGAACAATTTCTGTGCAAATTGTTGAATGAGAAATTAATTTTCTCTGTAAAGTTTCACCTAAAGCACAATAAAAATAAAAATTTGTTTAGAAGAAAATTTTGGTGAGTATATTTTAAACCAAAGAAAGGTGATCCAACAGAATGCAGAAATCATCGAACAATATCATTAATACCACACACAAGTAAAATTTTGCTGAAAATAATTCAAAAACGATTGCAACAGTACATTGACAGGGAACTGCCAGAAGCTCAAGCAGGAGTCAGAAGAGTAAGTAGAACAAGGAATATCATGGCTGATGTCAGATGGATCTTGGCTGAAGCAAAGAATGCCAGGAAGATGTTTACTTGTGTTTGACTGACTTTGCAAAGGCACTGAACTGTGTGGATCATAACAAGTTATGGGTAACATTGTGAATGTCTTAGTTATCTCGTGCACCTCTAACAGGAATACCACAAGTGGATGGCCTTAACAAAGAGAAGTTTATTTCCTCACAGTAAAGTAGGCTAAAAGTCCAAATTCAGGGTGTCAGCTCCAGGGGAAGGCTCCCTCTCTGTCGGCCTTCTCATCCATGTTCCCCCGGACTAGGAGCTTCTCTGTGCAGGAACTTCAGGTCCAAAGGACGTGTTCTGCTCCTGGTGCTGCTTTCTTGATGGTATGAGGTCCCCAACTCTTTGCTTGCTTCCCTTTCGTTTTATCTCTTGAGAGATAAAAGGTGATGCGGGCCATACCCCAGGGAAACTCCCTTTACCTTGGATCAGGGATGTGACCTGGATAAGGGTGGTGGGTTACAATCCCACCCTAATCCTCTTTAACATAAAAATTACAATCACAGAATGAAGGCCAACCACACAATTCTGGGAATCATGGCCAAGTCAAATTGATACACACACTTTTGGGGGGACATAATTCAAACCATGACAGCAAAGAATGGGGATTCCAGAACACTTAATTGTGCTCATGCAGAACCTGTACATGTATCAACAGGCAGTTGTTCAAACAGAACAGGGGGTTAGTGTGTGCTTTAAAGTCAGGAAAGGTATGCATCAGAGTTGTATCCTCTCACTATACTTATTCACTCTGTATGCTGAGCAAATAATCCAAGAAGCTGGACTATATGAAGAGGAACGGGGCATCAGGATTGGAGGAATACTCATTAACAACCTGCGTTATGCAGATGACACAACCTTGCTTGCTTAAAGAGGACTTGAAGCACTTACTGATGAAGATCAAAGACCACAGCCTTCAGTATGGATTACACCTCAACATAAAGAAAACAAAAATCCTCACAACTGGACCAATAAGCAACTCTTCTCCCTCCTCAAGGAAGAGGTGAAGAAACGCAGGCTGCTTCTCTTATGCGGGTTCCCTAGCTTCTTTTTTTAGCCCATCTCATCTTCTCCTGGTTTTGTTCAATTTTCTACAAGCTTTTCTATCTGGCTCACTTATCTCTCTTTATCCCTCCGAACCATCTCCAGTAATTCCATTGACTGGCAGAGATATTTTTCCATCAGAGAGCAGAGCTGAGCAGCTGCAATGCCACGGCCCCTCCTTAGACCCGACCCACAGTCCTCTGCCTGCCATTTTAGGTCACGTGGGACTTTGCAGATGGTACCTCTTTTTCTTGAGCCTTTTAATTCCTGGCTGCCAGGATCTCTTTTCTTAATTACGTTTGGAACTACGTTTCACACAACAGAAGCCAACCCAGTTTTAAAGGGTAGGTGAGTTACGGTTCTGTAGGGGGAACCCATCATTCCGATTCCCTCAACAATGCAGAGCTCCATTTACCAGTTGCCATGGAGTTGACTCCGACTTATGGTGACTCCATGTGTATCAGAGTAGAACTGCGCTCTATAGGGTTTTCAGTGGTTGATTTTTCAGATGTAGATCACCAAGCCTTTCTTCTGAGGCACCTCTGGGTGGACTCGAACCTCCAACCTTTCAGTTAGCAGCCAAGCATGTTAACCATTTGCACCACCCAAAACCAGTTGTCAGCCAGTTGTTTCCGAATCATGGTGACCCCATGTGTGTTACAGCAGAACTGCTCCATAGGGTTCTCAGGGGCTGATTTTTCAGAAATAGATCACCAGGCCTTTCCTCCAAGGCCCCTCTGGGTAGACATGAACATCCAACATTTCAGTTAGCAACTGGGCACATTAACCATTTGTACCACCCAGGGACTCTGAGCTAGTTTTAACCCACTGAAAATATGGAGGATGAAAAGGACTGATGTGTGCAGTGCCTTGGAAAAGGCACAGAGCCAGGCGCCCGGGTCCGAGCACAGGTGCCGGTCCCACAGCTTACTCTGCCACGTGCTCTTAGGCAAGTCACTTAACCTCTCTGACTCCAAAAGATTATGCCTTTCAGCCTGTCTCATGACAGTTAGCAGAATCAAGTGCCTTCATTTCTATAAACTTGCCTTATAAACTGTAAGGAACTCTTCAGTCAAAGGCTATTACAAAAGACTCGTGTCAAACCTAGAGACATGTAGGTGTACTTTTCTCAATAAACATAGAAAGTAGGGGCTGGGTGGGGTTTTGCTCACCATTTATCTCCAGTGCTCGGCATGTAAATGAATGAATGAATGAATGAATGAACAAAATTATGCACACCTGTTCCATTGCTGTTCATAGCGACCCTATAGGACAGGGTAGAACTGCCCCATAGAGTTTCCAAGGAGTGCCTGATGTCAGGTCCTTCTACATATTTGTAAACTGCTGGGTGGGAGTAAAAATGCCAGAAAACCACCGATGTCTTTCTTGAATTTGCATCTATAAATTGAGTCCCATTTGTGTGAAACGTGACCTAGACCAGGGACATTTCTGCTTATAGGTCAACAGCAACAATTCTGACCTCCTATACCTCAGGGAAACTGTACATTTAGGTAAGCTAATGTCTCAATAGTGATATCTTGCAATTTCATAGTGCTTTACAGTTTATCACCACCACCTGTCTGTCAGTTTGTCCTACTGTGGAGCACTGCATGTTCTATGATGCTGGAAGCTTATGTCACCAGTATTTCAAATATCAGCAGGGTCACCCATGGTAGACAGGTTTCAGCAGAGCTTCCAGACTAAAACAGACCAAGAGAAAAGGCCTGGTGATCTATTTCTGAAAACCAGTCAATGAAAACCCTATGGAGCACAACAGAATACTGTCTAATATTGTGCCAGAAGATGAATCCCCTAAGTTAGGAGGTAACTCAAAATACGCAGTGGCCACAACAATAGACTCACACATACCAGCAATCACAAAGATGGTGCGGGACCAGGCAACATTTAGTTTGTTGCACACGGAGTCACCATGAGTTGGAGCCAACTTGAGGGCAACTAACAACAACAACATAGTTTGTAAGTGTTTTCAAGTACTGGACCTCATTCCAATCTTCAAAATATCGAGTAGGGCAGGTTATTCCCATTTCCCAGACGAGAAAATTGTGGTTCAGAGGAGTTCAGAAACTTGTACCAAATCACAAGGTCAGAAGAGCTGGGATTTGGGAAAAGTTCTCTTGATGCCTGGAATGTTTCAGCCATTATTGAAGACAGTGGTGAGCATATTCCCATTATTAAGCTGATGTTATGTATCATCCCAAACCAATATCATTTTCTCTTTATTTTGCTAGAATTACTTTAATCCTGAAGCCCTGGAGGGTAGGTCACCTCCTGATAAAAGAAGGGCAAAAAGTCTTTTGCAAGTAAGATATCCAACTGATAAATAAACAGCTTTTTAAATATTTGACTTCATTAATAATCAATTAATTACAAACAACGATGTGCCATTTCCTCCTGCCAAATTAGAAACAATAAAATTAATGCTGATAAGGATGCAATAACACTGGTGTTTATGTTCAACACTGGTGGCCTTATATAACCCTTTTAGAAGCTGTTTGGCCATACACATCAAGAGCCATGAAATTGTTCACACTCTCTGACCTAGTAATCTTACTTCTGGGAATCTATCCTAAGGAAATAATGTGAAACAGAGAGAAGAGAAAAAAAGGTACCTTCCTGAGGCCTGGTTGTTAAACTCTCCCTTGAATAGCCACAAGATATCCTGGTATCTTTTTAATAAAGTCCCTCTTTGCTGAACCTAGTTCGAGTTGGTTTCTGTTACCAGGAACTGGAATCGTCCTTTATTACAAATACACTCACACATAATGATAGCTAATATCAATATTAATATCCTCCCCTACCTTCCTACATAATCAACCCCTATTGACCTCTCCAGCCTCACTGCCTGGTACCCGGCCCCCAAACCCCATCAGCCTCAAAGCTCTGGTCAAGTCAAACTTCTCACAGTTGACCAGAGGGGCCAAGAATTCATACATAGGGGCAGGGTTTTTGTTTTTGTTTTTTTAATACCAGTGTTCTTAAACTTCAGTGAGCATCAGAACCACGTGGAAAGCTGGTTAAAACACAGACTGCTGGACGCAGACACCTCCTCCTTTCTGATTCAGTAGGGCCTATGTGAGACCTTCCTGGTTGGTGCAAATGGTTAAGTGTTCCACTACAATCCGAAAGGTTGGCGATTCAAACTCACCCACAGGCACCTCGGAAGACAGGTCTGATGATCTGTTTCCGAAAGGTGACAACCTTGAAAATCGTATGGAGCGCAGTAGTACTCTGCACACATGGGGTCACCATGAATCGGAATTGACAGCAACCAACAACAACTGTCTTAAAGACTGGTGGTTTGAACCTGCTCTGTGGCATCAAGGCAGAAAGGCTGGTGATCTGCTTCCATAAAGATTACAGCCAAAAAAACCGTATAGAGCAGTTCTACTCTGTAACACATGGGGTCACGTGAGACAGAATCAACTCTATGGCAACGGGTTTGGTTTTTGGTTGGTGTGAAGGCTGACAGTTTGAATTTCTAACAAGTTCCAGGTGATGCTGATGCTGCTGGTTGGAGACTACACTTTGAGAACCACTGATTTAAGCAGCTGTCTGCCTGGCATGCCTTTCTAGGCCTTCAAGCCCCAGCCCCTCCCTGTGTTTTGCAGCCATCTCCACTCCCACCAGACTTAACCAATTACTTGTCCCCTGGGCTTCTTTGGGGTGAGAATAGCACCTATTACACTGTATAATGAGAGCTAGCTGTATAATCAATCAATCCCAGCTTCCCAGCTAATTGTGAGTTCCTGGAGGGTTGGCTCATGGCTTCAGCATCTCTGTACCTCCAAAACTAGCACTATGCTTGGCACGAAGTAGGCATACACACACAGAAGACTGACTTTTTCCTTGCTGCCTCTCTTTACAGGAAGTTATGGTGTACTCCTCTTTCCACAGGACCCATTAGCATATCGAATGGCTATTTTTAAAATAAATCGATTAGCCATGATAGCAAAAGAAGAAACATGAGCAGGGTTTATTAGTTTGCCAGGCTAGTAAATATCATCTTGCTTTGCTCTCTAAACTCTCTAATGAAGATAGCAGCCCTCAGGCAAATAAATAAAACATTAGGATGACAACACATAGCCCGTCACTAGCGCAGTCTGCTAATTTGCTCGTTGCTGAAGGACGTTAGCTGCCTTTGGGACAGTCTCCATAAACACACTTCCCAGTTGCCCCTTCTCCTAATAAACTGTACCAAACTAAGGTTTTAACATTTTTCAGCATCTTATATGTATTTTATTTCAAGAATGGTTTTTTAACAGCAAGATACCCATCTTAATCAAATGAAAGCTATTTTTCAGTAATTGTCCTAAAAGACAATTCCTTCTCTAAAAAAAACATCCTTTTGAATCACAAGTGGCTGGGCTAAACAGTGTTCTCAGAATATTAATGTGAGCTTAAGCTATTAAAATGTCACGGTTAACCTTTTCAAAAACTAATTAAATTAAAATAATAATATGTGGAACGGTTTTACTGGAAGGAAAGGCTCTTTTTTAAAGAACCTGTTCCAAGTCTCAAAATTAACACCTTGAAGCCATGGTGGCAAAGAGGTTTTGCAGGCAGACCGAGATAGCCTGGCTTTGCACGTGCTGTGATTAACTCTACGTTGTTAGCATTAGAGTTAATTATTATAGCATGCTGGAGGGCAGGGACAATTTACTTGCCTGATCACACCTAATAAGATGTATTTGCAGATGCCAGCATCTCCTGGACTTAATCAACAAACTATCAAGACAATCAGTGCTGTTAGGTCCCCATGTCCTTGTGATATTTTTTTCCCAAATCAAAAAGATAAAAATCCAAGGACAGAGTGCTAAAAAGACAAGCTGCTTAGAAGCCCTCTGTTAACTAGCATCAGGCTTATCTCCCTCCTCGGCTGGAGCCAGTGTGCAGGAGGGTTGGTTCACCCTAAGGCCTGATTCTATTAAGAGCAAAGTTCAAGCCACCCTGAACCAGGTGCAAGCAAATTAACATCAGAGACTCCAGCACTTCTTGGTAACCAGGCCCTGGAAGGTTTTAAATGGGCCCCTGCCTAGTTTCTCCTGTGTGTGGAAAGTTTGTTACCCATCCCACAAGACATTATACTTACCTCTTGCTATACAAGGAATGAGTTTCTGTTACTTTATTTGATAATATAAGCTTGATTCCAGTGAATAATTTTTTAAAAGAAATCGGCTATGATATAGAACTGTTCAGAAACATCCACAACTCGTTTCTCTACAGGTCCCTAAAGGACTAGAAGGAGGTAAGGCTGGAATCACATATGAGGAAATAGGGAGAGTGTTAGCATGGCCAGTCTGGAGAGGTCTCATACGGCGAAATGGAGACGTGCAGGTGGCAGCAGGAGCCAGCCTGGGTGGCTACTGAAAGCTGAACTAAGACCATCTTTGGGTCATAAGTCCTGAGTAATGACAGACGACCACTGTTTAGCATGAACGCCTACATTTCTATATATTTCGTCATGTCTTCATCCCTTCATTCACTCAATACATTAACATATATTTGCTGAGCACTTACTGTGCACCAGGCACTGTGGTGTACATGTTCCTGCTTTCACTAAAAGTGAGCTGCTTGTGATAGTTTGCACAGGGCCCATCTTGGCGAAAACTGCTCATATGCCAGTGTTGGGGATCTCTGCTGACCTCCTGGCTTCCAAAAGATATCACTCCAGAAATGACTCACACAGCTTCCATTTACATCCCATTGATGGGAACTGGTCATACTGATACCATCAGTATGTCCTGAAAGAGCCTAGTTGACATCAAGCTTGCGAAGAACAAAACAGCAGTTCCCTGTTAAACTTTCAGAAGGATAACCACAAGAGGCTACCTGTCAAATATTAACCCTTGCACCAGAACCTTGAGCCCAAAGGTCAGAAAAGGGCTCATTAACATAGTAAAAATCACTCCCCTAGGCAGAGACTTAACGGAATAATGAGACATGGTAACATCGTAATGCGATTAGTACCGTATTGCGCTTGCGTAGTATGTTAGAAAATGTAGAAACCTGTAGTTGTGTGACTGGTTAAGAACTTCCTCCTTCCTCAGAGTATGAAAGATCTGCCCTGTGTAACCTAAGACAGTCAGAATCTGAAGGCTGCATTCTTCTCTGCTTCAGTTTGTGCACAAGCTTGGAGTAAATCCTCTCTTTGTTCCTCACCCGGATTTTGTCTTTATTGGTGAAAGCTGCACCAGGCCCAAACCCAGAACTTGAGCTGGGTAACAATAGAACCACACATATCTGCAAGGGAGGCTGGGACATGTAGTCTCCAGTCTGTGCCCAGCTGAAATTCAGAGGTTCTAGTACCAGGTGAAGGTCCCTGGGTGGTACACAGTTTACACCTGGCTACTAACCTAAAAGTTGGCAGTTCAGTGCTCCAAATGAAAAGCCTGGCAGTTTGCTTCCTTAAAGATTACAGCCAAGAAAACCCTATGGAGCAGTTCTACTCTGTAACACACGGTGGGGTGGCCATCAGTTGAAACCAACTTGACGGCAATGGGTTTGGGTTTGGGTATTACCAGGTGAAAGAAGAGGAAAACCAATGCTGGGTGTCTCTGCTATCGTAAGATATTTGCTTTTATAACACAAGCTTTGGTGGCTTAATTGAATTGATGAGGCAAGAATTTGGGGCACCTCCATACAGCCTTGGTGGTGCAGTGGTTAAGAGCTACGGCTACTAACCAAAAGGTCGGCAGTTCGAATCTGCAGTTCCAACTGCTCCTTGGAAACCCTAGGAGGCAGTTCTACTCTGTCCTGTAGGGTCACTATGAGTCAGAATTGACTTGAGGGCAATGGGTTTGGTTTTTTGTTCATGGGTCCATAGACGACAGAGAGGGAGGGATGGCCAGGAGCCAGCAACCATTCTCAACAGCAGAGAGTTCTCCAAAGAGCCAACACTGGGATCAAACCCTACTTCAAAGCCATGGCCTCAGAGCTAGGTGTTGGTGTTAAGACTCCTAGAGGATTGACAGCTGAACCACGTCATCACCAGTCATGAAAACTTCAGAAAAATACAATAATCTATCCTGTTCAGGCATATCTGGGCCTTTTTAAAGTTTGAAGATAAAAATACACTCTGCATAATTATCCCTGGTTTACATTTTCCTAGTAGAACATTTCCTGGTAATACCAAAATTTTATAGAATCAATTACCTTGAAAGAAGGAAGGATGGAAGGAGGGAGGGAGAGAGGAGGAAGGGAGGAACATACAGACAGGCAAGCACTGGCTATGATACAATATTTTTCAGGGGAGGTATGATTTTCAGGGAAAAAATTATATTTATATTCCAAAAACTCAATGCATCGTTTTAATAAAGCAATGTGTGGAAGAGGTTTAAGTTACATTCCAGATTTAGTTACCATGATGTCATACTAAATGTGAACCATTCTCTGTCTGTTGTGTGCTTGCCCTGAATATATTCCCAACAAAAAAACTAACCGATTGCCATCAAATCAATTCTGACTCATAGTGACCCTACAGGACAGAGTGGAACTGCCCCATAGTGTTTCCAAGGACCAGCTGGTGGATTCAAACTACTGACCTTTCAGTTAGCAGAAGAGCTCTTAACCAGTGTGCCGCCAGGGCTCCATATTTCCAACAGACTTGTGTAATTTGCCTTTACTTTTGCTTAGTGTTGTACAACGAGACCCCCAAAATGTGAGAAAGTATTGAAGAAAAATTTTGAGACCAAAGTAAAGCCAAGGAGAGAAGCAATGATGCTGGAAAAGATTTCACTGCACACAAACTAGTTGTTTGTTGATGACCACATTAATAGTTTGGGGACCAGAAATGGATATTTTAAACATTTTTACATCCTAATATGGGAGTCTTTTTGTTACATATAAGGGTTTTACTATGTTTCAGTTACATTTTAGGAAACTGATCAGGGGCTAGGAGTTGAGGTTCCCATTTAAAGTAAGAGGAAATACGCTCTGTGGTTAGCACTTTCACACAGAACATCTGATTTTTAGAAGCAGATTACTGATGTTAATTGGGAAGGCCTGTATTTTAGAAACTGGATAGGGACTGATGTACTCTTTACTTACTCAACAATCATTCAGCAAACATTCACTGAGTAAAATGATGAACCCAACATTGTGCTGGGTGCTGCGGATGCAATAGTGAAAAAGACACCATCCCTCTCCTAAAGAACCTCTGGGTCTGGTCAGGTGGATGACAGGGAGAGCTGAGGAAGGACGTGGGGTGGGTGTTGTTGTTAGGTGCTGTCGAGTCAGTGCCGACTCATAGTGATCCTATGTACAACACAACCAAACACTGCCCGATTCTGCACCATCCTCATAATCATTGTTATGCTTGAGCCCATTGTTGCAGCCACTGGGTCAATTCATCTCGCTGAGGGTTTTCTCTCTTTCACTGACCCTCTACTTTACCAAGGATGATGTCCTTCTCCAGGGACTGGTCCCTCCTGATAACACGTCCAAAGTATGTGAGACAAAGTCTCACCGTCCTTACCTCTAAGGAGCATTCTGGCTGTACTTCTTCCAAGACAGATTTGTTCGTTCTTTTGGCAGTCCATAGTATATTTAATATTCTTTGCCAACCACATAATTCAAATACATCAATTTTTCTTCGGTCTTCTTATTCACTGTCCAGCTTTCGCATGCATATGAAGGAACAGAAAACACCACGGCTTGGGTCGGGTGCACCTTAGTCCTTAAAGTAACATCTTTACTTTTTAACACTTTAAAGAGGTCTTTTACCAATGCAGTATGTGGTTTGATTTCTTGACTGCTGCTTCCATGAGTGTTGATTGTGGATCCAAGTAAAATGAAAGCCTTGACAACTTCAGTCTTTTCTCCGTTTATCATGATGTCGCTCATTGGTCCGGTTATGAAGATTTTTGTTTTCTTTATGCTGAGGTGTAATCCATACTGAAAGCTTTGGTCCTTTTTTTTTTTTTCTTTTTCTCTTTTTTAAAACTTTTTCCCTTGCAAAAATTTATACATACATTGTTTTGTGACTCTAATTGCTCTCCCCATACTGTGACAGCACACTCCTCCTTTCCACCCGATTCCCCATGTCCATTCAACCAGCTCCTAACCCTCTCTGCCCTCCCATCTCACCTCCGGACAGAAGCTGCTCGTTTAAGGCTGTGGTCCTTGATCTTCATCAGTAAGTCCTCTTCACTTTCAGCAAGCAAGGTTGTGTCATCTGCAGGGAACAGGTTGTTAATAAGTCTTCTTCCAATCCTGATGCCCTATTCTTCTTCATATAGTCCAGCTTCTCAGATTATTTGCTTAGCATACATATTGAATAAGTATGGTGAAAGGATACAACCCTGACACACACTTTTCCTGACTCGAAACCAGGCAGTATTCCCTTGTTCAGTCTGAACAGCTTCCTCTTGATCCATGTACAGATTCCTCACGAGCACAATTAAGTGTTCTGGAATACCCATTCTTTGCAATGTTACCCATAATTTGTTATGATCCATGCAGTCGAATGCCTTTGCATAGTCAATGAAACACAGGTAAACATCTTTCTGGTATTCTCTGCTTTCAGCCAGGATCCATCTGACATCAGCTATGATATCCCTTGTTTCACATCCTCTTCTGAATCCAGCTTGAATTTCTGGCAGTTCCTTGTTGATGTACTGCTACAACCGCTTCTGGATGATCTTCAGCAAAACTTTACTTGTGTGTGGTATTAATGACATTGTTCAATAATTTCCACATTCAGTTAGATCACCTTTCTTTGGAATGGGTACAAATATGGATCTTTTCAAGTCGGTTGGCCAGGTAGCTGTCTTCCAAATTTCTTGGCATAGATGAGTGAGTGCCTCCATCACTGCATCCGTTTGTTGAAACCGTCTCAATTGGTACTCCTTAGTTCTTGGAGCCTTGTTTTTTGCCAGTGTCTTCAGTGCAGCTTGGACTTCTTCCTTCAGTACCATTGGTTCTTGATCATGTGCTACCTCCTAAAATGACTAAAGGTTGACCAATTATTTTTGGTACAGTAACTCTGTATTCTTTCCATCTTCTTTTGATGCCTCTTGGATTGTTCAGTATCTTGCCCGTAGAATCCTTCAATCTTGCAACTTGAGGGTTGAATTTTTTTTTTCAGTTCTTTCAGTTTGAGAAACGCCCAGCGTGTTCTTCCCTTTCGGTTTTCTAACTCTAGGTCTTTGCACTGTCATTATAATACTTTACTTTGTCTTCTCGAGTCACCCTTTGAAATCTTCTGTTCAGCTCTTTTACTTCATCGTTTCTTCCTTTCACTTTAGCTACTCAATGTTCAAAAACAAGTTTCAGAGTCTCTTCTGACATCAATTTTGGTCTTTTGTTTCTTTCCTGCCTTTTTAATGACTTCTCGCTTTTTTCATGTATAATGTCCTTGATGTCATTCCATGACTCATCTGGTTTTCGGTCATTAGTGTTCAATGTGTCAAATCTATTCTTGAGATGGCATGGGTGTGTGTCTCAGGCTTGGTTCTCTAGAGAAGCAAAACCAGTAAAGCGTATAAATATATACAGAGAGAGATTTATATCAAGGAAATAGCTCACACAATTGTAGAGGCTAAAATGTCCCAAGTCCACAGATCAGGGTAGAGGCCTCTCCCAGTAGCCGCAGAAGCTGGTGAACCCAAGGTCGGCAGGCCGGAGAGGGGCTCCTGCTCACAGGCTGTGAAGGTCAGTGAATTCCAAGATCAGCAGACAAGACAATCAGGTTTCTCCTGATTCACATAGCTGCAGGGGCTGGCGAACCCAAGGTCAGCAGGTCGGGGAACCAGACTCTTGCTTGCAGGCTGAGAAGTTCATCGAATTCTGAGATCAACAGGTAAACTGCTAGCTCAAGTCCCACAAACCAGAAGTGAGACAACAAGAGGCAGCTGCTGAGTCCAGAACAAGCCAAAAACCTTGGCAAGGCGAGCAGGCAGAAGGTAACCCCCGGAAGGAAGAGAGATGAAACTGAGAGGGCGGTGAGCTGCCACAGGCCCCGCCTCCGCCAGTACCACTCAGCAGATTCCGTCATGGGGGGATCACAACATTATACAACTGCTAAAACACGGAGAATAATGGTCTAGCCTAGTTGACATAAAATCTTAACCATCACAGTGTGGGAACCCTAATCCAGCTACAGGAGCCAGAGAGGGATGGGTTAGAGTTAGTGTAATGCATTATGCTGAGTGAAGTCAGTCAGACACAAGTGTATGATGCCACTTATATGAAATATCTAACCAACCAGGTGTCATCAAGTTGATTTTGACTCATGGCATCCCCATGTTTGTCAGAGTAGAACTGTTCTCCATAGGGTTTTCAATGACTAATTTTTTCAGAAGCAGATTGCCAGGCCTTTCTTCCAATGTGCCTCTAATATAGGCAAAAGTATAGAGGCCAGGGGTAGCAGAGAGAGAGGAAAGGAGAATTATTGCTTAAGGGGCATTAAGTTTCTGTTAAGGGTGATGATAAAATCTGGAAATGAATAATGGTGATGATTGCACAGAATGAAGAACATAATTAACGTCACTGAATTGTATGTGTAAAAAATCTTCAAATGCAAATTTTTTGTTATATATATTTTTACTACATTTTTTAAAAAGTTAGTGTAATGAAAGGAGGAGAACAGTGTACTAGGCAGAGAGAACAGCCTGTACAAAAGCCCAGAGACAAAGGGAGCAAAGAAACTGAATATAGCTGGATTGTTGAGGCTCAGAGAATACAGGGTAGGTTCTCCCCTTGCGACATGCCTACTGCACCCCCATGAAAGCAGCTGAAAATTCCAGTTCTTCTCAGTAGCCTCTGCCCATAAGCTTCTGATACTCCATCTTCAGCTTAAGCTACTACAGGGACAAACTGAATGGGTTCTAAGACTTTGTTTTCTCGTCTATAAAATGGGATAATAAAGTTTCACCTTACAGAGTTATTGTGATTATTCAGTGGGTTACTATATGTAAAGTGCTTAGACCAGTGCCTAGTGTATTTTCAGTGCTATCTGTCGGCTATCATTACCAGCTAGAGGCCTTGTAAAGGTGTCACAGTGAAGCCAGAGGGTCCCTGAGGTCAGGCTAGGTATATTAAGACCCGGGTTTTCTGCCTTTTTCTTTCCTCTTCCAGACAAAGCAAACGCGAAATATTTGGACCATCCATTGGTGCACTGAAACTACATCCTACATGGACTTAACTTGGGCAAATTCAGGAATGCCCATGAGGCAGGCAGCCTCAGAGCCCAACCCTTCTAAGAGACACCTGCTCTGGCTTATCCCCCTACACCGAGCAGAATAAGCCACACATTCTTCTGAAATTTTCCTTGACAAGATAACCACAGAACAGGCCATAGATGGCCTCAACCGGTTTTAGCAGGTTTTCCACACCATCCAATACTTCAAGTGACCTATTAGCTCATTAAGTACAAAATACATATAAGCACCCTGCCTCTGGGTGGAGACTTAACATGCTAATGAAGGAAAACCGACCTCTTCCTCCATCCTGGGGGATCAAACCCTTGTCTAGAGAAAATGCATAGTCATCCCCAAGCCCTGAGTGCCTGCATGAGGTCCATCCTGAATACTCATGGTAAATTTGCATTTCCTTGTCTGCTCTCTGTAAAAGCCCACCTCCTCAAGCTGCCTACGAGTAGTCTTGGAGGCAGCAGCCCCGATTGCTTCTTTCCTTGTGCAACAAAATAAAGGCTCCTTTCTTCTCTCCCACCTCAGCCTCTTGTTTCTTGGCTGTAACAAGTCACACCAAGCAGAACCTGCAGTTTCCACCCAGCAACACCCACCTGGATGGATGAGACTGAAAGAAGACCAATTTAAACACAGTCAGCCCCCCATATCTGCAGGTTCCACATCCGTGGACTCAACTACTCGCATATCAAAAACATTTGAGAAAAAAAGTTCCAAAAAGCAAAAAGTGAATTTGCTGTGCACCAAGATCCATGGGAATGAAACGATGTATAGGTATACCCTGCTGTAACCTCCTGCCATTTCACAGATCCTAAGTCTGTCTCTAGCACTCATTGTTTGAGCATTGTTTGCCTACTGTCTTATCATTATTCCCTAAACAATACAGAACTGTATAACTATTTACATAACACTTACATTGTATTGGGTATCATAAGTAATCTGGAGATGATTTAAAGTATACAATAAGATGCACATAGGTTATATGCAAACACTATCCCATTTTATACAAGAGACTTCAGCATCCTCAGATGTTGGTATCTGAGGGGTTCCTGGAACCAATTCCTCACAAATGCAGAAGGATGACTGTACTGACAGTTCTGTCCACCATTCAGTCAAAGAGCCAAATCAATTGCTGTCGAGTTGATTCTGATTCACAGTGACCACAAGTGTGTCGGAGTAGAACTATGCTTCAAAGGGTTTTCAGTGGCTGATTTTTCAGAAGTAAGAAAGCCAGACCTTTCTTCCAAGTTACCTTTGGGTGGACTGGGACCTCCAACCTTATGGTTAGCAGCCAGGTGGTCTAACCATTTGCAAGAGTAGTATGTGCCTCAAAAATGAGCTGGAAAGGAGAGGAAGACATGTGTGCTTCCCTCCAACCATGCTGATTACTCCTCAACTACCAACAGCAGGGTGAAGCATACTTTGCAGGCAAGTTTAGGGATTTTCCAGCATAATTTTGACTACATGCAATTTTCACCCTCCATGCTGACTTAAGAACGAACTGCTGCCAAGAAGGAGACAACCTAGCACCTCTGTAGGTTTCCAAACCAAACCAAACCCATTGCCACCAAGCTGATTCCAATTCATAGCGATGCTATAGGACAGAGTAGAACTGCCCCATAGGGTTTCCAAGGAGCAGCTGGTGGATTCGAACTGCCAGTCTTCTGGTTAGCAGCTGAGCTCTTAACCACTGTGCCACCAGAGCTCCTCTGTAGGTTTAGGACTGAGTAAATTCTAATCAAATTAGAGATCTTCAATGCTTTCTGGGAGCCATGGTGGCACAGTGGTTAAGCACTCAGGTGCTAACCGAAAGGTTGCATGTTTGAACCTACCAGCTACTCGGCAGGAGAAAGATGTGGCAGTCTGCTACCATAAAGATTACAGCCTTGGAAACCCTATGGGGCAGTTCTACTCTGTCCTGTAGGGTTGCTATGAATCAAAACCCACTCAACAGCAATGGGTAAGGCTCTGAGAGCTGGTCTTTACTTTGAATACCCCTGAACTTAACCTGAGGAATTCGATTAAAGCCTCCAGATGTAGAAAAAATGGAAGAGGAGACTGCGATTTACTACCTGAGCCACCATCCCCTTCTCTTCCTCCCCCCGACCGCCACACCTCCAGTAAAATCTGCTTCATTTCTGCTTAAAGTAGGGCTAAAAGAGATCACCAGTCTTGAGACTTTTCACTTGGAAGCTGCAGCGGGGCACGCACAAAGCTCCAGAGCTTGAAAAAAATAGATGCTTTCAGCTCACAAACCCACAAGCCCACCGCCACTCTCAAAGCTCAGGCAGGTACATTCTCCCCAGTGGGTTTAATTTCAAAATCCAGTGCAATCACTGAAAAATGAGAGCAATTTGCTCTTTCAGCTATGCACAATTTTCATCAGCAGTCTCTGGTGGCTACAATCTCAGGCAGTCTTTTACCACCTTCTCTTGTCCTCCCGAGATGGACACATATTCCCGGGAAATGGTTTTTCTAATGGTCTGCGCAAGTGCCCCTGTGTTTTGAAGCATTGGCTGAGTACCAAGTCCAGTGGATAGAATTCTCTTCCCCCAGTCAGACGTTTATAGAGAGCTGTGATCTCAAATTTCAGCTTGCTTCTGTCTTCCTTCCTACCCTGAAATCCGATCATTCCCTTTTGTCTTTCTACCACAATTATATATGGAAAGGCAAACACGACGATGCAACAGTATGCACGGACATGTGTAACTGATTCTCAGCAAGTGATAAATAGAGGGTGTAGTTAATGACAGCTGAAAGGCAGCACCTTTGGGGGAAAAGAAAGAAAAGGGGGAAATATTCTTTATAAAATGTTCTTGTATTTATTGTTAGCTGAGTGCTCACATCTCACTTTCTAACATGCACACGGAAGTGTACACTCATGTACACATGAAAATATTTATATCTGTGCACACATACACACACACACACACTGAGCAATATTTTAGAGACCCTTGGTTTTTGATTTCGTTCTTTTCAACAAATGAACAATCAGCCTCAATAGTCAAATAAACATCAGAACAGCAGTGGTTTTCTCCCTCTGTTCTACTAAATACAGGAACAGAGATAAGCAAAACAGCAGGAAACCTGAACCAGCTCACGCAGAAGGACTCAAGAGAATAGGATCTTCCAAATAGAAACTCCAGTTAGCTGCAGTGTTCTCGGAATCTCATCACTTAAATTGTGATTCCAAAGGGGAACTCCCCTATGGCCCGGCAGGCGCATATAATCAATTTTCCACATTATTTATGTAAAAATCTGTCCTGTTGAATATTCTGGACATGGAAGTGACAGCTTCAAAATGAGATTTGCCAACACAACCCCCTTTTCCCCAAACAGTGAGAATCAGCAGAATATCCCTATCAGCCCTCTCAATTTATTCTTCATCATAAACCAGCGGGAAAGGAACTCAGCTAAGTGAGACCTCAGGCTGCACAAAGGCACTAACCTAATCCCATCCAAAGAAAAACAAAGCAAAGAGGAGAGTATGAACCAGGTCTCTTCAATTAGTGGGCAAACAACGCCTCCGGGAACTTAGCCAGTCAGGGCAACAACCAGATCAAGGTTAGAGAGAGCCAGGCCTAATGAAGTGTCCAGATGGTGGGCCTGGGAGACAACAAGGATCTTCCAAGGCAAAGGCTCTCAGGCCACATTACCTGTCCACGGCTGGGTGTGTGTACGTTAAGCACAGTGAAGTGTGCATGCAAGTCTTGCTTTAGCAAGCAGGAGGGCAATGAGGCTTTATTTTACATAAATTCTCCACAGTGTTAGCCAAACTCAACCTTCCAAATTCCTACCATCTCCAGGAAGGGGCTCTGGATAAACGAACATCAAGCATAAAATGAAGCATCAGCCACACACGACAGCCTCACCTAGAATCCTCTCGCCCCCCATTTCCCTCCCAGGAACCTGGCAGAGTGAGGAGTGGAACCACTGGTAGGAGGAATAAGGTCATCATTTACAAACAATCTCCTTGCCAGTGCGTCCACTTGCTCTTCCCTCTCTTTCCTGGAGAGATGTCTTCTGCTTGAGGAGGCCCTTCTAGCAGGCTGTGAGGGGAAAGGGGGAAGTCCAGGGGAAGGGAACAAAAAGAGGGTTGCTCAGGACCTGCTTTCACGGAGTCTTTGGGAAAAGAGGGGAGAGCAAGTTACACGGGGTTTTTTGTTGATGGCCCAGCTCCCTGGTGTAGGAGGGAGATCAGGTTTTGTCGGAGGACCCACCCAGGAGATACATTTGGCTGGAATGAACTCAGTGCAGCCACTAAGGAAGCTCTGAGAGGCAAGAAGGTATGCAAATCTGACCCAAGCCAGGAAATCCCTAGCATCAATGAAGCCCCAGAATCCAGGATACCCTAGCATATAGCAGCTGTCTCAAGAATGGATGGTATAATCGCCAAGTAAGCAGAGTACTACCTGGGTGTCAAGTCCACTAATTCTCTTTCTAGTTTTACCTCTGACTGCTTCTCCTGCCACAAACCCCAGCATTCAATAAAAAAGTTGAGGGCCTGCTACGCACATGATGCAAAAATTAACAAGACACAGTTGTGCCCTCAGAAACTAGGTGGCAAGTGGAAAGCATATGGGTTTTGGAAGCCATCTTGTTTCTGTCATTTATAAATTGTGTGGCTTTAGCAAAATCACTTTGTGCCTCTGAGCATACATTTTCTTATCATAAAATGGAGGTAAAAATACTTACCAGAGGGTATTTTTGAAAGGACTAGAGACAATGTAAATAAAGCACATTGGTCGGGACATGACAGACTTTGATAAGTCGTCATTTGTCATTATTAGCTGTAGAGAACTTCAGACTTGCTAGCTGCTAACGGAGCAAGGAAGAATGACCAAACACTGAACAAACACAGTGGGTCCAGAACCAGAGGAAGGTGAGCTTAGTGTTGATGGGCCAAGGAGAGAGTAAAAAAGGAATGCATCACAAGAATGCTGACTCAAGTACCTTCCCAAAAAGCTACCCACCACTCTCCCACCACCACCACCACCCCCACCTCCCCTTCCACAGGCTTCCAACTTTAAGATGGAAATAGGCACAGGCAATGACTCCCATTCACACAGCGCCCTGTGCTTAGAAGAGCCCGCGCTTGGTTTAATGCTCTGTTGTCATTGTCTTAAAATTCTTCCTTATTGTTGAACAAGGGGCCCCATGTTTTCATCTTGCACTGGATCCTGCGAATTATGTAGCTAGCCCTGCTCCTGCCTCACACTTGCCTGAGAGGAACAGGGCACAGACTCAGGCTTTGTTAATTAACCGGACCCCCAAGGCAGCCCACCCTTTCCTCAGAAGCTTCCTGAGCTGGTCAGACCCCAGACATCCCTCAGATAATTCAGGTTTGTGGACACACTAGGTTTTCTGTCTCAATCTCCAGACTTCCTAATCCATATGACCCACCCCAGCTTCTCAGAGGATTAACTGAATGAGTTAACTGAATGTGTTCAGTCTTAATACACAAGCAAATGTTTCCCACGAAAACCATTACCAGAATCAATAATTCTACCTGGCAAAGAATAACCCTTGTGTCCGGCCCAGTCCACCTTTCATTCAACCAACATTTATTGAGCACCTACTACGTGCCCAGCACTGAGCTGGAATGGACCGAACCCTGTCTTCCTGGGATTTCCACAAATAAATCTCACCTGCAACTGACAGGTGCTTGGCTAAAGAAACCACTACTAGGAAACAATGTCCTCCAGGACCCAGAGTAAGATAAACCTTTGGGCAATTTGACCTGGGAAATTTTTGCCTGGAAGAAAGAGAAAATTCTGGAAGTAGAGATGAGAACAAGAAGAGTTGATGTATTTGAATTATGGTATTGGTGAAGAATATTGAATATACCATTGACTGCCAGAAGAACAAACAAATCTGTCTTGGAAGGACAGCCAAAATTCTCCTTAGAAGTGAGGATGGCGAAACTTTGTCTCACATACTTTGGACATGTTATCAGGAGGGACCAGCCCCTGGAGGAGGACATTATGCTTAGTAAAGTAGAGGGTCAGCGGGAAAAAAAGAAAACACTCTATGAGGTGGATTGATACAGTGGCTGCAACAATGGGCTCAAAAATAACAACGATTCTGAGGATGGCACAGGACCAGGCAGTATTTTGTTCTGTTGTAGGTAAGGCAGCTATGAGTCAAAACCAACTCGATGGCACCTAACAACAACAACACAACATAATCCGCAGCTAGATGTGTGTGAGTGGATATACGAGCTGACTTAGAACCCTACTGGAGGTATGGCAAACACTTTCAAAGTGTTCTCTAAACAATTCTTACAGAACCCTTTGGCAATAACTATTATCTCCCATTGATGACTAAGATCATTTGGCCACATGGGTGTTGAGTCTTGTTATGGTAACAATCTGAGGTCAGTAGAAGAGAGATCATGTTTTGAGTTTCAGACCAAAACCCACATACCCAATAGTTGAATTAGAAAGGTTTGCAAAGTGAAAGTATTCCAACACTACTTGTCAATGGTCGTGGGTTATCAACATTTAGGAAGTAAATGGAGACTTTAGATTGTTAGAATAGTCTTCCTGTAGGAAATATGTTGTAAGGGTTTTAATGTAGGGGACAGGAATGATCCTTTCTTTCACAGGGTTTTCTGTGCCATTAACTTTGATAATATAATTCACTTTCAGTTTTTCTATGAATGCAGGCCAAGACTGAAAATAGTTAATAATACAATTATGTGTAACCAACATTTGCTTGGTACAAATAATTTGGAACACAGTCTGACTACTGCTCTGAAAAACTTACAAATTGCTGTATGTCAAGAACACCTCTTCAGACTTCCAAATGTTGGCTCAGGCATTGTCAATTACCAAGTTAAGCTGATATAAATGACTAGCTATGTCTACATCCTAGGAACTTGGCACCCTAAAAGATCTGCAGGATTAAACAAGAACTTTGTGTACAGATAGGAAAACATACTGATAAAATCACTTCATGGTGGTCACCACAGGAACTTCTCCAAATTCTGTTGCCATGGGTAATCAAGGGAAGTGTTGAGATCTGATTGGCTAAGACACCCCATAGTTTATGTCAGTTATGTAGTAAGCTACATAGAAAAACAGCTATTCCAATATTATCATTAGTTTTCTTCTAAGCTTTCTCTGTTTTGGAAATAGAAATGAGATGACACACAACAAAAGAATCAAGAAATACCAGAGTAAGAAAAGACCTCAGAGCTCGTTAACTGTCTCCTCACTTCACAGAGAATAATCTGAGCCCCTGTCTTAGGTTGGAGCCCTGGTGGCACAGTGGTTAAAGAGCTCGGCTGCTAACCAAAAGGTCGGCAGTTGGAATCCACCAGCCACTCCTTGGAAACCCTATGGGGCAGTTCTACTCTGTCCTATAGGATCGCTATGAGTTGGAATAGACTTGATGGCAACGGGTTTGGTTTTCTGGTTTGTCTTAAGTCAAGTTTCCTAAAAGCAGAGCCTGGGACAGGGATTCATGTGTTCGTGGTTTACAAAGGGGGTGCTGCTCGTCAGGAAAAACATATGAGGGGGTAAGTGAAGCAGGATAGGGAAGAGGAAAGTGCTGAGCAAAGATGTGATCTCGGATAAAGTCTGGCCTTGGCCTGAAGGGCCTCCCCTGGGGTAGGAGGGAGCTGTGTCCTATCAGCAATGGGTAATTCTCTGGAGAAAGGAGCAGCTGTGAGCCGTTAGTTGTCAATGTTTGCAGCAGCTCAGGGATAAATCCACTGGCTGAGGAATGGGGATCTGGGCACAGCCACAGCATCTACGTTAGCCCCAGAGAAATGACAAGTACAAGGTGACACAGATCATTATAACTCAAGTTTGTTGGGCCTTATTCAATGCTCTTTCCATTACACAAAGATAGACTACACAAATCTGCTTGTCCACGTTTTTTGTTTGTTTTCGTTTTTGGAATTTAGCTTCTCCAGTAAATGGGGATCCCGATAGGTGGAATCAACTTTTCTCTAGAAAAGCATCTAATTTCATCCATTTTTTTTTCATTGATTTTATTTCCCTGAGGAAGCAGCAATCAAGAAATCAAATGATATATTTGCATTGCGCAAATTTACTGTAAAAGACCTCTTTAAGGTGTTAAAAAGCAAAGATGTCACCTTGAGGACTCAGGTACACCTGACACAAGCCATGGTATTTTCAATCACCTCATATGCATTCAAAAGCTAGACAATGAATAAGGAAGACCAAAGAAATACTGATGCCTTTGAATTATGTGTTGGCAAAGAATATTGAATATACCAGGGACTGCCAGAAGAACAAACAAATCTGTCTTGGATAAAGTACAGCCAGTATGCTCCTTAGAAGCAAGGATGGTGAGACTTCATCTCATGTACTTTGGACATGTTATCAGGAGGGATATGTCCCTGAAGAAGCACATCATACATGGTAGAGGATCAGCAAAAAAAGAGAAAGACCCTCACAGATGAGTAGACACAGTGGCTGCAACAATGGGCTCAAACATAGCAACGATTGTGAGGTTGGTGCAGGACCGAGCAGTGTTTAGTTCTGCTATATGCAGGGTCGCTATGAGTTAGAACTGACTCAATGGCACCTAACAACAACAACAACTGAGACTGGATAACTTGGTAAGCTATGATAACCTAGAAGGATCTGGACCCACTCTCAAATCCATCTGGAATAGCCTGATCCCTTTGAGTATGTGTCCATGAGAACTTCTGTTAGCACATAAAATATAGTAAATACTAAGCATGCAATGGGGCCTGCCTCACCCTAAGTCCTTCCCAAGAGATTGTCACATCCGCAGCCCATTCTGTGGAGGGACAACTTTAGCCAGATATTGTCTATACCACCCATGGGACAAAGTTGATTGAGCCAAGGATAGGCACCTGACCCCAGGGTGAGCAATTCATAGACCAGTTCTCTCCCTCTCTCCACCCTCACTCACTTTTTATTTTGGCCTCCTACAAAACAGGTGAGCAGGGTAAATCAAATTTCTCAGAAATACCAGACAATGAGGCAATTATCAAGGGAAGCTGAAAGGTAAACATACACATAGAGAGATAAGGGAGAAAACAAGAGAGCTACGATGGGCCATGTAGAAGCTGAAGTCATTAGAAAGTATACACTATGCATAATGGAGACTCTTGTGATAGACAAAAAAATATAGAGTGGAGGATGAGGAACCTATGTCACCAGAGAATGGTGAAGACACACAGAAGGGATCTCTGAGTCTTGTTCATGGTAGACTTCTAAAATTAAGATTCATGAACTCTTCCTACCAAGGCAAAGTTTTATAAGCCAGACCAGGGAGGTGGTGTGATGTTTAATTTTATGTGTCAACTTGACTGGGCTATGGTACTCAGCTGTCTGGTCAAACACTAGTCTAGATGCAGTTATGAAGTACCGATGTGTAATTACATCAGTTGGCCTTAAGTAAAGCAGATTACCCTCCATAAAGTGGTTGGCCTCATTCAATCGGTCGAATGTCTTAAGATCAAAAAGAGAGTTTTCCTTAGGGTGTGTTCTGCCTCCAGACTATAAACAGACATATTGCCAGAACTCCCTCACTCTTCACCCTTCCTGTTGCCTGAACTACAGATTTTGAAACTCAAGACTGCAGGAATCTCCAGCCTGCTGCCTGGCCAGATTTTGGACTTGCTAGTCCCCACAATCATGTGAGCTAATTACTAAAAATAAATCTTTTGACAGACAGACAGACATTGCTGTGGTAGTTGTTGTTAGTTGCCGTCAAGTTGTAACCCCACGTGTGCAGATCGTAGAACTGCTCCAGAGGGTTTTCAAGACTGTGACCTTTCAGAAGGAGATTTCCAGGCCTGTCTTCCAAAGTGCCTTTGGGTGGGTTTGAACCACCAACCTTCTGGCTAGTAGTTGAGTGCTTAACCATTTGCACCACCCAGGATGGATGGATGGATGAGTAGACAGATATAGATAGATCTCTTACTGGTTCCGTTTCTCTAAACTCTGACTAAGCAGGTGGTAACTCAGGGAACCTATTTGTCCTTCATTGTAGGACAGATATTGAGGCATGAACACAGTTGCAGGCAGTAGGAGAAAACCCAGCCAACCAGAAGACAGCATCCAGAGAGGCAGTGGCTGATGAAAAGTGGTGAACACAGGAATTACAACCAAGGGTAAATGGGTGGTATCTAGCCAAATGGCAGAGCTCTCAGCAGGGAGACGGAAACAGGTTGCATAGGAGATTCAGGACAGCCTTAGGGAGTCAGAAGGCAGAAGTCATGATGTGGGGCAGAACATCAGTCACAGGAGACTTGGCAAGCTCACAGGCCTGGCCTAGTTGGACAAAGGATCAAGGAGAGGTTCGATTGTAGAAGGCAGGCAGGAACTAGCTGGAAGCACCAGGACACCAGTTCCCAGCAAGACTAGCAGAATGATTGCCTTGATGAGGGTCTCTTCTTGATGAGGGTTTCTCTTATCCCTTCTCCTTGGCCCCAGAATCAAGAGTAGCAGGAGCCTGCAGCTGGCTGAGCGGAGTGGGGCAAAAGGGAAAAGAATGGTCAATTTATCCTCCGAGAGCAGAGGCAAGGTCTCAGCAGTGGTCTGGGACAAGAGATCTATTTAAGGAACCAAGATTTGCTGGCATTGAAAGACGCTGGGTGGGAGTTTGTACCTGAATCTCTAGGGGGTCAAGGCAGTGCCTCTCGTTGTCTAAGCCTATGTTTGCTGAATGTGCAAACATCCACCAAGTATGGATCTTAAGAACGATTAAAAAGAGCAAATCTCCAACAGGGAAAACACGCTATTAATCTTATAAGTTCCTTTCCTTTCCTTTTTTTTTTTTAATAGCTGTTCTTCTCCAATAAAACATGAAACTGTGGTTTTGTTTATTTTAGCATATTGCGATTTTGATAAGGCCCCAAATCCTTACATCAAATATAGTCTTCAATTGCAAAAGGGCATGCAAAGAAATGTTTCCTAATGAAAGATTTATCTTTTACCTGACAGTGATGATTTAGCTGGTGCTGATCTCTTCATCCCCTTTTCCATTTAAAAAAAAAAAAAAAGTTGAACAAAATTACCTTTCTTGGAATAACAGCCCCTTTTAACACCCGACTGCTTTGTCATTACCTCCTAATCTCCCTTGGAGATCATGGGCTATTCATTTTCTCCCTGACTCCAATTTGCCTTTTGATATTTTTCTTCAGTCTGTTCAAACAGTCCCCCGATTGCCCCGCTCATCAGAGCGAGGCCTGAGCAAGCGCAGGAGCCCACTGACACAGCATGTCACCCAGCACTCTGCCAGCTCGGGGGCCCCTCCGTGCACTGTGAGGAGCTTTGAAAATGGTCTAAGCTCTTCTCATTAAAGATTTCTCTAGCTCTTATCCCTGTGACATCTTTTATCTACGTATCATGTCAGAGGCTGCAGCTTCGTAGGCCTAAAAAAAAAAAGTGGGTACTGAGCCTTTCAGAAAAAGGAAAACCTGAGAAAAAGAATGGCTGGAAATATGATACAATTACACGTGGACCCTCAAAGCACCACGAACAACTTCCCAAGGTGTTCCCTACATGAGGGTACCTGGTTAAGGAGTGAGGGAACCTGAAATGCAGCCCACACAGAGCTGTGTAGACCCAGACGGGGTGCCTTTTTCCAAAATGCATATTATCGATTAAATTGTATACCCCAAAGTATGTGCTGGAATCCTAACCCCTGTACCTGTGGATAGGATGTTGTTTGGAAATATGGTTTTCTTTGTCATAGTAATGATAAAGATGATACCCAAGTAGAGTGGGTCGTAAATCTAATCGCTTCTGAGTTATATAAAGAGCAAATTAGACACAGAGACATGCACACGGTAGAAAACATTTGCCACGTGAGGATTGACTACAAGCCAAGGAACCAAGGAACGCCTGGGGCTACCAACAAGAGAGGAATCCACGTGGTCAAGACCTTGATTTGGACTTTTAAGCCTCCAGAACTATGAGAAAACGAATTTCTGTTCCTTCAAGTCACCCACTTTTGGTATTTCTATTACAGCAGCACTAAAAAACTAAGACAACACACAAAGGTGCCACCTGGGTTAGCAGCAGCGCTGGGCTCTTAGTGGGTAGTTTCTTTCTGTTGTTGAGTTGGGGTCAGTGGGTGGATATATTGTTGCTGGGTATCTCTGATTGCATTGAGTTGTTGCTGTTTTCTTTGGCTGCTTTTCCTTTAATTTCATCTGTGTGATTTCCACTCAGTGGCATTTCACCTCTGATGGTTAAGAGGAAGCACTGCATAAACAAGAAATCTTGCACACTTCTCTCTGCCTCGCCTCTTCCACAGCCATTCAGAAAGAAATTCCTTTTTAACTGTGTTTAATCAGTGATGTGGCTCCAACCGCACTTACTTAGATTTTGAATGCACAACCACATCCCAACTCATTAGTGACAAGAAAGCTGAGCTGTCAAGCATCGTTTACACTCCAGTAAGGGGGTCTGTATTAGAGCAAGGTCCAGGATCCACACACAAGCTGAGTTGGCTTTTTCTTTGCTTTTAAGCTTTATTGATCTCAGGAAGAATTGAAGGCCTGTTGAAAAAAGGTGGGAACTAGCTCAACATACTAATTTATGTACTATTTATGGACTTGAAGAAGCCGAGACTCCCAGCAATAAAGAAAAATGAATTAGTACAATGAAACTGCCATTGTATTCAATCCCAACATTAAATGCATTTCACACAGGAGCTGTGCAATCTTGGAGAATGGAATACTGGAAAAAATGTGGATTTTGAAATCAGACAGCCTGTGTGAGAGAGTACCAACTCTGCCATGTGACCTAGAGCCAGTTTCCAGTCTCAGCTTTCTCATCCCTAAAACGGAGAGGATTATCTACTCGCAGGGTTGTTCTGAGGATTAAATGGGCAAAGGAGTGTATGAATTTCAAAGTGGTTACAAATGTCTGTTGTAGGCATCCTGTGTGAGGAGGGCCAAGTGTCCAGCAACTAAATACCCTGTCACAGAACAATCACCTTTCCTGACCAAAAACCCAAGGGAAGAGGCAACTCGAACAGCACTAAAGAATGCTCCCATTTTTACTCCAATAAAACATAAGAAGACAGACTTGCTCCACTAGCTCAGGGCATAGCTCTCTTGTTTCCCCCTCCCCGCCAAAAAATAAAATTTACTCAATCATCCACCTACAATATAAGCAATAAGTCTAATATTTTTCCGAATAACCAAAGCCTCAAAGTAATGGTCAGTTTGCCTTCCACACTCAGCACTGAGAGCACTGATTTCCAAACAGTCCACTCCTGCCGTTGTTTCTTGCTGTGACCAGGGCAACCGTTGAGGTCTGGTCATCCACAACCTGAGATGTCCCATCCACCCCACACTGGTCCAGTACCCTTGGTCCTCTGAAGGAGGATGGTCATGTTCAATGCCAAGTTTAGCTAAGGATGTCCACCCCCAACAGAGGTTTTCAGGATGGTAGTTCTTAGCTGATATTATTTCTCTCCATACCCAGCTACCCTACAGATGTCAGGTGCTCTTTATCAGAATTAGTTCAAGTAGCAAGAACCTTCTGACCCTTTTCAATTTCCTGCAATTTATACCCCTCAGAGGGCAAGCAGATTTTTTCCTTTAGCCTTTTGAAATCCAATGTATATCATAAAAAAGGATATTCCTCAAAGCACAGCCATCTTGACTATCTTCAAGAAGCCCCACCCCTCACCTAATCTGCCAGCCCTCCTTCTATCCCCGTTCCCATTCCTTGCCTATCCTTATCTTCTTCTGCCCCATCCCCTCCCCACCCGTTCCCCATTCCTACCCCATCCTCTCCCATCCCTTCGCCATCCCCACCCCAAAAGGACACAGTTTCCCAGTGATTTCATCTCTCATGCAAATTACTCACAAGTTAAATCTTCAGTGAGGTATCTTACTACAAATATAACACTTATCGACAGCTTATTATGTATGCCAACGTGTTCAATGTTTTACACCCTATCTCATTTTTTTCTCACAACCACTTGATATATGTCTTGGTTATCTAGGGCTGCTGTAACAGAAATACCACAAGTGGATGGCTTTAACAGAGAAAAATGTATTTCCTCACAAAAGTAGGCTAGAAGTCCCAAATTCAGGGCGTCAGCTCCAGGGGAAGGCTTTCTTGCTCTGTCAGCTCTGGAGGAAGGTTCTTGTCGTCAATCTTCCCCTGGACTAGGAGCCTCTTCGTGCAGGAACCCCAGGTCCAAAAGACAAGCTCTGCTCCCGGTGCTGCTTTCTTGGTAGTATGAGGTCCCCCTGTCTCTCAAAAGAGATTGGCTCAAGACACAATCCAATCTTGTAGATTGAGTCCTGCCTCATTAACATAACTGTCGCCTATCCTACCTCATTAACATCATAGAGGTAGGATTTACAACACATAGGAAAATCACATCAGATGACAAAATAGTGGACAATCGCACAATACTGGGAATTATGGCCTAGCCAAATTAATATGCATATTTTTGGGGGACACGATTCTATCCATGATAATATAGGTATTATAATTTCCATTTTACAAATGAGGAACCTGAGACTCTAAGAGGGTAAACAACTCATCCTAGGGTACACAGCTTATAGCAGAGTACAAATTTGAATTCCCATCTATCTGGCTGCACCACTCATTGGAGCCCCATCCCCTTGGCACTCAATTCCATGCTACTATTCTATATATTTGACAGGCACTTACTGTGCCAGGAATTCATACCAGTTCTTAGCACTTCTCATAAAACAACTTATTTCATCCTCACAGAAACCCTATGATGCAGGTACCATTGTTAACCCCATTTAACAAATGCAGAAACTGAGACAAAGCGAGTTTATGTAACTTGCCCAAGGTCACACAGCTAAACAGTGGTAGGGCAGGGATGTAAACCCAAGTGGTGTGAGATCCTTTAGGCTATATGTCTCCTACTCAGCCTACCTCCTACAAGGAGGGAACTCCCTCTCTCCCAGAAGCCTACTCCCAGCAGAGGGGTAGCAGTGTCTATAGGGTGGGGGAGGGGGACGCTGGATAGTTAAACCTATGTGATCTGAGAATGAGTATTCCTAATGTGCCCTTTTCCAGGAAGATGATAGCTTTGGTCAGCAATACCAGGGAGTAAATCAATGCATGACCACTGCATGTGTATGATGATTCTTGAGTCCCCTGCCACAAATGCCTCCTCAGCTCCTGGACTGTCAGGTGCCTAAATCTAACCTTAAAGATGCACTCCTTTGAATCCTGAAGACTTTTCTGGGACTGAGAGTCACCTATTGAAATACAAATGCCTCTGGGAACTGTATCTCAGCAAGCACCACTTCAGCAGAGGTCAAATTTCTAGAGGTGACAACTTGTCAGACAGCTACACAGCTTTCCTTCTACTGTTCTCCTCTCAGCTGCTCCCAATGTACTGAGTCCAGAAAATGGCTCTCTCTGGCTGTAGGGTGGACTGATCCCAGAAGCTGAGCCTGGTGCCCTGACCTGGTGCAGAGCCTGACCTGCTCAGGAAGAAGGCACAGAGCAGCTGGACTCTGGGCCCAGGTTGACTTCCTAAGGTCAGGACTTTTGGGACAAATAGGTTTCCAAGGCGAGGTGGACTGTGGGCCAAAAGCACAGCGGTGACCTCCCAGGCTCCTCACTAGCATTTCCTCATGGGGTAGCATAGTGTAGTGGACATTGTTGGTGTTGTCCAAACCTGTAGTGGACATTGTTGGCGTATTTCCAGACCCTTTGGCATTCACTTCCACATGCCACAGCTACTTACTGGGAACCCCTGTGGCAGTGTGACTGAGGGAGCTTTTTTACTGATCTTGGGAGCACGCTCAGCAGCACCAAAGATAAGCTGGAAGAGCCAGGGAGTTAATGCCCCCAGAAGCAGCCCTTAACCAGTGGTGAATGGGGAGTTGGTGAATAAATACCAGTTCCCTCACCTCCCGGTTGGGATAACTCTGGGGAAGTCCCACATTGTCTCCCAATATTTCCCAGCAAGATTAAGTTCCAAGAACCTTCAGTGGTGACAGGCTTTCATGCACCCTTCTCTGTCTCACTTCTCCACTCTTCTATGAAGTTTCCTGGGGTGACTTCCCAGGTAAAATACGTGCACTCAAATCCTTGTCTTCGGGTCTGCTTTGGGAGACTATTATTTTGAATCTTTAGCTTTACTTTGAATTTTTCCCCTCTTTGTGTTTGTCTTCTTGGCTGGTCTGGGGTTGTTTTGCTACAATTTCTTCTTGAATATTTCCCATTTTGTACTTTTGTAGGAGTGCTTATACAATCCTATATGCGTAGTACACAGGAGAACATGTAGAAGTAGACTGTAGAGATACAGGAGCAAAGAAACAGTGGCAGACAAAATCAGAACTCTTAAGGAGACACACTGACTCATACTTAGAGCTTAACCTTGATAATTTCTATCAATTTCTATACTGGCTTTGGCCAACGATTCAATGAACAATCATTGAACATCTATATGTGTAGAATACTCTGCTAGACACTGTGGGTGATACAAAGCATAAGACACAGTTCCTCTCCGTAGAAGTTTATTAGCAAATTGAGGAAACAAGACTGTGCACGTAAAAATAACTCATAAAGTAAAGTGGCAGTACTGAATGGATACCATGTGACTTTAAATTACAAGGGGCAGTGGAATAAGTCTAATTTCTAAACATCCCATCAAAAAATTTAAGAAAGAATTCCATTCCCTTTTCTAACTGCAAAGCAAATAGCTTTCCATCAGAGGAGTCCCTGGCTGGTTCTGCAAATGCATCAGCATTAGAGCTTTATTCACAGACAGAATATATGATGTATATAATGGACTTCCCTCAGAGGCATCAGAAAATATTTCACCAGTCTGACAGGGTACCTCAGAATCCCCACAAATGAAGCATTTACTCATTGATTAGAGGGCCCCTATTAACATACGAAAGCTGGATGATGAATAAGTAAGACCAAAGAAGAACTGATGGCTTTGAATTATGGCGTTGGTGAAGAATGTTGAATATACCATGGAAGGCCAAAAGAATCAACAAATCTGTCTTGGCAGAAGTACAACCAGAATGCTCCTTAGAAGCAAGAATGGTGAGACTACGTCTCACATACTTTGGACATGTTATCAGGAGGGATCAGTCCCTGGAGAAGGACATCATGCTTGGTAGACCAGAGGGTCAGCAAAAAAGAGGAAGACCCTTAATGAGATGGATTGACACACTGGCTGCAACAATGGGCTCAAACACAGCAATGATTCTGACAGTGGTACAGGACTGGGCAGTGTTTCATTCTGTTGTACACAGGGTCACTATGAGTCAGAACCTACTCCACGGCACCTAACAACAACAACAACAACGATTAACATACACGTGCCCTGGTAGTGCAGTGGTTAAGAGTCTAGCTGCTAACCAAAAGGTCAGCAGTTCAAATCCACCAGCTGCTCCTTAAAAACCCTATGGGGCAGTTCTACCCTGTCCTATAGGGCCACTATGAGTAGGAAATGACTCAACAGCAACCGGTTTGGTTTTTGGTTTATTAGCATACAAACAAGTTTTCTACAAGTTACATCTGATTCTAAAGTTAGCACCAATGACCCCAAAATCCTTGAATCTCAGAGCTAGAAGGGAGCTTAAAAGTCTTTCCAGCCCAACCATGTCTCCCACAGGTGGCCATTCAGCTTGGCCACCTACAGTGACCTGAAGCTCACTCCTTGAAGTAGCCCCTTTCTTTACATTGCTGTTGTTGTTAGCTGCCGTTGAGTCGGCCCCTAAACCATGGCGACCTCACGCACAACAGAACAAAATGCTGCCCAGTCCCGTGCCAACCCCATGGATCACTGTGGTCCCTTTCTTTGGGAGGCATTCTTAATCAGTAGAAAAGTTCTTCCTCTAGAAGAGAAGAGGCTGTTGGACTCATGGAAAAAGGCACTTTGGGAGTGATGGGAATGATGGTCAGTCCCCTAGGACACTGGGATAAATATATTTCTACAAAGAGAGACGAAGGCCACTATAAACACCCAGAAGTGCAAGGGAATTCCTCCCCAGGTAGGTTAAGGTAAAGGATGTGCGCCTTCCTCCCAGGAACAGGTCAGTGCTGGTGAGGAATGATTTTTTGTTTTGTTTTGTTTTCTTTTGAATTTTGTTGTTGTGCTTGAAAATATACAAATCGAAAGATACACCATTTCAACAATTCTACATGTACAATTCAGTGACATTGATTACATTCTTCAAGTTGTCCAACCACTCTCACTATCCTTTTCCAAATTATTCTACCACCATTAACATAAACTCACTGCCCCTAAGCTTCTTATCTGCCCTTTCGAGTTGCCATGGTCAATTTGATTTCACATAGATAATTCTTTAAAGAAGCACAATGCTCAAGGCAGACATACTTTTGAGGATATGTCTCTCAAATATTCTCCATCACAGCCTCAAGAATCTGTTCTATAGTCCTCAGTAGAGGGGTTTATAAAGTTCTGTTGGCCCAAATGATTTGAAAACACTTGAAGGCCAGCCATTCTGAGATTAGCGAAAAGAGCTATAACCACTTGGGGTGAGCTGGGTAGGGACCTCAGGAGGAGCAGATACAAAAGGCAACAGCAGAGAATGGCAAGAACAATCTTGGACTTTCAGTATTTAATTAGCATAATTATGTTATAAATTTTGTTTTCATTGTTGAAATAATTGGTGGTCAAGATATGTGGCCACCACCATCAATCTATTTGCCATATTATGGTTGCTTGCATGTTGCCATGATGCTGAAAACTATGCCACCAATATTTCAAATGCCAGCAAGTCACTTATGGTGGACAGGTTTCAGGGAGCTTCTAGACTAAGACAGAGAGGAAGAAAAGCCTGGCAATCTACTTCCAAAAATTAACCAATGAAAACCCTATGGATCACAACAGAACATTGTCTGATATAGTGCTGGAAGATGAACCCCTTGGCTTGGAAGGCACTATAATAGCCACAAGAGTGGACTCAAACATACTGACAATTGTGGAGATGGCACAGGACAAGGCGACATTTTGTTCTGTTGTACTGAGGTCACTGTGAGTTAGAACCAACTCCATGGCCACTAACAACAAGATATGTGGATTGGTTTGGTTAGAAATATTACTCAGGTACCATCTCTGTTTCTGCATGAGCAACACATAGATTTCAGTCAGCCCAACGGCCTAACTCTCTGCAGAGCAGTGAGCTCCCTTTCGACCTATGTTCCATCATGTATTAGAGGACTGTGTCACTGTGTCACTGCATCCAACACGAAGTCAGTTGACCCTGCTGCTAGAATATTGTCACATCTGCCTGTAGGCTATGTTTTATGCAAGGTGTTGGTAGAAACACCTACAGGATGAAGAACTAGAGCTTCATTGACCTTAGAAGAATAGGTATGACTGTTTTTTGTGCCTGCTTACCAAAAAATGTTTTGTCAGGGAGGCAGAATTCAGTCTGAGACTTGCTTTCATTATAACATCCCACCTGGTGGCAAGATTATGAGAAAGAGGACACCATCCACCACTAATCAATGAGGCCACCCAAAATTTACCAAAATAGTAAGGTAATTTTGGAATAGGCTTAGATTAGGTCCTAATAGCTGTATAGAAAATTCTGGGTTCAGAATGTTTCAGAGTCGTATATATGACCTTCTGGCATCTGCTAATGAGAATTCTGCTATTAGTCTGATTGCCATTCCCTTGTAGCTAATTCTGGTAGATTTTAGGAGTTTATATTCTGCCATTCCACCACAATGGAATCAACCAAAGAATTTTTTTTTTTTAAATCATTCTTGTCATTCTGACTTTTTTCTTTTCTAGTATCTTATGTCTTGATATTTAAAAAATACTAAGCTATTACTTCTTGGACTATTGGCTTTCTGCTATTATCACCGTTTTTTACTTACAGAACTATTAGATGTAAGTTGAAGTTTCTCATCATATCCTCTATGTCTCCTAATTTCTCTATTATATTTCTATTTCTTTATCTCTCTGTACTACATATGGAAAACTGTACCAGTCCTATCTTCTAAATCACTAATTCCTTCTTCATCTGTGTCTAAACTATACTGTGATCTATCTATTGAGCTTTTTATTTCAGTGATTCTGTTTCTCATTTTTAAAATTTCTACTTGGTTCTTTTTCACTTGACTTGGAATAATTTTTTTTTTTTTTCTGGCATTTCTGTGTGCTTGGTGTGGGAATGGAGTTCCTTAGCATGTCCTCAATCTGAGTTTTTGTCTTGTAAGTCATCACATTAATTCTTCAGTGGAAATGGGAATAGAAAACAAGGTAACTTGATTTTAGTTTAGGAAAGGTACAATAGTAAAAGTATAAGGAAGGCACCCAGAATCTGATCACTGCTGTAAAGGCCAGAACCAAGAGAGGGATAAGAGCAAAGGATGAATCTAAAATACTTCATCTGCTATTTTACAATTACATTATGTTCTCTAATAGTAAGTTTAAACATCACAGGTAGAGCTTAGCTTTGTGACTCCAAGCTCTTCAGAGAAAACTATGCCAAAAAGCAGAGGTGTTTGATCCTATCAGAGACCATTATTAAGTGACTATTTGATGCAAATAAATAAGCAAACACAACGCAGCTGGATACCTGATACCAGGGCACACTTGGAGAGACTTGGATGCTGGCTGGCAGGGAAACTGCTAATTAGAAACAGACAATCATGGGGTTCTTAAGCAGACCAGTGACATCATGCTGCCACTTTATTTTATTTTATTTTATTTTTTTTGCATTGTGACAATTTGAGGGATGATACAAGGGACTTTTTGGTTGGTCAGGAATGCCAGAAAGGTTAAATCAAGCCATCCCTCTCATTAGCCAAGAGCCTATGCAGAACACAGTTTTTGATTCTGATGGAGAAGTGACGAGGGTTGCGGGGTGGGCTGTAGGGCTAGAAGCCTTGCAATTGCAAGGAAAAAAAAAACTGTAAGTATTAAGATTTACTATGGCCCTCAGGACAAGCTGGATTAATACGAATTGAAAATTGCTAAGACTTAGTGCTGGCTCTCACCAAAACCCTCTGGAACAACTGTCATGGTGCAGATTCCTGGGTTTCCACCCAGAGCATTTGGCTCTTTAGGTTTGAAATGGTCCCCAGGAATGTGCATGTTAACAAGCACCCTAGATGATTCTGATATGAATGGTCAAAAAACATACTTTGTGAAAACACTGAATTAAATTGTGGTACTAATTTATATCTAGGAGATGGTATTTATTTCCGTTTAATACTCAAATATGATTCATCTTTTAAGTTAAAAAAAATTACTGATTAGTGGATGTCTGTGTTTAGCTTTCGTTTGTGTTTGGATAAAGTTTCTTTCACTGAAACAAAAACAATGCGCTGGAAAGCGCTGCCGTCTACCCACACGTATGAGCAGGACAGCTAATATAATAAAGCAGCTCACCCAGTTTAGATGCTCTAACACAGTGGTTCTCAATCCTGACTGCACATTAGAGTCCTCTGGGGAGCTTATTAAAAATGCCAGTGCCCAGGCCCCAACCCAAGCTAATTAAATCTGAATGGCTGGGGGTGGAGCCTAGGTATCAGCAATTTTTAAAAGCTCTCCAAGAAATTCTAATGTGCAGCCAAGGCTGAGAACCACTGGCTCTAATGAGAACTGAGGGGCTAGTCTTGCAAGCAGCCCTGGAGAAGCAAGGCAAATCTTTCTGCCTATTTCTCAGTTGGTGCTCATGCTGGACCTAAGAAATAATTAGGCATCCGATGAAAAGTCCAGTATTTCCAAGCTGCCTCGGAATTCAAACATGGATTTTGCAGATAGGACCTCTTTCAGAAATAACACAAGACAGCTGCCTTTGGTTCCAACAGCCCATAGTTTATAAGTAGGAAGTTTCAGCTCCCTTCTTAGTCAGATACTAGCTGCAGTTGAAAATTAGCTCTGTTGTCACCATTGATTAAGCAGTATTTTTTCAAAGTCTCTATTCATCAAGAAAGGGATCTCACTCGACAGATTCTTTTAGTGATTAGCTAGTGTTTTTCATCGAGTTAGCAAAATGCTTTATAGATGTAGTTGGTCAAGCTGTAGTCCCTGGTATCAAAAAAGCCGTCTCCTAACACCTCTCCCACGTCCTCCTCTGGCCTCCACGGTCCAGGAAGGCAGTAAATTCATCCCACAAATGCTTGGCATCAACATTTCCACCTCCTCTCGTGCTCCAAGGAGAGCGCAAGTTCTGTTTATCCACTTGACAAAACTATTCCAATTCCTCTTCTCAATCTTTCTTTCCTGAATGAAGCAAGCTGCAGAGCCTGAATCCCGTTTCTTCTGGAAGTACCGTGCAATTGTTGAGGTATTTTTATAGGCTTCCTCTGTCATCTTCATCTTTTTTACACCTCTTAACTAGCAGTTTTGACAAGTAGTGCTGTCTTAGTCACCTAGTGCTGCTATCACAGAGATACCACGAGTGGATGGCTTTAACAAAGAGAAGTTTATTCTCTCACAGTCTAGGAGGCTACAAGTCCAAATCCAAGGCATCAGCTCCAGGGGGAGGCTTTCTCTCTCTGTCGGCTCTGGAGAAAGGTCCTTGTGATGCATCAGTCTTGCCTTGGTCTGGGAGCATCTCAGTGCAGGGACCTCAGGTCCAAAGGACGCGCTCTGCTTCCAGCACTGCTTTCTTGGTGGTATGAGGTCCCCCACTCTCTGCTTGCTTCCCTTTCATCTCTTGAGAGATAAAAGGTGGTGCAGGCCACACCCCAGGGAAACTCCCTTTACACTGGATCAGGGATGTGACCTGGGTAAGGGTGGTGTTACAATCCCGCCCTAAACCTTTTTAAGGTAAAATTACAATCACAAAATGGAGGTCAACCGCAGAATACTGGGAATCATAGCCTAGTCAAATTGATACACACATTTTTGGGGGGACATAATTCAACCCATGACAAGTGCCAACCAAGCAATCATCCAATGGTAGCGTACCTTGGGTAGAGGCCTTGGGAGGGTGGGCAACTGGCAGCAGAGGGACCAGGGACTCCTCTGCTCTCGCCCTGAACTCTCCAACACCTAATCTCTGGTTTTGCCAGCTTTGTAGAAGCAGCCTTGCTAGAAGTCCATCCATTTCTTGCTGCCCTTAACAATTCCACTGCAGGAGGCAACTTGGTGTTATGGAGACACAAGGGGTAGTGCTGAGAGCCCAGGAGCCCGGCGAGGCAAGCAAGTGTTATATAGCAGCACCTTGCTCAAAGACCTTGGGCAAGCCTTTAACCTCCCTGAGCTTCCATTTCCTCTTCTGTGAAACAAAAATAAAAATATCCATCCTGCCTGCCTTAACAGGTTGTGTGGGAACAAAGTGAGGGGATAGATGTGAAAGTGATCTGTAAATTGTAAAGACTGATATAACTCTGAAGTTTTATCATTAGACTGTGATCCAAGCACCCTTGAATTCCACTCGTAATGACAAAGAAAGCCATCAACATCAAATGCACAATCGAAGGGTCCCCTGGGAGCACACGACAAGTTCTCCTTTCTACTGTCTGAATTACTGATGGCAAAAGATATTCCCAAGGCATAGAAAATTCTGCTGGCTTTGGTCCCCTGAGAGCTGTCAGAGAAAATACAAGGAAGCCAGGGGAAAAGATAAAAGGATTGAGGTGCATCAAAGAAAAGGGCTTTGTTTTAGCAAAGATCTTTTCTATAAAGATCTTTAAACCAGGATGGACTTTTTACCTGCCCCCGATGGTTTACAGTGTGGTCCTGTCTCAAGGTGTGCAGATGGCCACACTGACCGCTGTGAGAGCCCCACAGTTTGCGAAGCTCCCAGTTTTTCACAATTGCACTGAATCTGCCCAAACCCACCAGAGAACAGTATCTCTCCACTGTAAAAAACAGAATCATTCACATCTTCTCCCTTTATGACTGGCTTATTTAATAACAAATGAAATTTGAATTCACTACCACACAGAGGCTAGGCTAGAGGAGTTCTCCCTATCCAAAAAATAAGCTGGCTTACAGTCAAATCACATGAAGCTGTGTTCCTAGGAATAAATGTCACATTAAACATAAAAGATTCAGAAAAAATGGTGATGTGGAAAGTATAGAGTACAAACAGTTTTTAAATATGAATAGAAGGAGGGACCTAGTAGTTGTCAGTTCCTCCAACTCAATTGTTCTAAGAAGCTTGATATTTAGTGACATCTAGTGGTGCCAGGTATGAACGCCTTCCTAAGTTTTATTTTTAGGATGGTAACACAATGAATTTGCCAAACTTGTCTTTTAGCCTGAGAATAGTTTTTCATTTTCCCATGGACCAGGACTTGGGACCACACATACAATGGCAGTAACAGAAAAGGACAGAACTGTCTTCAGACCTGTCGTATTGTTCATTTTTACTTAAATTGGTGTTTAACATAAGCCTGCTTCCTTAAGTAAGACACAGTAGATGAATGTAGCAGCAAGACTATGGCATTTGTAGTCCAATAATCCAAGATTACATTCTTCAGTATGGATTACACCTCAACATAAAGAAAATAAAAATCTTCACAACTGGCCCAATAAACAACATCATGATAAACAGAAATAATTGAAGTTGTCAAGGATTTCATTTTACTTAGATCCACCAATGCTCATGGAAGAAGCAGCCAAGAAATCAAAGGACATACTGCATTGGGCAAATCAGCTGCAAAAGACCTCTTATCAAGTGTTAAAATGCAAAGATGTCACCTGGAGGACTAAGGTGCGCCTGACCCAAGCCATGGTATTTTCAATAGCCTCCTATGCATGTGAAAGCTGAACAATGAATAAAGAAGACCAAAGAAGAATTGATGCCTTTGAATTATGGTGTTGGTGAAGAATATTGAATATACCATGAACTGCCGGAAGAACGAATACATCTGCCTGGGAAGAAATACAGCCAGAATGCTCTTTAGAAGCAAGGAAGGTGAGACCTCGTCTCACATACTTTGGACATGTTATCTTCTTGGAGAAGGACATCATGCCTGGTAAAAGTAGAGGGTCAGCAAAAAAGAGGAAGACCCTCAACGAGATGGACTGATACAGTGGCTGCAACAAATGGGCTCAAACATAGCAACGACTGTGAGGATGGCACAGGATTGGGCAGTGTTTGATTCCATAGTACATAGGGCCGCTATGAGTCAGAACTGACTCCACAGCACCTAACAACAAAACAATCCAAGACATAAGGAACCCTGGTGTCGTACTGGTAACTGAAAAGTCGCAGTTCAAACTCACCAGTTGCTTCAAAGGAGAAAGATGTGGCAATCAGCTTCTATAAAGATTACAGCCTTGGAAACCCTATAGAGTAGTTCTATTCTGTCCTATAGGGTCACTATGAGATGGAATTGACAGGACAGCGACCAGTTTAATCCAAGTCATATTTACGTGGTACAGGCCTGCTCTAGCAGGCAGTACGTTAAAGAGACAATGGCACTAAAGATAACCTCATTCGAGGAATGAATAGTATATTTTCTTTAGAAATAATAAGACTTTAAAAAGATGGTATTTTATCCAAAATTAGTAGCCATTCTCCCTTTTTCCCAATGTACTTAACCATTGTTTAGTATTTTGTTATACAGTCCAAATCTAGCTGGTGAAAACTCCATCTTACTGGTCTAGCATATTCCACGACTGTGAAGCTTTACTGTAACAAGACCTTGCCAATATGTCTTTGAAAACTCAGTGTTCAAATGGCCACAAGATTCTGTTTGTGAGACATATTTTCCAATGAGGGCTTTATTATCAGGAAGCTGGTGAAGGTCTCTCTGCAAATCAGCAGTGGCAAGAGCAAGGATCATTTCAAGTAAACAGAAAATAATGCTCAAATGGGACTTGCCTAGAATATAGGATAACAGCAATTGCTTTACTTCCTGTTTCCATCCTTTGTGTGTGTGTGGTACAAATACATTTAATAAACATTTGTCATTTCAACATTTTTTGCATATAATTAAATGACATTAATTACATTCATCATGTTATGCAATTATTGTCACTATTCCAAATTTTTCCAACACCCTTCACAGAAACTCAGTACCTCCCAGGCAGTCAGTCCCTCTGTCCCTTTCTCTTCCATCCGTGGTAACCATTAATAAACTTTGGTCTCTATACGTTTGCCAATTCTAGATATTTCATATAAGTGAGATCATACAATATCCCTTTATGACTGGCTTATTTCACTTAGCATAATGTTTTCAAAGTTCATCCACGCTGTAGCATGTATTAGAGCTTCATTTCTTTTTATGGCTGAGTAATATTCCATTGTATATATGTACCACATTTTGTTTATCCATTCATCTGTTGATGGACATCTACGTTCCTTCTACCTTTTGCTTATTGTGAATGTGTGCTGCTATGAACATTGGTGTACATGCATCTGTTTGCGCTCTTGCTTTCAATTTTTTTGAAATTCCACCTAGGAGTGGAATTGCTGGGTCACCATGGTAATTCTATGTTTAACTTTTTGAGAAACTGCCACTGTTTTCACAATAGCTTTACCATTTTACAATTCCACCAGCAATGGATAAGGGTTCCAATTTCTCTACATCCTAAGCAACACTTGTTTTCCATTTTTCTGATCATAGCTGTCCTAACCAAAACCAAACCCATTGTCGTCGAGTCAGTTCTGATTCATAGTGACCCTACAGTGGGGGCGAAATGGTATCTTATTGTGGTTTTGATTTGCATTTCCCTAATGACTGGTAATAGGAGTTCTTCGGTGGTGCAAATGGTAAATGCACTCAGATGCTAACCGAAATGTTGGAGGTCCAAGTTCACCCAAAGGTGCCTCAGAAGAAAGACCTGGCAATCTACCTCTGAAAAATCAGCCATTGAAAACTCTTTGGAGCACAGTTCTACTCTGCCACACATGAGGTTGCCATGAGTTGGAATTGACTCAATGACAACTTGTTTACTGACTAATGATGTTGAGCATCTTTTCATGTGTTTGTTGGCCATTCATATATCTTCTTCGGTGAAATATCTATTCAAATCCTTTGCCTATTTTTGATTGGGCTGTTTATCCTCTTGTGTTAAGTTGTAGGAGTTCTTTATATATTCTGGATATTAAACCTTTATCCGATATATGGTTCCCCAGAATTTCTCCCTCTGTAGATTGTCTTTTCACTTTGTTGATAAAGTCCTTTGGTGAACAAAAGTTTTTAATTTTGATGAGATCCAATTTATTTATTTTGCCTTTTTTGTTTGTTCAAACTTTTGATGTCATATCTAAGACTCCATCGTAAAAAAAAAAAAAAAAAAACTAGATCCCAAAGCATTACTCTTATATTTTCTTCTAAGAGTTTTATGGTTTTAGTTCTTAAATTTAGGTCTTTGATCTATTTTGAGTTAATTTTTTATCTATAGTGTGAGGCATGGGCACATTTTCATTCTTTTGCATGTGGAAATCCAGATCCATTTATTAAAGAGATTATTCTTTCCCCATTGACTGGACTCCGTACCTTTATCGAAAATCAACTGACCATAGATGTATGGGTTTATTTCTGGACTCTCAATTCTATTCTATAGTTCTATACGTCTATCATTACACCAGTACCACACTGTTTTGATTACGGTAGCGTTATAGCATGTTTTGAAGTCATGAAGTATTAGTTTCCTACTTTGTTCTTCTTTTTCAAAAATGCCTTGGCTACTCAGGCCCCTTGCAGTTCTATACAAATTTGAATATTGAGTTTTCCATTTCTGCAAAGGCGGCTGAGAGCATTTTGATGGGGATTGTGTTGAATCTATCTATAGATTGCTTTGGATAGTATTGACATCTTAACAATATTAGGTCTTTCAATCCATGAGCACAAAATGTTCTTCCATTTATGTAGGTCTTTATTTCAGTAATGTTTTATATTTTTCAGTGTACATGTCTTTCACCTCCTTGGTGATATTTATTCTTAGGTATAGTAAGATCTGCGAAAGCTGGAATCTGTGTAAGGCAGAAACCTGTCAGAAAAGGAAAACTCAAATATTTTCCACTAAAATGATAGAACAGTGGTAAGACTGCACCATCAGAGGCAGAAAACTTGTGAGACCCAGAAAAACAAGGCAGTCCTGTCGAATTCTGGTTCTCACAGGTTTTGCTGTATTTTAGTCTTTTAAATGCTATTGTAAATGCAACTGCTTCCTTAATTTCCTTTTCAGAATGTTCATGGTTGATGTGTAGAAACCTAACTGATTTTTTTTGTGTTGACCTTGTACCCTGCTACTTTGCTGAATTCATTTATTAGTTCTAACAGCTTTCTTGTGCAATCTTTAGGGTTCTCTATGTATAGAATTTTGTCATCTGCAAAAAGTGATAGTTTTACTTCCTCCTTTCCAATTTGAATACTTTTTATCCCCTCGCCTAATTGTCTTCAGAAGAATGTTGAATAACAGTGGTGAAAGTAAGCATCCCTGTCTTGTTCCTGATCTTAATGAGAAAGCTCTGTCTTTCTCCAATGAGTGTGATGTGAGCTGTGGGTTTTACATAAATAACCTTTACCATACTGAGGAATTTCCCTTCTGTTCCTAGCTTGTTGAGTGTTTTTATCATGAAAGGATGTTGAATTTTGTCAAATGCCTTTTCTGTGTCCATTGAAATGACCATGTGGTTCTTTTCCTTGGCTCTATTAATGTGGCATATTACATTGATTGATTTTCTAATGTTGAACCGTGCTTGCATTCCTGGGATAAGTCCCACATGATCATGGTGTATAATTCTTTTGATATGCTTTTGGGTTTGGTTTGCTAGCATTTTATTGAGGATTTCTACATTGATATTTACAAGGGATATTGGCCTTTTCTTTCTTGTGGTGTCTTTGACTCTGGTATCAGGGTAAATATAGCCTTGTAGAATGAGTTAGGAAGTATTCCCTCTATTTTTTTTTAAAAGGTTTAAGTAGCAATGGAGCCACTTCTTCTATAAGTGTTTGGTAAAATTCCCAGTGAAGCCATCTGATCCAGGACTTTTATTTTGGGGGAGTTATTTTTTTTTTTTTTAAATTACTGATTCAATCTCTTCACTTGTTATGGGTCTCTTAAAATCTTCTATTTCTTCTGGAGTCAATGTAGGAGATTATGTGTATCTAGGAATTTGATCATTTTTTTATAAGTCATTTGATTTGTCGATGTACAATTGTTCAGAGTATTCTCTTAGAATTCTTTTTTATTTCTGTGGGGTCAGTTGTAATGTCCCATCTAATCTTACAAATTTCCATCTTCTCTCTCTTTTTCTTTGTCAGTCTAGCTAAAGTTTTTTTGTTGTGTTTTTTTTTTTTTGTTTTTTTTGAGCTTTTCCAAAAACCAACTTCTGATTTTGTTAATTTTCTCTATTGTTTTTCTATTCTCTATTTCATTTCACTTATCTCTGTTCTGTCCCATCTCTTTTTTAAAAATCCTCCTAGGATTTTGCATAGGTACTCATCCATTCAATAAATAGTTCAATATCAAGCTCAAAGTAGAGAACTGAGACTTTTATGAGATTTTTCTTGTCATAGTCATTGAATTTATCAGATGAGGTAGCTTTTGAGCCCAAATTAGAAGGATAATTTGGGCTTGAATAAGATGTATAATGCTTTGATCCCTCGTATCACATTCTTACAAGAAACCATAGTCAGAGGACAACTTTCCTTAGATCTCCTCCAGGCTGATTCATGTTCTCAGGAGAGCCCCCAGTGTTTAGGAGCAATATTAGCCAAGTGGGGGCTCAGTCCATGATTACCTGGTAATATACTAGATCTAGACTGTGGATAGACTCTAAAGAAGACCTGGAATGCTCTCACACCCTATCTGGCAATCAAGGTAGGAGGGGAGATAACTGGGAGATTGGGGAATCATGTGGTCCCCAGCACACTCAGCATTAGGGCCAGTAGCCTCACTGGAATTCACAGAGTAATCTCCCACAGAACCATAGGAAAAGCAAGGAAGTTATGCCTTTACCTGTCAGTGAGCATCTTCCTCCCGACGTTTGGATCCATAGTGAAACCCTATAGCTGTTAGGAAAAGTAACTTGAAGAACTGACCAGTTACTTGTGGGAAATACTTGTATGAGTTGCTCTGTCGTTTCTTTCAAGTGTCTGTTTAAATGTTTCCTCCTCAGAATGGCCTTTCCTGACCACTGATTTCAAATATCAAACCTCCCCCCTGCTCGCCACCAGAGCCCTCCCCTGACTTTCAGACTCATATTTCTGGTTGCTATTGGGATTGCCTCCTAGATGTGCTATAGGCATTTCATTCTCAACATTTCCAAAACGGAACTTGTCATTTCCCCCCCAAACCTGCTGCTCCTTCTCCTGGATGCCCCTTCTCAATTATTGGCATCATCACTATCTGGATCCTCAAGCAGACATTCTAGGCTCATCTCATCTTCAGCCCCTGCCTCCCTCTCACCTCCCTCCTAGTCCTCCATCCCACCCTTGCATCCAGGTAGTCCCCAGAACCTGTTGATTTTTCCTTCCAAATCTCCCTCTGATTTGTCCCCTCTGCTCAGTCCCTCCATCTCTGACTTAACTCAGGCTGTCACTACCTTTTATCTTTCACTTGGGTATTGACTGAACTAACCTCCCTGTCTTCAGGCTTGCCTCCTCCATTCACTCTCCACACTAAAGCCAGAAAAATCTTTCTAGTCCTATCCCATGGACCTCTTACCTGTTAAATTTCCTGAGTCCCCATCACATACAGGATGATGTCCAAGTCTCTCCATGACCTGGATACTAAAGCTTCATCCCTCGCCATGCCCCACATGCTCACCATGCTTCATGCACACACAGGTAGTCATATTTTTTAGAATATTCCATCTTCTTCCATGCTTTTGTATCTTTTCACGTGTTGTTCCCTCTGACTGGGTTATGCTCCACCATCTTCCCAGACTTCCACCTCCCCTCCTCAACCTTCTTCCCCATACATTTAGTTGCACCTACCCCCAAGTTTCCATAAAACTTTGCTTTATCTCTATTCAATACCTTTTTTGTGTAAGTCTCTAGTAATTTTGTTCATCTATATGTCTCCTCCACTAGCCACAAGGGATGGAACAATATTTTTATTCTTCTTTGTATCTCTAGCATTTGGCATAGTACTGAACATAGATTTAATGGCTCAGTAAGTGCTTATTGAATGAATAAAAATAGTAAAGCATCAGATAAATCAACAACATGTAGAAGTTTTCAGAGTCAGAACAGTTATAGAGTGTGCACACCACTTTGCTGTTCCACGTCTGAATTATTTAAGTATCTGTTCATCCTCTGCTTCCTCCCTAACAGAATCCTGATTCCCTTTAGGGAAACACCCTTCCTCCCTGTAGCCCATGTAGGAAAACTGACCTCATTTCTAACTCCAGATTGTTCTAATGGTAATACCACTCCCACCCACCCCTTTCCAGTGATTGGTTCCCAAAGGGCATATGACTGAATTTGGACCTATGAGACAGGAAAAAAATATTTCCTTAAGACTTCTTGGGCTTTCCAAAGTAACCTTTTCTCTCTGTCTTTGGACATTGCCAGGTACAAACATAAGGTCCAGCTACAAGCTCAGGAAGAAGCCCATCCACATAGGCCATCAGAGCCAAGAACATCTCAGGAAAATGGGGCAGAAGCCACTGGATTACGCTAGCACTGAAGCATATCCTGCCTCTGAACTACTAGTCATCTGAGTGCAATAAACTCCTTTTTTGTTTAAGTCCTTTTATGCTATTGTTCTTACTTATAATAAAAATCGTATCACCTAAAACATACACTCAAAATTCTAGGTATATACATATAGAACTGCATTATGTATAATACACGCATTTAATCCATTTAATGCATATAATACATGCACATACATGTATTTGAAAAATACCACTTAATCACTCATGTCTTGCTTAAGTCTTCAAAAAGAAACCAAATTCATATCACCTACCCTCTTTGCATTTGAAATGTAGTGTAGATTAAGGAAAATTGATAGGGCTCAAGTTCATTATACAATGAAGTCTGCTGACAGATTCAGTCACATTTTGACAAAGCTTATCTAATAGCTCACATGCTGGTGATTATAATAACAGAGGAATGTCAAAACTGAGTTCAGGTTTAAGTTTCTATCACTATTCAGTTCCCTGTGCTTTCTTTCTTGCCTTTATCACTACAGTTTATTGATATGTCTATTAGACTTTTGGTAGTTTCCCTTTAAAAAATAAAAATAAAAACTGATCCTGAAATAATAAAGTTAATGGTTCACAATCATCAAAGGAAAAACCAGTCTCCACAGACTACCAAACCAAACTTAAAAGCAAGCAAGTCTAAGCCCCCAGTTGGGAGAGGTCTTGGACCTGATCAAAATAACAGCCTGTATCAGTGTTCACTCAGGAAAATGGAGACCGCTCTAGATGTTTGAAAGAGAAAATGATTTAATGCAGGGAATTGGTCACAGAAGTGGCAGAAGGGCTGGAAGAACAAAAGAGAAAAGGTGTGGTAAGGCTGGCAGAGCAAAAGCAGAAGGGGATTGTCTCCAAAATTCAGAAAGTTGCTGCGGCAGCCCCGGGGATGGTGCCTGCCTACTTGGGCTGGTGTCTGCCCACTCTGCCTGCTGCTCCAGGACCTACACAGCCATCAGGAACCAGGGAGCCACACACCCAATGGTGCGACTGAAGCTGCCACTGGTGCTGCTGGAGCCACAGCTGCCTGCAGTCCCACTTACCCACTCTCTGTTGCCAGAGGCACCACCAAAGCAAAAAAGGCAGAAAAGGTGGCTTCCTGTTTCCTCCTTTCAGTCTCCTTCTGTGGGAGCATTGGCAAGACCTACAGAAAGAAGTGTGATTTGCAGATTTCAAGCCCCAGAGAAGAGGAGAACCTGGAAGGGTGAGTGTGGAGCTTTCTCGCACTTGCATTAAGACCAAGTGACATAGCGACCATGTGATGTCTTTGGGAATTGAAAAATGACATAGGAATGTTCAAGATCATTTCATGTGTTTGTTCAAGAGTGTCTGCTAAGTATTCACTAAGGTAGCCCTGGTGGTGCAGTAGTTAAAGCACTCAGCTGCTAACCAAAGAGTTGGTGGTTTGGACCCACCAGCAGCTCCACTCTGTGGGAGAAAGAGATGGCAGTCGGCTTGGCTTCCGTAAAGATTTACAGCCTTGGAAACCCTATGGAGCAGTTCTACTCTGTCCTATAGGGTTGCTATGAGTCAGAATCAATCCAACAGCAGTGAGTTTGGTTTGGATCCACTAAGTAGAGGAGCTCAGAGAAGTATAAGGAAGTGAGAGTCAGATTATACAGACAACACCTGCAAGGGTGTGAAGTCACAGTCCATTATTATTAGGAGGTCACACATACACATGGAGTTCAAAGGACTGTTTAAAAGAGTTTTCTGGTTTTCCCTTTGCATTACCTTTTAGTCTGCACGCAGGCCACATCTGGGAGCCAATGGGAATACCTTCTCCCTTTGGCCTTTCTTCCATTTTCTCCCCTTCACCCCAACCCCCACCTTTTTGACCAGTCATATAATGCCTTCTGGCATTGCCCCTCCATGGACCCAGAAGGGCAGGATAGGTCTTTTGAACCTTCCAGCAAACAAGTCAAACTTCCTGTTGTTGCTATTGACCATTCTTACAAAAAAGCATGAAGTGCTACTATGCTAACAGAGTCTCTGTCTCTTCCCCTCATCTTCCTGAGACCACTCCCCAAGGAGAGTTGTTAGTTGCCACCAAGTCAGCTCTGACTAGTGGTGACCCCACGTACAACAGAATTAAATGTTGCCCAGTCCTGTGCCATCTTTATGATCGTTGCTATGGTTCAGTCCATTGTTGTGACTATTGTCTCACTGAGGGTTTTCCTTGTTTTTGCTGACCCTTTACTTTACCAAACATGATGTTTTTTTCCAGCAATTGATCTTTCCTGATGACAAGTTCAAAGTAAGCAAGAAGGAATGAAAACCTCTCCTGTCACAAATAATAGTTAGGGAAGCGTCCTAGAGAAAGTTAGTTTACCAGACCTGGTTTGGAAAGATGTCAAGAGCGTATAGAGTAGCTACAAACCACACATCTTATTCTGAATGTGCCGCTTTGAGGCTTCCAGAACCTGCCTCTGTGGAAGAGCCCACTCCTCCTTACCCTCACACTAGTACCATGTCCCTGGTCAGTAATGAGTTCCAATCAAACAACATCCTCTCCTTGTGATTTCTGTATGAAAATTTAGGAATTTAAGCCAAAGTACCAAAGTCGTGCTGCTCAAGGATCACCTCTGAAGTAATGGATACTAAAGCCAGCGTGTGGGTAATCGTGAATATTTAATTCAACGCCCACTTCTCTTCTAGAGGCCAACAGTGTGTAACTGGCTTGGTATTTTCCTGCTTATTTCACTTCTGAGCACTAGGGAAATCACCTTGCTGAAAACAAAACCCTACTTAGCCACCTCCCACATCCACCACTCTCAGCATCCAGGGCCAGGCCCACTCCCTCAGACGGAAGGGCACAGAGACTGCAAAGAAGCAGATGGCAGGCATGTGGCCACGTGATGAGGGCAGCATGAAGCATGAGCTCAGGTTGGGCGTCTCCCTCCATGTCTGCAGGTGGGGCCGTGAGCATGTTCAGACACCTGCTGTTGTCACATGCAATGCCTCTTGGAGAGGACTGCAGAAAGAGAAAGACAGGACTGTGTACACAAGGCACATGTGCTTTACCTGCGTGACAGCAGAATAGACCAGGAGCTGCACCACCTCTTTTTAGGGATACTGAAAAGGCCATTTCAGCTCTTGCAGCAGTCCACCAGATGTTTTAAAATGGCATTATTTAAGGGCCCCAAAGCGTCTTTACTGGTCTAGGGCATCATACTAACCAAAAGAAACACACTCATGGGCACAATATCAACACGGAGTAAACGTCGGTGACTATGGATGGTTGGCCATCTCCAGCAGGGATTTATTTGGAAGACTTAGCGCCACTCACTTCCTCATGGTCAGGAGAACAAGGTCTTCTCAAGAGCCTCAAGGTTCTCTAGGGAGAGGCCTTGACAGCAGCAAGATGTAGTGTAACAGAGTGGCTAACAGCATGGATCCTAGAAGCAGAAAGCCCTGGTTTTGACTCCTAACTTTTCCACTTACTTCTGTGTGACCTTGGGAAGTTTACTTAACCTTTCTGGTCTGTTTCTTCACCTACAAAATGGTGATGTTAATAATAGTCCTGCAGTAGGCAGAATTCTAAGATGGCCCACCAAGATCCCTATTCCCTGGACAACACACCCTGCATAATCTTTGGGACTGTGAATATGATGGATTTTACTCCTGCGATTAGTTATGTTATATGGCACAGTTGACTTTAAGAAAGGGAAATTATTCAGATGGGCCTGATCTAATCAGATGAGTCCCTTAAATAGAGTTTCCTCCAGCTTTTCGCAGAGGAAGAAGTCAGAGAGACGTGCTCCTGCCAGCCCGGGAAAAGAAGCAACAGCCATGTTGTGAAGTGCCTGTAGGGGCCACTTGGCAAGAAATGCAGTGGCATCAAGGACTGAGAGCAGCCCCAGCTGATAGCTAGCAAAGAAACAGGGATTTTACCCCTACAAATGCAAGGAAATGAATTCGTACAACATCCTGAAGGAGTTTGGAAACAGATTCTTCCCCAGAGCCTCCAGAAAGGAACACAGCCTGTTCATCACCCTGATTTCAGCCTTGTAAGACCCTGGAATAGAGGACACAGACATGCCCCATCCAGACTTCTGACCTACAGAACTGTGAGCTGATAAATGGGTGTTGTTTTAAGCCACTGAGTTTCTGGTAATTTGTTGTGTTGTCATTGTTAGGCACTGTCCAGTCGGTTCTGACTCACAGTGACCCTACGTACAACAGAAAGAAACACTGCCTGGTCCTGCGCCATCTTCACAATTGTTGCTGTTTCAGACCATTGTTGCAGCCACTGTGTCAATCCATCTCGTTGATGATCTTCCTCTTTTTTGCTGACCCTCTACCAGGCATGATGTCCTTCTACAGGGACTGGTCCCTCCTGATAACATGTCCAAAGTATGTAAGACAAAATCTCACCATCCTTGCTTTTAAGGAGCACTCCGGCTATACTTCTTCTAAGAGAGATTTGTTCACTCTTCTGGCAGATATTCTTCACCAAGACCATAATTCAAAGGCATCAATTCTTCTTTGGTTTTCCTTATTCATTGTCCAGCTTTCACATGCATATGATGCTATTAAGAATACCGTGGCTTGGGTAAGGCGCACCTTAGTCCTTAAAGTGACATCTTTGCTTTTTAACACTTTAAAGAGGTCTTTTGCAGCACATTTGCCCAATGCAATGCATTGTTTAATTTCCTGACTGCTGCTTCCATGGGCATTGATTGTGGATCCAGGTAAAATGAAATCCTTGACAACTTCAATCTTTTCTCCATTTATCATGATGTTGCTTATTGGTCCAGTTGTGAGGATTTTTGTTTTCTCTATGTTGAGGTGTAATCCATACTGAAGGCTTTAGTCTTTGATTTTCTTCAGTAAGTGCTTCAAGTCCTCTTTGCTCTCAGCAAGCAAAGTTGTGTCATCTGCGTATCGCAGGTAGTTAATGAGTCTTCCTCCAATTCTGATGCCACATTCTTTTTTACACACCATTTTGTTACACAGCATTAACACTAAACAAGATCTACCTCACAAGGTTTTGCTGAGAAGAAAATATATATAAAGCATTTAGCACCATTCCCTGGCACACAGTAATTGCTCGGTAAACGTTAGTAATTATCATCACTGATGAAGCAATAAGAGGACACTGATAGAGAAGACAAAGCTTTACAACTTCACATTTTTACCTTGGAAAAATCACTTGACCTCTCTGAATGTCAACTTCTCCATTAGTACATTGAAACCACAGGGTTCAACAATAATAACATGGAGCCTTCACAAATGGTAGTTCACTTAATTCCTCCAACAACCCAGGTAGGTAAGCATAATTATTATCCCCGTTTTAGAAATTAGGACACTGAGGTTCAGAGAGGTCAGTGGATTGCCAAACGTTGCACATGGAGTCCCTTGGTGTTGCAAAGATTAATGCACTCAGCTGCTAACCGAAAGGTTGGAGGTTCAAGTCCATGTAGAGGCACTTTGGAAAAAACCCTGAAACTACTGAAAAATCAGCCACTGAAAACCCTGTGGAGCACAGTTCTACTATGACACACATGGGTCTCCATGAGTTGGAATCTACTCTACGGCAAATGGAAGATTACACAGAAGTATAGTAGAGTAAGAGCCTCAAACCTAGACTTTCCGACTCTAAGTTTTATGTTCCTTCTAACTACACCTCATTCCCTCAGAGGATTCTTGTAGCTTCGAAAGTATATCATTCAAGAGTATTGTTGCTCTCAATGACTTGATTTATCAAACAAACGGCCTCATTTCTCTCCTCCTTGTGAGCCAACGTCTATCCAACCTCAGCTGTGCAATACAAATTCCCTCAGCCTTTGCATATTTACTTTTTTCCAGCTGGACCATGGGGTCCTCACGTGGAGGAAGCAGAAATGAGGCTGGGAGTGGAAACTCTAAAGGGATACAAGCTTTGAGTCACTGACCAAAACTGGTCGCACAGTCAAGCTGACAGAGTCACAGACTTTTTATTCACTAGACGTCAGAAGTGAGTTTCCACAGCCCACAAAGTAACAATCACAAAGATCTGTCTCCACCAAAAACTTGGACGCCTACACATATATTTTCAGTTCATTACCGTTTTATAGCCCTTCCAAACTGAAGAAGGAATAAAAGGATAGAAGGCAGCAAAGAAAGTAAGGTTAGTCAAAATCATAAAGGTTAATAATTTGCCTTCTTGTTTCATTTGGAAATGCTATTATCTTTAAAAATTCTTTAAACTTTTCATTTAATTCAAAATTAACCTCTATAATGAAGTCCTCCAAGCAGAAGCACCTTAATTTAAAAGGTCACCCGCATAGTATGACAGTCATCCTGGTCCCTCCCTCACTCCCACCATATGCTGGGTCTGAAATTTAGCCACCAAAAATCTCCTTCCCTCAAGCCACCACTCAGCCCAGGCTTACCCCACCCTATTTGGAATGTGGCACAGTCCTGGAACTGCCTGGAACAAGAACAGTCCAGAACAAGGTTCTTGCTCTTAAAATGCTTTTAATTTAATTTCAGAACATACACAGGGCTACTCTCAAACCATAAACGTTAAACATGGCGGTTCTAACAAGACATGATGAGGGGTGCAGAAGAAAGGCTGGCAGAGGGGAGGGGAAAGAGTGTTTTCAGAGATCAAAGAGCCTACGCCGGGCCTCAAACAAAAGCTGGATTGAAATAGGTCAAAAAAAAGGAGAAAGGGGTGGAAAAAAGAATAACTAAGGGCCTGGGGGAAGGAGGAAAAACACTCAAAAAATAGTAAAAACAGCTCCTAGATATTGAGTGCCGCCTCTGTACCAGGCACTGTGCTCAGAGATTTATGTTTATGATTTATCCAATTTTATAAAAACCCTGAGATGAATATTATTCTCATTTTACAGGTAAGGGAACTGAGGTACAGAGAGGTAACCAAGGTCACAAAGCACAACTAACCAATGGCAGCACCAGGAAGCAAACCCAGGAGCATCTGTGATCACGGACATTTCCTACTAAGGCTGCAATCACTGAGCAGTTATCTATCAGTCCGCACACAAGCCCATCACGTGCTCACAACACCTGCCAGCAATTAATTCATTCTCTTTCGTAATTTTTGTATGTTTCTTTCTTTCACCATTCCATAATTCTTATATATGTCTCTCTCTATCCATCTCTGAAGCCAGCACAAGGCCAATAAACATCTGGTAATTGCCTTATATCTTTTGAGGGTTCTGACCTGGTGAATAACAACAGACCCACAGACTCTGAACAAAGCCTCTCCTTCAGGCTGGTGGTCGTTTTTATGCTGTTGAGACCTCTCTTTACTCCCAAGGCTCTAACTGAGCCTCTGAATATCAGACACTTATAGGCTGGACCTCTCACCACCCACTCAGTTTTGACTATCCCAAGGACACTGAAAGAAGGTGCATACTCTTCCAGCGTCCTTTATTTTTTTCAACTTTATTGGGGTATAACGGAAGCACTAAACTGCACATATTTAAAGTATACAGTTTTATCAGCTTGACGTACACATAACCTGTGAAACCATCACCACAATTAAGATAACAAACATTCCCATCAACCCCAAGAGCTTCCTTGTGCCCTTTTACCCATCTTTCCTTCTACCCCTTTCAGCAGGCAACCACTAATCTACTTTCTGTCACTATAGCTTATCTTTCCATTTTATAGAGCTTTATGTAAATGGAATCATGCAGCATGTACTCTTTTTTGTCTGATTTCTTTCACTCGGCATAATTGTTTTGAGATTCTTCCACATTGCTGTGTATATCAGTAGCCCATTTCTTCTTATCACTGTAGAATCCCATGGTGTTTATCCTTGCACCTGCTGATGGACACTTGGGTTGTTTTCAGTTTGGAGCCATTACAGGTAAAGCTATTACGAACATTCACATACAAGTCTTTGCATATACATATCTTTTCATTTCCTTGGAACAATACGTAAGAGTGAAATGGCTGTCATATGGTAGGTATGTGTTTAACTTTTTAAGAGACTGCCCAAACTATTTTCCAAAGTAGTCATATCATTTCATATTTCCAGCAGTGTTTGAGATTTCCAATTGCCCCACATCCTCGCCAATACTTGGCATGGTCAGAGTTTTGTTGTTTTGTTTGTTTGCCATTCTAATGGGTATAGTGTAGTGGTATCTCATTGTGGTTTCAATTTGTGTTTCCTTGTTGACTAATGACGCTGAGTATATTTTCATGTATTTGTTGGCAATTCATGTACCTCTGTACAGTATCTATTCAACAAGGCTACATTTTTCTGAGAGAGCCAGACAGAGGGTGGAGAAGCTAAGGGGTAGAGTCTCCAGCCTGGTGCTGTCAAGGAGCTCCATCTAGCATGGGGCCCACTCTTTGCCTCTGTGTGGTCAGAAGGATGTAACTCAGTTGAGAAGACACCCCATACTGACTGGAAATGTGTCTGAGGAGAGAAAGTGTTTCCCTGCTACTTGGCACTCCCAGCCTGTGGACGAGGCCTTTCTTGTCTTGGTCAAGATCTCCTTCCGCCCATCCCTTGCCCTCAAGGCCTCAGCCCCAAGAGGACACTGTCCTGCCTCAGTGCCAGAGGACCAGGATATGGAGTGGGACCTCATGGAAGGCTTTATGCTTAGGGGAAACACCTCAAAGTGCTTGGGCTAAGGCTCTGGACAGTCTACAGAAATGCTTCTCCAACTGCAATGTCCACAATAATCACCTGGGGATCATGTTAAAATGCAGGTTCTCATTCAGTACCCACTGCCATCAAGTCAGTTCTGACTCGTGGCAACTCCATGTGTGCAGAGTAGAACTGCATTCCATAGGGTTTTCAATGCTGTGATCTTCTGAAGGCAGATCGCCAGGCTTTTCTTCCCAGGTGCTTCTGGGTGAGTTTGAATCACCAACCTTAGTAGCTGAGTGCTTAACCATTTGTGCCACTGATTCAGTAAGTCTGTGGTAAAGCCCAAGATTCTGCATTTCTAACAAGCTCCGGGTGATGCTGCTGCTGCTGGTTCTGGGACTGCACTTGAGTAGTGAGGGTCTAGAGCAGAGGGTCTCAGTGTGTGATCCTGGATTAGCAGCATCAGCAATACCTTGGAACTTGTTAGAAAATGCACATTCTCCACCCCTCCACAGACCTCTGGGAATGGAGCCCAGCAACCTGTGGTTTAACAAGCCCTCCAGGTGATTCTGAAGCTCACTCAAGTTTGAGAACCACTTTGCTAAAGACAGAAGCAAATCATCACCGGTCCTCCTACCTGCCACGTATGTCTGAGAGTACATGCTTGGGGTGGGGGTTATTTGGTCTTTTTGAGTCTCCATATTTCCATGCCATAGGAAGTCCAAATAAACTGAAGACTTTCAAAGTGAAAAAGAAAGAAAAAAAAAAAAAGAGCCCCCAGTTGCCTGCTTGTTTCTAGCCCCTTTTTACTGCTCTCCACCACACCTTTTCCTATTTTTTTGGAAACCCCGATTACAGAAGAGCAAGACCTTGGGTCTCTGCTAGGACATGTCATTCTTGCCCCCTCACGTCCAGGTCTCTGCTGGAAGATTCTTCTCTCCACCCTCCTCAGGTCCTCCTGCCCAGGCCCTCTGCCCAGTGTCTTGAATTTACCCTTCAGTTCTCATCCTGCATGTCACTTGCCACCCCAGACTGTAATCATCCCTTATTTATCTGTCTATACTACCACCCGTTAGCCACATGGCAGCAGGACCTATCTTGCCCCACAGTGCTTTCCACAGTGCCAAAAAAAAAACAAAAACCAAACCCGTTGCCATTGAGTCGATTCTGACTCATAGTGACCTTATAGAACAGAGTAGGACTGCCCAATAGGCTTTCCAAGGAGCAGCTGGTGGATTCGAACTGCCGACCTTTTGGTTAACAGCTGTAGCTCTTAACCACTACCCACTAGGGTTTCCAGCACTATGCAAATGTTTGTTGAATGACTAAATGGGAAACAGCCAAGGGAGGAAAAAAAGGAAGGTAAGGCACACTGAGCTCAAGCAGGACAGTCCAACTGATACATTGTGCAGATGCAAAAACTTACAGAAGGCAGCACTGTCCTGCTGTTCCCCCATCTCTCCCTTCCCACCACCTCCCAGGATGCAAGAGTCTAGGCATCTCACAATAGGGACCAGTCCCTTGACAAATGTCTGCCAAACCCTAGGCCTTTTTGCTTGTTAATTCATGCCCAAACTGAAGCCATGCAATATTCTGGTTCCCCCAGATATGGGTGCATTCAGAGGACACGGGGTACCAGTGCCTGCAGATAAGCTGATCCCAGGAAACTCCTTCTTCAAACAGGCTGCTATCGCAAGGTTTGTTCTCCTCTGAATTCTATCCCAAGCTGCAAATACAGACATCTTTTACACTATCAACATTTGTAACTCACTTTGCATGCTTTTAAAGAACAGTTCAAATCATTCTAAAATACTAAACACCATAAATTAACAATCACCGATCAAGTAGGCCCCTGTAGCATACCCAGAAATATGGGGAATATAAAGCATAAGAAACGATCTGGAGACTGTCGTCTCCGTGCTTCTGTTCACTTCAGCAAGAGATGATTTCTTGCCTAGACTTCCGCATGATTGATCTGTCACCTAATTCTGATGTCCATCCAGGCATTAAATGGATTTTAGGCCTTTTAACCTAAAACCTTCTGCCACCTCATTCATTATACCTAGAAACCAAATACAAAGTGGGGCTTAATAAATATTTGTCACTGGAGGGTGATGACTTCAATCTGAATACCTATGGATTACGGAAATAATTACATACTGTTGGGCCGCTTAGGAAGACTGTGCTCTTGTTCATTCCTCTGCTGGCTTGCCTGCCCTGACAGGACTCCTGGGCTTTCAGGTAATGAGAAAAGACAAAGGCGGGGCTCATTCAGCAGCTTGTGTTTTTAGCAATTATCGTTTGCTGCCCTTCCTATTGGAAAATCACGTGTTGGGAACTGACTGCCTAGGCACGTGGAGGAAACAATGAAGAGATCACTGTGTGGCACCCACCTTCTGCCGTGCTGCGCTCACACAAGGCAGCACCTGTCTTTATACCGACTCTGAGGTTCTCTAGTGAGACATCTGGCTATTCGTTCTGATTTAACTATTAAATTAATGGTAATTCCAGTTCATCTGTTTATAAAATCTGTCTTTTCACTTAAAAAAAAAAACAAAAAACCAGGAGGCATAATTTAGAAGCATGCTTTTTTTTTAGCGTGTGTACCCTGAAATTCAAAGGCTTTAAAGGAAGATGGAGATGCATGTTTTTTGAGTGATCACTATTAGCATCAGGAGTTGTAATGGATATTTTGTACATTTTATCTCTAACTGTGGTGCAATGGGTTTTCTTTTATGTGGCCTTTCTTGCCTGTGGTTTGTAATTCTTCCCAAATGATTGGTCAGGCCACAATCTGCTGAAGCATTGGCTGGTTTGCTATCTGCATAAGCGGCTTGCAACGATTGGTCAGTTTATGATCCATCTTTACACTGATTGGCTGGCGGGGGGGGGTGCCTCCCAGCAGTTGACCTTAACTGAGATTGTTTGCCCACCCCCCTCCAGTTTGACCTTTATCTGCATTGGCCAGGGAAGCCCCGCCTGGTCTGACCTTTACCAGGATTGGCCGGGGGGCGGGCAGGGAGCAAGGCCACCAGTGTCTGATAAAAAGCCTAGAACCCAGCAGCTCAGATGGGGCTTGGTGATAACCAGAGCCAGAAGGGGAGTGTGCTAAGAACCCCCTAGAAGAGCTGTAATATTGTTAAACGGCTGTAGCGCTGAGCTGGTAAGCCTGATTGAGCTGATAACACTGGAGATTCAGAGAAACAATGGCAAACACAGCAGAGCCAGGCAGCAGTGGTACAAGCGGCTAGAATCACGAGTCCTGCACAGCAGGCGGCATTGGGCAGAGTCGGCCCACAGAAAAGATGGCGTCAGTGGGTGCATCAGCCTACGGCAGGATCTGGGCACCTCTAGGCAGGAGATCCCCAAGGGAGCGGAAGCTTGGACATACACCGTACAGGGGAAAAGTTTAGCCTCCAGACCAGCTGTAATGCAGCCTAACCCTGGCACTGTCCGAAGCTGCTGGTTGAGAGCTGAACCACCAAGCACAGGGGGCCAGACCCTGCCAAGAAAAGCCATGGGACCCCGAAATGTAAAATTCTTGTAAAAATATATATATGATACATATTTATAAATTTATATAATACATATAGTTCTTTAAATATATGAGAAGGATATTAGTCGACCTATATTTATTAATGACATTTAAATGCAGTTATATTCCTACAGCTAAGGGTTACCTCTTACAAAACCATATCATAGAATCCTATTTTCATAAGTTTTTTTTAAAAAAAAAAATCTGTACCCACATGTATGTGTCTCTAGCGAAAAGTCTAAAAATGTATATACAAATGTTAGAAGTATCTCTGGTATATTATAAGCAATCTATTTTGTTCTTTATACTTTCTATAATTTAAAAAATTATGTAATATGCCTGTATTATTTTTTCAATAAAAACTCTATATTCTAAAAATACAAGATAAAATGGATAAATCAGAAAAATTGAAACTAAGGTTTTTCACCCTTGGTAAGTTTTTATTTAACTTTCTCTAAAAAATTTAATATCCAATCTAATCTGCTCCAGAAGAATTATTTCTTCATTCATCCACACATTCACTCAGTCAACAAGTATTTGTTGAGTACTTACTATATACCAGGTACTGAAATGCCCTCCTGCTTCAAGAGTCTACCCTTCTGATCTCAGGGAGGAAAGGAAGAGCTAGAGTTATTGTCACGACAGTATCTGTCACCACAATGTAATAAATACAGGAATTATAACCACTGAGCTGGGGTTAGAAGTAACAGTCGGGTGTTGAAAGCTGTTGAAGAAAGTCAGGTGTCAGATTCAAGTGTTGAAGAAAAGGAATTGAAATAGAGAGCAAATATGTTTCAGCTTCAAACACAGAAAAGACTATTTGGATAATGCTTTGCCTTCACCTCTACGGGATGGGGTGGGGGCGGCAAAAGCTCCTCGAGGAGCCCCAGTTTCCAGATCCTGGTGTGGAAGGATGACAAGGCTGAGGAGAGAGGCAGCCTTGCAAAAAGGCCACCCTGAAGACAGATGCCTAAAGCAGAGGAAGGTCAGAGATTTAACCAAGTAACCACTGCCACCCCTCCCTACAACCTGTCACTACTCAGAGCCCAGCTTGCAGAAGCTGCTCTTGTCCTCTCCCTCCCAGGATCCCTGGGTAGCAAAGAGGCTTTTATCATGCCCACCTCCCTGACTCTATGCCCATGAGCAATAGAAAGGGGAGCCTTTATAGGACTAAGCTTACAACAAGGTCATTTCTACTGCTTTCTTAATAAAAATGAATATGCCTACTGCAATCTTCGGAAGCAGTACAATGAGAATACTCCTTAGAAGCGAGGATGGCAAGATGTCATCTCACTTAGTGTGGACATGTCATCAGAAAGGACCAGTCCTTGGAGAAGGACATCATGCTCAGTAAAGTAGAGGGTCAGTGAAAAAGAGGAAGACCCTCAACAAGATGGATTGACACAGTGGCTGCAACAATAGGTTCAAACACAGCCATGACTGTGAAGATGGCACAGGACCAGGCAGTGTTTCGTTCTGTTCTACACAGGGTCACTATGAATCAGAACCAACTCGATGGCACCTAACAACAACAACAATGCTGCAATCCTTACTAACCTATTCTTCAGACACTTTGATTTAATCTTTGGAATTTACAGATTTATTTTTATTTTGCAATCAAAGATGTATCTAAGGAAATGCCAAAAATGATTTGGAAAGACTGAGACATGGAGCACCCACAAGAGGCTAATAACTAGATGTCCCTTTCATATGATAAGAGCCCTTTGTTAAGCGCTCAGCTGCTAACCAAAAAAAGTTGGTAGTTTGAATCCATCAGCCACTCCTTGGAAACCCTATGGGGCAGTTCTCCTTTGTCCTATAGGGTCGCTATGAGTCAGAATTGACTCGATGGCAAGCAAGTTTGGTTTGTATTTTTGTTTTTTTCATATGATAGGTTCTAAGTATTGAAGAAGTCCCCGGGTAATGCAAACAGTTATCATGCTCAGCTGCTAATTAAAAGGTTGGAGGTTTGAGTCCACCCAGGGGTGCCTGTGAAGAAAGGCCTGGCAATCAACTTTGGAAAAATCAGCCATTGAAAACTCTATGGAGCGCGGTTCTTCTCTGACACACATGAGGTCAGCATGAGTCAGAAGCAACTCAATGGCAACTGATTTTAAGTATTGTAAATATTCAATATTTTCTAGGGGAAATGGTGAAAGGCTGATGTCCTATAAATAAAAACTATGAATTTCTTTATGGTCAAAATGAAGGATATGTTATGAGTTCTACACATAACATTTTACCTTATGTTGGAATTGTCCATCATTTTGCAGTTTTTTCCTTTGAAACTACTTTGAGTTCATCCCATACGATTACCAAGAATGTGGTCATTCACATCTATTCTAACTCTTTTCACACCATCCATACCTAGAAAATGATAACATTTGTATGGCACACTGAGGTAAATTGGGGGGAGGGGGCTTGGGAGTATCTGTTTGAAGTTTGATATTAAAAAACTCATATTTTATATAATTATGATAAAAATAAAACATTAGAGAAGCTATTATATATTAAATTTGCATTAAATTTCCACAAAATATTTTTTATATTTTTAAGAATTTTGAACTCGCTTCCATGAACATAACACCTTTCTTACATCAGATTTTAAGCTTGAGATGGCTACACAAAATTCCTGATCAATAAATGTGTGTTGTTTTAAATCACTAAGTTTGTAGTAATTTGTTACAGCAGCATTAAGAAACTAATACAAATGTGTAGACTGATGCTGGGCCAGGAGCTAGGCCCACAAGGAACCCACACAAACTCTGCACCTCCCCCACCTCCAAACACTCCTTGGGCACAAAGAACACAAATTATCCAACAGCTCCATGGGTCCCTTGTCCATGATGGGTGGCAACAACATGCTCTGCAACTGGCTGCTAAAGTAGATGTCTGGGCAGTAGAACACCCTGACCTCTCAGCACATTAGTGCTGGATGTTGCTCACCATGCTTGCTACCCAAAGGTACCACAGAGCAGCCATGAGACCCTGCTACACTTGGGGATTCCTCCAAGGAGCTCTAGATGAGGTTGCTCAAGAGTTCTGGCTTCTGCAAGCCCTGTCCAACCACCCTATCATGCACACACCTGTACCTGTCAGTGACATCCAGGGAATGAATCAATGACAAACTATTGGGAATCTCTGACTCCTATGGCCAAAGTTACCAAGTCTAGTACAAAGTAGTACACTCTGCTTTTGTTCACTTCCAATTTCTCAGCTGAACTTGACCTAGACTTCTGGTAATCTCAGCCGGCAGGTCTCAGGGTTAGTGTACAACCTGCATTTCACCATGAACCTTGCCAATATGAAAATACTCAAGAGAAATAGGTGCCTTAGACTTCCACTTAACGGTGTTGTTTATTTCAGTAGGAGAGTAACAGATTTGGACTTTACCAGTTGTATAGAAACCCCTGCATTGACTGACACAATATTTCCTATTTATCCAGTGATGTTTTAGCACTGCTTATAGAATGTTGCCTTGGCATACTTAATCCTTAATCTGGTTCTAGTAAATCTCCAGTTCTCTCCTGCTGATGTGTGTGTGTGTGGTCATGTGTGCATGCGTGTTTTTTGTTGGGGTGGGGCTAGCTAATGGAGACATTACCAAGTTTCCAGCATGAGCCCGTGCCTCATTATCCCCAGGGCTGAAACTCAGGTGGTTGTATGCACTGATACAGCTGTGCCAGTTGTGTGCATCTGTTTGGATTAGTTGAGGTTCCACTCTGGTTGTTGCCTGCCCTTGCAGTTACTAAGTAGTTTTAATACAACCCTTGCTGTACCATTTGTCTAAGTATTTGACTGTGCGATAACACTGGGGAACCAATTTGTCATGGGCTCTGACATGAGAATTAAGATAGACGACCAATAAAAATTTTTTGTGGATTGAATATATCTGCAAGAATATATTAGATATGTTAAGTTGTATCTACAATGATCCCCTAAAGAGGTGCTTAAAAACCTTTTTTAGACCTGTTTCTCCTTCTGAGAAATAGCAATTTCCATGTCCCGCTATCAGTCCTTTGTGGTCCTTCCAAAACTTGTTAAAGTCAATCCTCTGCAGGCTAGAAAACTTCTCTGTTGTCTTTGCTGTCTATGTCTTTTTTCCACTCAAAAGATAAGGAAACAGGAAAGCCTATAAAATAGGAGATTGTGGCCCCATCTATCTCCTTGCTCAGACACATTGTTCTCCTTGCAGCACTTCTGTTTGAAGATTTCCAAAGCCCTTTTGAACAATCTGTACAGGTTGTGCATTAACAATTGGACTCAGATGTCAAAACCCCTTACCTGTGGCAAGCTTGATAAACCCAACAGGCAGCGTTGACAAGGATAAGGGCCAGGCACGGCCCGCAACCTTCCCTGAATTTGTTTAGTGCTGGTATGAGTCTGGGCCACACTTGTCCTTACAGTCTGACTCTGGGCAAACAGCAAACAATTTCCCTCCTCCTTGAAACACTAGCTTGAATTATGCCACACCTAACAGCTTTGATTGCTCCACCTGGTTCTGCTTCATCCTGGGTCCCTCTCATAGCGTGATAGTAACAGATCAGCTCAAGAGAAGAGCACTGGATTGACAGCAAAAGAATAAACCACTTGTTATGGATTGAATTGTGTCCCCTCCAAAAGATATGTTGAAGTCCCAACCACCAGTACCTGTGAATGTGACCTTGTTTGCAAATAGGGTCTTTGAAGATATTATCAGTTAACATGGGGTCATACTGGAGTAAGGTAGGTCCTAACCCAATATGAGTGGTGTCCTTACAAAACAGAAGAGACACAGAAAGATATAGAGCAAAGAGCACCATGTGACATCAAAGACAAAGATTAGAGTTATGCTATAGCTGCAAGCAATAATGTTCCTTAGAAGGGAGGATGGTGAGATCTCATCTCATGTAATTTGGACATGTTATCAGGAGGCATCAGTCCTTGGAGAAGGTCATCATGCTTGGTAAAGTGGAGGGTCAGTGAAAAACAGGAAGACCCTCAATGAGATGGACTGACACAGTGGCTGCAACAATGGGCTCAAACATAGCAACAATTGTAAAGATGGTGCAGGACAGGGCAGTGATTCATTCTGTTGTACACAGGGTCACTATGAGTCAGAACTGACTCAAGGATACTTGACAACAACAACAGCATAGCTGGAAGCCAAGGAATGCCTGGGACTACCAGAAGCTGGGCAACAAGAAAGGATCTTCCCCTACAGCCTTCAGAGAGAACATGATCCTACTGAAACCTGAATTTGGACTACCAGCCTCCAGAACTGTGGGACAATAAATTTGTCATTTTAAGCCACCTAGTTTGTTACAACAGCCCTAGGAAACTAATTCACCAGTCCTCCCTTCCGCTTTTACAATCAATGGGAACATCTTCAGTCCAGTCCTAAAACTTCCACTGTTTTCCTTGAAGCACAACTCTTCCTTCCCCACTGTCTAATCATATTATGTACACAACATTACCAAGTGGAAGAGGCACACACTTCACTTAGAAGTAAAGGATCATTCTGTACCTGAAAGTTGAGTAATGGACTTTTCTTGCTTGAGAAGTGTTATGGATTGAATTGTGTCCACCAAAATGATACATGAAAGTCCTAACCCCTGTACCTGTAAATATGACCCTGTTTGGAAATAGGAGCTTTCTTTTGTTATGTTAACAAGGTCATTCCAGAGTAGGGTGGGTCCTAAATCTAATCCCTCTGAGTGATGTCTTATAAAAAGAGCAGAATAGACACAGAGACACTGAGGGGGAAGACAGATACCATGTGAGGATGCGTCTACATCAAGGGAATGCCAAGGATCACCGCAGACACTAAAAACCAGGAGAGAAGCCCACAGAAGGAATCAACACAACCAGGACCCAGATTTGGACTTTTAGCCTCCAGAACTGTGAGAAGATAAATTTCTCTTCTTTAAAGTCCCCCACTTGTGGTATCTTTTGTTATGGCAGCACTAAGAAACTAAGACCGGAAGTAAGATACTACTGGAACCTATAACCCAAAATGAGGAGAATGATGCGTGGAATTGGTTTGAAAGCAAACCCTTGCCGTTGAGTCAATTCCAACTCATAGCAACCCTATAGGACAGGGTAGAACTTCCCCATAGGGTTTCCAAGGCTGTAATCTTTATGGAAGCAGACTGCCACATCTTTCTCCCATGGAGCAGCTGGTGGGTTTGAACTGCCAACTTTTCAGTTAGCAGTCAAGCACTTAACCACTGCACTACGAGGGCTCTTTCACAGAGACTACACCTCTCAATGTATTTCGCTCTGTGCTCCTGCAACATGCACATACACATGTGCACACGTGCACAGACGCACAGACACACACACACACTTCATGTTCATATGATTTTTGAGATTTTTAGTCTCTGGCTAGATGTAAGAAAATGGTAAGGGATGAACATGGGAGAAAGAATGTACTCTTCCAGCCTCAAAGAGGAGGCCCCAAAGAGTATAGCTGACTGTTTTCATGTTATGTAGAACCTATAGCCAGAAGACGAAGAGTAGAGTGATATGCAATACCTCTTAACATTTTTTTCCCAGCAGTCTGCTTTTGAAACAAACCTATATCTTCAGTAGATATTCCTTAGTCCACACCATCTGTCTTATAATTTATTGTCAGTCCCTCCCAAATTCTAACAGTGAATTGTCTAGTTTTTGGTGATGGTATGTATGTTCATATTGTAATGATGTTGGTGGATATTTTAGTGAGAAATAAAACAGAAGTCTCTTTAACTTGTTACAAGCTCCCCCACTCCAGTTCCACTACCCTTGAAGGCGTATGGGGCTGTTCCTCTTTCAAGATCAAAATCCCAGGCTCTTCGTACACATACATACATATACACACACACACACCATTGCCACCCGGCAATTTAAGATTCCCTTCCATCTAATTTCGGAGTCAATGATGCAAAAAACTTACTGGATATCAATCAAAGAAGCTTCTCCAAAAAAAAATTCTGGAAGTCAATCAAAGAAGTTTCTGCCATCAGTGCTCAGATTTATTCACCTTTCACAGTGGGCATTCATATATTGGGAATTTCTAACTTTTGAACTCAGACCCCTAAGTTCCTGGGCCAAAAAAATATAACTAGTTAAGCTAGCCTGCTATGTGCCATCCTGCTTCCCCCTCCACATAGGAAATGGATCCTGGCAGATCGTCTTTCCCAAAGGCAAATTATGGTGTTGATGTATTAAAAACTCATCTTTCTTCCCCTTTGAGAATAGCAGCTGCCACCAAATGCTATGAGCTCCAGAACATGACTCCATATGGTTGCTACCATAGCCAGAGGCTTAGTAAATATTACTAAAACCCAGACAGTTGAAGGAGATGCCTCCGTTTGCTACGGAGACCTCAGTCTTGCCACAGATCACTGCCTGCCCCTGAAGGCCCAGGGAGGAATGGCAAATCCAGGGGGGAGAGCAGCAGCAACATTATCTTGCCTTCTGATTGCCAAGGGAAAGGGTGGATCTGAGAAGCCCACCAGAGTGAAGACCCACCTAAGACATCTGGTCATGAAGTTTCAAATAGCCCTAAAGTCCAAGTTGGCTCACGGGTGGACCCCAAAGCAGGAAAAATCCAGCCTTGAAAGGGACTCCTGAGTCAGCCCCAGAGCAAACCCAAACCACAATCTCCTCCCTGGGACCTATCCAAGGGTCTCTCTAACCCTTCATTCAGGAGTTTGTGGTCAGCAGCCTAGCTTCAGCTACAGCATCCCATCGGCAGCCCTTCTCCGGGACCCCCGGCTCTCCTGCCTCCATCTCAAGAAGCATGCAGTAATGGAGCCTGGCCCAGTGCCTCCAGTGACTCAACAGCAACATCTCAGCCTTTGTCACAGACTCTGTTCCCTTTTCTTCCCTCCTTCCTTTCCTTCTTTGAAAGAGATGTCAAGCTTGTTGGCCAACTGAGCACTCTAAGTTGCCGCCCATCTTTAAATACCGCTAATAAAACAGAATCCAAAGAATTAAAACCTCCATTATTATAGGTGTGATTAAACTGCCTGGGCATGATTTGCCTCCATTATATTAGAGCATCAGAAAAAAAGATTAAACCATCATCTTTATCACTATCGAAAAAAGCCTCTCCCTGCATATTGAAGACAGCACGTCTGCTCACAGAGAAATTAAAAGTCCATTCATGGTTGTTAACAATCAATGAGCCATTTGGAAAGGGGTTGATATTTTGTCTGAAAGGAAGATAATTTACATTAATTTGGATGATGAAGCTAGAAAGGTCTACTACCTGATGAAATAGCTAAAATGAAACACAGAAACTGAGATAAAAGATCCTTCATAAGTAATGCAGCCCACAGGGCGAGGTCATAGCATTTGGACAGCGTTAGGAATCAGTGAGGAGTGCTGGAAGAGTTGTTGCTAGAAGTACTTTGGAAAACACTTTAGTCTTCCAGCTTTATTTAGACCAGTGGATTGGTGGCTGCACACTTTATGAGAGAGTGCTCTGTAGCATGGTGGTTCTTGGCATTGTTGTCTGACACCCTTATGCTTCATAATCAGTAGTCAGGGGTGTTGCAATTGTTAATGACGTCATTTTCCCTTGCATTCTGATATACTTTCTTGACTGGGAGAGGAAGATGTAGCAGAGATGATCCCTGGAAATTTTAAGAAATCCTGGGTACTCCCATCAACTATCAAGAGTTAGGAAGTAGAAAAGGAATTGCTGATTTGGAAGTTATTCTCACTATTCTTTCCCTCTGCCCCCAACATGCATGATCTCTCTCTCTCTTTCTCTTTCTCTCTCTCTCTTTCCCTATTTATATTCATGTATATATGATTTCAGAGTCCTGGTGGCACAGTGGTTAAGAGCTGTGGCTGCTAACCAAAAGGTCAGCAGTTCGAATCCACCAGCCACTCCTTGGAAACCCTATGAGGCAGTTCTACTCTGTCCTATAGGTTCTCTTTGAGTCAGAATCAACTCTACAGCAATGGGTTTATATATATCAAATTTCCACATACTCAGAGCATCTGAAATTTTATAGGAAAAGAATCAGAGCACTTGGAATTTAGAAAGCATTTTGGTTTTGGATGGTTGATAAAATGCTTTAATTAATCTGATTTTATTAGTAACTTATTTCTAATTCCTTAACCATTTGTGGAATACAGATTTAAGAACACATAACAACTGTAGATAAACTACTCCACTAAAACTGGAAACTAAGCCTACAGGAAAAAACTTTTTTTGGAAGCTTGAGGACCTGATTTCTAGTCCTAGTTCTGACCTTAATAGTTATGTGATTCTGGATGAATTATTTTGACTTCTTGGGGCGTTGTTTTTCTCATCTGTAAAATGAGAGAAGTGGTCAGAGACTTTTACCTAACATTTGGGTCAGGGACCCCTCTGAGAATTTAATGAAGCCTATGGACCCCTTCCCCGAGCAATGCACATAAACATGGAATTTTGCACACAATTTCAGGGTTTTTGGGCCCCCCCCCAGTGCACACTCAGGGCTTCACACGTGTGTGTGAACCACAAGTCAGGACTTCCTAGATAGTGTGTCTCTATAGTCTCCTCAGTTCTAATACAGATGACTTTATAAACCTGCAAGCAGGAGATAAAGATGAAGACTTTATTTTAGGAGAAAGAGGAAGGGGGGAACAGAAAAGGAAGAAGATAAAAAGAGAAGGAGGAGGAAAGGGAAAATCTACTTCTAATAGCTTGAAAAACACTTTAAAATCCAGTCTTCAGATGGGCACTTAAGTGTATTAAATGCAATATAACTGAATTTCATGTTACAAACGAAAATGTAATGTAATATTTTAATGCATTTTAAAATTATACCCACTTGGGGAATGTCTTAGGCTGGGTTCTCTAGAGAAGCAAAATCACTAAAGCGTATATAAACAGAGAGAGAGAGAGTTATATCAAGGAAATGGCTCACACAGCTGTACAGGCTATAAAGTCCCAAGTCTATAGGTCAGGCATCAGGCTAGAGGCTTCTCCTGACTTACGAAGCTGCAGGGGCTGACAAACCCAAGATCAGCAGGTCAGACAGCAGGCTTCTGGCTTATGGGCTGTGGACGCTGACAAATCCAAGATCGTCAGGTAAGACAGCAGGCTGCTGGCTCAAGTCCCAAGAACCAGAGGTTAGGTGGTGATGAGCCAAATGCAGGATCCAGAGCAGAGCAAAAGCCAGTGAGCCTTGTTAGAAAGTCCACATATATTAGATGCAGGCCACACCCGCAAGGAAATTCCCTGTCAACCGATTGGCTGCTCATATCTGATCTCATCATGGAGGTGACTACATCGTTGCATAACTGCCAAACCACTGAGAATCATGGCCCAGCCAAGTTGACATACAACCTTAACCACCACAGGGACAATAAAATAATTCCTATTAAATAAGTAAAGAAAGGAAAAAGCATTTATCATAAGTAAACAATGATTTCAAAATGTGACCAAATACTTGGAATTCTGTGATATTTAAATTAATCTTCACTTTTTTTTAATCATCTGGTTTAGACTTGACTCAAATATTTTGGGTAAATAAACTTAGTCCCCAGATTTTTAGCTCTACAAGAACATATCTCTTCCTTCATTTTTTTAAAATGCAATTTTAGCAATTCAGTACAGGTATTCAATCTAAAAAGGAGCCCTGGTGGTCGAGTGGTTAAGCGCTGAGCTGCTAACAAGAAGGTCAGCAGTTTGAACACACGAGCTACTCCTCGAGGAAGATGTGGCAGTCTGTTTCCATAAAGATTACAGCTTTCAAAACCCTATGGGGCAGTTCTACTCTGTTGTATAAGGTCACTATGAGTTGGAATCAACTTGATGGCAACAAGTTTGTTTGTTTTTGTTTTTATTCAATCTAAAACACTTAATTAACTTTAGATGAACATCTAGACCCACATCCTAAGCTGAATTTAGTATCTTTCTTGCAAACATTATGTGAACACTGAGCCAGAGAAGCCATGAATTCAATAGAGGCAGTACTGGGTTCTTGTCTTAGAGGCGTGACACTAAGCAAGCCACTTGCCCTCCCTGGGGCTCAGTTTTTCCCTCTACATAAAGATGTTGAGCTGGATAGTCTCTGGGATCCCTTTCTGCTTGATTTTTACATCTACTTTCTCTTCATCACATCCCCAATATGCTATCATAAATTAACAGGAGAGGCCAGAACCAGTTTTCTTCCAAACACAAGTACTTGTGCATTTGTGGCTCTACATGTATGAAAGGTTCAAAGTGGAGCAAGTAAAATAGAATCTGACCTCATGACAAGTCCCCAAACATGCTTTTAACTGCTGTAGGTTAGGTTTTCCCAGAAAGCAGAGAAAAAGTGACAGGAGGGAGAAGGTAGACTTCTTGTTGTTAGTTGCCATAAAGTTGACTCCAACTCATGGTGACCTCATGTACAACAGAATGAAAGGCTGCCCAGTCCTGCACCATCTTCATGATTGTTAGTATGTTCAAGTCCATTGTGGCCACCACTGTCTATTTTAAATGCCTTCCAACCTAAGGGGGTTCTTCTTCCAGTAGTATATCAGACAATATTCTGTTGTGATCCATGGGGGTTTTGGTTAATTTTCAGAAGCAGATCACCAAAACTTTCTTCCTAGCCTGACTTAAGTCTGGAAACTCTGCTGAAACCAGTCCACCATGGGTGACCTACTGGTACTTGAAATGCTGATAACATAGCTTCCAGTATCATAGCAACACACAACTCACCACAGTACAAGTAACTGATAGGTAGGTGGTGGGTATGTTAGAATAATTGAATATTATCAACTAGTCATTATTAATTACTAATTTGCCCTTATCAGCCTACTAGAAGAAAATAAGTTTAATAGTTTCTTGATGCTTAAGAATTTCTAACCTGAAATGGGCAACAACAAACTAGGAAAACAAAATACATTTATTTTAACAAGATTCATAGCAGCTATTGCAGACTTAAAGAGGCCAGGCTAGTGATGTAAAAGTGTGAAACAAGCTGAGTCTGATGCAATAAGGAGTGGTGGGGACTGTAGAAAATTGAGAGCTTGCCTGAATACAGCTATTTAAAAGTATTTTGTTTTTAAAATATTTTGTTAGCCAAAATAAACATGTGTGCAGTTGAAAACTAATACAAAGGCCAGATCCAGCTTGCAGCCTCTGATTTAGAGGCTAAAAGAAGCTCTTCTTAGTTTGTCCAGCCAGTTAAAGTCAGAATGAGAATTCAGACTAAGGTCTCTTAATTGGCAGACCAGTATTCACCTCACTATACTACAGTTTTCTTTCATCAAAAGTCAGAGCAAATTCCCTTGATAACAGGTGTTGGCATCATGCTCTCCCACCATTCTCACTGCTGCACTACACATAATCAAACCATTCCTCTAAAATACCACTTTTAGCCCATCAACAGATGAATGGATAAACAAACTATGGTACATACACACAATGGAATACTACGCAACAATAAAGAACGATGACGAATCTTCGAAACATCTCACAACATGGATGAATCTAGAGGGCATTATGCTGAGTGAAATAAGTCCATCACAAAAGGACAAATACTGTATGAGGTGACTAGTATAAAAACTCATGAAAAAGTTTACACACAAAAAGTAGTAATCTTTGTTGGTTAGGAGGGATGGGAGGGGTGGGGGGGGTGGAAATACTAAATAGACAATAGATACGTGGTAACTTTGGTGAAGGGTAAGACAGTACACAATACTGGGGAAGTCAGCAAAACTTGACCAAGGCAAGGTCATGGAAGTTTCATAGACACATCCAAACTCCCTGAGGGACTGAATTACTGCACTGAGGGCTGGGGACTATGGTCTCGGGGGACATCTAGCTCAATTGGTATAACACAGTTTATAAAGAAAATGTTCTACATCCTACTTTTGGTGAGTAGCATCTGGGGTCTTAAAAGCTCATGAGTGGCCATCTAAGATACTCTACTGGTCTCACCCCATCTGGAGCAAAGGAGAATGAAGAAAATCAAAGACACAGGAGAAATATTAGTCCAAAGGACTTATGGACCACAACTACCACAGCCTCCACCAGAATGAGTCTAGCACAAATAGATGGTTCCTGGTGACCACTGCCAACTGCTCTGACAGGGATCACAATAGAGGGTCCCAGACAGAGCTGGAGAAAAATGTAGAACAAAATTCTAAATCACAAAAAAAGACCAGACTTAAACTGGTCTGACAGAGACTGGAGAAAACTCAAGAGTATGGCCCCTAGACACCCTTTTAACTCAGTACTGAAGTCACTCCTGAGGTTCACCCTTCAGCCAAAGATTAGACAGGCCATAAAACAAAACGAGACTAAATGGACACACCAGCCCAGGGGCAAGGACTAGAAAGCAGGAGGGGACAGGAAAGCTGGTAATGGGGAACTCAAGGCCGAGAAGGGGAGAGTGTTGACATGTCATGGGGTTGGCAACCAATATCACAAAATAATACGTGTATTAATTGTTTAATGAGAAACTAATTTGCTCTGTAAAACTTCATCTAAAGTACAATTAAAAAATAAAGTGCAATTTTAAAAAAAAAGGAAAAAATAAAATACCACTTTTATAATGCTCCTTCCCTACACAGGCTGCTGACCAAAAGATCGACAGTTCAAATCTACCAGCCGTTCCTTGGAAACCCTATGGGGCAGTTCTACTCTGTCCTCTAGGGTCGCTATGAGTCAGAATTGACTTGAGGGCAACAGGAGTTTGGTTTTCCTACACAAGAAGCAGGGCTTTGAACTGGTTTGTTCCAGTTCAAACCTCTGCTGAGAATTCACATTTCTAACAAGTTCGCAAATGATGCTAACGCTGCTGGTTAGGGATCAAATCTAAGAACCACTAGAAGAGCAGTGATTCTAAAAGTTTATTATGCATAAGAATCACCTAGGGATCTTGTTAAAATGTAGATTCTGATTCAGTGTATCTGGGGTGGAAATGCAAATTCTTAACAGGGGTCCAAACTGGAATGAACCAGTTGGAAGTCCTGACAAGAAGTTACAGAGACGGCCACCTGCCTCATTATGCTATTGAAGACCTCTCTAATCAGGCCCCACTTACCTCAAATCAAACTACCCTGGTCCAGGGAAAGTACGCTCCTGGTCCCCACTTAACCTCACTCACTCATACCCTTCCTTACTCTTTATTCACTACATTCTTCCCTTCTGGAAAAGTTCTCCCCACCTCATTATCCAAATCCTTTGCAAACAAATAATGAATTATGTATCCGCCTCAGTATTTTAAGATTAAAAAAAACATGCAAAGAAGCCTCCTCAAATCCCTCCTACCTTGTCCCCTTGACCTGGGACGATGCTAACCTTGAGGAGAGTTATTCTCTCCTTGCAAAGGGCTTCAGTGATGGAACAACCAAGGAATCCAAGAGAGGAGTAAGTACTCAGCTGCCCCGAGTGACTTTGTTCATAAACAGACGAAAGCTGTTGATACAGATACATACAAGGCCTTTCCCTGAAAGGCTGACATGAACCCGTTTGCCTGACTCATGGGTCAATAGTGTCCGAAGGACAGTGACATCAGCCATGTACTTCTTCCAGAAAGAAAAAAAAAAAAAGTAACTTGGTTGATGAAGGAAGCAGCCTCCCATTATCCAAATATGACACCTTTTTGTGGATACAGAGAGAGGGGTCAGGAAGAAAACCTCAGGATTCTAAAAGAGAAGTGGCATCTGGTGTCATTTTTATACAATCACTGAAGCATGCTGGACACGCTTCATGCTGTAACATCCAGAACATTGCATAGCTGTTAGTGCTCAAGGTTTATTCTCCTTTTTATTGCTTATATTTTATGGTATTTAATTCCTCCAATTTTCAGGCTGGCTCAGGTGCAATAATGATATTCTGGGTCAGGGGTAAGTTTTACACATGATTAGCAAGCTGAAAAAACAGGGCCTTTTCAAAAAGAGGGGTCTTAAAAGCCTGTGAGCAGCCATCTGGGATACTCAGCTGGTCTCATCCCTTCGGGAGCAAGGGAGAATGAAGAGAACAGGACACAAGGAAAAGATTAGTCTGAAGGACTAATGGACCACAGCTACCAAGGCCTCCACC
>NW_004443965.1:16749912-16753203 GCF_000243295.1 Trichechus manatus latirostris
AAGGCAGAAGGGGACAGGAAAGCTGGTGATAGGGAACCCAAGGTTGAGCAAGGATAGTGTTGATGTGTTGTGAGGTTGTTAACCATTGTCATAGGGCAACATGTGTACTGTTAAATGAGAAACTATTTTGTTCTGTAAGCCTTCATCTAAAGTGAAGCACAATTGGAAGACCGTAGTCGATGTCACTGAACTGTGCAAGTAGAAATTTTTGAAATGGTGTATCTTTGGTGATGTATATTTTCACCAAAAAAAAAAAAAGGGGGAGAAGGGAGAGGGTTGACATGTTGTGGGGTTGTTAACCAACGTCATAAAACAATATATGTACTACTGTTTTATGAGAAACTATTTGTTCTGTAAGCCTTCACATGAAGTACAATAAAATAAAATAAAATAAAAGAATTGTTCACCTAAAGTAATTAGCTAGTGGTTTCTAGTTTTTAAATGTTCTCATTACAATCTATCTCTTCCTGCCAAAATGGGCCTTGGTCCGGAATTTGGGCCTTCACGCAGGCACTGTTCCCATTTGTGGATTTTGAAACAAGCGGAGGTTCGGCTGCCTTTCATTTACCATGAATGAGACTCAGGAGTTGGACTGAGGCTTTCATCAGCAAGCCCTGCTGGAAACCTTTCTGTGCGAGCTCAAGCTGCCAGACATTCATATCAAAAATCCACAGGCTTTCTTTAACTCTCCCTGGAAGGAGGTATAAAGGTTACAAAATAATGAGGAAGAGCTCTGTTGAGCAGGAACCCAAGAGTCACAACCTCTTTGTTAAAACTGACAAAAGAGTTGGGAGATAAACTCTATGAGAAATGGAATCAGGGCTATTTAACGTGCTGAAGGGGAAGCTTGAAGGGAAATCACAGGATTCATGCATATGAAGGGTTATTATAATAGGGGATGCTAAGCAGCTGTTTCCCGTTTCCACTGAGGACAGGTAAGAAATGGGCTTTAATAGCAGCAGCAGGATTTGCAGGTATTGAAGTATGTTGCAAAGAATGAGCATTAAGACTTAGAAAATCTGAGTTTTAATCCCTTCTCCTCCCTTAGCCAGTTATCTAGCCTCTGTGCCTCTGTTTTTTGGAAATTAGAAGTAAATACCAACCTTCTCAAGGAGCCCTGGTGGTGCAACCGTTAAATTCTCGGCTGCTAAGAGAATGGTTGGTAGTTCAAACCCGCCCAGCGGCTCTATGGGAGAAAGACCTGGCAACGTGCTTCCATAAAGATTACAGCCTGGAAAACCCTGTGGGGCAGTTCTACTCTGTCACATGGGGTCACTATGAGTCAAAACTGACTTGACAGCACCTAACAACAACAGCAACCTTCTCGTATACTCCCATAGGATTATTGTGACAATAAAATGCAATGATAGGTACAAAATTGCATTTCAAAAGTGAAGAGTGCTAGCTAAATTTAAGGAATTATTATCTCAGCTTTGGCAAACCATAGGTGAGGGGTTTAATGTCATTTTCAACAGTACTGCACTAACTTACCTGGTGATCTCATTGTGTAACATATATTCAACATTGTACGTATATGTATTTCCAAAAGCAAGACAGAAGATTGTGTGTATATGTGTGAGTGTGTGCATATGTGTGTATGTAGACAAAAATGAATTGTTGTTGTTTTTAGGTTCCATCAAGTCAGTTCTGGCTCATAGCAATCCTACATACAACAGAACAAACCACTGCCCAGTCCTGCACCATCCTCACAATCATTGCTATGTTTGAGCCCACTGTTACAGCCACTGTGTCAATCCATCTTGTTGAGAGTCGTCCTCCTTTTCACTGACCCTCTACTTTACCAAGCATGATGTCTGTCTTGGATTGAATTGTGTCCCCCAAAAATCTGTGTGTCAATTTGGCTGGGCCATGATTCCCAGTATTGTGTGATTGTCCACCATCTTCTCATCTAATGTGATTTTCCTATGTGTTGTAAATCCCACCTCTATGATGTTAATGAGATTGAATTAGTGAATTATGTTAATAAGGCAGGACTTAATCTACAAGATTAGATTGCGTCTTCAGCCAATCTCTTTTGAGATATAAAACAGAGAAACGATCAGAGAGACATGAGGACCTCCTTCCACTAAGAAACAAGAGCCAGGAGAATAGCTGGTCCTTTGGACCCAGGGTTCCGGTGCTGAGAAGCTCCTCAGCCAGGGAAGATTGATGACAAGGACCTTTCCCCAGGGCACACAGAGAGAGAAAACCTTCCCCTGGAGTTGGCACCCTGAATTCGGACTTCTAGCCTCCTAGACGGTGAGAGAATAAATTTCTGTTTGTTAAAGCCATCCACTTGTGGTCTTTCTGTTATAGCAGCACTAGATAACTAAAACAATGTCCTTCTCCGGGGACTGATCCCTACTGATAACATGTCCAAAGCACCTAAAACCTCACCATCATTACATCTAAGGACCATTCTGACTGTACTTCTTCCAAGACAGATTAAAACCACACAAATACTAAAGGAAAACATCTCTAGAATTGCAGGGGGAGGAGAGGGAAGGGGAGAGGGGATTTTTCTCACTATGGCTCAAAATTCAGAAGAGAAAACATTAATACGTTTGACAACACAACAATCAAACTTTTGAATGCATCAAAACACAATGAGAAAAGTAAAATAACAAATAATAAACTGAGCAATTACTTGCAACTTACATCACAGACAACACGTTAATATTTCTAATAGATAAAGAACTTCTAAGAATAGAGGGGGAAAAAGACCCAACAACACTGTAAGAAAAATAGGCTAGCTTATCCTAAAATTCACATGAAAATGCAAACGATTTTACTCAAAACAATCTTGAAAAAGAGGAACAAAGTTGGAGAACTGACACTTCCCTGTTTAAAAACTTACCACAAAGCTAAAGCGTTGTATGCCTCTGTGCCTTCTGGCCAGGCTGTGCTGCGACACCAGAGAGCGACTTCCACAGACCTCATAGCTGCATCCGTGGGATCCCTGGGAACTTCGCGGATCTTTAACCTTTCTGATTTTTATTTGTTCATTCTTTTCTTTTCTTCCTCTTCCCCCTTCTGTTGTGCTCCATTTCATAGTCTCTTATCTCCTAGCATTCTTTTTTGTTTGTTTATATGTTTTTTGGCTCCTGTTCCTCTCTCCTCTCTCCCATATCCAACTTAGCTCCACACATAACCATCTCCCCGCTGCATCCTGCCTACCTGAACCAAGCGCTTGACATCACACCACCAAGCAGTGCAGGCACGGCCTACTGGAACCTGCCCAGCACTGATTACCGACCCGCCCTGGTGGCTGTAGTGAGTGCCACAAACAAC
>NW_004443965.1:16758881-16796142 GCF_000243295.1 Trichechus manatus latirostris
GACCCAACAACACTGTAAGAAAAATAGGCTAGCTTATCCTAAAATTCACATGAAAATGCAAAGGATTTTACTCAAAACAATCTTGAAAAAGAGGAACAAAGTTGGAGAACTGACACTTCCCTGTTTAAAAACTTACCACAAAGCTACAGTAATAAAAACAGTGTGGTACTGACATAAAGATAGACATGTAGATCAATGGAACAGAAAGGCCAGACACAAACCCATGTATCTATGGTCAGTTAATTTCTGACAAGTATGCCAAGACCATTCAATGAGGAAAGAATAGTCTTTTCAACAAATGGCGCTGGGACAACTGTATAGCCACATGCAGGAATAAAGGTGGGCCCTTACTGTACACCATATACAAAAATTAACTCAAAACAGATCAAAGACCTAAATTAAATAAAAGCTAAAACTATAAGCTCTTAAAAGAAAATACAGTACACCTTCATGACCTTGGAATAGGTAGATTGTCTTAGTCTGGGTTCTGAGGAAGAGAGAAAACAGTGACGCATATATAAATAGAGAGAGAGAAATTTACTTCAAGGAAATAGCTCATGCAATTGTGAGGAAACAGCTCACACAATTATGGGGGCAGGCAAGTTCCAAATCCATGGGTCAGGTGATCAGCTGAAGACCTCGGCTGGCTCACGTGATTACAGGGGCTAATAAACCCAAAATCTGCAGGTCAGGCAGCTAGCTGGAAGCCTCTGCTGACTCATAAGTTTGCAGGGGACAGCGAACCCAAAGTCTCAAAGTCAGACAACAGGCCAGAAACTTCTGCAGGCTTACATGCCAAGAACTGGAGGTCACATGACTAAGAAGAGAGCAGGGTGAAGAAAGATAGCAAGCTTTGCCACAACATCATTTATATACTGGAAGCAGGTCACACCCCCAAGGAAACTCTCCTTTCAACTGACTGGCTGCTCACATCAGATCACATAATGGACAGTGATTACATATTGTTGTTGTTGTCAGGTGCCATTGAATGTTTGCGACCCACAGCGACCCTATGTACAACAGAACACTGCCACTTTCTTCTGCACATAATCCAGCTTCTTGGATTATTTTCTCAGCATACAGATTGAATAAGTATGGTGAAAGGATACAACTCTGGCGCACACCTTTCATGATTTTAAACCACATAGTATTCCCTTGTTCTGTTCAAACAACTGCTTCTTACTCTCTGTACAGGCTCCTCATGAGCACAATTAAGTGTTCTGGAATTCCCATTCTTTGCAATGCTATCCATAATTTGTTATGATCCACACAGTTGAATGCCTTTGCACAGTCAATAAAACACAGGTAAACATCTTTCTGGTATTTTCTGCTTTCAGCCAAGATCCATCTGACATCAGCAATGATATCCCCGGCTCCACATCCTCTTCTGAATCTGGCTTGAATTTCTGGCAGTTCCCTGCAGATGTACTGCTGCAGCCTCTTTTGAATGATCTTCAGCAACATTTTACTTGTGTATGATATCAATGATATTGTTCAATAATTTCTGCATTCGGTTGGATCACCTTAAATATGGATCTCTTCCAGTTGGTTGGCCAAGTAGCTGTCTTCCAAATTTCTTGGCATAGATGAGTGAGTACTTCTAGCACTGCATCCATTTGTTGAAACATCTCAATTGGTATTCCATCAATTCCTGGAGCCTTGTTTTTCACCAATGCCTTCAGTGCAGCTTGGGCTTCTTCCTTCAGTACCATCGGTTCCTGATCATATGCTACCTCCTGAAATGGACGAACGTTGACCAGTTCTTTTTGGTATAGTGACTGTGTATTCTTTCCATCTTCTTTTGATGCTTCCTGCGTCGTTTAATATTTTCCCCGTAGAATCCTTCACTATTGTAACTTGAGGCTTGAATTTTTTCTTCAGTTCTTTCAGCTTGAGAAGTGCTGAGCATGTTCTTCCCTTTCAGTTTTCTATCTCCAGGTTTTGCACATGTCATGATAATACTTTGTCTTCTCAAGTCATCCTTTGAAATTTTCTGTTCAGCTCTTTTACTTCATCATTTCTTCCGTTTGATTTAGCTACTCGACGGACATTCAAGACCAAGTTTCAGAGTCTCTTCTGACATCCATTTTGGTCTTTTCTTTCTTTCCTGTCTTTTTAATGATCTCTTGCTTTCTTCATGTACGATGGCCTGATGTCATTCCACAACTCATCTGGTCTTCGGTCATTAGTGTTCAAGGGGTCAAATCTATTCTTGAGAGAGTCTCTAAATTCAGGTGGGATATATGCAAAGTCATACTTTGGCTCTCGTGAACTTGCTGTAATTTTCCTCAGATTCAACTTGAACTTAAGTATGAGTAATTGATGGTCTGTTATGCAGTCGGCCCCTGGTCTTGCTCTGACTGATCATATTGAGCTCTTCCATTTTCTCTTTCCACAGATGTAGTTGATTCGATTCCTGTGTATTCCATCTGGTGAGGTCCACGTGTATAGTCACCATTTATGTTGCTGAAAAAAGGTATTTGCAATTAAGAAGTTGTTGGTCTTGCAAAATACTATCATGCGATCTCCGGCATCGTTTCTATCACCAAGGCCATACTCTCCAACTACCAATTCTTCTTCTTTGTTTCCAACTTTCACATTCCGATCACCAGTAATTATCAATGCATCTTGATTGCATGTTTGATCAATTTCAGCCTGCAGACGTTGGAAAAAACCTTCAATTTCCTCATCTTTGGCCTTAGTGGTTGGTGCATAAATTTGAATAACAGTCGTATTAACTGGTCTTTCTTGTAAGCGTATGGATATTATCCTATCACTGACAGCGTTGTACTTCAGCATAGATCTTGAAATGTTCTTTTTGATGACAAATGCAATGTCATTCCTCTTCAAGTTGTCATTCCTGGCATAGTAGATCATATTATTGTCCAATTCAAAATGGCCAATACCAATCCATTTCAGCTCACTAATGCCTAGGATATCGATGTTTACGTGTTCCATTTCATTTTTGACAATTTACAATTTTCCTAGATTCGTACTTCGTACATTTCACATTGGAATTGTTCATGGATGTGTACAACTGTTTCTTCTCATTTTGAGTTGTGCCGCATCAGCAAATGAAGGTCCTGAAAGCTTGACCCCACCCAGATCCTTAAGGTCAACTCTACTTTGAGGAGGCAGCTCTTTCCCAGTCGTCTTTGGAGTGCCTTTCAACCTGAGGGGCTCATCTTTTCGCACTATGTCAAACTGTTCTGCTGTTACTCATAAGTATTTTTTACTGGCCAATTTCTTCAGAAGTAGATCCACCAGATCCTTCTTCCTAGTCTGTGTTAGTCTGGAAGCTCAGCTGAAACCTGTCTGCCATGGGTGACCCTGCTGGTATTTGAATACTGGTTGCATAAATTCCAGCATCACAGCAATACGCAAGCCCCCACAGCATGACAAACTGACAGACACATGGGAGAGTGATTACACAGAGTCTGCCAAACGACTCAGAATCATAGCCTAGCCAAGTTGACACATAACATTCACCATCACATAGGTAATAGTTTCTTAAATATGACACCAAACGCACAAGCAACAAAGGAAAAACTAGATAAGCTGGACTTCATCAAACTTTTCCACATCAAAAGATACTATCAAGACAGTGAAAAGACAACTCACAGAATAGAAGAAAATACTTGCAAATCATATCTGATACATATTTAGTATCCAGAATATTTAAAGAACACTTACAACTCAACAATACAAAGATGAATAAACTAATTTAAATACGGACGAAGGATCTGAATAAACATTTCTTCAAAGAACATATACAAATAGGCTGTAAGCATATGAAAATGTTCCCAACATTACTAGTCATTAGTGAAATGCAAATTGAAACTGCAATGAGATACCACTTCAAATCCAGTGTTGTTGTTGTTAGGTTCCCTGGAGTTGGTTCCGACTCATACCAACCCCATGTACAACTGAACGAAACACTGACCGATCCTACACCATCCTCACAATTGTTTCCATGCTTAAGTCCATTGTTCCAGCCACTGTGTCAATCCATCTCATTGAAGGTCTTCCTCTTTTTCTCTGACCCTCTACTTTACCAAGCATGATGTCCTTCTCCAGGGACTGGTCCTTCCTGTTAACATGTCCAAAGTACGTGAGACAAAGTCTTGCCATCCTCACTTCTAAGGAGGATTCTGGCTGTACTTCTTCCAAGAAAGATTTGTTCATTCTTCTGACAGTCCATGGTATATTCAATATTCTTCACCAACACTATAATTCGAACACATCGATTCTTCTTCAGTCTTCCTTTTTCATTGTCCAGCTTTTGCATGCATATGAGGCAATTGAAAATACCATGGCTTGGGTCAAGAGCACCTTAGTCCTCATGGGAACATCTTTGCTTTTGAATACTTTAAAGAGGTGTTTTGCATCAGATTTGCCCGATGCAGTACATAGTTTGATTTCTTGACTGCTGCTTCCATGGGCATTGATTGTAGATCCAAGTAAAATGAAATCCTTGACAACTTCAACATTTTCTTCATTTATCTTGATGTTGTTTATTGCTATTGTTTTCTTTATGTTAAGGTGAAATCCATACTGAAGGCTGTAGTCTTTGCTCGTCATCAGTAAGTGCTTCAAGTCCTCTTCATTTTCAGCAAGCAAGGTTGTTTCATCTGCATATCACAGATTGTTAATGAGTCTTCCTCCAATCTTGATGTCGCGTTTCTTCTTCATTTAGTCCAGCTTCTCAGATTATTTGCTCAGTATACAAATTGAGTAAGTATGGTGAGAGGATACATCCCTGACACACATCTTTCCTGATTTTAACCCATGCAGTATCCCCTAGGATCCACTGGGATGGCTATAACTAATCAGTAGAATTTTTTTTTTAAAAAAAGAAAATAATAAGTGTTGGCAAGGATGTGTAGAAATTGAAACCCTCATACGTTGTTGGTTGGAATGTAAAATGATGCAGCTGCAGTGGAAAATGATAGTTCCTTAAAGAGTTAAATTTACCATATGACCCAGAAATTTCACTTCGAGATACCCAAGAAAAATTGTAACAGAATTCCTATATGGTTACACAAAAGCTTGTACTTGGAGAATCATAGCATCATTATTCATAATATCTGTCTTAGTTACCTAGTGCTGCCATAATACAAATATCACAATGGATAGACTTAAAGAACAAGAATTTTATCATCTCACAGTTTTGCAGGCTACAAGTCCATATCAGGTCATCAGCTCTAAGGGGGGGTCCTTTCTTGTTGGTAGCTGTCTTAGTCATCTAGTGTTGCTGTAACAGAAATACCACAAGTGGATGGTTTTAACGAAGAGAAGTTTATTTCCTCACAGTTAAAGTAGGCTACAAGTCCAAATTCAGGGCGTCAGCTCCAGGGGAAGGCTTTTTCTCTCTGCCGGCCTTCTTCTCTTCAGTGTTGCCCCAGACTAGGAGCCTCTCTGCGCAGGGACCCTGGTCCAAAGGATGCGCTCTGCTCCCGGCACTGCTTTCTTGATGGTATGAGGTCCCCAACTCTCTGCTTGTTTCCCTTTCCTTTTATCTCTGGTGCAGGCCACACCCCAGGGAAACTCCCTTTACCAGGGATGTGACCTGGATAAGGGTGGTGTTACAATCCCACCCTAATCCTCTTTAACATAAAATTACAATCACAAAATGAAGGCCAACCACACAGTTCTGGGAATCATGGCCCAGCCAAATTGATACACACATTTTGGGGGGACATAATTCAAACCATGACTGTAGCCCTGGCTGTTCCTTAGGGTTCCTTGGAGTTCCCTGGCTTGTAGACAGATCTTCACATGGTCTCCTCCCCCTGTGTATGTGTGTGTCTCTCCCTGTGTTATCTTCCCTCCTTATAAGACACTACTCACAAGGGATTAGGTTTAGAACTCACCGTACTCATTAACGTAACGAAAGAAAAATCCTTATTTTCAAACAGGGTAACATTTGCAGGTACTGGGGTTAAGATTTCAACAAATGTTTTGGGAGGGACACAATTCAATCCATAAGGAAAACCAAAAAATGGAAACAATCCCAAAGTCCATCAACTGATAAATGGATAAACAAAATGTGGTATATCCATACAATGGGATATTAGTCAGCCATAAAAAGGAATCAAGTCTTTATGCATTCTACAGCATGAACAAACATTGAACACATTATGCTAAAAAAAAACAAAAACAAAAACAAAAGGCTACGTATTGTATAATTTTATTTATATGAAATGTGCAGAGTAGGCAAATCGATAGAGACAGAAAGTAGATTAGTGGTTGCCAGGGAATAAGGTGAGGAGGAACTCGGAGTTATAGAGTTTTTTTGAGTGACACAGGAAGCATCAAAAAAAGATGGAAGGAATACACAGAGTCACTGTACCAAAAAGAATTGGTCAACATTCAACAATTTCAGAAGGTAGCAAATGATCAAGAACCAACGGTACTGAAGGAAGAAGTCCAAGATGCACTGAAGGCAATGATGGAAAACAAGGCTCCAGGAATTGACAGAATATACGCTGAGATGTTTCAACAAAAGGAAGCAATGCTGGAAGTGCTGACTCATCTATGCCAAGAAATTTTGAAGACAGCTACCTGACCAACCTACTGGAAGAGATCCATATTTATGCCCATTCCAAAGAAAGGTGATCCAACAGAATGTGGGAATTATCCAACAGTAACATTGTCTTAGTCATCTAGTGCTGCTATAACAGAAATACCACGAGTGGATGGCTTTAACAAAGAGATATTTATTTTCTCATGGTCTAGTAGGCTAAAAGTCCAAATTCAGGGCATCAGCTCCAGGGGAAGACTTTCTCTCTCTGTTGGCCTTCTCATCAATCTTCCCCCAGACTAGGAGCTTCTCCGAGCAGGAACCCTGGCTGCGAAGGACGTGCTCTGCTCCCAGCACTGCTTACTAGGTCCCCAATTCTCTGCCCGCTTCCCTTTCCCTCTATCTCCTATAAGACAAAAGGTGGTACAGGCCACACCCCAGGGAAACTCCCTTTACACTGGATCAGAGATGTGACCTTAGTAAGGATGTTATACAATCCCACCCCAATCCTCTTTAACATAAAATCACAATCATAAAATGGAGGACAACCACACAATACTGGGAATCATGGCCCAGCCAAATTGATACACACATTTTTTGGGAGACATAATTCAATCCATGACAATCATTAATACCACATGCAAGTAAAATTATGCTGAAAATCATTCAAAAGCAGCTGCAGCAGTACGTCAACAGGGAACCACTGGAAATTCAAGCTGGATACAGAAGAGGACGTGGAACCAGGGATCTCATTACTGATGTCAGAGGGATCTTGGCTGAAAGCAGAGAATACCAGAAAGATGTTTACTTGTGTTTTATTGACTATGCAAAGGCATTTGACTGTGTGGATCATGACAAATTATGGATAGCATTGCGAAGAATGGGAATTCCAGAACACTTAATTGTGCTCATGCAGAACCTGTACACAGACCAAGAGGCAGTCATTCAAACAGAACAAGGGAATACTGCGTGGTTTAAAATCATGAAAAGTGTGTGTCAGGGTTGTATCCCTTCACCATACTTATTCCATCTACATGCTGAGGAAATAACCTGAGGAGCTGGACTATATGAAGAAGAATGGGGCATCAGGATTGGAGGAAGACTCATTAACAACCTGTGTTTTGCAGATGACACAACCTTGCTTGCTGAAAGTGAAGAGGACTTGAAGCACTTACTGATGAAGATCAAAGACTACAGCCTTCAGCATGGAATACACTTCAACACAAAGAAAGCAAAAATCGTCACAACTGGACTAATAACCAACATCATGATAAGCAGAGAAAAGATTGAAGTTGTCCAAGATTTCATTTTACTTGGATCCACAATCAACACCCATGGAAGCAGCAGTCAAGAAATAAAAGGACGTATTGTATTGGGCAAATCTGCTACGAAAGACTCTTTGAAGTGTTAAAAAGCAAAGATGTCACCTTGGGGACTAAGGTGCACCTAACCCAGGCCATGGTATTTTCAGTAGCCTCATATTCATTTGAAAGATGGACAATGAATAAGTAAAACCAAAGAACTGATGCATTTGAATTATGGTGTGGTGAAGAATATTAATATACCATGGGCTGCCAGAAGAACAAACAAATCTGTCTTGGAAGAAGTACTGCCAGAATGCTCCTCAGAAGCAAGGATGGCAAGACTTCATCTCACATACTTTGGACATGTTATCAGGTGGGGCCAGTCCCTGGAGAAGGACATCACACTTAGTAAAGTAGAGGGTCAGCAAAAAAGAGGAAGACTCTCAACAAGACAGACTGACACAATGGGTGCAACAATGGGCTCAAACATAGCAATGACTGTGAGGATGACACAGCACCCAGCAGTGTTTCCTTCTATTGTGCATGGGGTCGCTATGAGTCAGTATCAACTTGACAGCACCTAGCAACAACAACAAATTGTGTACGTATTGGGGGGCGAGGGGGAACAGATGAACAATTATGTTGTTGTCATTGAGAACCAGGATTTTCAGCTTGGAAGAAACAATATAGCAATTTAAGATTGATGTGGTTAAGAAAAAAAAAATCCTATTATTCTGAATTGAATCCTGTTATTTTGAATTAGAAGTATCAGTATAAACCAGTGATGTATTTTATCTGAAATAAAAATTCCTAGCTCTATCTACTGTAAACCCCTAGAAGCAATCACTAACCCAGTATACTAAGCATAACTAGTGCCCAGACTGTGGTCTCTAAATACCATTTCCCATTAAAAGAAACAGAATTTCTTAGAGATATAGATGAGTCTGGGTCTGGGACAGAATATGTATAATGTAAGCCTAGAACATCTGGTTATACCAGAAAGCAAGGAAACTATTAAAGATTATTAGGGCTATGTCAAAAAAAAAAAAAAGTCAACTGATTAAAGATGGGATAATTTGACCATGAATGAGGGTAACAATTGCAATGGATTAAAACACATCAAACATGGTTAAATCCATGAGTTCATAATGATTTCTTAAAACCTCATTGATCACTTTGAGAAGATACCACAAGAAATCAAGCAGTAAAACCCAAAGTGGAAACTATATGGCCAACAATTCAGTTTATTTTACCAAAAAAAAAAAATTACAAGAAAAAAAATAAAAACAGTGTGATAGTGTGAGAACCTATAGATTAAAAGATCTTTGCGACATGTATCAAACAACGTAGATCCTGGTTCAAACAAACTGGGGAAAATTTATAAGCCTAGCTAGATATCTGATGATGTTAATAAATTATTGTTCATTTTGTTGAGGTGTGATAATGGTATTTTAGTTTTGTTTTATTTTAGTAGCCCCTGTCTTTTAGAGACATACACACAGAAATAATTACAGTGAAAAGATATGACATATTAGATTTGCTTCAAAGTGATTCGGGGTAGGTGGGGAATGGGTAGAGGTATAAATGGAGTCAGTTAAGCCTTGAGCTGATCATTGTTGAAGATTGCACTATTCTCTCTACTTTTGAATGTGTTTTAAATTTTCAAAAAAAAAGTTTTAACAAATTAACATCCCATATGTGCTCCTAAACAGTTATTTAATATGTTGCATGTTTATTAAACATTATATGCATCTCAATTGCTTTCATTATTGTCCTTCAAGCATTTGCGATCTCCACTTCACAGGCACAGAGTAAGTGACCAGTCTGCCCTTTGTGACAGAGCCAATCTGTGGTATCATCAAGGTTAAACCTCAGTCTCTGGACTTTTGATCCAATGCCTTTGCCCAAACCATGTGTGCCAAACCCTTGTGGTTCATGTACATAACTCCACATAACTACAGGACATTATCTCTACCTTCAGAGAGCTCAGAATCTTATTGAGGAGACAGTATCTATATTGTGAAATCATCAAATAATCATAGAAAGCCCTAAACAGTAAAATCTGAGTTAATTGCAATAAAATAAAAAATATGTAATACAGAAAACATGTTTCTGTATCTAGACCTACAGAAAACATGGATCCCAATCCCAGTTGTAGCACTTAAGGGGTTAAGACAAAACACCTAACCCCTCAGATAATCAGTTCCTTATCTTTAAACTAAGGATTATAATGCTTGCCCTAACCACCTCATAGAGTTATCTCAAGAATAAAATGGCATAAGGTTTGTGAAAATAATTCACCATCTGTAAGATGCTATTAAGTCAAGGAATTATTATTAAAGTTAAAATTGAATAGTGGTTCACACTTGAGTTTAAACAGATTGACAAAACCCCCCTCCAAAAAAGTATCTTGGCTTCAAACAAAACATTACTCTCCTTATGTGAGATTTATTATTTAAAGAGATTACCCATAACTATTTCTTCATAGTTAGGAGAAGTATGGTTAGGAAGACATCAACAAAGAATTGTTGCTTTGCAAAAACACACTGGAATCTAAGCCTTTTCTTCTAGAGATAAATATAGATTCACTGCCAGGAGCTCATAAAGCCGCTTTCTTTTGGCATTATTCTCTATTCTTGCTGACAGAAAAACTTCTGTCATGCCCCAAACTGGTGTGGAAAAATACCACCAGGAGGATTCGGCCATCATCAGAGTGAGTGTTCTTAGCTGATAACCAAAGCAGAATATCAACAGAAAGAAACCAAACCACAAACCACAAGCTGGCTCGACATGACAACAAAACAAATGGCAGAAAATGTCAGTTTTCTTTCAATCTCATGAAACCATGGGAGGTTTGCACTATACTGATTTTCTTTTGCTTCTCTGAATTGATAGAGTAGATAAGGGGTTTAGTATCATGTGGCTATAGCCAGAGTGTGTATTTATTAAGCATATCAAATTGCTGGCCATAGGATTTGGGTTCAAATGTCCTCTCTCAGTTTCAAAAAAACATCAGCACAAAGAGACCTGGCATCCCTTCACATTCAAAAAGGTGCCAGAGTTAGCACAACAGTGGGAGATAAAATTCAGCAGATAAAAAAAGAGTGTCAAGAGTAACTTTGCAGCTTCAAGTCTCCCCTGTCTGTGTCTGCAAAAAACCTTCTTCCAGATGTAAGGAAATTGGCTCCATGTGTCTGGTCTTTCTACTGTGAAAAGGTTTCTCAAGAGTTCTTCAGCAGTCACTAATCTTTCTGACCCTTTCTAATTCATCATTGTAAAGACTATTTCTCCGGAAATAGGGTTGAGTTTTGCCAGAAGCACCCAAGACAGGTTAAGTAAAGGTCACCCTGACCCTAAAACAGAACACTTTCTCTCATTGCAAATGAACACTTCATTTTATTGTTAAGGCATTTCTGTGAGTTTCTGTTTAAAATAAGTATTTGTTCTTTTTAAAATGTCTTTATTTCTAGAATAGCCTAGAATTATAGCATATGACTGAAAACGTAACCAGGTTATGTCAGGATCACACTTTATTCCTGAGTGCACTCACTACACTTGGGGCCTTTCGGCATCAAGAAGCTACTACACAGAACAGTAATTGTCTATTTACTTGCCTAGCTGTGTGAACATGGGCAACTTAACCTCTCTGTGCCTTGGTTTTCTCATCTGTAAAGTGGGGAGAATAACTGTATTTACCTTGTGGTATTGAGACATGGCACATACTAAGTATTCTATAATTATTTTTTATTATTGTTATTATTACTATACTGTGAGCACCTTGCAGGGAGGATTAGGTCTAATTCTCTGTGCCATGGCGCCTGGCACATAATAGGTGCTCATAAATATTGGGAGGATGGTTGAATGAATAAATGGGCAACTATTTGAATGTGCAAGCAGTCGTGAGAACAAAAGAAGGCAACTCAAAGTCCCATTGAGGGTAGATTGGAAACTTGTTACGTCTTTCTGGGTTGTGATATTCACTAGTGCCTCTGTGTCCAATGTAAAAGGAGTATGTGTGACTAGGAATAGGGGATGATGGTGGGACTCCATATTCTATTTGTCAATGTGGTTATTATAAGAGTGCATTTATTTGCATACCTGATGCTGAAAGAGTGATGGTGGCTTCCCAGATAGAGGAGACCTGGTAGCTGCTGGAGCAGGCTGGAGACACAGGAGGGGTCCTGGGAACCCAGAAGGGGGTTCTGGAAACACTAGCTATTGGCAGTTTCAGGTCCTGTGACAAAGCCACTGCTACTCGTCATGTTGCCCCCAGAGAGGTTTCCTCAAGAAGATGTCAAAAACCACCGAGCACCAGGGAAGAAATGGCACCAGGACAAGCCATCATTGGGAGAGCCTGGCTGAAAGCCAAGGGGCCATATATCCAGTGTCAGTTGGGGGCACCGCTGTGATTTGGACTCCAGGCCTCTCTACCTTCCCTCTGTTGACTTTGTGGTAGAGGGTAGAGATTGTGGGTATTTCAGAATGATGGGGATCTGGGCCAGCCCAGTCACAAAGAGCTCAAATTCCTGGTGAAGGATGTCCCGGCCCCACTATGGATGGAGAAATTTCCTATCAGCTGCTATTTAATCCCTTTCTTGCTTGTTTTTTTTTTTTTTTTCCCTCTCCTTAGGAATTAAAATGATGGTGCCCCTCTAAAGCACAAATCACACAAATGTGTCATAAGATATTTATTCCTTTTTTGCCAAGAGGCTCACTCAGTAAGGACGGGCAAGTTATTGAACTTGGCCTTCTTCTAACTCAGTTTTTCCATCTATGAACTCAGACTCCCGGTCCATTAAATATGGATAGTGTTGATCTCTACCTGCTGACTCTCCCCTTTGTGCTGATATTTTATATTCATGGAAGCTCAGCAAGGAACAAAATATAGAATTCAGTGCAGAGCTTCTGTCCATTGGGTTTTCATTCAAAATTCAACAGGTATACAGAACTCCCACATAAGAAAATGATAAGGTGACTCTGGGGAGGAAGGTTAGGCCATACAGTAATGATGCTTGGATATGGGCTGCCAGAGCTCTGAGGGCCAAAGAATGATCCTTTCAAAGAAAGTGAATCTGGAGATGTGAATAGTGCCCACCAAGGTCACTCTGAGTTTTACAACCCTCAAAGCCAGTGGAATCTGGGCTATGCAAATACAATAAACTCCCATTTCCCTGGAACGAGGTTTGTATTTTTGTGCTTACCTTTATGAGATGATAACATATGGAGATTAAACAACTGCATATGGGGAATTTATCCAAAAAGCAACTAGATCAATAGCATAATATCAAGTTCCCTTGTGTGGAAAACATGATGCTAAGCACTGTCAGAAAGTGCAAAGATTACAAAAACAAGCTCCCTGACTTCACACCGTTCACCTTTTGTTGATGAATAGGATTGACTAAAAACAAAAGACAGATACAACAATAAAAATTAAAACTTTTGTTAAAAAGATAGACTTCAGCAACAGTATAAAATAAGTGCTAAGGACTAGTATCAGCTAGAGGATTGAATGATTTATGGAAAGAAAGACCTGATGGTACACTTGGAAGGTTTTGTGAGAAAGTGATTACCTGAACCTTGAAGATTGGGGAGAATTTGGATCAGTGGAGAAGAAGAGGAAAAGCAGCGGTGTGCTGGAGCTGGCTGACACTTCTTGTGAGAGCTGGCTGTTAAATTTTCAGGATTTTGCGAGCTGGTTGTTAAACACAGCTGTTATTAAAAATTAAATAATAAAAACTTACAATTAAATAAATTATATTAAAAAGACAATAAATACTCAAAACTGATCATTTTCTAACTGTTTTTATACTTTATTATTATCTACGCTCTTGCATCTATACACATCTGCATGGTAGAAATACTACAGGATAGTGTCTACTGAGCAACGGTTCCAACTCCATAATGAGAGTATTTACACAACAAAATTTGAAAACACTACAAATTATTGATTATTTAGACTTAAGAAAGTGATGGACAAAATGTTATAATGAAGATTAAGCTTAAAAAAATATCATGACTTCTGGGCAACATGGCGCTATAGGCAGAAGCACCATGTCGTCCCTCCACAGCGAAGATCAGAAAAACTAAGACAGAGAATATGGCAATCCTGAAACCCTAAGCATCAAATGAAGAGATAAAGAACTCAGCCAAGCACCAAATGGAATAAGAAACCGACACAGAACAGAAAGTGAGGAGAGATACATGCAGAGGTCCCCTATCAGCTAATGCAGCACAGATCCACCATCTTGGACTCCTATCAGAGATCAGCGAACAGGGGGTATGAAAAAACAGCTTCACAAAGCTTCCAGCAGGAGACAAAACAACCGGTAACCAGTGATATACGCTTTCCCACCCCCCACCCTTCTTCACCCCCACTCGGCCTCCTCTGCTTCCTGCGGCCACAGTCACTTGGCCAGGAAGCACCGGCTTCACCCTGGTGCCACTTGGATTCCACCTGCCCGCACTGGCCAGCTCCCTAAGTGCCATTTGTTGGCTGCTGGTGTTGCTTTTTTCCGCCTCTTTACGTTTCTTCCTTATCTCTCACCACCACCCCCTCCTTTCTCTCAAATACCTGGCTCCATGCGCCATCTTTGCTTCTTCCTGAAAGGCTATGAAACACCACTTGAATGTGAAACTGCTTCCCAGTCCATGCTGTCATGCTCGTGGGATCCCGGGGCTTTTTGTTTGTTTGTTTTGAATTGTTTGTTTGTTTTCTTTTACTTTTCTCGAATTGGGAGCCCGTCCTAGCCGGGCAGTACTGCACAGCTTGTGAGCTACCCCCTCAGTTTGTGCAAATGCGCAGAGGGATCCCTGAGGGTATTTCTTTTTTCTAGTTTTTTTTTTTTTTTCCTGTTTTTCAGGGGGTTTTTCTTGTTCTTTTTTTTATGATTCATTTGTTTTGTTTTGTTTTCCCTCTTTTTCCCCTTCTTCCTTACCCAGTTTCTCGTCTCTCTATACTTTCCTTCTCTTCCTGTTCCCTGAATACCTGGTGCTGAGTGACACCTCTACGCCTTCTAGCCAGGCTGCACTTCACAGCCTGGGAGCAACTTCCCCAGACCTCACAGCTGCACCAGTGGGATCCCTGGGAGCTTTTCTTTTCTTTCTAATTTTTATATATTCTTTTTTTTTTTTACTTCTTCTCCTTTTTGTTTTTCTCCATTTCATAGTCTCTCATCTCTCCACTCCAACAGCAAGCTCCCCTAGCACTCTTTTTTGTTTGTTTGTATGTTTTCATCTCCTGTTCCTCTCTCCTCTCTCTCCTCTCTCCCACACCCATCTTAGCTCCACACATCACAATCCACCCCCTCCATCCTGCCTACCTGCACTGTGCACTGAACATCACACCACCAAGCAGCCAAGGCATGGCCTACCAGAACCTGCCCTGCACTGATTACCAGCCCACCCTGGGGGCTATTGTAAGTGCCACAAACAACCCATCCCAGCAACTCCTCTTCAGCTAGACCTGCCCTGCTGTACCATCTCTGAGCAACTGACCCTGCCAATTGGAGAAGGAGGCAAAAAGTATCATGCCCACAGATGAGCAAACAACAAAGAACACACAGCCTGTCTGCTCAGACATAGCCAAATAAAACAAAAAAGCAGGACGAAACAAACAAGTCTACAATCAATAAACAAGGAAAATAACTACCGAATGCCCCAAAAACAGCAGACAATATCAAAACATTTACAAAAACAGGGAAGGATGGTTCCAGTAGGCATCCAAAATAAAACACCAGATGACATTGCAGTAGAAGAAAAGGCACTAGAACTACCTGACAGGGAATTCAAATCTCTAATATTCAGAGCTATGCAAGAGTTGAAGCAAAAAGCAGACAAAAATGAAGAAAAAATAGACAAATTCATGGAAAAGGCAGACAAATTCACACAAAATACAGACCAAAAAATGGAAGAATTCAGGAAAATAATGCAAGAACAAAATGCCAAAATAAATTCACAACTAGAAATCATACAAAAATAACAATAAGAAATCCAAAAGATAAACAACAAGATTTCAGAAATGGGCAGTGTCATAGAAGAACTGAGGGGCAGTTTTGAAATGGTGGAAGACAGGATCAGTGAAATTGAAGACAAACACTTGGATACAACTCTGTGTGAGGAAAAATCAGAAAAAAGAATGAAGAAAAATAAAGAAACCCTGAGAATTATGTGGGGTACAATCAAAAGCAAACATTTTCGAGTGATCAGAGTTCCAGAACAGGGAGAGACAACAGAAAACACAGAGAGGATCATTGAAGAACTGCTGACAGAAAACTTCCCCAGTATTATGAAACATGAAAAGCTGACCATCCAAGAAGCTCAACGAACCCCATATAGGACAGGCCCCAAAAGAAAATCACCAAGGCATATCATAATCACACTGGCCAAAACCAAGGGCAAACAAAGAATCCTGAGAGCAGCTAGAGAAAAACAAAAAGTCACATACAGAGGAGAAACAATAAGACTAAGCTCAGATTATTCGGCAGAAATCATACAGGCAAGAAGGTAATGGGATGACATATATAAAACCTTGAAAGAAGAAAATTGCCAGCCAAGAATAATATATCCTGCAAAACTCTCATTCAAATATGATGTTGAAATTAGGACATTTCCAGGTAAACAGAAATTAAGGGACTATGTAAAAACCAAACCAAACTTACAAGAATTTTTAAAGGGAGTCCTTCAATCTGAGAACAAACAACATCAGCTCACAGGCTGAATCTAGGACACAGGATCGTACTAGCCAGATACCAATCTAGAAAATGAACTCTCAAAGACTATCCAAAACCACAAGAAATACAACAAGGAATCAGAGCAGTTAATCTGTAAATGACAACAACATCAGAACAATAAAAGAGGGAATAAATGGTGTAGGTATAGAACCTTCTAATGGAGAGGAAGGCAAGACAATGCCAAGTAATAATAGACTGCTTCAAACTTAGAAAGATAGGGGTAAATTTCAAGGTAACCACAAAGATAGTTAACAAACCTACTCATCAAAATTAAGAGGAAAAACAAAGTTCTCAGTAAAAACAAAAACTACAAAAACAAAAGAAATTTAAAAAATCCACAAACAAAAGGAATTTAGCACGGAGAATAAAAGGAACAAAGAAAACGTCAGCACTACAAAAAAAAAGCACTACAAAATGACAGCAATAAACTCACACCTATCAATAATTACACTTAGTGTAAATGGGCTAAACGTACCCATGAAGAGACAGACAGTGACAGAATGGATAAAAAAACAGGATCCATCAATATCATGTCTACAAGAGACACACCTTAGAAACAAAGATGTAAATTTATTAAAAATCAAAGTTGGAAAAAAATATATCAAGCAAACAACTACCAAAAAGGAGCAAGAGTGGCAATACTAATCTATAACCCAAATAAGAAATGAAATGGGGAACATTACAACAGACCCAACTGAAATAAAAAGGATCATAACAGAATATTATGAAAAACTATACTCCAACAAATTTGAAAACCTAGAAGAAATGGATAAATTTCTAGAAACACACTACCTACCCAAACCATCACAAAGTGATATTGAAAATCTGAACAGACCCATAACAAGAGAAGAGATTGAAAAGGTAATACAAACACTCCCAACAAAAAAAAGCCCTGGCCCAGATGGCTTCAACCTAGATGCCTATTGACAGTTGAATGGATAAACAAACTATGGTACATACACACAATGGAGTATTACGCAAAGATAAAGAACAATAATGAATCTATGAAGCATCTCACAACATGGATGAAACTGGAGGACATTATGCTGAGTGAAATAAGTCAATCACAAAAGGACAAAATATTGTATGAGACCTCTACTGTAAAAACTCATGAAAAAGTTTACACACAAAAAGTAACAACCTTTGTTGGTTATGAGGGATGGGAGGGGTGGGGGGGAAATACTAAACAGACAATAGATACGTGGTAACTTTGGTGAAGGGTAAGACAGTAGACAATACTGGGGAAGCCAGCACAACTTGCACAAGGAAAGGTCATGGAAGCTCCATACACACATCCAAACTCCCTGAGGGACTGAATTGCTGGGCGGAGGGCTGTCAGGACCATGATCTCGGGGACTATCTAGCTCAATTGGCATAACATAGTTTATAAAGACAATGTTCTACGTTCTACCTTGGTGAGTAGCATCTGGGGTCTTAAAAGCCTGTGAGCAGCCATCTAAGATACTCCACTGGTCTCATCCCTTCGGGAGCAAGGGAGAATGAAGAGAACAAGATACAAGGAAAAGATTAGTCCAAAGGACTAATGGACCACAGCTACCAAGGCCTCCACCAGACTGAGTCCAGTACAGCTAGATGGTGCCTGGCTACCACCACTGACTGCTCTGACCAGGATCACAACAGAGGGTTCTGGACAGAGCTGGAGAAGATGTAAAACAAAATTCTAACACACAAAAAAAGACCAGATTTACTGGCCTGAAAGAGACTGGAGAAACCCCGAGAGTATGGCCCCCAGACACCCTTTTAGCTCAGTGGTGAAGTCACTCCCGAGGTTCACCGTTCAGCCAGGGATTGGACAGCCGCATAAAACAAAATGGGACTAATAAGGCACAGCAGTCCAGGGACAAGGACTAGAAGGCAGGAGGGGACAGGAAAGCTAGTGATAGGGAACCCAAGGTTGAGAAAGGACAGTGTTGACAGGTCTTGGGGTTGTTAACCACTGTCATAGAGCAATATGTGTACTAACTGTTTAATGAGAAACTATTTTGTTCCGTAAACTTTCATCTAAAGTACATTAAAAAAAAAAGAATTATCTATGTGAGATCAAATTGACAACAGCAACTCAAAAGGTTTGATGGGAAGCTTAGGGGACGGTGAGTTAAAGACAATGGTGATGGAATAATTTGGAAAAGGATAGTGAGAATAGCAGCACAACTGGAAGAACGTAATCAATGTCACTGAATTGTGCATGTAGAAATTTTTGAAATGGTGTATCTTTGGCTACATATATTTTCACCAAACCAAAAAAAAAAGGTCCTCCAAGGTCGAGAGGGGAGAGTGTTGACATGTCTTGGGGTTGTTAATCAATGTTATAAAACAATATGTGTACTGACTGTTTAATGAGAAACTATTTGTTCTGTAAACCTTTGCCTAAAGTACAATAAAAAAATTAAAAATATATGTATATATATATCCTGTCTGCAGCCATTATTTCATGAATAACAAAAAATTGAAGAAATACTCTTCCAGCATTCAAAAACTAGTATCCAACTCAGCAAAGAAGTTCCTCATAATCATAGACAATTAGCACCAAGGTTCCAACATGCTCATTAAGTGAAAATACCAACCAACATTCATGTCAGAACTACTCTGAGAGGGTCAGTTGTTAAACATTTACCAGCACATCACTGGAAGAAGGACACATCATGAAGAAATAATAGCATGTGCAAAATGGCAGAAGCTGAACAATTTATGTTGACAGGCGCAGTGTTATGTGGTAGGAATAACGTGAGCTTCAGTCATGGCGTTCAAATCCCAGCTCTGCTACTTACTAGCTGTGCAAAATTGTGCAGGATACATAATGTTACTAAACCTTAGTTTTCCCACATATAAACCCAGTAAAGAAAAACGCTGCCGTCAAGCCTATTCTGACTCATAGTGATTCTATAGGACAGAGTAGAACTGCCCTACAGGGTTTCCAAGACTCTAAATCTTTACAGGAGCAGATTACCACATCTGTCTCCCACATAGTGGCTGGTGGGTTCAATTAGCAGCTGAGTACTTTAACCACTGTGCCAACTTTATTTATGAAGTGAACTGTGTTCCCAAAAAATATGTGTTAAATCCTAACTCCTATACCTGTGGATGTAATCCTGATTGGAAATAGGGTTTTCTTTGCTATGTTAACGAGGCCATATCAGAGTAGAGTGTGTCCTAAATCTAATCACTTCTGAGTTATAAAAGGAGCAGATTAGACACAAATGCTAGCACATACCGTGGAAGACAGACACTGTTACGACCATGGAGGCAGACGAATCGATAAGCCCAGGAGCTCCAAGGATTGCCGGCTACTAGAAGCTGAAATAGACAAAGAAAGACACTCCCACTAGAGCCACACACTGAATTCATACTTTTAGCCTCCTGAACTGTGAGAAAATAAACTTCTGTTGTTTCAAGCCACCCACTTGTGCTATTTCTGTTACAGAAGCACTACAAAACAGGGCTTCAAACAGGTTCCTTCTGGTCCAACCCTCTGCTGAGAATTTGCATTAACACCTCAGATATACTGAATCAGAATCTACAGTTTAGCAAGATCCCCAGGTGATTCTTATGAATACGTAAGAATTTTAACAATATCCCCACCTGGGATGCAAATTCTTAGCAGGAGGTGAACCAGAATGAACCAGTTAGAAGTCCTGCTAGGAAACTAAGACACCAACCATACAGGATTGTTATTAACAACTAGAAAGAATATCGTATTAAGTGCCTCGAACAGTGCCTAGTGCATATGACACACTCAGTATTGATCCTATTATAGTGAACTATTCTAAAGCCCATAGAAAACAGGTTGAAGCAGTGAGCTTATTTAGAGGAATCAGTAGAAGCATTCGGTCTTAAATTCTAGACAAGGAATGTGGAGTTTATTTTGTAAACACTGGTGAGCCGCTGAAGGTTTCTGAGCAGGATTCTGATTTGAGTGAAAGATATCTTAGGAAGATGGGGATGGCAGTAGTTTGTGATCCCTTTCCTCTTCACGTTCAACATCTAGCTTACTGCTTATTGATCAACTTTGTTACATACATAAAAATGTCCTAGGTACACTAGCAGATCCCAAATGAATCAAAGAAAGATTAAATTATGCTTAATATAATTTTGGTGCTATGTGTACCTAGGAGCCCTGGTGGAGCAGTGGTTAAGAGCTAAGCCGCTAACCAATAAGTTGGCAGTTCGAATCCACCAGCCGCTCCTTGGAAACGCATGAGACAGTTCTACTCTGTCCTATAGTGTCACTATGAGTTGGAATCGACTTGGCAGCAATGGGTTTTTTTTTTTTTTTTTTTAAATGTGTACCTCAGGATATTCTAATTCCTTAGAAAATGTACAATTCATACCTGGTAGCTATAGTATCATCCCGTTAAATGAGAACACAAGACTCACCCTCAATTTTTTTTCCTGCCCGTCACTCCTTCCATTTAATCAATCACCAAAACCTGTAATCCTATCTCCTTAATATCTCTTGAGCTTACAGGCAATTTACTTCCCATTGTTGTGCCTTAGTTCAGTGGTTCACAGCCTTGGTCTCACAGTGGAATCACCTAGGCAGCTATAATAAAATTACACCAGTGTCTGGATCCTACCTCTGGAGATTGTGGTTTTTTAATTGGTCTGAGGTGGGGATCTGTGTTAGTTATCTTGTGCTGCTATAACAGAAACACAAGTGGGTGGCTTTAATAAAAGCAATTCATTTTCTCACAGTTTAGGGGGCTAGAAGTCCAAAATCAGGGCACCGGCTGTAGGGAAAAGCTTTCTCTCTCTGTTGGCTATGTTTCCTGGTTCCTTGGAGAGCTCCACCAGAGCTGACCTAACTACAGATATAGGGGTCAGGACTTACCATATATTTTGGGGAGGACACAATTCAATCTATAACATGTCTGAACACCAGGATATTTTTACAGCTCTTCAGGGGGCTCAACTGTGCAGCCATACCTGAATTCATGCTCTCACTGTGGCTCACCTGGCTCCTTGCATGAGTCATCGGCCTGGGCTCCCTGCACCCAGATTTGCTTTCCTCAAACCCCTTTTCCACCCTGCTTTCAGAATGATCTTTGAAAAACCCTAATCTCATTATGCCACTCTTGCCTTAAAACCTTTCAGTGGCTTGAAAGTATCTATCTACTAAAACCCAAGCTCATTAGCACAGACCTTCTTCAACAACACTAACAACAACAAAAATCTTTGGAAGTCCAATAATAAAGGAAATACATCCGAAGGAGAAAAGTTGAACCAAAGAGTGATCTTGGAAAAATATCGCAAACCCAGGTCTTTAGAGACGTTTTATTACACCCCTTGTACAAAACACACCTCCATGTAACTGCCTTGCAATGCTACATGCTATTAAGTGCTTTGGAAAAGAGATAAATCTCACTGGGCACAAGCCCAAGTTTCAGAAGCAGCACTCAGTACCTGCAGCCTCCTGTGAAGTGTGGGAAGCTGGGAAGAAACCAATGGCTCAGCAGAACCCAGTTCGGCTTCTGACTCCCAACACGTTCCACGGTCTCGCTCCCATGTCAGCTTCTTGATCTGACCTCTGCCTATGTCTCCAGCCACATCCCACCTCCCAAGCTTTACAATCCAGCCATACCAATCCACTTGAAGTCCCCCAGATGTGCTATGTTCTTTCACGCCTCTGGGCTTGTGCCCAGGCTATCCCCTCGACCTGGAGTGCCCACTCCCCAACCCCCTTCACTGGAGGGTGCCAACTAATCCTCCAAGACTGGCTCAAACCTGCCTTCCTGTTTCCCTACTCGCTAATCCCCACCCCGTCCCAGCCAAACTTCCACAGAATTAACCACCCCTCTTTACATATACCTCTGCTGGTACTTGTGTCAAACATCTCTTCACACCCTCTCAGCACCATCTTACTCCAGCCACTGCTGCAGCAACTTGTCCTCGGCCGACTTCCACAGCTTCCGGCTGGTGTAATCTGACTGCAGCCCTCCTCAGCCCACACTGTTTACCTCTCGCTTGTCAATTACAGGGCAGCCAGACCCAACGAAAGGAACAAACCATCAAGGGTAGAAAAACAACTTCAGAAATCCCCTAAGTTATTTTTCTAAGAACCAAAGGTAAAAGGCCACAAAAGGGAACTCATTGCACCACAGTCTCTCAATAAATACTGAAGGAGTACGTAGTGATCATGTCAGCGTAGGTAAGGAAAAGGTTAAAGGAAGGATTCTTCTGTAAATATGTTAGGACAATAAAGTTAGATCCCTACCTCACATTTTATACCAAAATAAATTCAAGATGAATTAAAGATTTAAATGTCAAAAATAAACAATTTTAAAAAGTGCTAAGAAAATAGTTTATAGCCTAATGGAAGAGGCAGTTATATGAACTGAAATTCCAATACAGAGCGGGAAGGGCTCCACTAGCAGGAGCACGGGTGCTAGAAGAGCATCAAAGCCAAGCCCGGGGGCTCGAAGGGATGCCTAGGAGAAGTGACCTCTAAGTTTAGTCCTGAGAAATTAGCCAGGAACAGAGCTGGTGAGAGGGTGTTCCAGGTAGAGGGAACAGCCTGTGCAAAGTCATGGAGGTGAAAGAATCAACTTGAGGGAAATGAAAGCAACTGCCTTGAAGCTAGTCATGTGGATACTGACTAATCCATGTGGGTTATATTATCCTGGCTTTATGGAAGGTCAGGAACGGAAGCTGTGTTTTCTTGGATCTCAGAGTTAAACTTGGAGTCCATGCTGTCTTCTTGGGGGTGAACTGGGATCTCTGTGGGGGGCCAAATGGCTGCTGAATCTCTGGGGTTATTGCACCGCCTTTGACAAGGACATATTAAAACTGGCCTGGCCCCACTTGTGAGGTATATATTTACAAACACTGGCCATTCTCTTTTGATGACTTGTGATTAAGCTGCTTTGTATGTTGTCCGACTGCCGTGGCCCAGTGTGGCTGATGTGTTAGGCTGTAGCCAGACCAGAGGAACAGGATGCAACACAGGGACAGAAGACGGGGAATAAACTAGGCCTGCTCTTTATTTTTATTTTTCAGCTTACAGTTACGTTAATTAGATGTGCTGGGTGTTACACCCAATTGTCTGTGACAATTGAAACCTTTTCCCATACACAAAATCCAATGCTTATATCATTTTCACCCTAATGAATTGCTCTACATAATAAAAATATGGTTCTTTTCAATTCAAGTTGATAACTTAAAATAACTTTTTAAATTTTCCTATTTGAAGAATCGGGCAAGTTGAATCAATAGATCTCACAATATAATAACCATGCAATCTTTCACAATGTATCTTTCAAATCCATTTAAAGTAATAAAGTATATATTTTGCCATGAAATCCTTTTAAATAAGAGAGAGCGAAATGACAGAACACCATGATTTTCTAAAGAAGACCGACCAGGATACTCCATGCCCCCTTCAAGAGCGATAGAGATTGAATACAAGACTCTCCATTGTCACTGATAAGAGAGTTTATGGTAGGTTTATCATTTATCATTCATGATAAGGAAAACTCATTGGGTTTCAGAAACGTAGTCTGTCACTAGAAGGTAGGTAATAAAAACTCCAATTTAAAAAAAAAAATCTATTTTCAAATACTTGTCCTGGGTCATATATCTACCTTTTTCAGCCACCTAATGGAGTAAATTGGAAGAAGCTGATCAAGTAATATCATCAGTAACATACCCCAAGAATTTCTATAGTCATATATTTTCCAAGTTACAACTGTATTTTACTCATGGCTCATGGCAAAAATGCCTTGGGACTTTTGTTCCTCAGTTCTATAGCAGTTTATATCCTCCAAAATTGTACCCATGTTTTACAGCAAAAGCCACAGCAATAAATAAAGAAATTAGGAAAATCAGCATTTGATATCAACAGTTTCATATGATATGCTACCTGGCACAATCCAGAGGAGATCACAGAAAGACTCTCTGTGACCTTGTAGTAGCTGCAAATCGCTGTGATCTGAAAGATAATAGTCGACTCTTCAATAATGCATTACAGACTCAGGACATGCAGGCATCCTCAGGATTTCTCAGTAGGAACCAAAATGATTCCAGCACACACCACATTTCTATTACCACACGGCTTCCATCGATACATTTAGGATCTCTTTCAGCACACTACAGAGGGCACGCCTATGTGCTGTGCCCACATTTATCCACACGTGCTAATATAGATACACAAGCCAATAACTAAAAAAAATAACTAACAGAAATGCTTGTTCACAGGGCTGAATGCATGGCTGCTCACATTCAAGATCTATCCCAATAGAAACTAAGTGAGAAACCAGACAAAAGCAAGCTAGCAGAGATCCGCTCTAAAGGTCAGGGAGCTGAAGGGGCTGCCATATAGGACAGAGCCAAAAGGAGACCGACCAAGACACTTGGCATCAGCTAAGAATGAGTCCCCAGACCTTTGGGGGCCCCATATTCAAGCAACTTTCTATAGAATAGAATTCCCCCAATAAAAAGCAATAAAATACAAATAGAAATGCAATCTATCCCCTTCAGACTGTAGTAAAGAACAACAAGCTCCACTGAAATGTCCGTGCCCGTTGCTGGGAGTCCTGGTGAGGACCTGGTCAGACCCCAGCACTCCCATCGTGACCGGCACACACACACCTTCTCCCCAGTCTTCTCACAAGCTGGATGAGCCCCACGCTAGCCACTCAACAGGCACACTACAGATTTGCCCCTCAGTAAGATGACAACTTACTAAACGCCATGATCATTAAAATAATGGCTAATGCGTATGGAATATCAACTAGGTACAAGGCACTGTGCTACATGTCTTCTATATATCATCTCATTTAAGCTTTGCCTCAGATGAATATGACAAGTATTATTACTAACCCCCATTTCGCAAATGAGAATCTTATGCTTAGTTAATTAGACACTTCAGCACACATCTGCCCAGCTGGCAATTATTTTCCCATCTCTTTTAGCTTTCCCGTCTTTGTCCCACAAGCCAGAGAGGTGGATCCCCAGAAAACATGTTTGCACCATCTGATTCTGTCAACTGGCCCATACATTCAAAATCCCAAATCTGAACCAAGAACAACAGAGACTGAAAGTTGGTTGCTCAGTCTTAGCAGCAGAGACTGAAACAGGAGCCGTGAACTCCCCAGCTGAAGTCCAGGCAGCTCCCTTTTTTCTGTAACTAGAGCAAGTGTTTTCTGTTCCTTGTTGTGGTCTCCATGCCTCTGATCATAAGAGATGAGAGGGAATACCACCCACTCCAGGAACTGAAAGGAAACTCTACACCTCAAGTAAGACCATTCTTCCTCCAGCCTTGCCACTTTGACTGGCAGGAGCCAAGAGGGAACCCAGGACTCTGCACGCTCCGGCAAGATCCGCTAGTCCCTCCACCCTCATAACGCACAGCCTGGCCACCACTCTCTGCCTTGTGACCATCAGATTCTTTATCCCTATTACATCACATCAGCCATCACAAGAAGCCCAGGGCTCCAAATTATCTGTACATCCCCTTTGCTGACCCCCATCTCCCACCATCGTCCACCCTCAGCTTCTGAAATCCTCCCATTGCTCCTGCTGGATCACACCACCATTCTCTAGCAAAGTCTCTTCTATTCTCGGCCTCCTCTGGAACCATTCCCTTTGCCTCTTGCTCTAACTAAAACCTGAGGAGGATGTTAAGCACTCAACTACTAATCGAAAGGTTGGTGGTTCAAACCCACTCAGAAGCACCTGGGAAGAAAGGCCTGGCGATCTGCTTTCAAAAGATCACAGCCTTGAAAACCCTATGGAATGCGGTTCTACTCTGCACATATGGGGTCACCATGAGTCAGAATCGACAAGATGGCAATGAGTACTGAATCAGAACCTGCACTTTAACATGAACCCCAGGTGGTTATTATGGACATAGCTGGAGAAGCATTGCTCTAGACTGTCCAGAGTCTTAGCCCAAGCACTTTGAGGTGTTTCCCCTAAGCACAAAGCCTTCCATGAGGTCCCACTCCATGTCCTGGTCCCCTGGCGCTGAGGCAGGACAGTGTCTTCTCGGGGCTGAAGCCTTGGGGCAGGGAATGGGAGGAAGGAGATCTCAACCATGACAAACAACAGAGGCCTCGTCCACAGGCTGGGAGTGCCACGTAGCAGGGAAACATTTTCTCTCCTTAGACACATTTCCAGTCAGTGTGGGGCTGTCTTCTCGATTTAGTTACATCCTCTTGACCACACAGAGGCAAAAAGTGGGCCCTATGCTAGACAGAACCCCCCAACAGCACCAGGCTGCAGACTTAGGTCCTCTACCTCCTGTCAAGTCCTCTTAGAAATGCGAAATCTGCAAAGCTACCGCTCAAGCAGAGTAAAAGCCAGGCAAACTGAAGGTCCTCAGGATGTTTCAGAGACCAAACAAGCATGGTTTCCGTCAGTTAATTTCATCCTAAGGCCCATGTGATGAGATCAATAATGCAGGCCACATGCTAAGCCCAGTTTCATTACCTTAAAGTGGTCAAGCTGGCTGCTCTGGATCTTTAACACCTTCTGATTAGGCCGGCCAGCCTTCTCACATGTGCTTTATTCCTTTGGTCCAGTGAGACTCAGGGAAGAGCAGCTACAGTAAAACCTGTGAAAGCCGGCACCTGTGTAAGGCAGAAACCTGTCAAAGGTGGAAAACGCAAATATTTTCCACTAAAACAAACAATAGAAAAGTGGTAAGACTGCATCCTGTCAAAGGCAGAAAACTTGCGAGACCCAGAAAAACAAGGTAGTCCCATTGAGTTCTGGCTCTCACAGGTTTCACTGTTCCATCCTCCACCCTCTACCCAGACTTGCCTCTAAACCCTTTCCTGTCCCACAGATTACCCACTTAGAGGACCCCATGCAACTCTCCACAGGACATTCCATATCAAAATGTTTGCTCCTTCCCAGCAGACCAACTAGGAGTGGAAAATGGAAATTACAAACAAACAACAACAAAAAGACTTTCAGCTAAACAGATAGGCTGTTTTTCCTCTATTAATCGACAAAGATGTTTCTCCATAATTCTCTTTGAAAGGAGCGGTGCCACCTCACACTGAAACAGACTGGTGCTGACTGGTCTCCAAAATGTAGTGTCAAGAATTGGATAGTTTGCTGAATGTTTAAACAAAGACCAACTTAAAGATTGGGGAAAATGAAATTAAACAATAATTTCAAAGTGAGTAAACGGGTATAATCCTTCCATTAATTCATCTAATTGTGGTCTTAAAAAATCCTAACACTAATCAACGCTACCACTTCTTGAGTGCTTACTGTATAGGTCAGGCATCATGCTAGGCAATTTACAAGATTACCACATTTATTTTCACAACAACCTTTGGTAATGGGTATTGTTCTTGTTTATACAGATGGGAAGACTGAAGCTTAGAGACATTAAGTAACTTGCACAAGGCCATACAGCTAATAAACTGAGTAGGCTGACTTGGGTCTCTAGGCTTAATCATTAGTCTATACCACCTTATAATCTTGTGGCATAATGGGGCATCTCCTTTGAGGAAGAAACAGATAGCACAGTGAGGGATGGGGAGATCCAAATGCCTCTGAAAATATTAGAAGGACCATGCTGCCTCTGGTAATGGTAACCCATGAGTAGCAATCACTATATGTACCCATGATATGGCATACGTGAAGGAGGTCCAGATGGCTCATATACTGTTAATGATAACTAGGAAGGCAGTCACTCTCATTGGAAGGGAGAAGAAAGTTATGCCTCAACTCCAGACCAGCTCATAGTGGCTGCCGGCTATAGAAGTACTTCATTTGGTCATGACCCAAATTTTAGTGCTGACTGCTTTGATATGTGAGGAGGCCCCAGGTCATCAGCCCAAACTGACAGCACAAGGAGACTTCCTGCTTCTCAGTCCTCCTACCTATGAAACTCATTCCTCATTGCCAGAATGATAGATTGCCTTGTGTCATAATGGGGGAAAAATATGCACACACACAAACAGGAAATGCATGAAAGAAGTTCAGCTTCATTTGAAAAGTATAAGGTGATATAAATTAAAGAACTCTGCTTATATATATAATTTTAAATGGGAAAAGGCAATTGGTTTTTATTATTAAACCAAAGGATGATTTAATACATGTTGAAGAGTTGGCAATTTCACCAGAGACAGAATCACCTTTCTGTAAATGCTAGCCGTCAAAACTTTAAGTCAGACATAATTCATTGGGGAAACTCAATTCTATTCATGTATAAAGTGCAGAAAACACCCAAACTCATAAAAGCCCAAGTGACGTAGCAGGGCAGTGAAGGACAATCAGGAGTGTGATTGGAAAGAAAAACCTGGTCAGTGTTTAAAACAGGCCTCAAAGCAAATAATATATAGCAGAATAATAGGAAATTGAGTCAATAGTCTTGTTGACACAAAATTTCCGTTGCTCTATTTTGAGCTGCTATATGAGTGGTCATAGTGATAAACACCATTTATTGAGTATCTACTACGTATCAAACAATGTACTAAATGCTTCACAACATTATTGCAAGATAGACATTCTCACTTTACAGAGGGGGAAACTGAGGTTTAAAGAGATGGAATAACCTGCACCAGATGTCACAAATAATAGCAGAGCCTAGAATCCATCCAAGATTGAGCTGAATCCAAAGCCCATGATTTTTTTTAAGACTACATAATGAGTATGGGAAATGGCATCCAATTGGAGGCGATCCTAGAGGAGCCTGGGGTGAACCTTGTGGTGACCTAGCCAACATCCATCTCCCCTTTTCTCATTCCTGTCAAAATATCAGTTATGTTATCTATTTAGTCTTCCAATTTCCAACTCCCAAACAGGAGTCCTGATTAATCTAAGACAATCCTTGATTGGCATTCTCCTAGTCATTGTTATTTGTCTAGGGTTAAGCACATAACCTCAGGTGGCTCAATTTCACTGAAGGGAGGAGCATATATTCAATACCAGGAAGATAATCTTCTCTTTCCCAGTGCGTAAGAACAAGGAAGCATGTTGCCCCTTTGACTACTGGCAGCCATATTGTGACCATGAAGATAACCACCTGAGGACAAAGCCAACAGCCCAAGGATAGTATTGTGGCAAGACGGAAAAAAACTGGGTCTGTACAAAAACTATTGATTTGCTAGCTCAATCAATTTCACATCTCTAAATTTCTTGTTGTGTGAAATATTACCAGGGCTTTCAACCAGTTCTAAATGGCCATGGGTTTTTGATATATAGAATGCTATACATGGCGCAGTGGTTAAGAGCTCAGCTGGTAACCAAAAGGGTGGCAGTTCAAATCCACCGGCCACTCCTTGGAAACTCTATGGGAAACCCAATGAGAAAGAACAAATACTGCAACTGGAGTTACACTGATAACTCTAAAAGACATAAATGTTGAACAAAAGAAACCAAATCCAAAATATAGGGGCACTATGGGTTGGAATTGACTCAACAGCAAGAGGTTTCATTATTCCATTGATATAAAGTTTAAATGCAGGTAAAACTAATCTATGGTAACAGACGAAAACCTGCTGCCTTGGAGTCCATTCCGACTCATAGTGACTCTATAGGACAGAGTAGAACTTCCCCAGAGAGTTTCCAAGGCTATAAATCTTTATGGAAGCCCCCTCCCACATCTTTCTCCTGCAGAGTGGCTGGTGGGTTCAAACTACCAACTTTTGGTTAGCAGCCAAGCACTTTAACCACTGCACCACCAGGGCTCCTTAATCTATGGTGACAGAAGTCGTAAGAGTAGTTACCTTTGGCAGCAGGGTGGGTGATCCAGAGGTAGCACAAGCAAGGCCTCTAAGGTGCTGTTAACATTCTATGCTTGATCTGGGTTCTGGTTACATTTTAATAACTCAAGCTGTACAATTAAAATTTGAACATTTTGTGGCATGTATGTTTTACTTCAATAACAATACTACAAAAGAATAGTAAGAATTAGATTTGCTTTGAAGTGTCCCCTATTAAAACGCAAATGCCCCTCAAGGAGATTCCTCATTTTAACCCACCCCAGTGCAGGCTGCTAAGCAAAAGGCTGGCAGTTTGAATCCACCAGCAGCTTCTTGGAAACCCTATAGGGCAGTTCTACCCTGCCCTAAAGGGGCGCTATGAATTGGAATTGACTCAACGGCAACGGGTTTAGTTTTGTTGGTTTTTTTTTTTTTTCCTTCAGTGCGCTCCTGAGGAGGGATTGGCTGGGCAGGGGACGGATGAGAGGCAGGTAAGAGACCCAGACTTTGCGGAGGCAGAGGAGGGGGGCTGTGAGGCCCTCACGAGAAAGCAGTAAGCGCCGGGAGTTGGTAGCAACAGCAGAGGGCCCCAGCGAACGTATCTGCAACGGGCAGGCAGGGCTAATTTGTAGCAAAGCCGGTCTCTAGACAGCTTTGTTCCCCAGCTCCTTCCTGCCCTGCGCCCCCTCCTGTAACTGTGCAGCTTTCATGATCTTCCCAGGCCTGTTAACTCACACAGCACACAAGCACAGCAGAGTCCATAATGCCGGGGGCTAGTGAGGGTCGCTGCAAAATGTCATGAGAAGTAATAGCAAGTTTAAGGGACCCGGATGGATGTACCCAGCTGAAAGAGCTCTTATTGCACTTCCATTTTCCGTCTCTTCTTCAACTTCAATTTTCTCCATCTAATCCTTCATTGTCGACACACTTAGGATTTTCTCATTGATAAAAATAAGATGTGTTCCCCTAGGTTTGAGGCTGGTTAACAGATATTTGAGACAAGCTACCAGTATACAAGGAAGGAGATAAAAAGACAGAACTCATTCAGGCATTAGGCAGATTATTAATATAAATTGTTGCATATCCGTAACAGCTGGGGAAATTTATCATTCTATTTACCCAAACTGGTCAAGAATTTTTTAAATGCACCACAGTTTGCCCCACAGGGGTCTTTTTTTTTTTTTTTTTTTTTAACCACTGTGATGTTTGAGTACATCTGGCCCCTGTGAAGGTTGATAATAAATTTAATTTACCAAAATATAGCAAAGTAGTTCACTGTAGCCTAAAAACATAGCTCACAATAGTCAAGGGAACACAGAGAGAAAAGGATGGGAAGCAGTCATTTTCAAGGTGGAAAAGCAAATACTATATATTTTCTAGACAGATAAAACCCACTGAAGAAGTCCAACACTGATCGTTTTTCAGCCACCAGGACCTATTCTTCTTGTAGCCATACGTTACTAAGTCCTCGGATAATGTCAATAAAATCGGAATCATTTTGGCAAGTAGAAGCTTGGGAGATGATATTGTCCTCATTGTGTCTCACATCATGTAAACCAACCAATGCTCCAGTTCAATCCTAATCTAGGTAGCCAGGGAATTGCACAAAGTTTTTATAGACCAAAGTCACAATAACTTCCCAAGTTCTCCCGGCCATCCTACCCACCTTCCGACACAACACCATGACTACCCACATGACACAAGAAGCATTATTAGAATGCTCTGCTACCCTCTGGTGGTTCCGTGGTACAATTCTTGCCTTCCACACAGAAGATCTGCGATTTCCAGCCAATGCACCTCATGTGCAACCACCGCTCATCCGTTAGTGGAGGGCTTAAATGTTGCTATGAAGCTGAACAGGTTCCAGCAACACTTTCAAACTTAGACACACTAGGAAGACAGACCTGGCAGTCTACTTCCAAAAATCAGTTAGTGAAAACTCTGTGGATCGAAACTGTCCAATCCTGTTGTGCCTGGATCCCCATGAGTCAGAGGATGACTCGATAGCAGCTAATCACAATCACAACTGCTACCCTCACCCATAACCCTGAGGGACCTGATGTTTCCAACAGGCAAAAGATCATCCTCCTTTTCACCCCACAGCTAACCACAATTATTGATAAATTAAACCTGTATTCATATATAGATTTTATATACCAGTTAAAGGAAAACATATATTCTTCTTCTATCCAACTATAGACATGTTTATAGAGGCCTGTAACTGGGCCCAAGGCCTAGACTGAGCTGGTTTATTTAATGAGCAACAGCTGGACATGAAAAGGAACCAGGAAAGAGACAAAGTAACTATACAGATGTTCCTTATTGTAATTTTCTTATGACTATTAAGTCCCAATAGCACATTGCAGTTACAAACTCCACTTCATGAATTTTTCATCATCTACTCAATCAATGTGTCTGGACCATCAGCTGTGACCCACCCTAGCTGTGTACCAGGTGGAGAAAACAGTGATTATTAGTAAGATGCAATCCCTGGTCTTGAGAAGCTCAGTCTAGTAGGAAAACCTGTGTGTGCACACACAAAAACAGGTCATTACAATTGAGTAAATGCAATGACTGGGGAAGACCACTATGCTAGGACACTCATTTGTAAATGCCTCTGACCAAGAGTTGGAAAAGACTTTCCAGGAGGGGAAAAAGTGCCTGAGCTGAGTGCTGGAAGGTGTGGGGTTAGAAGGTGAGAAGTCAGAAGCCAATGATCGATAATTTCTATTATGCAAAATGCAAGAGAGCAAGAGATCAGATTAGTCAAGGGCTAGATTACAGACAGCTGAATATACATTTATTAACAGGTTTGAAGTTCACTCATGATGAATGAGGGGAAGCCGTTGCAGGGTTTGAAGCCACTGACATTTTAGACTGATGTTTTAGAAAGTTCTCTCAGTCTGCACTGCCCATGTCCAGTCTATCAGAAGTCCTGTGGGCTCTATATTCCAAATATATCCAAATTCTTACTTCTCTTCCTTTAGCCACTGCTACCATCCCAATCCAAGCCACCATTATCTCTCCTAGATTTTGAGCTAGCCTCCCATCTGGTCTCTCTACTTGTCTTCTTGCCTGTCCACAATCTACTCCCAACACAGAGCCAGCATGACCCCTATAAAACTTAAGTCAGGCCATGGCATTCCTCTGTTCCCCACTTCATTCAGAGTAAAAACCAACGCCCTTAGAATGACACATCATGTTCCTTACTGTACACCTGCCCACTTACACCTCCGACCTGACCGCCCATCCCCCACTTGCTGACTCTGTTGCAGCCACAGTGGTCTCCTTGTTGTTATTCCTGAACGCACCAACACAGTCCTGCCACAAGGCCTTTTCACAGATTGTTTCCTTTGTTTAGAACAATCTGTCCACAAATATTCACATGACCAACTCCTTTTCTTCCCTCAACTCTTTGCCTAAATGTCACCCTCTCAGTGAGGACTACGCTGACCACAGTATTTTTAATTGCAACCCCCAAAGACATTTCCTGTTCCCTTTACCCTGCTTCTCTTTTTCTTCTTTCTTTCTTTTTTTTTTTTTTAATAGAACTTAGCACCTTCTAAGGACCTAATTTATTTATTGTGCTTATCGTTCATCTGGGCATGAGTCAATCTCTCCCACAAAAATATAAGCTACATGATGCAAATCAAAACTACATTGAGATACCACTTCACCCCCACTAGGATGGATAAGATTAAAAAAATAAATAAAACAGAAAACAACAAATGTTGGCAAGGATGTGGAGAAATTGGAACCTTTATCCATTGCTGGTGACATGGTACAGCCACTGTGGAAAACAGTTCGGCAGTTCCTTAAAATGTGAAACATAGAACTACCATATGACCCAGCAATTCCACTCCTAGGAATTTCAATCCCAAGACATTTGAAAGCAGTGGTACAAACAGACACATGTACACCAATGTTCATGTAGCACTATTCACAATTACCAAAAGGTGGAAATAACCTAAATGTCTACCAACAGATGAATGTATAAACAAAATGTAATATATACATACAATGGAATATTACTGAGCCATAAAGAGAAATGAAATCCCAATACATGTTATAACATGGATGAATCTTGAAAACACTATGCTGAGTGAAGTAAGTAAATCACGAAAGGACAAACATTGTATGATCTCATGAAATATCTAGCATAGGCAAATGTATAGAGACCAGAGTTTATTAGTGGTTAGCAGGGGTGGGAGTGAGGGAGAAAGGGTAGTCATTGTTCAGAAAGCATTGAGTTTCTGGTTATGAAAAATTTGGCAATGGATGTTGGTGATGGTTGCACAACATGGTTAATATAATTTGATATTACTAAATTATACATGTGAAAAATGTAAAGTTGGCAAATGTTGGATTATATATATTTTTACAGCAATAAATAATATATAAGCTCCATGGGGAAACAAATATTCATTTTGTTCACTAATGTAACCCAAACATCTAGCATATAGTAGGTGCTGGTCTATAGTAAGTGCTGAATAAATTATTTGGTGGATGACTAAGTGAATAAATGAATGGAGACTGATTTGGAGCAGAGGTCAGTCTGGAGGCTGGGAAGCCAGACAAACTCAGATGGCGAACTGGATAGTGTTCCTGACATCATAAAAATTATGTGTCATAAAATTATATGATCCATGACGAGCCTTGGAAGCATTGGGAAAAGACGTCCATGGTTCTATTCAAGGAAGATTTGCTAATGCAGGGCCAGACTGTGTCAAGTTTGAAATAAATTTTGGTAAATATTCTGAGCATTGGGATTAGAAGTCATTCAACAGATATTTATTAAGCTATTATAGTGTTCAAGGATATATAACATTAAATTAAATCTAAAAAACTTTGCAGTTTGATTTTAAAAAAATACATAAGATATCCAAAAGATTATCACTTATATCCTAGAGGTTTGTTTTTTTTTTAAGTAGGCCGTTATAGGGATATTCATAAGAATACAACTATGAACAAACAATGCTGAGAAAGCTACTCTCATACACTGCTTGCCTTGAGTATAAATTTAAACATTTCTGAAAGTTTCCTGATCTGAACTAAGGAGAAAAAATGCATAGAAAAAAATTGAGAAAATACACCAAAATATTAATGACTCTTTCTAAAGAATGAATCACCAAATGTCCGTTGGCTTAACCCGATAGAGCTTATAGCCTATTCATGACCCAGCCGCTCCTAATCAGCAGATGGCGCTCCTCCATGCACTGATTAAGGAACGGGACTCATTCCATCTTGTGGCTCTTCATATTCTTAATGCCTTATTATCATCTGCATCCTGCCAGCAGATCATGGAGAAAGCACACTTATTTCTTAAAAGTCTCAGCCTAAAGTCACCTGGTCACACTCCATTGGCCACACCTAGATGTAGGTGGTGGAAGGTGGGGGCTGGGAAAAGGAGCAAGAATTTTGGTGGACATGAGCCGTCTTTGCCACAGAGTAATTTTTCTCCTTCTTTATACAATTTTCTAAATGGCCTATGCTGTACAAGTACTGCTTTAATAATCAGAATATATATAACTGCTTGAAAAACAGGAAAAAGCTAATAATCTTTCCTTTGATCCAGTAACCCCACTCTAAGAATCTAGACTAAAGAAATTATTAGAATTGTGGAAAAACCTAAGATGAGAGAGAGTGCACACACTAAATACATTCATGTCAGAATTATGTATAATAGTAAAAAAAAATCCAATATTAGAATACTTCATCCACATTGTGAAATATTAATATTATTAATATAATATTTTCAGTGGTAGATACAAAATAGTAATTAAATGAAAAAAAATCTCTAAATCACCTAGCAGATTAGAAAATACATTGAAGGGAAGATACTTAATTTGGTAAAACTGCAGGAATATGTTAATATTCTAAATAGGTACACTCTTCCTCAAGGGCAATGTGGCAATAAGCATAAAATGTCTTCGTCCCAGCAATTATGTATGAGGATTTATCCTAAGAATACAAATAAGGATGTACAAAAAGAGTCACTTCTTCAAACACTAAGAGCATTAATTACATTTTTCCTTAAAAAAGGAAAAATTATGAGCAACTTAAATTTCTAATAATTTCTGATTATTTCATATATTCTGATATATTCATGTAAGGAATACAATGCAGCCTTTGAAATTGTGTTGTAGATTATTAAATAGTATGGAAAATATTCACAAGGTATCAAGTTATTAAAAAGCAAGTTTCAAAGTACTATACATACTAATTTATATACACAAATTTTAAAAGACTGGGAAGGTATACATCAAAATGTTAAGAATAGTTTCTGGATGGTGGGGCTACACATACTTTTTATTTTATTCTTTATAATTTTCTCCTTTTTCAGCATTTCAGTAATAAATTTATAATACTTTGAAATCAGATTAAAATATTTTTCTTGTATTTTAATAATATTTAGGGAAATTCTCACAATGAATTGAAAAGCGTGGACTATTAAACTTTACATAGAGTGTGATTCCAATTGTGTATGCGTGTGTTCACAAAGAAAATATACTGAAAGAAAATACATCAAAATATTAACAATGTTTTTTTCCTGAGTAGTGGGATTAAAGATTATTTTTAATTTCTTCTTTATAGCTTTCTTTATTTACCACCATTATAATGTATTTTTTAAAGATTTTTTTAAAGTGGCATAAGTTTCAGCTTTTAAAAATATAAATTTAAAAAAGAAGAGTGTTAGAGAAAGTTGAGAGTGTATCAGTTATCTTTGCTGTGTAACAAACCACCCAAAACTTAGTGATAAAAAACAACAACAATTGGGGTTCCAGTTCTGGGTAAAATGGAGTAAGCATGGTCTACCCAGCCTCTTCCACTGAATATAGTTATAAAACCTGGACAGAATGCAAGGAGCAGCTATTTAAGGACTCTTAAAAAAAAAAAAGAAAAAAAAGCCAAAAGCATATGTCTTAGTCATCTAGTGCTGCTACAACAGAAATACCACAAGTGGATGGTTTTAATGAAGAGAAGTTTATTTCCTCATAGTCAAAGTAGGCTAAAAGTCCAAATTCA
>NW_004443965.1:16796242-16843178 GCF_000243295.1 Trichechus manatus latirostris
CTTGATGGTATGAGGTCCCCCTGTCTCACTGCTCACTTCTGTCTTTTATATCTCAAGAGATTGCCTCAGGACAGAATCCAGTCTTGTAGATCAGGTCCTGCCTTACTAACACAACTGCCACCCATCCTCCCTCATTAACGTCTTAGAGGCAGGATTTACAACTTATAGGAAAACCACAGAATACCAGGAATCATGGCCCCGTCAAACTGATACACACATTTTTGGGGGGACATAATTCAATCCATGACAGCATAATCCACAAAAGAAAAAAAAACTAATAAATTGGACTTCATTTAAATTAAAAACTTCTGCTCTGCAAAAGACACTGTTAAGAGAATCAAAAGTCTGAGAGAAAGTATTTGCAAAACACTATCTAATAAAGGACTTGTATCCAAAATATACAAGGAAGTCTTAAAACTCAATAATAAGGAAACAAACAATCCATTAAAAAATGGGCAAGAGATCTGAAAAGACACCTCACCAAAGGAGGTATATAGATGGCAAATACACTTACAAAAAGGGTGCTCAACATCTTATGTCTTTAAGGAATTGCAAATCAAAACAACAATGAGATACTACTATACGCCTGTTAAACCAAAGAACTAAACCACTTGCCATGGACTCGATTGCGACTCATGATGATGACCTCATGTGTGCAGAGTAGAACTGTACTCTAGAGGGTTTTCAAGGCTGTGACCTTTCAAAACCAAGCCTTTCTTCTGAGGTGCCACTGCGTGGGTTCAAACCACCAACCATTTGGTTAATAGTCGAATTAACCATTAGTGCCATCTAGGAACTCCTACACACCTATTGGCATGGCTAAAATCTAAAACACAACACTAAATGTGGGCAATGATATGGAGCAACAAGAACTCTCATTCATTGCTGGTAGGAATGCAAAATATTTCAGCCATTTTGGAAAACAGTCCGGCAGTTTGTAAGAGCAAAGCTATGGTCCAACAATTGCACTCCTACATATTTACCCAAACGAGATAAAAACATATGTTCACATAAAACCTGCACACAAATGGCTATAGCAGCTCTAGTCATAAGTGCCAAAAATTAGCAGCAAACAAGGTATCCTTCAATAGATGAATGGATAATCGAAGTGTGGTATATCCATACAATGGAGTACTAAAAAAAAAAAAACAAATCTGTTGTCATCGAGTCAATTCCAACTCATAGCAACCCTACAGGACAGAGTAGAACTGCCACATAGGGTTTCCAAGCAGTCCTAATAAGCAATAAATAGAAGTGAGCTATCAAACTGTGAAAAGACATGGAGAAACCTTAAATGCCTATTGCTAAGTGAAAGAAACCAGTCTGAAAAAGCTGTCTACTACATGATTCCAACTACATGACATTGTGGAAAAGGCAAAACCATAGAGACAGTAAAAAGATCAGTGGTTGCCAGGAGTTCAGGTGGAGGTGGGGAGGGATGACTAGGTGGAGCACTGGGCATTTTTTGAGCAGTGACACTATCCTCTATGATACTGTAATGGTGGGTACATGCCCTCATGCATTTGTCAAAACCCATACGACTGACTGTACAACACGAAGAGTGAACCCTAATATAGACTATGGACCTTAATTAATAATAAGAATATATCGATATCCGTTCAACAGTTTTAACAAACGGACCACACACCAATGCAAGATGTTAATAATGGGAGAAACTGTGTGTAGGGGAGAGAGAGGTAGATGGGAACTCTCTGCACAATTTTTTCTGTAACCAGAAACTGCTCTAAAAAATAAAGTCTATTTTTTTAAAAAAGTAAATAGCAGCAAGAGGATTGGGGAAGATGAAATCTGTAGTACCCCTGAACCAATGGTGAGCTTTTACGTTTTTGTTGTTTTTTTTTTAATTCCAGTGTATCCTTGCCTGGATCAGGGGCAAAACCCAGAGGTGAGCATCAGGACAGAGAGAGCTCCAGCAGAAACCCTCCAATTCTGACTAAAAGTGTCGTAAAGTGGCCTCCCGGCAGTGACAGTGTGACAACGGAGGCCTGCAGACACCTAAAACTCTGAGGAAGGAGAAAACTTCTCTAATCGGAGCAGTGAATTCCCAAGAGGGTTGGCAAATCTCCACTGCTTTTTTATCTCTGTCCTCCAACAGCTTGGTCCTAAACACAAACACAGTTGTAGGAGCGCATGGCAGAGCAAGGTAAATAAAGCTTCCGCTTTCTTATTGGTGGAGGGCCAATAAGGAACTGCACAATACTGAGTAAATCAGAGAGAGGAAGGAACTTGGAAAATGAACCCCATAAATTTCTTTGTGAATTCTTGGTCTCACCCCCAAGCTGTGCTTGCATAAATCTGATCCTAATCAGCATACAAAGACTTTGAGAGCCGAATTAAAAGATAAACCACTGCCCAAGTCCCAGCCTAGCCAGTGGGTGGCGCACACCCAGCATAGATCCAAATAGCATTGCAAAGGCTTTGAAAAGGAACTGACATTGAAACTACAACCCTATCAAAGACTGGTTAGAACTTGTGGCCTGAACCCGAATGAGTCAAATATCTGATGTTATGGATTGAATTGTGTCTCCCCAAAATATATGTTGAAATCCTACCTCCTGAACCTGGTGGCGTAGTAGTTAAGAGCTCAGCTGCTATCCAAAAGGTAGGCAGTTCGAATCCACCAGCCACTCCTTGGAAACCCTAGGGAGCAGTTCTACTCTGTCCTATAGGGTCACTAGGAGTCAGAATCGACAGCAACGGGTTTGGTTTTTGGTTTTGGTACCGGTAAATATGACTCTGTTTGGAAATAGCGTTTTTATTATGTTAATGAGGTCATAGCAGAGTAGGATAAGTCCTAAACCTAATCACTTTTTAGTTATAAAAAAGCAGAATAGACACAGAGACAGATACATAGGGGAGAGATAGAAGCCAAGGAATGCTAAGAAACACCAAGGAACTCCCAGGACTACCAACAAGGAAGGACCTGCCCCTACAGCCACACCCTAAATTTGGACTTTTGAACTGTGAGAAAATAAATTTCTGTTCTTTAAAGTCACTCACTTGTGGTATTTGTGTTACAGCAGCACTGGGTAACTAAGACACCTGCTAAAACAAAAAATATCAATGTGCTTCATGGAATTAAGCAATATGCAGTGCCTCCTAACATTACTTGAAATGGAAAGAACCAGGAGAATCTCATTATGTATGGGAACAACAGCAACAGACACCAACGCTAAAATGACCCAGATGTTGAATTATCTGATAAAGACTTCAAAGCAGCTATTATAAAAATCCTCCACCAAACAAGGATAAACATTCTTGAAATAAATAGAAAGATAGGGTCTCAGCAAAGGAAGAAGAATTTAATGGAAAATTTCAAATAAACAAACAAACCAAAAAATACAATAACTGAAATTTAAAACTTACAGGAGGGCTCAATAGAGGAATGGAGATGATGTGGGGAAGAGTCAGTGAACATGAAAATAGATCAATAGAAATTATACATCTTGAGCAACAAAGAGGAAAAAGATGGAAAAGAATGGATTTGAGTTCACTCAAAGATCTCTGGGACAATACCAAAAGGTCTAACACTCGTGTCCTGAGTCGCAGAAGGAGAGAAAAAAGTGTGATTTAGAAAAAAATGTTGAAGAAACAATGGCTGAAAACTTTTTGAACTTGATAAAAGTCACAAACCTACTGATTCAAGAAACCCAGCAACCCAAATAGGATCAACCCAAAGAAATCTATATCCAGGGACCTCATAGTCCAACTGCTGAAAACTAAAGATAAAAATATTTTAAAGCAGCCTGAGAAAAAATGAGGTACTATTTATAGGAAACAACAGTTTGAATGATTGCAGATTTCTCATTAGAAACCCTAAAGGCCAGACCAAAACCCGTTGCCATCGAGTCAATTCCAACTCATAGTGACCCTATTGGACGGAGTAAAACTGCCCCATAGGATTTCCAAGGGGTGGCTGGTGGATTTGAACTGCAGACCTTTTGGTTAGCAGTCGAGCCCTTAACCACTGTGCCACCAGGGCTCCCTGGAGGCTAGAAGGAAAAGGAATAACATTTTTTAAATGTTGAAAGAAAAAAAAACTATTAGAGTTCTCTATCATCAACATATTTTTCAGGACTGAATGGGAAATAAAGACATTCTCAGATAAAGAAAAACTAAGAGAATCCATTGCTAGCAGACCTGCTCTAAAAGAATTGCTAAAGAAAGTTCTTCAGATACCAGATGATACTAGAGGGAAACTTGGATCTTCAGGAACAAAGGAAGAGCAAAAGGAATGGTAAATATCTTGAGTTTTTCAAAATATGCATGACAGTTGAAAACAAAAGTTAAAACATTGGATGGGTCTTTCAATACATATAGAGGTAATATATAAGAGAACTGTAACTGTTATGTTATAGTTATGTTATGCTGTTGTGTGCCATTGAGTCAATTCCAACTCATAGTGACCCTATAAGACAGAGTAGAACTGCTCCATAGCGTTTCCTAGGCTGTAATCTTTACTAAAGCAGACTGCCACATCTTTCTCCCATGGAGTGGCTTTCAAACCATCGACATTTCAGTCAACAGCCGAGCTCTTAACCATTGCACCACCAGGGCTCCTTGAACAGGGGAGGGTAAAAGGACCCTATATGGTTAGGAGGTTAGAATAAGAACTTAATTAATGAGAAATACATTCATGCTTTAGATATCTCTCAAGGCAAGTGTTCTCCAGACCAGAGCAAGTCCTGTGAACAAAAGCCCTGTCCCCACATTCACCTATTGAAACCCAACTTTCAAAATACATGAAGCCAAAAAAAAAAAAAAAATACACGAAGCCTTTCTCAGCTCCTCCCATGGCACCCCTGGTCATTTGGTTTATAACTTACTGAGGGTCCTTCTAATGAACAATAATGGGTAATATTAATAATAATAGCAACAATCATCTAGTAAGTATTTTCTGTGTACCAGGCACTATGCTAAGTAATTTACAAATATTATTTCCAGCTCTTACAATATCCGGTGAGGTAGAAAATATTATCCCTACTTCAAAAAATAGGAACCAGGCTCAATATGTTGCAATGATTTTTACACTTGTTTTATCTGCAATAATTAGACTGGGTTCTGCTGAATTTTATCTACCCTGGAGCATCTTCTGGGTTCAGAGAATCTGTGCTGGAATGGCCTTATCAACGTGCTTCTACTTTGATGTTCTAATTCTACAATGGACAAGATTGGGGTGGTTTGATTTATTTCAAAATTGAGTTCAGCCCACAAACCCTAAGGAAGGACAGGCCAACAAAATGTTTGTGACCTGGTGGGTTTTGGCTATGGTTCTTAAGCCTTCTTTTGGATCCTAAAAAACATTCAAGAAAAGGCTGAGGTAGTTGAAGGGAGTTTTGTACAAACTGCAGAGCTATTCTTGAGTCTCACTGAGATCAGATTGAAACAATTTACATTTCTGAGCATCAGTACCTTCGACTGACCTTGCTGCTGAATGCTTATTGTGATGTTTGTGCTGCAGCACATTCCAAGTTCAAAGTAAGATGGATATACCTTAGTAATACATGCTGGAGAAAAATCAATTTCTATGATAAATGGTGTGATTCTTGTCTTTTCTTGGGGCAGTATTGGCAGGCTTGTCGGAGCACAGCATATGTATTCCTGAAGGCCACAGCTCTCTGTGCACCATAAAGTGCTTGTTACCTTGGAATGTTTTAGATCAAGCTGCAGTGTCCAGGGAAAGAAACAGTCTCTAAATATCTGTGATAGATTCAACTGTGTCCCTCAAAAAGTTGTGTTGAAGTCCTAACCCCTAGTACGTGTGAATGTGACCCTGTTTGAAAATAGGGTCTTTAAAGATGTTATCAGTTAACATAAGGTCATGAGGCAGGGTGGGACCTAATCCAATCAGAGTGATGTCCTTATAAAAGAGGAGAAGGGACACATAGAAAGGGAGACAGAGGAAGGACACCATGTAACCCTACTGCTGCAAGCTGAGGAACAGCTGGAGCTATCAGAAGCTAGGACAGAGGCATGGAACAGGTTTTCCCTCAAAGCCTCAGAAAGAATCAGCAGGGCTACTCTTGGACTTCCGGCCTCCAGTCTGTGAGATAGTAACTTTCTGTTCTTATAAGCCACCTGGTTTATGGTATTTTGTTATGGCAGCCATAGGAAACTAATACTCTGAGGAATCTTTTCTTGGAGGAGGCCCATTGCATTGGGCCTTGAAGGAAGTGGAATTTGGACTTGTGAATATAGGGTTGAGGGGATAGGATGCAGATGGCATTCCATGCTGAGAAGACCAAGGCAGGAAAGAGGGCCATGTAGTGGGAAAGAGTTTGACTGGAGCACAGAGTAAATACAGGAGGAGAAAGTCTGGAAAGATTGATGGGGCCTGTATTACCAGCAGATTTTAATGGAAGTAACTGAAACTCAATTCAAATTAACTGAACCTAAAAAAGGGTGTGGGGAGGAATTCATTGGTTCTCCTAACTGGAACATCCAGGGATACTGCCAGCCTCAAGTATGGTTGGATCCAAGCACTAAAAGTGTCCTTAATTTCTCTCTTTTTATTCGTCCCTCATCTGTGCTCACCAAGGGTGTTGGCCTTACTCTCTCTTTCTGCAGGCCAACATCCTCCAAGTAGTAAGGGAAAATAACCATCAGCAAATCCAGATGCACATCCTTCAGCTGGCAACTCTGGTGGAAGAGCCTCTTTCTTTCCTACAGCCCTATGTTGATCTGTGAGGCCTTGTCCAAGGTACTTGACTACCACTGGGCCAGTCCTAGTGAATGGGATGCAATGGTTGGCCAGGCCTGGGTTACATGTCCACCCTATTACCAAAGAATAGTGTCTGTACCAAAAGAAAGGAAAACTTCCTGGGGAGACAAAAACAAAAGTTATATGTTACACCTACCACAGGCCAAGATCACGGAGGGTCTTGAAAACCATAGTAATAGCTTTAAACTATATTGTTTTGACAGTGGGAAACAGTGAACATTTTTAAGGTGAGAGGCATAGTCAGAAACTTGATTTAGAAAGAGCAATCTAGTGGCAGAGTGCAAGATGCACTACAGTGGTAAGAGGAGGGAGGTGCCTCCAGCCCCAAGGATGCATGACTGAGTCTTGGATCCCCGGAGCGAGAGGAAAGAGGACAAGTCCTTGAGATGGTAAAAGAACAGGAGAGAGCAGAGCACTGGGAGACAGTTGCTCTCAGCCCTCTACCGTGAGAACCAACAGTGACAGCAGCGGAGACCAGAGGTCCTTGTAAAAAGATTAAGGTTCAGTGTTTTCTCTGCCAGCCTGTGGCCCCCTCAGACTAACAAAGCTTGTCTTGGGCTTAACATTGGAGAAGCGGGGAGGTACAGAATGGAACTCTCACATTCAGTGAGATGGGACTCAGGATCATAATTATATGAACCTTGTATGTACGTCGAATAAGATCTAGAAGGATGCACACGAACTGCCAACAGTGACTTGTAAAGGAGGGAGAGAACATTCACTTTGTAATTTAAACATTTTGGTATTGTATAAAATAAGTCTTTCTACATTTGTAATAAAAATATACATATGCATGTAAAGAAAAGGAATTGTGACACTTTTTTACCTTGACCTGGTGATGCAGGATACAGCAGATTCACCATCACAGTGGGAGGAACCAGATACAGTGGAGGCTCACATGGAAACGGTTAGTTCTCCCTGGGGCCTCAGGAAAATTTCATTGAGAAGATGCTGCTGAGCTGAGACTTAAAAGAGGAGTGGGTGTTGATCAGACCACTAAGACAAGGAAAGAAGAGATATTTGAGGCAAAGGGAAGAGTGCAGGCAAAAATGTAAGGTGTGGGTGCCAGGAACAGCCTGGTGGGTGTGGGCATGTAGACTGCCAGGTGTGTGCTGAGAGACAGGAAGCAATAACACAGGAGACGTAGGCAGAGGCTGGCTCACAGAAGGCCTTGCAGGCCACACCCAGGGCGGGGCTTTCTCAGGGGGTAGTGGAAAGACACTGAGATTTTATGCAGAGGAGTGGTGTGAGCAGCTGTGAGTTTAGAAAGACCATTGTGTACAGTGATTTGAGGGAGGGAGATAGATAGGGGACCCCTGAAAGAGTTTGGGTAAGAATTGAGGAGGGCCTGAACCGAGGCAGTAGCAGTGAGGATGGAGAGGATCTCTCACATTTGTGAGAAATGTTCAGAAATGGAGCAGGACTTGATGGATGGGAGTATGAGCTGGGGCTACTGGTTACAGTTTTCTGGTCTGAGCTGCCTCTGGACAGTGATACCATTCACTGAGAGGTAGACTGTCTTAGTCATCTAGTGCTGCTCCAACAGAGATACCACAAGTGGATGGCTTTAACAAAGAGAAGTTTATTCTCTCACAGTCCTGTAGGCTACAAGTCCAAATTCAGGACATCAGCTCCAGGAGAAGGTTCTCTCTCTCTGTCAGCTCTGGAGGAAGGTCCTTGTGATTCATCAGTCTTCCCTTGGTCTGGGAGCTTCTCTGTGCAGGAATCTCAGGTCCAAAGGATGCGCTCTGCTCCTGGCACTGCTTTCTTGGTGTTATGAGGTTCCCATGTGTCTCTCCTCGCTTCTCTCCTTCTCTCTTTTATATCTCAAAAGAGATTGGATTAAGACGCTATCTAATCTTGTAAACCTCATCAGTATAACCTCATCACAGTGATAGAATTTACAACACATAAGGAAATCACATCAGATTACATAATCATACAATATTGGGAATCATGACCCAGCCAAGCTGACAGATAATTTTGGGCGACACAATTCAATCCATGATATAGACTATGGGACGGAGAGAGCTTTCTTAAGGTCAATGTCTACAGTCTTTATCATTCTAAAATTCCAGCTTTGACTTTTTCCTGCTGGTTATGTTAATCACATTCACTTTGTGTCTGCCGTTCAAAGATTCCATCATCCCCAATGATGCCAACTCAGTAGCAGCATGTCCTACTGTCAGCTCCAGCCCACAGCCACCCCTGAACTCAAAAATGCCAGTCCTCTCCTGGCCACTGCCCTCTTTATTGCCTCTGGTTCTCCTGAAGAACACAGTTAGTGGTAAATTCTCTGGTCTTACCAGATAAATCCATTCTAACCTTCCCAGCACTCTGAGCTGTCTGAGGCCTCCCTCAGTATCTGCTAAAGCAGCTCTGCTCTGCTGCCTAATTAACAGTAGGCATCACTGCCTCCATGTATCGAAGAGCCAACCCTGCAACCCATTAGGACTGGCCCAAGATGTCCTTGCCAGGGTGGCTCCCATGTCAATAAATTCTCTGTTTCCCATCCTTATATTCTCCCCCACTTCAGTTCAAAACCCTCAAGATCCACTTGCACACGCAGTCCCCCAGCTCCTGCTGACACCTATTATTGAGGTCTTGCAATTACACTTAGGCTGGTCTTCAATCTGACTGATTTTGGTCTGGAGGTAGTGAAGGGGGCTGGGTCACATCCTGAGGCCAACCACCCTGTGAGGCCACATGTGCATAGGCACCAAGCGGGTTCCTGCAGGCGCCACAGCCGTGGTCCAAGAGAGGAGCCAAAGACTAAGAGGTATCTATTATCTATTGCTCAACAATTTCAAACTTAAGTACAATCTTAAGATGGCTAAAGAATGCTTCAGAATTTCACCATTATGTGTGAACTGATGCTTCAGCAGTTCCCCATGCCTCTAACCCACCATTTATTTCCCCTTTCTTGCTCTCCTGACCTTCATTTCATTTCCCTCCTCCTTCCTCAGCTGAAGCAATAACAGACTCCGCTCCCTGCCGCTGTTCTATTGCACGTGGTCTGGAAAATAAGGGCCTAGAGTCCTGCTTAGAACACATAACAGGGGAAGTTGGACTCTGTGGAGCCAGACAGCATATTCAGTGATTTTAAAAGCTTCTTATTTTTTGAGGCCCCAAACTCAAGAAGTGAATTCAGAAAGAAAATGAAAAAAATAACAAGACAGATAGCAGGAGTGCGGCCTCCACTAGCCAAGGCCATCAACTGAAACCAATTTGGACAGCTCAGCTCAGTCTCGGCTCATGAATTTCGCTTTACTGCAGAAAAGCCCTTCAGCACGCACGCACGCACGCACACACGCACATACACACACACAGAAGCAGGACTGAATAAACTGTGCTTCCTTTTAAGTGGTGACCGCCCTAGTTTTGACTTCTGCAGCTTAACAGCTTCTGGAGAGGTCTTAGGCAGAAGCTGGCTGCTAGTCATCCCAGGCCTGTAAGACAGATTTTTTTAGGAGACACTCTAGATTACAGAACCTCAGGGGAAAAGAGGAAAATTCCGGACTGGGAGAGTAGAAGCAGCCCCTGATGCCCTCATTTACACTAGCCACTTGTCTCTGAAATACCTGGTCTCTCCACCCACCTTTATTTTTCCAAACCCAGAAATGAAGAATTTGAAGTCCTAAAGTATTTAAAGTGCCCCAACCCAGAGCTCACCAGAGAGTGCCTGGATCTGAATCTCCTAGAAAGAAAGTGGCCTGCCTGCCACTTGGGAAGTTTAAAGGTCTTGTCTTCCAGCTGGTCTCTGAATCACCTGGGGATATGGAAGAAGACAATGAAAGGAACATCCTCTCCCCAGTTCCTTCAAGACCCCAGCCAAGTCCCATCTTCTTCTTGGAGCCTTCTGAACAACGAACTCAGTCCTTTCGGATTTTAGAATCCCTGTCCCTATGAGCCTGATGTCCTGATCTAGGGCACAGCCTGGCTCACCCCTTGAAGTCTGGGGTCCACCCAGCAGCATGGATGCTCTCTCCCTAGTGTGAACTCAGTGGAAACCTATCAAACAGGAACAATAACTGTGTGATCTATTTTATTACAGGTGGCTTTCAAATAAATATGAAAAATGGCATGGCTCCATCATCAGATGTTTGATGAGTTCTCTGGGGCGATTAAATGCACATTGGGCATAATATTATGAACTGAATTGTATCCCCCAAAAATACGTGTTGTAAATCCTAACTTCTGTGATTGTGGTTATGATCCCATTTGGGAATGGGTTGTGTTTGTTACTTTTTTTTAACGGTGCTTTAAATGAAGGTTTACAGAAAAAATTAGTTTCTTATTAAACAATACACATATTGTTTTGTGACATTGGTTGCCAATCCCGTGACATGTCAACACTCTCCCCTTCTTGACCTTGGGTTCCCCATTTCCATTCGTCCAGCTTTTCTGTCCCCTCCTGCCTTCTCGTCTTTGCCCCGGAGCTGGTATGCCCATTTAGCCTTGTATACATGGTTGAGTTACGTGTATTATTGTTTGTTTTATGAAACTGTCTGATCTTTGGCTGAAGGGTGAACCCCAGGAGTGACTTCAGTACTGAGTTAAAAGGGTGTCCAGGGGCCATACTCCTGGGGTTTATCCAGTCTGTGTCAGATCAGTAAGTCTGCTCTATTTTTGTGAGTTCGAATTTTGTTCTACATTTTTCTACAGCTTTGTCTGGGACCCTCTATTGTGATCCCTGTCAGAGCAGTTAAATCAATCTCTTTTGAAATATAAAAGACACTAAACAAGCCAGCTAGGAAGCAGAGATGGGGAAAGAGAGATGCCAAGCCACATGAAGACCACTCAGGAACAGAGCTCAAAGAGAGAAGGACCTTCCTCCAGAGCTGATAGAGAGAGAAAGCCTTCCCCTAGATCCGGCAGCCTGAATTCCAACTTCTAGCGTCCTAAACTGTGGGAAAATAAATTTCTGTTTGTTCAAGCCATCCACTTGTGATATTTCTGTTATAGCAGCACTAGATAACTAAGACAGGCATATTAGCAAAGACATACAGGGCCTCAAGGCCCAGTGTGGTGCCTGGAACTGGGACGACTCAATAGATGTTTGCTGAGTACATAGGCTAATCTCCTTAAGATAGCTATTTGTGTTTTGCTCTGTTTCATGGTAAGGCAGTGAGTATGCAGAGCTGAGTCCCAGACTGCAGAAACACCCAACCTCTGGAAGTGATGTGGCTACAGGCCTGCAGGTGCAGGGGTCCTAGCTAGATCAGACTTGGGAAGGGATGATCACCAAATTTCTATATCTCAAATGTATTTCCTAACATCAAGGAACACATATTCATTTATGAATATTCCTAATATTCCTCACCACAAGGCAATGTCACTGGTTTTCTTCCAGGAACACTGAGATTCTAGGTGGGCAGGATTCTAGTCACTGTCTGATACTCACTGTGTCAGAGGTACACAGGAAGTCACTTCATCTCTCTGGGCCTCATATTCTTCAATATATTGTATCACTTAGGATTGTACAACAGCAATTTAGCTTCACATAGGGTTTTCTCTCTCATGTAACAAGAAGTCTGATATAAGAAAGAAGTTTCCTTCTAGGTTCCTGTTCTGCCATCCTTAACATCCTTAACATGGGACTTTTGTTCTCATAGTCTTGAGCTCCAAATACCACATCTGTGTTTTAAGCAGGAAGAAGTGCAGAGGATGGTGAATGGCAAAGGCACATGTGAGCTGAGTTTCTCCATTTTTATCTGAAAAGCAACACCTTTCAGTGAGTAGTAGGGCTTCTGCTGGACATCTCATTGTTCTTTTTTAGCTGGACACACTGCCGCTGCCAATAAAATCAGGGTTCTGTTAATGAGTAAGGGGAATAGCTCTTTGATAGGTTTCCAGTGCTGCCTGCCACTTGGGTAAAATGAGAATATCAGAATAAATTATCTCTAAAATGAAATCTAGCTCTAAGATTTGTGGATTTTGTGAATAGTTATTAGTAAGGGAGTGAAGTTAAGCACAATAAAGGAGTTGGAAGATCTGGAGATGATTTCTAAAGTACATCTTATTCCTTGAAGGTAAAATACTCTGACCAAAACTCTAATACTCCATCAGATCCAAAGTTACCCCAACCCTTGCAGCTAAAAATAAGACATATTTGATTCATCAAGCAATTAAATTGCTCATTAAACTTTTGCCACCTGACCTGGGAGAACAGAAAATCATATTATGGTGATTCTAGAGAATTTTCTTATTGTTTATTTTAATAGCTATAGTGCTTTTTTAAAAGTCATGTACTGATAATGAAGTTACGTTGGCCTTTTAGGATGTCTTTGAACACAAATTGCATTAACTCGAATATCTCAGTTCATCAAGAGTAATGGAATTATTATTGCCAGAAGGCATGATTTCCATGGAAATCAAAATTTTATTTTTCCAAATACTATAAATGATGATGCTTGGAAGTCCTGTATCATTGAATTTAACTTTTTATCTATATTTTAGAGATGAATTGTAATAACATAATCAGCGCTTTGGAAAAAAGTATTTCCTCATTTTAACCTATAAAAGTGGTAAATATTGGAAAGGAAATTGCAGATGGCCCAATACTCAATCATGGAAAAAACACAGCCTGGAATCATAACATCCGGGCACTGTCCAGACTCTGCTGCTTACTAGTGGGGAGACCTGGGGCTACTTTCTTCCTCTCTGAGCTTTACGAATTCTTCATCCGTAAAGCAACAGTGGGATGGGAAGAACTAGATCATTTCCAAGATCCTATCAAGCTCCAAAATACTGTTGTGTGTGGAAATTTTATTCCTATTCCTCTGCAGCATAATTATATTGGCTCAAGCTTTCATAGTTAGGTTTTTATCCTTTCAGTAAATCTCTCAGCGACCTGTTAATCCCTCTACCAGCCAAACAGGCTAGCCAGAGGCTGAGGTCAGTGGATGGAGCCCTGTTGAAGTAGCATCCTACTACCTGAGCCCCACACACAGTTGTGTTGTTTGTGTATTGCACAAAGACGGCCAGTCCAGGAGACAAGGGAAGCTGAACTACATTGCCAAGCCATGCACCCATGAGGCTGCATCACCCAGAGGCAGCATTTTTCCCCAATTTGCACAAAGGCACCAAAGAGGCTAGCAGCAACCCTGCTTCCGCCTCCCTGAATTTCATACTTTCTTTGAGAGGCTGCCAAATTCCCTTCATTTCAGAGAAGGCAGTTAAAGAATATACTTTTTATTATTGCTATTGATTTATTCCTGTTTATTATCACTGTTCTTTAAAACTGATAAAGAGCCTACACGCACACAAACCTAGGACACTGTGATCGTTAACGTTGTGTGTCAGCTTGGCTGGGCCATGATTCTCAGTGGTTTGTCAGTTATGTAATGATGTAGTCATCCTTATCCTCCATGATGTGATCTGATATCATCAGCCTATCAGTTGTAAAGGGTGTTTCTTCAGGGGTGTGGCCTGCTTCCAATATCTATATGGATGCTCTGGCAAAGCTCGCTTGCTTGTTCTGGATCCTACGTCTGGCTCATCACCATCTGACCTCTGGTTCTTGAGACTTAAGCCAGCGTCCTGCTGTCTTACCTGCCAATCTTAGATTCATCAGCCTCCACAGCCTGTGAGCTAGCAGCCTGCCATCTGACCTACTGATCTTGGGTTCATCAGCCCCTGCAGCTACATGAGTCAGGGGAAGCCTCCAGCCTGACACCTGACCCACGTACTTGGGACTTGTCAGCCTCTGCAACCTGTGAGCCATTTCTTTGAGATAAATCTCTCTAGATGTAAATATATGCTTCACTGGTTTTGCTTCTCTAGAGAACCCAGCCTAAGACATTTGGTGCTGGAGCAGTTCTAGAGAAACAAAATCATAAGGATGAATTTTCTAAATTGATTCTCAAGTCTGATGGTTCTTTTTTCTTTTTTTTTTTTTTAATTGTGCATCAGGTAAAAGTTTATAGAGCAAATTAGATTTCCATTCGATAGTTTGTACATAAAGAGTTTCGTGGCTTTGGATTCATTTCTCACGAAGTGTCAGTACTCTCATTTTTGCTCTGGGTTCCCCATTCCCTTTCATCCTGATTTTCTACCCCTTCCTGCCTTCTCGTCTTTGCTTTGGGCAAATATTGCCTTTTGGTCACTTACAATTGATTGTCTTAGAAGCACATTCCTCTCGGGCATTATTGTTTATTTTATGGGCTTGTTTATTGTTTGGCTGGAAGGTGGTCTTCGGGAACAGCTTCAGTTCCAGGTTAGAAGAATGTCTTAGGGCCATAGTCTCAGAGGTTCCTTTATTCTCTGTCAGACCAGTAAGTCTGGTCTTTTTTCTGAAATTTATCTTTTGTTCCACATTTTTCTTCTGCTCCGTCTGGGACTCTATTTTAATCCCAGTCAGAGCAGTTTGTAGTAGTAGCTGGGCACCATCCATTTCTTCTGGTCTTGGGGTTGTGTAGGCTGTGATTCATGTGGTCCATTAGTCCATTGGACTAATTGCTCCCTTGAATCTTTGGTTTTTTTCACTCTCCTTTGCAAAGAGACTGGAAGATACCAATAGTTGTATCTTATGACTAGTCTTAAAGGCACTGATGACTCTGCCTCCAGTAGTAAACAGGGAGCTACTAATCCATGGTGTGAAGTAGCAATATTAATACACAAATTATTACCACCAATAAATCAAGTATTGGTGAGAAGCGAGCTCTGAATGATCATGTTTGACACTTTTCTACAATTTTGTCAGAACGAGAAGTATAGAGAAGCTGCTTTGTTGGTCCTACCTTCTCTAGACAAAGTACTAAAATAAAGAGGGCTTCGAAGTCACAGTTCAAGCACCACATAAAAGACTTCAAAGTTGCCACTTGTGCCCTGAAAGAAAGGCTTATTTCTTGTACTAACAGAGCTGATACTGCCAAAAACCAAACCCAGAGTCTTATTGTAAGAGTGGCTGAATTACAATGTCAATTGAATTCCCAACCTCGAGTGGTGTCTGAAGTTAAAGTGAGGGCATTGACTGGGAAGAAACAGGATCCTGAAACTTGGAATGGGGACATATGGGCAAATAATCTGGAAGCTGGGGACATTGAACCCCTAAATTCTGTTGAATCTCTCCTGCCAGCAGAACCAGCACTCTTACTCCCATCATCTGAAGAGATTACTCCATCATTGTCTGCTAAGCCACCCTCCCCTGTAAAACCATTAGCCCCTTGTCTTAGTTATCTAGTGCTGCTATAACAGAAATACCACTTTTATGGCTTTAACAAAGAGAAATTTATTTTCTCACAGTAAAGTAGGCTGGAAGTCCAAATTCCAGGTGTCAGTTCCAGGGAAAGGCTTTCTCTCTCTGTTGGCTCTGGAGAAAGGTCCTTCTCATCAATCTTCCCCTGGATTAAGAGCTTCTCTGTGTAGGAACCCCAGGTCCAAAGGACATGCTTTGTTCCCAGCACTGCTTTCTTAGTGGTATGAGGTCCGCCCGGCTCTCTGCTTGCTTCTCTCTTTTATATTCCAGGAGAAACTGGCTCAAGACACAATCCGATCCCATAGATTGAGTCCTGCCTTATCAACACAACTGCCACCCATCTTCCCCCATTAACATCATAGAGGCAAGATTTACAAAATACAGGAAAATCACATCAGATGACAAAATAGTGGACAATCACACAATACTGGAATTATGGCCCAGCCAAATTGCTATACACATTTTTAGAGGACACAATTCAATCCATGACATCCTCCCCACCCCCATCTGATAAGAGTAACCCAGCTGTGTCTGAAGAGCTGTTGTCTAAGATATTGCCTGTGGCAGCATCTGAGTCATTGCCTGGTGCATTGCCTGGGGTAGATGTGCTTTACAAGATATTGCTGAATATTCCCAGGACTCACCCCCACCAACCATTTTTGCTTCTAGACATATAACTAGGCTTAAGTCCCAGCAAGCCCCAAAAGGTAAAGTATAACATGTGACCCAGGAGGAGGTACACTACACCCCAAAAAACTACTTTTCTAATATGCACAAACAGAAACCTAGGGAATATATGTGGGAATGGCTGTTAAGGGTAGGGATAATGGTGCAAGGAATATAAAGTTGGATCAGTCTGAGTTTACTGATGTGGGCCCACAAAGCACAGATTCTTCATTCAATGTTTCAGCTCAAGAAGTTAGGAAAGGATCTAATAGTTTATTTGGTTGGTTCCCTGAAGCATGGATTATACAGTGGCCTAGACCTAATCAAGCTGAAGTACCAGACCTGCCTTGGTATACTGTAGAAGAAGGTATCCAAAGGATTAGGGAAATTGGCAGGCTGAAGTGGATTTATCAGGTTAGCCCCAGAGACCTAACCAGAGAGTGCCCAGATGACACACTTTTTACAACTGTGGGGAACAAATTTGTGAAGGGAGCCCCAGCATCCTTGAAGACTGCTGTGATTGTTATTTTATGTAAGTCAGATATGACATTGGGAACTGCCCTGTCTTAGTTATCTAGTGCTGCTATAACAGAAATCCCACAAATAGATGGTTTTAACAAACAGAAATTTATTCTCTCACAGTTTAGGAGGCTAGAATTCCAAATTCACTGTGCTAGCTCCAGGGGAAGGCTTTCTTTCTCTGTCAGTTCTGGGGGAAGGTTCTTATCATCAACCTTCCCCTGTCTAGGAGCTTCTCACCAGAGGGACCCTGGGTACAAAGGACACGTTCTGCTCCCGGCTCTTCTTTCTTGGTGGTATGAGGTCCCTTTCCTCTCTGCTCACTTCTCACTTTTATATCTCGAAAGAGATTGACTCAAGATACAACCTAATCCTGTAGACTGTGTCCTGCCTCATCAGCATCATGTTGTTGTTCTTAGGTGGCATCCAGTTGGTTTCGACTTATAGTGACTGTATGTGCAACAGAATGAAACACTGCCTGGTCCTGCATCATCCTCACAATCATTGTTAAGCTTGAGCCCATTGTTGTACCACTGTGTCAATTCATCTCGCTGAGGGTCTTCCTCTTTTTTTGCTGACCATCTACTTTACCAAGCATGATGTCCTTCTCCAGGTACTGGTCCCTCCCGATAACATGTCCAAAGTATGTGAGACATACTGGACAAAATATATATAACAATGTATGTATAACAATGTATATATATCTATATATATATAGCAATGGTTTTCAGACACTGGGCATCAGACAGCACATGTCTGTAATCCCTGATCAACAAACAAGATGAAGCCTATGATTATCCTAGCCTACTGCCTGGAGAAGGTTTCCAGGCTGAAATAGAGAGAGGGGGAACTAAGGCAGAACCCAGTGGCCTCCTCGAGTTTAGAATATAAAGTTGAGAGTCTAGTGAGGTCAAGGTGCCAGAAATCACAGGGTAGATTATCAGAGAGAAAAGAATTGTACAGAGAAAGAGCTCTGAAGATCTGCAGAGGGACCATTTGTGTCTTCAGTCAAGTAATGATCAGCATATGCATGCAAAGAAACTACCTGAAGTCTGGGAAGGGAGTAATGATCAGCATAGGCATGTGAAGAAACTACCTGAAGTCTGGGGGACATCTGAAAGGATCAGAGGGAAGAATCCCCAGAACTCTCACACAGGGCTGGGGATAGTTTGTGTTCACATGAACTGAGGAATTCGGGAGGGGGGCAATAATTCATAGGGCATCAAGTACTGATAAGGTGTCATGGATTGAATTGTGTCCCCAAAAAATATCTGTCAACTTGGCTGGGTCATGATTCCCAGTATTGTATAATTGTGTACTATTTTGTAATCTGATGTGATTTCCTTATGTATTGTAAGTTCAATCACTATGATCTAATAAGATGGATTAGCGGTAGTTATACCGATGAGATATACAAGATTGGATAGTGTCTTAAGCCAATCTCTTTTGAGATATAAAAGAGAAAAGCGAGCAGAGACACATGGGAACCTCATACCACCAAGAAAACAGTACTGGGAGCAGAGTGCATCCTTTGGACCAGAGGTTCCTGCGCAGATAAGTTCCCAGACCAAGGGAAGATTGATGACACGGACCTTCCTCCAGAGCCGACAGAGAAAGCGTTCCCCTGGAAGTGATGCCCTGAATTTGAACTTGTAGCCTGCTGGACTGTGAGAGAATAAACTTCTCTTTTTTAAAGCCATCCACTTGTGGTATTTCTGTTATAGCAGCACTAGATGACTAAGACAGAAGGGTATCACTTGTGTAGTGGGGCAAAATTCGCCCTAGTCAAAAGGTCAATCCAATCCTCCCTTACAGGTTAAAATCGAGGTTTGAAAGAAACTTTCCAAGAAACTTAACTGCATCTCAGAACAAAGCTCAAGAATATCTATAGGATACAAAAATATTTAGCACTCTACAAGGTAAAATTCACAATGTCTAGCAACCAATAAAAAATTGGCAAGCATACAAGGAAGCAGGAAAATATAGATCATAATGAAAAGAAAAATCAGTCAGTAGAAACAGGCTCAGAAAAAAGCAATGATAGAATTAGTAGACAAGGACATTAAAACAGTTATTATAACTATATTCCATATATTCAAGAAGGTAGAGAAATTTTTAAGCATGTAAAGTAGAGACATGGAAAAAAATTTTTTTCAAAGACTCAAACTCCTAGAGCTGCAAAATACAATGACTGATGTTTTTTTTTAAATATACCCTACAGGCAGTCCCTAGATTAAGAACAAATTTTGTTCCTAAACCCATTTTTAAGTCGAATTTGTACGTAAGTCGGAACAGGTAGGCATAGTTCATATCCAACGTTAGTCAAATGTTTCTCTTAGTATATAGTGTACCTTTGCATGCATAAAAACATTAAAGAAACACCTCCAGATATACTGAAACATCTTTAACATAATAATACAGTAGTTAATACTAATGTTTTGGTGCATGTGACAAAGTAGCACACATTTGTTATTATGAACCACTGCATGTACCTCAAATTTGTAATATAACAGGTTTTATGGGAGTTGGTTCCTAACTACAGGTTGTACGTTAAGTACATAACCCAGGTACTGCCTGTAGATGAGATTAACAGCAGATTAGAAACTACAGAATGGATTAATAACTCAGATATTTAGAAATAAATCAGAAACTAGGTGTCATCAAGTTGACTCCTGCTCTTGTCAACCCCAGATATGTCAGAACTGTGCTTCATAGGGTTTTCAATGTCTGATTTTTTTGAAGTACACCTACACCTCACTTATCCAAAGTCTCATTATCCAATATTTCACATTTACAACAATAGTAAAAAATCTATTATCCAACTATTTTGCACGTTAACGACTTATGTCTGGCAGTAACAAACACCAAGGTGTGAGGCAAGAGTAACACTGGCTGCAATGGTTAAGGTTATGTGTCAACTTGGCTGGGCCATGTTTCTCAGTGGTTTGGCAGTTATGTAATAACGTAATATGGCAGTTACATAATGATGTAATTTGGCAGTCATGTAATGATGTAGTCATCCTCCATTTTGCAATCTGATGTGGTCATCCTCTGTTTTCACATAATGCCCATTTTCGCTAACGACCTGGTCTTTGGAATCTAACCATGTCGATAAGTGAGAAGTGAGTGTAAATTGCCAGGCCTTTCTTTCAAGGCACCTCTGGGTAGACTCAGATCTCCAACCCTTTAGTTAGCAGTGAGCACATTAATCTTTTGCGCACCATGCAGGGATTCCTCTTTAGCAATATAACTATCCAAAATGAAATACAGAAAAAAGCTAGAAAAAAATAAACAGAGCATTAGTGAGCTGTCAGACAACTTCAAGTGACTTAATAAACATGCAATTGGAGATCATAAAGTATGTGTGTGGGGGGCAGAAAGAGCAGTAGAGAAAACATATTTGAAGAAATAATGGTTGAAAATTTTCCAAAATTGATAAAAAAATAAACACACAAATCTTAGAAGCTCTACAAAAGAAAAGTAATTTCAAAACAAAGAATATTACCAGGATTAAAAAAAGTCATTTAATAATGATAAAAGGGTCAATTTAGTATGAGGACATAACAATAGTGAATGGTTACAGAGCTTCAAAATACATAAAGCAAAACTACCCATACCTGCTGCCATCATGTCGATTCCGACTCATAGCGTGTCAGAATATAGGACAGGGTAGAACTGCCCTATAGGGTTTCCAAGGCTGTAAATCTTTACAGAAGCAGACTGCCACTTCTTTCTCCTACACAGTGGCTGGTAAGTTCAAACCGCTGAGCTTCTAAGCAGAGCTCCAAACTGGTTTGTTCTGATTTGAACCCCTCCCTACTGAGAATTTGCATTTCTAACAAGTTTCCAGGTGATGCTACTACTACTGGTTAGGGACTAATTCTGAGAACTACTAGTACAGCAGTGGTTCTCAAAATGTATTATACATAAGACTCACCTGGCAATCTTGTTAAAATGTAGATTCTGGTTCAGTTATATCTGGGTGGAAATGCAAATTCTTGCAGGGGTTCAAACCGGAATGAACTGATTTGAAGCCCTGCTTTCAAGGTTAGCAGCCAAGCACTTAATCACTGCGCCACCAGGGCTCCTTAAAAGCAGAAATAGAAATAAAAGGAGAAAGAAATGAATCCACAGTCTAGTCAGAGATTTCAAGGCCTCTCAACCATTGATAGAAAAAGCAGGCAAAAAAAAATCAGTAAGGATATAGAAGACTTGAATACCATGATCAACCAAGTTGACCTAGTTGGCATTGTACAATACTTCACACAACAACAGCGAAAACACTCTTCAGACTGGTAATATTTACCAGGACTGATCATATTGTGGGCCATAAGACAAGTCTCAGAAAGTTTTAGAGGAATCAAATCATACAAATTGTTTCTCCTAACCCCAATGGAATTGTTATAAATTAGTAACAGAAAGATCTCTAGAAAATTCCCAAATATTTAAACACTAAATAACACACATCTAAATAATGCATGGGGTAAAAACAAAACCAAAAGTAAAATATGAAGTATTTTGAAGTGAATGAAAATGAAGACACAACATACCAAAATCTGTTGAGATGCAGCTAAAGTAGTGTTTAGAGAGAAATTTATAGCACTAAAATGCCTGTATTAGAAAAGAAAGGTCTCAAATCAATGACCTCAGCTCTCATTTTAAACTAGAAGAACAAACTAAACCCAAAATAAACAGAAGAAAGGAAAATAAATCAGTGAAACAAGAAGAAAACAATAACGAAATATAAAAGCAAAATCTGATTTGAGAAGATCAAAAAAACTGATAAACCCTCTCAATAGATTGATCCTCATTAAAAAAAAATTAATATTAGGAATGATAGAGGACATCACTATAGATCTTATATGTTAAAAGGATAATAAAGGAATATAAGTAATTTTATGCCAATAAATTCAACAACTTAGATGAAACACAAATTCCTTTAAAGACCACACAAAAACACCTCACTCAAAAATAAATGAGTAACCCTATATTAATTTTTAAAGTTGAATTTGCAGTTAAAAAAAAAAAAACTTCAGGTCCAAGTGACATTACTGGGGAATTTTACTTAACATTTACTTAACATTTAAAGGCAGACATGCCTTCAGAAAATTGAAGAGAAGGACACAATTCCCAACTCATTAGGTCAGCATAATCCTTATGCCAAAACCAGAAAGCATTACAAGAAAACTACAGGCTGATTTTAAGGCATTTAATCAAGTAGCCACACATGCTGAAATGAAATTGAAAAATGCCGAAGGTTGGGAGACCAATTAGGAAGCTACAAAAATAGTCCAGACTAAGAGGACCTAACCCAAAAAAACTGACTGCTATTGAGTGGATTCTGACTCATAGCAACCCTTTAGGGCAGAACAGAATTGACCCACAGGGTTTCCAAGGCTGTAATCTTTACGGAAGCTGACTGCCACATCTTTCTCCCATGGAGAGGATGGTGGGTTCGAACCACCAACCTTTCAGTTGGCAGCTGAGCACTTTAACCACTGTGCCACCAGGGCTCCTAGACTAAAAAGAAAAGGGATTTAATTCTACTACCATAATCACCTTTCTGATTTCTGTAACAAAGAATCATGTCTGATACAAGGGCATGTGTATATTGTAGAAAAAATGCAGAATTGGGAGACTTCGCATCAGTGATTGTAGGTAGAGTCAAGACAAAAGTTAATGGTGCAAAGAGAAACTGGAAAGATGGTAGTTCCGGTGAAAAATAAACAGCTGAGGCAGACTTGGGATTGAAAATTGTTATGTTTGGTTTGGAAAAGGATGAGTTTGTGACGTTAGTCCATCCAGTGCATATTGTACTAGCCAATACAGTATTCAGTGAGTTCTTCCTGCCAGGTGCTACAGTAATCAGTAGTTGCAAACTTAAGATTATAGCTCTCAGCACTAGAGGTCATACCTATACAATTGGTTCTGTTTACCAACTCTGATTATCATACTCTGGCTATTACTACATTAAATTTTTTTTTTTTTTTTAAAGAGAATTAACTACTCTTCTTTTTCGGTGGCTCTTAGGATTTTTTTTCCAAGGCAAGGATAATTTTATAAAAACAGTATCTACTATAATCATACTACATAAGAGGTTAACCCACCCACTGCCCAGTCAATTCCAACTCGTAACAACCCTATAGGGCAAGGTAGAACTGCCACATCTTTCTCCAGCGGAGCAGCTGGTAGGTTCAAACCAGACTTTTCAGTTGAACGCTTAACCACTGCACCACCAGGGCTCCTACGTAAGAGATGGTTGTTGTTTTTCTGCTGAGTCAATTCTGACTCATAGCTACCCTACAGGACAAAGTAGAACTGCCCCACAGGGTTTCCGAGGCTGTCGTCTTTGTAGATCACCTGGTCTTTTCTCCCACAGAGTTGCTAGTGTGCAAGGCTTCAAACTGGTTTGCTCCAGTTGGAAGCCCTGCTGAAAATTTGCATTTCTAACAAGTTTCCTGCTAAGAATTTACATTTTCATCCCAGAAATATTGAACCAGAATCTACATTTTAATAAGATCTCCAGGTGTTTCTTATGCATGACTTTCTGGGAACTTGATAGAAATGCAAATTCTCAGCAGAGGCTCAAACTGGAATGAACCAGTTCGAAGCCCTGCTGGTGATTTTCAACCACCAATCTTTCAGTAAGCAGCCTAGTGTTTAACCATTGCACCACCAGGGCTCCTACTTAAGAGGTTATTAGCAATCTTTCATACAAAGTTAACGCAACTTGGGAGATTTTTACCTGGGAATCTTCATCAATGCAGCTGCTACTCCAACCTAGCATTCCTCTCAGAAGTCCTGTGGAGAGGGGCACACACAGAGAAGCCCTAACCCACTATAGGCAAGGGCACAGATTTTAAGACCTTCCCTTCCCACCCCTCAACCCCATCCCCACTAAAACACATTAGGAAACCGAAATGGCTCTGTGGCCCCTAGCCACAAAAGACAGCTAAAACAGCTGGCCAACACAGAGAAATCAATTTGCATAGTCTCATCATCTCTGCCATCTGTTCATACAGGCTTCTAAATTTGTATACCTGACAGGTAATTTATTTTTTTAAAGAGGCACTTTTGACTAATTGGCTGTCTCACTTAAATGACCATCCTGAGCACACAACTCATTCACCAAATGAAGAGTTACACTTCTGATAAAGAGGGAGGAGGCATTCCCCTTGCTGTTAAAAGCCAGACAGTGACAATTTTCGTTATACAAATAACCCTAGTGGGCAAAAGGGAGATTCAAAAAGGAGCTATCACTTAGTAGAGCACTACAAAATTTTTAACATGCAAGGCCTTGACTAGAGTTGTTACCACACAACGTAGATTGCTCAATGCTTAAAAACCACAATCTTAGTAATAATTCGAACTAAGTCTACAGGTAGTGAAAATAAAAAATATTTAAATGCGTAAGGAACATATGGTCACTGCATTTGTTTTTACTTTGTGAGAATGGCTCAATGGAAGTACCTATTATCACTTTTCCATTATAAAAATAAGCTGTAAATATTCAATTAATTGCCTCAGAAACAGGTGAAATTACTACTCAACAGTGGCAAGATTTTAAGATTTTCATTTTATTAAAAATACGGCAACATAATAGCAGCATCATTTAATAAATCTTTTTTTACTAGTACCATTTAAAAGTAGCCCTATTCACATAAACATCCAACATCTATGCAGCATCTTGATGCTTACATATCAACTCTTCCCTTGATTATTCATAGCATTATGTAAAGAAGAGCACCATTCTACTATACTAATCAAGATTAAAGAGGGCAATGATTTAACTATTAAACTGAACTACCTGTACAGTTGTGGAAATCAGGGAATTCTTCAGGTTATTCCCAAAGTTTGTGGCTTACCAGTACTCTTCAATTCTTTCAATATGATTTTCATGAGTTTAAACTTACGCCTACAGTTAAATTATCTGTCTAGCAAATAAAAATCAAGAATGGAAGGAACTGTTATTCCATTCCTGGGAAAATAAAGTCTTAGAGGTAAAATGTGTTAGTTTATTTAATTGCTAGAAACTATAAAAATAGAATAGAATGAAAAGAGATATTCTTATTAGTTAGTAAATTTAACTTGATTGAAGATGGGCCAAAACTATTTTTATTTTTAAAATAATAATTCTTAGGCAAAATCACCCATAAAAATGTATTTAAAAAAAAATCATCCACAATTCAAGGTTAAGTAGGGAAGTCTATTTTATTTCAAAAGATTACTTTATTACTTGTCTACTGGACTCCTGCTTCCAGAAATGTTAGCCCTTTAAGAGCATTGTCTGAAATTTGAAAATAAACAATTTAGAGTGAATATATTAGTAAATTAAACATGAAAAAATACTTATAGGCAGTGAAAATAAAAATTATTTAAATGCATATGGAACATATGGTCACTGCATTTGTATTACTTTGTGGGAATGGCTTCATTTCAGAACCCATCCAGTTAAAATCAGATATTATCCTTTAATGAAAACATAAAAAATGACTCACTGAAATGTTAAAAGTTACTCATCCCTCTGAAAGGATTCATTTTAACTGCAAGCTAAACAAAGATATAAATCTTTTAATTTCTAATTTAAAAAACCCAAATTTTTAAAAGCCTATTACTATATACACATAATCATTAAATCTGAATATCTTCAGTTGAGAACAAGCTGGGATCAGGGTTCATTTTTATTTATTTTTAAGATAAAGACACCAACATATGTATGTATACACATATATATATGAACAACTGAGGATCCTGAAAAAGAAATTTTCTTGACCAAAAAAAAACTCTGATTATAACGACAGTCTTTATTTTTTAATTATGTTAAAATTTAAGTCTCTGACACTTCTGAAGATCAACACAGTCTATGTTGAATTTCTTCAATAAAAGAATTCTGAACATGGGGAAAATCACAAGCTGACTACTGTTTGCAATTATAAATCATTAGTTTAGATGGAAAATCATAACAACTAAGGAAGATAGTTGCAGAAGTTAAGAACTGGTATTTATAGGCTTGTTTTCACACATGACACTGACTGGATAGCTTATGAAGAACCATACTGTATTACCAGTTCAGTGTGTGTTGCTGAAAAGGAAGAAGAGCACCAACAGAATCTGACTAGAATGATGACTAGCAGCTACAATCTAAGGAATAGAGCGTACTCTCTGCATAATCAAGCTAAAAATAATTAGAGAAGGTATTAAGTATAAAATGGCTGTGTTCTTGACCTCACCTCAAATTTTCCAGACAATATCCACCTGGGATGAAAAAGAATAGTCTTTAAAAAAACAACCAAATAAATAAAACATCTTGAAAGAAAATAATAAACAAATGGAAACATATCAGCTCTTAGAAAATAACTCTAGACCCTACAAAGCTTTGCTTCCATAAGCCCATATTTAAAAAGTCAAATCTCATGTAATAATCCTAGTCCTTTTCCAGATCTCTTGTATCCTATTTATCCTCAACTTCTAAGTCCACGTCTTTTAAGATTGGTATGATCATCTTAAAGCTGAATAAGTATCACCAGCAAGAAAAATAATTAACAGCAGGAATCAAATTAAATATGTTACCTACCAACATAAGAAACATTTAATAGAGTCCAAATACAAGAAAATATTTAAACTTTAAATGATTGTTTTATAGACACAAACATGCACTTCATGTTAAAACAACCTCTGTGCCAATTAAAATGAGAGCAGGATGAAACAAACGCTTTTTTGAAATACATAAACAAATATTTCCTCTAAAATACTTAGCTTTATTAAAGAAATGGTACTAAAAATAACAAAGATTCAAACAACATTTTCTCTATTCTACTTACATATCATAAATAAGATAGCTATTGATGCAAGACACACACTCCTTCACAATCTTTCCATATGCATCCAAGCATTCTTGTATCAGAATAAGCTGTTTACTAGCCAACCGCATGTGGTTGAATGATTAAAATGACCGTCTATACTTTACATAGTAAAGCATTTTCCAAAATTTTAATGTATACAGTGACAAAAAAAAAAAAAACACAGTAATTCTGAACACACGAGTGATTAAGCAGCTTCATAATCAAACCAGGCTTCATTGCAATAAGGACAATTCTCCCCATTCTCCATTAAACACTTAAGTTTCAATAGTATTAACATTAAATGAAAAATCAAGTTGAAACCAAGTAACTAACATACTACTCAGCTTTTTAAATCTATAAAAGTAACTATTCCCATGAGGTAAGGCAACTGAGTAATCTGATTGTATTAGGTTGCATTAAAATAATTATACTTGATTTTTTTTTAACAACACGCTAATTAAAAGATACTACTTTTTCGGTAATATAACAATAATGAAAAGAGTTCTGAAACCATGAGTTATAGTTTTGAGGAAAAACACTGGCAATGTTGTCATTTTACCACTTACATACTTTCTGCAAAAAGTGAGCCTAAGAAGGATGGATGACCTGTATTTTAAACTCAAGTAAACATATTCTTAAACATAAAACAAGTAACCTCACATATACTCCTAGTCCTCCCTTTAGGTATAATTTCTGCACATCATTTACAAGAAAATGATTTAGAGGTAATAATTAAGGCCATCCAATGTAGATAACTAAAAGGTTTCCTCTGATTTAAGAAAAATAAGAACGTGCTTCATTTTCAATTATCACAGTATAAAACTGATGGTCCCAAAACTGCATTTTTGTTTCAAGCTCTAAAGTCATTCTTGAAAACAAGACTTCCCTCTCATATTAGGTAAGCTAAGTAAGCTCTTCTGACATGTCAGTTGCACACTTCTCTATGGGTGTGAATGGAATATCCATCTAGGTTCCATATGAATTGAGAATGACTAGCACATATAAAATTTCAGAAAACAGTATACCACATTTTAGAAGGCACTAAAGCTTCAGCTTGTGCTCCCATAGCGCACTTTGAAAACCCAGTTTCCTTTCTAGAAGGGCACCTTTGCCACCTACAGCTGACAAGACACACTGCAATATTATTCATAGTAAGCTTGGAAATGTCAAGGAAGTTCAAATAGAAATGCTCACTCTGTGGGGAGACCCAATGATTCTAAACACTGAATACTAATACATTATTATTAGTATTCAACACGGTTGCTCTTCCTTTTGCAATAGAACAGTAGCATGCATTGTCAGTTGTTTTCTAATCCACATATTTAAGCAATTTTAATCTGTAAAACTATTTTAAAGAAAAACTGCTATCCTAAACAGTGAGCAAAAGAAAACACAATAGTGAGAGTTTAACACAATCACTGTAAATCCTGTGAAGTAAATGTTAAAACTTCTTACATACTTTGCACTTACAAGGGTGTGTATATATTTGCACTGATTTCAAGCACATCATCAAACTGTATATAATGAAATTTTCAAAAAAGTAAAACAATACAAAATAACTAGCGTTTTTTCGAAAGAGCCTCCAATGCTTATCTCCAGTCTTTATGGATAGTACAAATTTGGATCTTTGATGTCCCATTTATTTGCAATGGTTCTTGGCAAACACTAACAAACCACATGACAAGTGTGTCAGCCACCACAGAAATGCACAGATTTTAGAAGATGAAAAGTTTGGGTAACATCTGTTATTTTCATGATGTCCATGCTTTCTTACTCAGTTAACAAGATGGCTACAAAGTCACCTAACAACCAAAACAGCTGTTAGCTCAGATCTATATGTTCAACTGGATTTCTTCACTGTTTACATCTTGTTGAGAGAATTAGAAGCTTTGGATTTTCATCCAGCGTTGAGTTTAGAGGTGTATTTGTCAGTCCTATACTACTTCTGTTTTAGCAGAGAGGTTTTCTTCATTTGGCTGACAGTTTCCATTCTGCTGTACTTTGTTTTCCTCAGTCCTTGGGGCATCCTTGTCATCTGCTTCTTTGCCTACACTTGAATCTGGTTCTTTATTGTGCTCTTTCTCCTACAATGAATATTAAGGTATACATTTAATATTTTCCTCAAGAATTGCCAGCTAATACATTTGGTTGTGTTTAAAATGTGCAACTTTGTTTTTTGGTGAATTAATAAAATTGGGTATTTTTTCCCATTATATTTTCATATAAAAAGAATATGCAAACCCATGCCAACTTGCGCTCTGTACCTCTCATAAAGATGGACAATCCATGAAAATTAATTTAGAATGAAATAGGTAAACAGAAATTCGAAGGAAGGGCTTGATAAAGTAGAATGAATCTTGCTGAAAAGAGTGAGACAGTTCCCAAAGATGCCAAAATAGATTTGTCATCTGGATATAAAAGATGCCAACATTAAAGGAACGTGGGAAAGAAGTCACTATTCCTTCTGCAAAGACTGTTCAAGAACAGCCCAAATTCTGCCCTCAGTTTAAGGAAGAATTAAATGAGGACATGCAGAATAGTACCTGGCACATAGTAATGAGCAATGAATGTTATTATTAGTGATGATGATGACAAACCTCTACCAGTATGAGAGTTAATAAAACTGTAAGATGAAGCTCCAGAACTTACAACTAGAATGATTTCCATATACACTTCACCAGTAAAATAAGGAAAATGATATCATGTGGAAGAACTTAAAATAAAATAAATAAATAAAAAACCTCTAAAGCATAGATGAGCAGTTTGGGAAGCAGTGAGACTGAATTCATGGGAGTGAAACTACTAGAATGGAAATTATGAGAATGCGGACACAAACTGAAGAATGTGACCAACGTCATTGAGTATTATGTGTAGAAACTGCTGAATGGAAACCTGTTTTTGCTATGTATACATTCACCAAAAATACAATTAAAATATTTAAAAAAAAATTTTTTTAAAAAAAGCTTACTTGGTGGTTTGGTTTTCCATTAACTATCCTAATCCAGCAAACCTAATTTTAAGTATATATTCCAAAATTACAATAGAATGTCTGTTCAAATCTGCTGATAAACAAATATATTGAGAAAAATGGCATCAAATAAAAATCTTACCATTATAAAATCAAATACATCCATTATTTATAGGTTATCTAAAAATGTTCTTATTGTATGCCCTTCATGGACTCTCAAATAAGGAATGTAATTGTTTAAATTTTAGTTGGCTCTTATCTCTTCCCTTCAAAAATCTAGTGTAAAAAAATTATCAATTTAACAAATATTAAAGATACCAACAATGTACAACACACTGTTGCTCTCTGAAAGAGCTTTTAGTCTAAAAATATTTCTATGCAATAAACAATCTCAATTATTAATTATTTAAAGCCCAGACAATGAAAGACCATTGCTTACTTTAAGTGAGGTACTGTTCTTCTCCAACTTCTCCTTTCCATCTCTGTCATTAGAACTCTTTCTTGTAGAGGCTGAACGTTCTCTCTCTCTTCTTTCACTGATGTGGTCCCTTTCTTTTTCTCTCTTTTTATCTTTCTTATTTCTGCTTTAAGAATATTGATAATATATGTCAATTAACTTCTAAAATATTAAATACCTATTTATATTTTTGACAAAATATTCTCATCTAACAGAGTATCTTAAATAACTGGTTTGACCAGTAACATATAAATGAGTCCTATAACTCCACCTACTTAAAAATAGCCAATCAATTAACCCTACTTCCAATTAATTTTTTAAAGCTAGACAAGTCATTTCTGTAGAGGCCACCATGTGCTTACACAAAATATAATTTTGTATTATCAATCTGTTAGTTTTAAAATATTCAAGGTTTACTGAGCTACTGTAATTGGGAAAAAATAAAAACAAAATATAGTGTTTTCTTATAAACCTTTTCAAAGCATTAAATGAATAAGCAGAAAGAAACAAAAAGGACAAAGAATCACATGTGGCCCTCAAGCGGGGCTGAATGACTAATAGCAAAGTTTAGAATTGCAAATAACCTATTTGTGCCGCCTGCCCATTACAGAGTACTACAAATTCAAGAACAAAGTTTATGCAGAAGATGGAATGAGTAAAAAGCTCCATTAAAAAACAAAAACAAAAAACTCTTATAGAAGGGATAAAACTTGATTTCATATCAGAAGCACAACAGATAAAACAGCCATAATATAGGATTCTATGCTTTTCTCTCTTAATTATGAATAGTTTAAAAATAGATACAAACATCAGTGGAACAAATTAAGTTTCAGGCAGTTAAGGAACTCTTTATCCAATCATTTGCTGATGGCTAAGCTAACTGAGCAGAGACTTCAGCGGCCACACACAACAAAAAACAGACTGTTAAAGACTGAACTGTGTCCCCTAAAAAAGACCTGGAGTCCTAATCCTTGGTACCTATAAAGGTGATCTTGTTTGAAAATAGGGTCTTTGATGATGTCATCAGTTAAATTAACATGAGGTCATACCAGAGTAGGGTAGAGCCTAATTCCGTGTGAGTGACGTCCTTATAAAAGAGGACAACATACAGAAACAAGAGGAAGTGATGTAATGTTGCAGCTACAAGCCAAGGAAAGCATGGAGCTACCAGAAGCTAGGACAGAGGCATGGTAACAGAGTGTCCCTAAAATTCTCAGAAGAAATCAACATAGCTGGCACCCTGGTCTCGGACTCAGCCCCCAGAACTGTGAAACAATAAATTTCCGTTGTTTGAAGCAGTCCACTTCATGTTATTTTGTTTCGGCAACCGCAAGAAACTAATATAGTTTGGTACCAGAATGAGTGCTGATACAACAAATACCTAAAAATGTGGAAATGGCTTTAGAATTCGACATGGGTAGAGGTTGGATGAGTCTTGAGATCCTTAAGAGTAAAAGCGTAGACTGCCTTGAAGAAATTATGGAAAGATGTCCTGGTACAGTTAAGTAACAAAATCAAGTACAGAACAGTATATATTCTATGCTATCTTTTGAATAAGAAATATGAAAATAAAAATTTAAATCATCATTTTGTGTCTCTGTACAAAAATCAAAGGATATAGAAACAAACTAGTAAGAATTGTAACTTATGGAGACAGAGTAGATGGCACATGGGTAGAAGTAAGGCTTCTCAATGTATAACTTTTTATATTGTTTTGATTTCTGAACCGTGCAAATGTATCACTCATTCAAAATATAAAGTTTAAAAAATAAATTGAACAGGGAAAAATTCTTGGTAATTTTTAAAATTCCTACCTCCTCCTCTTTAGTTATAGTACATGCTATGCTTTCGACTTACCTCCTAGGGGATGGAGACCTAGAAGATTTCCTTTTTATGGTTTTTGATGTTCTAGGTGATCTGGAAGAACTCCTGCTCCTCCTCCTACGCCTTTCCCTGAGAGCCAAAGACATTATCATTTTTAAAACAAACAGCAATTGAAATAAAAAGCAATTCAAATATACAAAAAGCAAAAGGGTCCTTAATGATCTCAAGAGAATGGTATTCTTTAGAGGCCAGTTGAAACTCATGTCCTTTATAAGCACATTTTATTATCTAATTTTGGTGCAGATCAAATTATGGAACACAAATTTTAGACTTAAAATCTTCTGAGACTTCATGTTAGAAAAGTTAGAGGGTCTCCTTTTCATCTGGTTTATCTGGACAAGAATTTCCTGAATAGTAAAAATAATAATGGATGCTTCATTTTTCTCTTAAGTTAAATACGTTCGTCCTCAGCATCTAAAACATGTTTTGTTTATCAGATTCTTTGTCAAGCATTTGGCTACTTGCTGCCCCACTGTGGATTATTTTATAACAAGGTAGCAGGCCCTTGTCAAGAACTGAAAGATAAGTTAGCTTGCACAATGTGAACTTTCCAGACACAGGTATTTCCCTCCAGTCTCCTACCATTTCATGAATGTTGTTCTATTAATTTAAAATTAAGTGCACAAGTTTCTTAGATATATTTAAAATAGCTAAAATCTGGGATTTAAATATGACAAAGTAAAAATTAACCATGTTTATTTTATCAAAACTGTTTTGCTTAACATATTAGAAAATGATGCAGATGCTAAACTACTTCATTTCTAAGGCTGGTCAAAGAAATAATAAACTTCACACCATGTCCCTAATTCAAGGGATGAGGTGTGAGGATATATTTATTAAATGATTAATGCATTCAATAATCTGACACAGAACTCTGATAATCAGTGGCCAGATGGCTGAAAGAACCAAATCCTCTGGAATTCAAGTTCTCCTTACCACCTCAGTAAATTGATTCTAGGCCAATATAACACTTGTCTAAGTTTTCATCTGTAAAGTAAAAAACAAAATAATGCTCAGATATGTGGTAAATATATGGCAGGTGTTAAAAAGACAAAAAAGTTCAAGAACTCTAAGTACACAAATAAATCAACTCCAGCTTTACCTAAGGCTCTCTCAATCATTACCTACTTTTATTTCCAAGATATCCAAAATTATACTCCCTGACTAATGTGGAAATTAGATCACGTATTCTATTCAATCAATGTCATTCTCTAACAGCTAGCATAAGAACCAAAAGTACTTTTTTCAAAGCATCACTGGTATCCCCAGACTTTAACTCTGCCTTGATCAGTGTAACTCTTCACTTATTTATTCAGAAAGTACTATGTACAGGTGAACATTAACAACCACACTTGCTGATAAGAACGGTGGATAGACAGCAATCTAAACTATCAATTACTTGAGAGAAGTTGTGAGCTGTTGTATAAAGAACATGGAAAGTGGAGTTGATTAGACTTAAGACTTAAATTTTAGTTCCAAACCTTAATAACTGCACAACCGGTGCTGTATTATTTAACCTGAGTCTCAATTTTTTCAAATGGAAAATAGAAGTAATTAATGTTTACCATTTACTAAACAAATCAGAGCATGTGAAAAGCAGAAAAATGCTAAAAGACAAGAAAGTAACTCTTTGACAAGCTCTTCTGAAAGCATGTATCATTCTAAATGGCTGAACCTTTATAAACTAATGTCAGTCATATTCTACAGGCCCCAGAGATTATTTGAGAATATATTTAGGACTGAATGTGAACATCTGAACTTTCTTAAAAGTCAAATGACTTAACAGCCCATGAAAAAATTAAACATTTCAAATCAGCAGAAAAAGTAAATTCAAATTACTAAAAATAAAACATTTCTGGTGTGAATGGCAATGTCTGAACTATCCAATGATAACAAAGGTATATGAGACATACAACAAATAAACTGTGCAGTAAAGATACAGTCATACGGCTCAACTGTTACCCATAGCAAATGAAGTCAGATTAATTTTTCAGTTTTGGTTCAATGCACTGAAAAATCCAGCAGAAATCTATTTTATTTTCATTCCCACTTTAATACATACTGCTGCCTTCAACCTTACGCTCTGAGGCAATTTCTAAAAGCAAGTACCAAGCACTGGTTAGAGAATTCTCAATTAAACTTAATCTCAGAAAAGCAGGGAAAGAGCCATTATACTGCTGATACTAAAGTGCAGAGCAGATGGAAAATTTTCCTCTCACAGCTTCAGTATCCTCAGATTTAAAACAGTAGTACAATAGTCCTCTCTCAGCCTTGTGAGGACTAAACGAAGTTAGGTATGAAAAACTCTACCAAGACACAGTATCTGGCATTTAGAAAAGCACTCAATAAATGCCTACAATTATCTTTTATTAACTAATCAAAGACTAGCAACAAGAATAAACAATTGGTCCTGACAAAAATTCTCAATAAAATAGGTATAAAATGGAAATTTCTCAACATAATAAAAGCCATCTATATCAAACCAACAGCCAACATCATTTTCAATGGAGAGAGGCTGAAAACATTCCCCTGAGAACAGGAACAAGACAAGGATACCCTTTATCACCACTCCTGTTTAATACTGTGCTGGAAGTCCTAGCTACTAGCACAATAAGGCAAGAAAAAGAAATAAAGGGCATCCAAATTGGTAAGGAAGAAGCAAAACTATCCCTATTTGCAGACAGTAAGATACTATACATAGAGAGCCCTAAAGAGTCCATAAGAAAACTACTGGAACTAATAGAAAGATTCAACAGAGTAGCAGGATACAACATAAACATACAAAAATCAGTTGGATTCCTATACACCAATAAAGAGAATGATGAAAAGGAAATCAGGAAAGCAGTATCATTTATAATAGTCCCTAAAAAAAAAAAATACTTAGGAATAAATCTAATCAGGGATGTAAAACACCTATACAAAGAAAACTACAAAACACTACTGCAAGAAACCCAGACAGACCTACATAAATGGAAAAACATACCATTCTCATGGACAGGAAGACTCAACATTGTGAAAATGTCAATTCTACCCAAAGCAATCTACAATGTAAACCCAATCCAAATCCAAAAGCATTCTTTACTAAGATGGAAAAACTAATCATTAAGTCTATATGGAAAGAGGCCCCAGATAAGTAAAGCACTATTGAAGAAAAAGAATAAAGTAGGAGGAATTGCACCACCTGACCTCAGAACCTACTATACAGCTATGGTAGTCAAAACAGCCTGGTACTGGTAAAACGATAGACACATTGACCAACAGAACAGAGTCAAGAACCCATATGTAAATCCATCCACCTATGGTCACCTGATCTTTGACAAAGGCCCAAAGTCCATCCAATGGGGAAATGACAGTCTTTTTAATAAATGGTGCTGGCAAATCTGGACGTCCATCTGCAAAAAAATGAAATAGGATCCATACCTCACACCATACACAAAAACTAATTCAAAATGGAGCAAAGACCTAAATACAAAACCCAAAACTATAAAGACCATAGAAGAAAAAACAGGATCAATGCTAGAGGCCCTAAGACACGGACGGCATAAATAGGATACAAACCATAACTAACAATACACAAACACGAGAAGACAAGCTAGATATCTGAGATCTTCTAAAAATTAAACACTTAGGCTCTTCAAAAGACTTCACCAAAAGAGTAAAAAAGAGAGCCTACAGACTGGGAAGGAATTTTTGGCAATGACAAATTCAACAAAGGTCTAATTCTCTAAAATCTATAGAAAACTCCAACACCTCTACAACAAAAAGACAAATATAAATAATCCAACTAAAAAAGGGGCAAAGGATATGAACAGACACTTCACCAAAGAAGACATTCAAGTGGCTAATGAGACACATAAGGAAATGCTCACAATCACTAGCCATTAAAGATATGTAAATCAAAGCTACAATGAGATACCATCTCACTCCAATCAAAAAAACAGAAAATAACAAATGTTGGAGAGGCTGTGGGGAGATTGGAACTCTTATGCACTGCTGGTGGAAATGTAAAATGGTAGAACTATTTTGGAAAACGATATGGAGCCTCCTTAAAAAGCTAGAAATAGAAATACCATGTGATCCAGCAATCTCACTACTAGGAATATATCCTAGAGAATTAAGAGCCGTCGCACAAATAGACATATGCACACCCATGTTCACTGCAGCATTACTCACAATAGCAAAAAGATGGAAACAACATAAGTGTCCACCAACAGATGAACGGATAAACAAACTATGGCACGTACACACAATGGAATACTACACAACAATAAAGAACAATGATAAATTCACAAAACATCTCACAAATTAATCTGGACGGCACTATGGTGAGTGAAATAAGTCAATTACAAGAGGACAAATACTGTTATAACTACTATTATAAAAACTCACGAAAAGGTTTATACACAGAAAGAAACAATCTTTGATGGTTACTAGGGAGGGGAGGGGTGGGGAGGGAAAAACACTAGACAATAGATAAGTGGTAACTTTGGTGAAGGGTAAGACAGTACATACTTCACTTTGGTGAAGGGTAAGACTGGGGAAATCAGCACAACTTGACCAACGCAAAGTCATGGAAGCTTCATAGACACATCCAAGCTCCCTAAGGGCTCGAATTACTGGGCTGCGGACCATGGTCTCAGGGGACATCTAGCTTAACTGGCATAACATAGTTTATGAAGAGAATGTTCCACATCCTATTCTGGTGAGTAGCATCTGAGGTCTTAAAAGCTTGGGAGCCACCACCTAAGATACTGCACTGGTCCCACCCCATCTGAAGAAAACCAAAGATACAAGGGAAAGATTAGTCCAAAGGACTAATGGACCACAACTACCATAGCCTCCACCAGAATGAGTACACCACAACTAGATGGCACCCAGCTACTACCACCGACTACTCTGACAGGGATCACAAACAGAGAGTCCCAGACAGAGCTGGGGAAAAATGCAGAACAAAATTCTAACTCACAAAAAAAGACCGACTTACTGGTCTGATAGAGAGTGGAAAAACCCCAAGAGTATGGCCCTCTGACACTCTTTTAACTCAGTACTGAAGTCACTCCTGAAGTTCACCCTTCAGCCAAAGATTAGACAGGCCATAAAACAAAACAAGACTAAATGGGCACACCAGCCCAGGAGCAAGGATGAGAAAGCAGGAGGGGACAGGAAAGCTGTTAATGAGGAACCCAAGGTCAAGAAGGGGAGAGTGTTGACATGTCGTGGGGTTGGCAACCAATGTCACTAAACAATATGTGTATTAACTGTTTAATGAGAAACTAATCTGCTCTGTAAACCTTTATCTAATAACAAAACAAACGCGCTGCCATCAAGTAATTAAAAAAAAAAAAACTTGTAAAACTCAAGATAAAAGTAGGAAGACACATTCCCTTTATATCAGAAATTATTTTCTACAAAAAAATCATTCTAAAATACTTTTAAACTTGTTAAAACATTTTAAAAATATTTTTAAGATATAGTTTAACGCAAGTTAGGAACTCCCATTTATTTACAGTCATGGTTATCATCTGGGGAAATGGATGTGGGTTTAGATAATCTTGAATCTGAAGGAAGATCCTCATTTTGCACCTGTTACTATGGCAACTTGCAACCACCTGGTGGGAGTGTACCTGTTAATAAATTGAGGGAATAATCCTAAGAAAAAAGCAAATTCCTTAAAACTGCCAAATAAAAGAGAACCAAAATTTAAATTTCTTGCATTCAACAAAACAGAGATGTAAAAATTACTTAGATGACAAAAAGGACGAACACTTCAAGTCTGAAAGCCATTTTGCATATTAAGATTTATCACATCATTCCAGAGAAATACAGAAGCCTAAAAGGTCAATTCCTCTACATTTTTATAAAAATACTTGCCCGTACCATCCCACACTCCTAGAGAAAAAATAAAAGCAGGATGAAAACAGCAATTATAGAGGACTGTTAAAACTTTTCAAATAACTTTGTCTTTTCTTCATAAATTCAAATATTGTGGCAATCGCAATCTAGATTGCCACAATACTAGAGAAATGTTCACTCTGCAATTAGGGGAAAACTTTCTGCCATTATTGTACTGATTTCCACTTGTATAAGACAATCTCTTCCACTTCAGTTAAAATTTATGCTTTCATTTTGTCATCAGTAAACCCCTTGATACAAATTTTAAGCATTCTCAAACCTGCTGGAACTACGAGATCTTCTTGATGCATTGTAACTTCTGGGTGGTGTTCTGGATTTTTTATCCTTCTTTCTTTTCTCATCTATTTCTCTGGATTTGTCCTTTTCTCGGTCCTTCTCTTTGTCCTGTTCTTTTTCCTTCTCTTTGTCTCGCTCTTTTTCATGCTCTTTTTCCCGCTCTCTCTCTCTGTCCTTTTCTTTGTCTTTTTCCCGATCCTTTTCCCGTTCTTTATCACGGTCTTTATCTTTGTTTTTACCCCGTTCCTTTTCTTTTTCACGTTCCTTTTCCCTCTCTCTCTCTTTTTCCCTTTCCTTTTCTCTATCTTTTTCTTTCACTCTTTCCTTTTCCTTGATCTTTTCTCGAGTGTCTTTTCTCTTGTCCCTTTAAAAACAAAAATAAATACATAAATTTGCAACTAAAATAATTCTACCTCCCCACCTCAGAAAAAGGGTCTCCCTGTCTTTCCTCAACGATTACCAACACAAAGCAATTTGTAATGGCTATAGACTTCATACTTAAATTTCTACATAACTCATGTGTACATGAAGCTATTAAATGAAACAATTAACAGGCTGACTTGAAAAGTTTGGAAGCCTCGTTAGTAATACTAACCATCAAATTCAAATCAATGGCAATCAATATTAATCCTACATTACTAAAACAATCAGAAAAAAAGTTTTATTTCTCTTATTAGAAATCCAAACCACAACAGATTTTTAACAAACCAAGCCAATGAAAAATATCCTTAATTCCCCTAAAACTCACCGTGAACGCGAACGACTCCTTGACTTCCGTCTCTCTCTCGATTTAGAGCGTTTTTTATGCGGGCTCTTAGATCTACGTCTATCCTTCTGTCTTGAACGTGATCTATTATGGGACCTACTCCTAAAGAAAAACAAATTGTTAGAACATCAAAATTTGTTCTTAGAACTTCAATTCTAAAAAATTTAAGATGTCTTTCAAATAAGAATTTTAAAACCTATCCCAATAGTATTTATCAATATTTTTAAATTCCCTATTATATGACACTTCAGTTGGATTCTATTAAAAACATCCATTTATTGAAAACTTTACCAGACATTTCATTGTTCAGAACACAAAGACAGAAACAATGGAAGAATTTATTCCCTATGTCAGACTTAAGTTAATATTTCCAGGTGTGCTTTTCTTTTGCCAACTATTATATGCCTCAAATTAGTGAAATCTCTCCCACAGTCCAAGTTTTCATGTCATAAATTGTCTCTAACTCAAAAGAAAAGAACTTGACTTGCATGTAATACGACTGCTTCTGATTATAACTTATCTTGATAGGGAGTAGTGGTGGTATAGTTCAACAGTTTCTATAAATGGCTGTGTGGTATTTGTCCTAACAAATACATTAAGAACAACGTAAAAGGAAACACAGTACTAATGACAGTACTAGTTGTGACAGGAAAATAAAAATCACTACTTGTGAGTTAAAGCTAGATATAACCAAATGTTGGGTTTGCATTGTCTTGATTTTATAAGTATAAACATACCTATTAAAAGAAACCTTTATTAGTGGAATCCTTGCAGGAAAAACAACTGCTATCCCAATTTTGAAATCCTCTAAGTCCCCTTCTTTCCCGACTGCAATAACTGTTTTCATAATGTGATTTCTCCATAATGAGGTTTCCTAGGAACTATTTATTATCATACAACAAAATGGATTGAACACAACTTAAATAACAAAGTGATTAGACTCACTGGCTTTGGAGTCAACCAACCTGGCCCTGAAGCTCTGCCAAACACTAACTGTGAGAACTTAGGCTAGTTGCTTACCCTCTCTAAGTTTCTTCATCTATAAAGTAGAGTAAAAATCGTATCTACATCTCCTCAGGCTGTCATGAGGATTAAACCTGATGATGTATGTAAAACTGCCTAGAAGTCTTTGGCACCAATGCTCAAAACTCTGAACTCTTGATACTACCATCATCGTTATTAACAATTAATGTAAATGTAAACCTTTAAGCACTGTACTCTAAGGAGGTCAAATGAACTTCCAAAAGTTCGCTTTATATAACTAAAACTCATTTTGATAGTTATATGTTTTTAAGTTAAAATTCAAACATCTATAAAAGAAATACATTATGCTTGTGGTATGCTAGGTAACTAGAAAAATCTCCAGACAATTCTCAATTAATAACAAAATCTTGTTTTTTAAACACAATTTTCAGTTAGCCAAAATTTGTTTTCTAATAGCTAATTTTTAACTGAACTATTTATCTTTTATATGGCTTTAAAATCTGTCTTCCTACCACATTTTTAATACAAGAAGATAATTCACATTTCGTTGAAATCTTTATCACTAGTAACCCAAGAGACAACAAGGGTCAAGTAGTAGGTATTAACGCAAAACTTAGAACATTTTTAGTCCATTTACAGATATACACATAGGGTAACCTTTTAAAGTATCTTTGCTTCTACGTTTCCAGTTAACCTTGTTAAAAGTATAAATAATGCTTTTGTTTTCTTCAAACCACCGATTTTTGATCTTAAACAGAAGATAAGTTCCTTTAAAAAAAAGTAATCATAACCTGAATAAATATTAATAAAAAAGAAGTTTCCCGATCACTTGGCCTCCCACCTTACTTACCCTGTGGGGTCCTCAGAGTTTGAAAGTTATTGCTCAAGAGTAATTATGCTATATACTTTTGACATTAAATATTCTCATGTCTCTATCTCACCTGCTAATAGCCTTCAAGTTTTCTGATTAAGAATGCTAAAAACTTCAAGAGAAAATCTAATCCAACCAACGATAAAGCTGATTTGAGTTACGGTTAGCAGTTCTCCTTTTCACATAATTTGCAAAATTACATTTTAAAATTAACCTGTAAATAAAGGGCAACTTACCAATATGCTGAATCAAACTTCATTTTGTAAATCAGTTGTTTCCCATTAAAACATTATAAAAGGTCTTATAGTTCTTATGCTGGTCTGTCAAAGCTACTTAACTTAAAATGTAACAATTATAGTACTACCCATCTTCTCTAATACTCTCTCTATGGAAAAAACATATCAAAATTTACCTGAACACAGTAGAAACACATCTTCCTCCAGTCCTAGCCAAGGTCACAGTGACAAGAAACCCCTTCTTTCCTCTTACCATAACAACGGGGAAGGAATAGAGAAAGAATACAAAGGGGGAAAGAGAGGCTCTAGAAGATCTGAGGATGCTGAGAAGGCAGAAAAGGATGGGCCTTCAAGAGCAAAAAGCTCCTGCCAACTCACACTTCTAAGTCTAGTGGGTCAGAGCCAAAGCTGAGGGTACCACACTCCCACTAGCAGGAGACGGAAAGCGAAGAAAGGCTTATCACTCCCCTCCTCCACTTCCGGGGGCTCCTTCATAGGTGGTTCCAAGCCAAGATTCTTTAAGTCAAATGTTTTTAGGTAAGAAACTCTTTTTTTTCCTTTAAACAGAACTTGTCTTCTTTTGTATTTGTTCATGAACCTAGTCAAGGCCACACGCATTTCTACACCCCGTGTATAAAAATAGAATATGCTAACCGAAAAAAGATGCATAGATACACAGTAAAACCTGCGAAAGCCGGAACCTGTGTAAGACGGAAAAGTATCAGAGAAGGAAAACTCAACTATTTTCCAATAAAAGGAATGACAGAAAGGTGCCAAGACCGTACCCTGTCAAAGGTGGAAAACTTGTGAGACCAGGAAAAACACAGCAGTTCTGTCGAGCTCCACCTCTCGCAGGTTTCACTATCCTTTCCACTTTGACAAAGAAGCCAACAGCAAGTAGCAAGTAATTTCTAATGCTACATAGTTAGATAGATCTACACGAAAGTACTTCCATGAATAAAAATAATTAATAAATTTCAATTTTGACTGAAAAATCTCTCACCCTATAACCCCCGGAAGGAAAAAAAGTCCAAACATACTTAAAATGGTAAGAACAAAACCTTTAAAGTAGATAATTAAATTATTCACTATAATTAAAAAATAAAAATAAGGCTTCACATAGATTATCAAGGAAACAAGTTTCTGGTTTTTTTTCCCAGCCTCAGAAAAACACTAAGGTATATTAGATTTAAAACATGGCTCTTGTACTCAACACAAAATGAAATTGAAGTCATTTTTATCCTCAGAAAAGAAGTGGTAACTCTCCTGCCCAGTTTTACTATTTCCTTGATCTCCTTTACCCTCACCATATCCTGTCAACACGTGGAAACAGTCATAGTCTAGCACTGCTGCTGCTTCTGTACCACTTTCTTCTTGCTTCTGCTGCACTACCTTAACCTTATTCCTCCTACATGAAGCAACATCCTTCACTAGGTGCCGAAGATGCCTTACTACAAGACACTGGAGGGAGATAATAAAACCACATTCCAAAGGAGATTTTGCAAACTAAGAATAAAGAAGTATACACCAGTAAACAGCTAAAATACAGTACTGGAGCCAAAGAAAAAATACATTTTCCCATCTCATTCCCTGAATCTCCTCAATCATCACAGAAAAATGGACTAAACTGAGCTTGCTGGTGAGGCTCAACGTACTGGTTCCTTTCCTCCCTCTTCAAACCCTCCTTTTCTATTCTAATACTCCCACGTCAAGCACACACATATGCGCGCGCACACAATTTCCTTTCCTCTCTCTCTCTAGACATTAGTATAAGGATGTGTATACACATAACATGCCATTAGAATTCACTATACACATTTTGTAGGAGCGCTGGTGACACAGTGGTTAAGCACTTGGCTGCTAACCAAAAGGCTGGCAGTTCAAATTCACCAGCTGCTCCATGATGTGGAGAAAGATGTGGCAGTTTGCTTCCGTAAAGATTTAGCCTTGGAAACCCTATGGGGCAGTTGTACTCTGTCCTATAGGGTAGCTATAAGTTGGAATCGACTCAAAAGCAATGGGTTTTATGCACATTTTTACATTTCGACAAAAGCCTCCTACACACCTTAAAGAAGACAACAGAATTTATAGCTTTAGACATTCTTAGAGGACTTCCAATCAAGATGGTATTGCAAATCTACATTTTAATTTACATTTTGAGGCTTCCTTTACATCAAACACAAAGCAATGAAAGATAAAAGAGAATATTAAGAGAGCTATTCTCAAAAATAAGATAATCAGAAACAGAGTATAAGCACAAGAGTTGGAGCTAAAGCTGCAAGTTACTCCTGGGTTTCAGGTCCAGAAGTGGGCAGAGAAGGCTCTTATCCCTAAGACTTATCAAGAACTTAAAATGCACCATTTGACACATGGTACTGGAAATAGGTAATTGCTTGAAACCAAGAGCTGGGGTGGGACTCCTAGCCCTTAAGTGAACTCTGAGGGCAAAAAACAAAGGTGCAACTTCAGCACCACCACTAAATACATGCCCTTTTCTCAATATGAAGAATGAAAAGAGTTTTTGACACTTCTGTATAAAGATTAGTTCACTCTTGGTTAGAAAAATTAGGAATAGAACATCTTTAGATAGAACACTAACTTCTACAACTAAAAATCAGTTAAAATACTAAAAATTAAACATCAAACTATATAAAATTTCATTCTTAAGTAAAGTATTGTAACAATATTTAATTGTAACCACACTTCCAGGTGAACCCTGCTAAAATGTCTAAATTTTCTTTTTGACAAAAACTCAGAAAATCTCCATTATTTCAAATACAAAACTGAAAAAATTTAAAATGATATTAGAAATCCTCACCTGTGTTTTGACTGTGATCTTTTCCTTCTAGAATGGGATTTTGAGCTAGACCTGGATTTTGAACGAGTGTGGGAACGAGATCGACCGCCTTTTCTTTCATTGCTCTTTCCAGACTCTGGGAGGAAAAAACCACTTTGCAGTGTCAGCTCAGAACAATTAAAGATCCCAGTTAATAATCAGGCACAAGTGGAATGTACCACATATAGTGCAAGGGGCCTACTCTCTGTACATCCTCCTCCTGTGCAATTATCCTTCAGAAACATCCAAGAAAGTCATTGCATAAACTCGTTGAGTGCAGCCACCCTGCAGCAGTACATATAAACCACATGATTATAAACAGCTGTTCGTAATATTTTGTTGCTGCCATAATGTACGATTATAACATGTCTGTAATTCCTATGACAGAGATTTTAAGTCCTTTTCTCATTTATTTTGCTAGAGTTGAAGCATGAGTGTTAAAGTAAAAATTTGCTCAAATGTGTAAACCACCTGGACGTTTTTAGATTTTTAAATTATTTTGGTTAGCAACACAAAAGTTTGATTAAGTGCTCCCTTATCTTGCTAAAACAGAATACCTTTTTTTTTTTTCCTATAAATCATGGGCTCTGTTTTTAAAATTAAAGCTTTGAAGGAAAGTGGAATCTGCTTAGCCATAATATTTTAAGTATATTTACTTTTTCAGCTTCACAATAACATTTATGTTTTCCTTCAAGCAAATTAGTTTTGAGAACTGATTTCGCTATTAAAATATAAAGAGCTGATTAATTCAGGCTACAGTGCCTCAATCCAGTATAATGGAAAAATATAATGTTCTTTGACATGAATAAGTCACTTACTCTTTCTTGAGTTTCAGTCTTCTTTGTAAATGAAGGGACTGAACAAAATAATTTCTAAAATTCCTTCCAGTTCTAAGCCTCTATAATCTTTAACCTAAGACCTATGTAACAACTTATGGCCTTACCTGGTTCAATAGCTGCTGAGATAAATGACTGAGCCTCTCGTACTCGCTTCATAACTTCTTCTAACTCCTTAGCTGCAGCCTGAGGTGTCATCTCAGGGGGTTTTACTATTGCATTGTTGGAGTGATTTATTCTAAATTAAAAATATTAGCATATCACAAATACACACCATATTTTACAAAACATGAAACAATCTAATGTTTACATGATATGCACATTTATAAATCTGAGGATATCTTGCAAGAACATTAAATAAAGAATAGCCAAAAACAACTCCAAAACCATTATTAAGCACTCATCCCCACCTCCCACCATCAATTATTAACAAAGCCAAAAGCAAAGGGAAAAAAAGAAAAAGTGAACCTTGGATGACTTCTTTAACAACTCAAATAGACCAAAGCAAGTATTTTTCCACGTATCTATAATAAATTAAAATCCTGACACCAATATTAAAGTGAATTATTTCTATTCCTAGATTATAAGATTTTGTTGACAGTATCTGAACCTTGGGATGAAGGGGAAGCTATATATTATGTGCACCATTTTAATTAACCCTGGACCACAGCTGAGTTAGACACAGCTTTGAATGAGGAAGGCAGCTGATAAAACTCTTACCACACTAGGCAAGAGCAGGTTCTCTGATGCACTTAAGTAAATTTGGTGCGTCTAGCTTTACCCTTCCTACATCCATTAAGAACAGTTATTTATCCTGTAATACCATAATCCTGATCAAACTATGTAACTAAGGCAATTATCTCTATGAAATTCAGATAAAACTATATTTGCCTCAATAATCTAAAAGAAAAATAATTTCTAGTGTTGAGTATCTGGAAGGCTACATAAACTTTTCATTTTGCAAACAAGAATGTGAGCACACCTTAAAACTCAAAATGTTCGATTTAAAACACTTACGTGTACTTAGTATTATTTTCTTCCTGGAGTTTTGAATTTACCAAAGTTCTTATGATTCTAATTCAACCCACATGTTAAATGGTCCGTTAGCCTAAAGTCATGATACAAAACCAACCTGACTTGTTATAGCTTATGGAAGTATACCTACAATTGTTATGTAGAGTATATAAATGACATGTTAAGATTAAATTAGACCTTATAAAAAGAGAAAACAAGACAAATGTCTTCCAATACAACTTTAGGAATTTAAAGGCTAAAACAGTAAGCATCTCATGCACTTCATTTATACTTAACACAAAGTCTTCCTTTCCACAAATTGCCAATTACTATTAAAAAGGAAAAAAGAAAAAAAAGCCTTAATTACATCAAAATTACTTAAAATTTTTCAAAACAATTAAAATTTCTTTGTTTAGGGTTTCTTACTTCAGTGGCCTGTCTCCAAACATAACTCCATTAAAAGCAAGGGCCCTTGGTACAGAATTTTGGTCTGCAAATTCCACAAAAGCAAACCGAGTTGGCTGAGTCTCATCACCTGCCATCCGTACAAACTTCACTTCTCCAACTTGTTTAAAAAATTCAAGTAGTTGATCAGCTGTCGTTGTCTGAGAAAACAAAGTGACACTTAAACTATATTCTTTTAAAAAATCAGGTAAATGTTACTTTAGCAACCGATAAGATTTTTAAGAGGAAAAAACAATGAGCTACTACCACTCAGTTTCTTCTTAGTTACCTGAGAATTCAAATTTCCAACATAGACTGTTCTCCTAATTTCATCAATTTTGGAAGGATCCACATTTCCCATAAGTGGTGGCTGTGGTATCTCTCCAAGTGTTGTAATGTTGGGGTCTAGTGCTGCTGCTGGTATAGCTCCCAAACTGCTAAGTGAAACACCAAGCTATTAAAAAAAAAAAGTCCCTAAAATTT
>NW_004443965.1:16843278-16860701 GCF_000243295.1 Trichechus manatus latirostris
TAACACAATAAAAAAAAAAAAAAAAAAAAGCACTTATTTTCTATTAGTATCCAAAGTTAGCATTCTCTAATCTTGAAGAGAACCAATCAACTAACTCAACAAGAATGGAAGGAGTGTAGATATTCCTAACTTTAAGTCACATATATTTCTGAATTATTATGAGAGCAAGGTCATACCAGTTTTGAATGTAATCAGAAACATATTTCTTAAGTATCTGGGTATTTTAACGACTTTTAAACTTGACACTAAAAACATGTCGTGGTCACTCAACGCTGACTGCATAAATGAGTTCCTAATAGTCAATGACAATCACAGCATATGATTTTTCTGGGTTATTAACTTCATCCTCATATCGATCCTAAGAGACAGGTTTTATTATAATGCCAATTTCACACATAAGAAAAAGACTTAGAGAAGTTAAATAACTTGCCCAAAGCTACTCAGCTACCAACTGGTAAAGGCAGGGTACCACCGTGCACAGAGTAAAATTTAAATAGATGCAAAATTTGCCTAAATAAGAAATTTAAAACATTAACCCCAACTTATACTATGGTAGGAGAATGACAAAACTCTTTGAATGATCTTTCCATAACATTACTGAAGTCAGTTTTTAGTTCAAGCATAAAGAACATATTATTTTTAGTGAAACTTAACTAGAAGAGATAAAAAATCTCTACATTTGGAAACGGGAAAAATTTCAGAATTAACAAAAACATCTTTCAAGGAAAAGAAGCATACCACCACTTCCATTTCCACTCATGTTACTCAATAAAAATGTGAGCTTTGCCTATATGTGCAAGTATGTGTTATAAAACTACTAAGATTTAATAACTCTTAAGTGACAACACTTCATGAAGGTGAAAATTCAAGTTTATGAAACCAATTTCACTTATGTCTGTCACAGCAGCCAGTACCATCTTTTTAAAACATGTCAAATCATGTTATATTTCTGCTTAAAATCCACTGATGGCTTCTAATTAAATTTAGAATAAAATTCAAACTTCTTTCCATGGCCTAAAAAAACCTACATAATCAGTGTCCTATCTATCTCTTCAATCTCATCTCAAAACACACACTATCCTCCCACCTCATTCACTATGCTTCATCCACACTGACCACCATTCTGTTCCTTGAACACACAAGTTTTTCCCACCTTAGGGCTTTCCACTTGGTGTTCCTTCTGCTTAGAAAGCTCTTCCTCCAGCTTCTGCCCGATGAATCCTTCCAGTGTCAGATAAATCATCACCTCCAAGAGGCTTTCCCTGACCTATATAAAGCCTGATTTATTCTCTACCATAGCATTTACTCTCTACACAACTCTCTTTTTTTCCTTCATAGTATTTGTTACAATCTGTGGCACCTGACTACTGACAGATCTTAGACTTGTTGCTTACTACCACCATTTCAAGATATCACACAGTTGTGGAAATACCTTAGTTAAATGTGTGAGACATCTCTGAGTCAAGACTACCACCCTCTGGGCCTAGCCTTTCTCCATGTATTGCTTCTGTAATCATACCCCTTTCTCTAGCCCTGGTGTTGTTAGCAGTTAAGAGCTCGGCTGCTAACCAAAACGTCGGCAGTTCAAATCCAGCAGCTGCTCCTTGGGAACGCCATGGGGGCAGTTCTACTCTGTCCTATAGGGTCACTATGAGTCAAGATCGACTGAATGGCAAGGGGTTTTTTTGGTTTTTGTCTTCTAAGGTCTAAGGTACTCAGACGATTGAAGGTCATACCTTAATTTTTTTTTTTTTTAACTGTGCAAGAGAATTATCATAGTTTAGCTAAATCACAAATATTATTCTTATTGTTTATTAGCTTTGCATGGATTTAAAGCATTGAACAGTCCTTTCCAGGTATTCCCAGCTGTCAATCCCTTTGACCTGCAAACTTCTCCACTGAGTCATATATTTATAGATTTGAAAAGAGCTTTTCCAAATCATCTAATCTAACCCTTTTGTTTTTCAAATGTTAAAGATTACTCAGTTCTTTAAGAACTTCTTCCTGTCTCTCTACTTTTCATTACATCATTCTTCTATACCTGTCTTGTCCAATATGCTAGCCACATATGGTTATTTGAATCTAAATTAATTAAAATTAAATAAAACTTAAAATTCAGTTCCTCAATCACACTAGTCATATTTACGTACTCAACAGCTACATGAGTCTATTGGCTACCATATTAGTACAGATACAGACATTTCCATCACTGAAGAAATTTCTATTGGACAGGGCTGCTCTGTGACTATAAAAGTACTGTTCTTAGACTAGTGTATCCTCTAGTCCTGGTCCAAGGATTGTATATAGTCTCCATCCCTTCTGGTCTTTGATGGGCAAAAGACTACCTGAACTCTGAATGTTAACACTTTGGCAATCTGACATAAAAGCCCTGGCCTCCCTAGGGAGGTGACTTTTAAATAGAAGCTTACATGAAACAGTGATCCTTTTAATCTATGGAAAAGAATGTTCTAGGCAGAAGAAATAAATGCAAAATCCCTATGGCAGAAATATGTTTGGCATATCCAAGAAACAACAAGGCCAATATAGCTGAAGTACAGTGAGCCAATCAACAGAGGTAGAAAAAAAGGTCAGAGAGGTAACCAGGGGCCAGATCACAATGGGCTACCCTTTCTACCAGAAATTATTCTTCATAAACTAAGTTTTCCAATACCAGATGTCTACAGCTGAATCAAGAGGAAGCCATTTCCCCTCAAGGCAACAAATTAAATAATAAAAAGTTTACATTATTGCCAAATAAACTCCAAGAATTTTCAAGATAGGGAAGTATTTTCTAGGGAAAGGGAAAAAAGTGATTATCCTGGAATTAGAATTAGTATGTTAAAATAAGTAAAATTTCCAGAAAGTCCTGCTCAAATGATCAGATACTCAATTTAAAAGGTCTCTGGCAGAACGATGGTACGTAAAAATTAAAAGGCTTAAGTACTGCACTTCAGTTTCAGAAACCACTTTTATTACTTGAATGAGTTAACTACATCCTATGAAATCACTACCTATCACCACAAATCTAGATTTAACATTCAATTAAGGTAAGTTTTGGATTTTGTTTTGGGTTTATTTTAGAGAGGAAAAATGGAATTTTTAAAAAAAATAAGTATAACCAGAATCTTTTATATAAAAATCCAAAAGTCCCAGTAATAGTAAAATCTTTTTTTCTAACCCCACTTTGAAATCACAAAGGAAGCATTAAATTACTACTTAACTCCTCACAGCTAATCAAAAAATATCCTGGCCATGTCTTCACCCCGTTATATTTTCTCAATGTCAGACAATGCTTTTCTGAGATATTTTTTCCAGTTATCAAGATTGTGGATCATTTCATGTCTTTTGGATGGATTTAGCCCTCATGAACTGAGAAATCCAGTTACATAGATCTTCCAATTCCCCATACTATCTAAAATGCTGAGTTTCAACAGCTGATTTTCTAATGAATAATCTTTTGCGTTCTCAAATTCAAATAAATAGTCAATTACAAAAGGAAGCTTAAATCAGTGATACTTTGAGAAAAAAAATTTAAGTAGAGTTTTTGAATCCTCTCCATTTTTAAAACATAATAGATCTGAAATGGAAATCGTTTTGTAAGATCTTTATTCAAATGATTACTGAGCTGAACATTTGTCCCTTTTATAAGAAGGCTTATAACACTTACGGTAGTCAAGGGATTTGGGGTTGGTATGGGAAGCAACCCTGCACCAGGCATCAGACTTGTCATGGTTGGAGCAGGAGCCAATAAAGAAAGGGCTTTGGATTCCTCTGGGATTTTACCTGCAGAGGCAAATTCCAAACATTACAAAAAGCAGAAACACCACACAAACTTTACACTATGATTTTACAATTACCCTTGTACTTAAAAAATAATAATAATAAATGAATCTATCTATCAGATCCATACAAAGAAATAAATAAGAACTTAAGTCTTTCCTTTTATCCTGCTCTACTAGGAAAAATAAAAGTGAGCAAAACTTCAAAAGACTAACAATCTCATTAATGGAATATTATTATAAAATTGAATAATGTAGACAATTATTTAACACTTTGAGCTATGGGTCACCTGTACTGGAAACTTAATGTTCATGAACCAAACGATATCAAGCATGGACGCTTTCCCAGGACGGTGTTTTCGCGGTGATCGAAAGTTGTGTTACACATGACAACCGTTCGTGTTGGCTGCATCACTAATAGCACACAGAACATCAGATACAGAAAAGAAGAACATTTTTTAAAGTTTAATCCCCAGAAATGGCAAATAACCAAATTAGTAAAAAAAAAAAAGAAAAAGAAAAAACAAATATGTGCGAATTGAAATTTGTTCCTTAATGAGTGCCCTATCCTGTTACTGAAACTACCTACTTGTGATGCAAACAATTTTGATAACCCTCCAAAGGAATCCATTTAATTTCAGTAGACAGAAGAAAAACAAAAACCTATTCCGTGAATCACCTTCAATTTAAAAGGAAGACTATACCCATTCAGTTAATAAAGCAGCTCACCAATAACATAATAGATGCTTCAAAGAACCCCATTCTGAAAACACATCTTGGATAAATGCTAAAATTTTTGAGAATAACAACAAATGAAAAAAGTTCCCTAATCTCAGGTACTTTCTTAAAAAGTTAAATTTTAGACTTGGACTTATGTATACTTATCTGAAGAGGGGTGGTTAACACCTAAACATCTTGTTTATAAACATTTTAACTGCTAATAACAGTAACAGTAACACTAATCTTAGAAAAGAAAAAAATGTTATAACCTAAAAAATGAAAAATATACTCTGAAATAAGCACTTCAATTTGCCATATTTAATTACTGAATTCTAATCAATTACTTTTGATAAGGTCTACAACATTCACATATTTTTCCTCCTCATATCTTACCCAAAAAAAGTATTTCTTAAAAAATTGACAATCTATAGATAGTTTAGAGGGACTACTCATATGGTAGTTGGCTACACATTTTCACTATGAGTTTTCTAAAAGTAATTTAAAACACAGCGTACAAAATCATGCTAAACTATTTATAACATATGGAGTAAATTTTTAAAAGCACCATGCTAGGTTTTAATGGTAAAAATCCTATTTAAAATCACCAAATGTGCAGGGATAAACCTTTAAACAATACCATCTGAATATATCTCTAAACATGGATGGAATTCAAGACAGATTTAATTTAAAACTTGCTTTAAATAATGGGTATGCCTTATTTATAGGAACAGAATAAAACTTGGTTAATTAGCTTTAGCAAATGTCTACTTTTTTCTAAGCTTTGCAACATCTAAGTCTATAGTACTTTAATTAACTAACTTCAAAAACAAAGTTACTTTGTTATTTCAATGTAAATTCTGCAAAAGCATAGTTTTTTTAACATGCATAAAGATAATCAGTAGACCTTACTAAAGACATCAAATAATAATTCATTTAATTAGTTACTAACGTTAGCACATGTATCTCTATATACCCACATATATACTATTCTACTTACTGATATCAGAACTGATTATCAGTTTATAAAGAAGTTTTTTTTTTTAAATGACGAATCTGCAAAACCTGAATACATCTTGATAAATTAACTGAGACTCTTAGGTGCAAACCCTATGCTTAGGTAGTAACCCCGATTTATGTCTAGTTCCTATCTAGTAATGCTATAAATTTAATATTACTTGTCAATTAACAAGCAAAACTATCCACAGAACAAACAAGAGGTATTCAACACAGGCAAAAAGTTGACTACTTAATATTACAGTTTTTCATTTACGGCTTAAATAAAGTATCAGTAGGTTGTTTGCCTGTCCTAGTAATAAACTATTTAAATCTTTAAGTCTAACTAGAAACACAGTAATACTTTTTTCTAATCACCATTAAAGGTACTTTAAAAAAGAAAAAAGTTCCATTGCTAATTTCCAAGGTATCAAATTTACCTCCAAATACTATCAAAGTGTATAGAAGTATGAAACAAATAAGCATTTAGCATTTTTCTCAAACTATTCTCCTCAAAGACAACTTAGAGAAAAACAGTATGAAAGTACTAGTCTGAATCTCAGAATCCATTTAAAAGCTAGGGACCTCTGAAGATTTGTGTCAACAAAAAGCTCAAGCAAACAGAAAAACACACGTGCAAATAAATAACAGCTTCTCAAGTATCCATTCCCCAAGTAAGCAGCTGAAAGTCTTCATAAATGAGAGAAATAAGTTCTTGTATAGTAAGTCTCTTTTCCTCTACCCTCGGATTATTATACGAAATTTTTTTACTTTCCTTAATGAATGTGTATTCCTAAAATTGTAAAGGGAAGGATAAAAATTAGGAGCTATCCAGCTAATTTTTATGACAGATGCAAACCCAGGAAAGAAACTGCAACTGACATCAGAAAGTGTTCCTAAGATTCTTACCAGTTTTAGTGTTTCAAGAACAAAATGTATCTGATCAGTCAGTCTATCAACACCAATTAAGACTCACACTGAGCTTCTAAACAATGTATTCTAATTTGCTGCATGAAAATTTACTTTATCTTAAGGTTGAGCTCTGCTAATCATCTCCCAACACAATTTGCAACACAATGTTATGAACCTTTAATGAAATATCATTTACAAAGAACTGGAAAACCAGTTCACAAGTTAAAGTGAAAGAGATTTAACAAAACAAAAACAAAAACAACAAAAAAAAGGGACAAAATAAAGAAAAAGAAATGAAATTAAAGTAAAACAATAAAAAACAGAGACAGGGCGTCCATCTTCTGCGGTTCAGACTCCGATTTCATTTCCCCAATGAAGGTTTCACTTGACGGCAGGTTTAGTGGCATGGCAAACAATGCCTAACTCAGGCAAGTGTAACAGGTCTGCCTTGGCCAGTCTAGTCATCTAATAATGCACAAATATCACATAGAGAAAACATACAAAACCAAATTAATAGTCAAAATCCATCTACCAGAAAATGTGGACATAAAGTTATGACTGATGATTAGGCTGACACTTTGTTACATATGACCTTATCTCTTTCTAAGTGCTAACATTTATAAAAAGAAATCTGAGATGCACGCAACAACAACAAAAAAAAAGAGGTCACATTTGGACGAATATAATGAAAGTATATTTTATTTTGAAATGGCATGTTTACTTAACAAAAGCTAATGCTTAGTATGTATGAAACTATTACACATCAAACATTACTTTTACAGCTTAGGATCTTCTCACATTACTGTCTGCACTAAAAAACAGCAAATTGAAAAAAACACTTTTCATAAACCTTAATTTTGAGGTTTTCTCGTTTCTGTCATTAATGCTGTTTCTACAGCATCAAAAAAGGAATGCAGTCAGTGAAGTTAACAGAGGGCTGCTTACAGCAACACAATACGTTTTTTCTTATAGAACTTACTCCACTGGAACTCTTTCCTCTCCACTTATTTCAAAATCACGCTGCTATCTTCTTTAGTACAACAACGCATTATTTCTTTGCTTGCAGTGCATAATCAGATTTTTAAAAGCTCACTGAGAAATTCTTCAGGTTCCATAAATTAATCTGTCACATTTAGTTTAACTAACAAAAAACGTATATCTGAATGTTTTTCTAATATCAATTATTTTATAGGTTAGTGTTTGAAAATATATACTTACTTGTAACTAAACTGCAATAAAAATACACTCGGATTTTTGTCCCCAAATAGTAATGTTAAAGAACTATATAACTGAAAGTGCATTTTATTCATTACTATTAAAACAAACAAACAAAAAAGGTATCTCCATGCCCATAACCTTCAATGTTTATGACAAATCAGGGTCAAGGCTACACAGATATATGAAAAACTCTACAGGAATTTAGCAAGTTTCCAACAAAGCAACACTTGATAAATTCTTCCTTCTAAGTCAGTAGTAAGTTAACATAATACAAAATCCTGTGCTGTTGATGGTATAATTTTCTGATGTAATTTCCAGTTTAATAAGCTTTCTATCTGATTTCTTTTTCCCCATGCAGTTTATCTGATATGAAATTTCACTACGAAGTGTGAAGAACTAAACCACTAATTAGGTCCTTTCTCACCTCACTCTACAGTTAAGGGCTACTGCCCTTACAGATTAGCAGATAAGGATATATTTTGAAAATAATTCATATTAACCTATTTTTATTCTCTCTATTGCCACCCCTACCCCCAGGTAAGGGAAAGAAACTTTCAAATTTACCTGAAAAATCTAGAACGTCTTATTCTAGGACATCAAAAATACCAGAATTATACTCGCTGTACCTGATTTTAATGTTTTTGACATCTCAAAATCGGAATTCTGAAATAAGCATAAAACCTTGAAACTGTAGCAAACTGTTTATTATACATTAAGTTCCTTTAAATGTTAACCTGGCCTCTAAAAAAAGGTTTTAAAATACCAAATAAAGTCTCATTAAACTGTTTCAGGTAAACATTTATGTTGTAAAAGTTACCACCATCCACCAAAAAAATGTACTTTAAATATCTAAATTACAATAACCCAACTCTAAAATCCATGTAGTACACATGCCATAGTCAGTGATCTGAATAAAAGTTACACACCAGAACTGTCAAATCCTGCACAGCTTATTATATGTGACTGACTCTGTAAATAGAAGTTACTAAAAATATTAGCTCTTAAAGCAGTTTAAGTCATAAAATTTAGACTTGTTCCTATCTTCAACAACTATTTCCTTGACGGAGGCTTTGGAAAATTTCTTTCCATGAGTTTTTCAATTACAAAAAAAACCAGTGAAAGAAAAAAGTAAATTCTGGTTCCATACCAAATATTTATATTAAATATGAAATGATGGTCTCACAGTAACTATTAACATAAATTATCTTGAGGATACTTGAGAGTATAAATTATAAATATATTTCTTATAAACCTAAACAGCATCACTTAACCCCAATTTTGGCAAAATGTGTACAGTTTTTATTTAAAATTAATATTGTGTACGTAAGAAAAACTGCTTACTTCTTTATGCATTAAAAATAATTTCCCTTCCCAACTTAATTTTTTCAATTGAAGAAAGCTTTCTTTACAACTTGCAAAAAAGAAAAAGCTTTCTTTTCTAACTTGCAGACAGACTACAGAAAGCCGAAGCAAACCAGAGAAGCCAAGTGATTTAGTAATTTTTAAAATGTTTAGCTATAAAAACCTCAAACTTACCTAAGTAATAAATTAATGACTAATATATAAAGTAAAAATCTTTTCCTTCTCCAAAATTAACTCTCGCGTTAACACACACACACACACACACACACACACACACACACACACACACACACACACACACTCTCTCTCTCTCTCTCTCTCTCTCTTTAGTTGCCAATTTTGGGGAAAGCCAAAAGTAAGTAACAGACAAGACAGAGATCAAAACAATAGGAAAAACATGTGAGATACTAACCTTCTGCACAAGGAACAACTATCAGAGCTCTGTCAATAAAAACCGTGTTAGTTAGATGCTGGGCCACACCAACACTTGATGGATCACGAAACTTAACATAACATACTTTGGAGGAAAAAGCAAGAGGTGCGTTGCTGCAAGATAAAAAGAAAAACAATCAGAGTAAATAAACATTTTCTTGGTTCTGTTGTTTTCATTTAAGATTTCTTTCTTAACATCTTTACATAATCTTGCATAATCTCAACAAGATGTTTTTCTTGCTAAGGACCATTAAGACATGAAATAGAATAACAATGTCATTCAATGGTGATTTGTCTACAAAGGTGAAAGGCAATCTAGGCAGGCCTATACCTTTTTTTGTAAAGACCTAAAACTCAAATTAATCAATTCTTAATCTGCATGAAATCTGAAAACAGCTGATTTTACCTAAGATGTTTGAGCTAATGTATCATCATAAATATGCAAACTCCCTTTACAACAGCCCCAATTCTCAAGACTTTAAATTTTCTAATCACTTCCAACCCTTCCTAAAGTGAGTCCCTGGCATTTAAATCACTACGGACCTCAAAACAGTCTTAGAAACAATCTGATAATGTATATTTGAAATAAAAGCCTTTTGCATATACCAGACTGCTTCAGGCAAGGCAACAAGGTGATTTTCCAGTCAAAAAAATTTTACAAACAAAAATTCTGCATATTTTATATGCAAAGGAGCATAGACTCTTAATAGTTGTATTTGATTCAATCTAAGCAGACCCACAGCAACAAGGAACCAGACACAGCACAGATGAAAGCAACTTTCCTCAATATGAATTCATCCTGCGGATCTCAAAATATACTATCCTCATGGACCTCTAGTCATTCTGTCAAACTGTCCATGATCATTTTGTATTAAAGTCTGTAAATTGTCTTTAGCAAAAAAAAAAAAAAAAAAAAACCTAAAATACATACTTAATCTTTAACATAAATGTATCATCCTTTAAAATATTATGCAGGGAGGAGGAGCCAACACAGTGCTATAGATAGAAGCAGCATGCCATCCCTCCACAGCAAAGACCCGAAAAACTAAGTAAAACAGATAAACGTCAACCTTCGAACCCTAAGTGTCAAATGAAGAGACAAAGAATTCAACCATGCACCAAATAGAATAAGAAACTGACAGAGAACAGAGAGTGAGGAGAGATACCAGCCGAGGCTCCCAATCAGCTAACGCAGCACAGATTCACCATCCCTGCCTCCTGTCAGAAACAGGTGGACAAGGAGCAGGGGAAAGCAGCTTCATGGAGCTCCCACCAGGACACAGCACACTCAATAACCAGTGACATATGCTCTCTCACCCCTCACCCTTCTTCCTCCCTCTCAGCCTCCACCGCCTCCCACTAGCTGAAGTCTCTTGGCTGGGATGCACCAGCTCCAGCTCTATGCCGCTTGGATTCACCCCACCCACACTGCCTGGCTCTCAGTGCCACTTCTTTGTTGCTGGTGTTACTTTTCTCCGCTTCTTCTGGTTTCTTCCCTGCCTCTCACCTCCTCCCCCTCCTTTCTCTCGAACGCCTGGCTCTGTGTGCCATCTTTGCCTCTTCCTGAAAGGCTGTGAAATGCCAATCAGCTGGGAAACTGTTTCCCCGGTCCATGCCACCATGCTGATGGGATCCCCGGGGCCTTTTTTGATTGTTTTTGGTTTGTTTTGTTCTGTTTTCTTTTTCTTTTCATGACTTGAAAACCCGTTCTAGCCATGCTGTACTGTGTGGCTTGAGAGCCATGTCCCCGCTCCACGTAGCTGTGTCGGTGAGATCTCTGGGGGCATTTCTTATATTTTTCCTTTTTTCTTTTTCTTTATTTCTCAGTCTCTCTATACTTACTTCTTTTTCCTGTCCCTCGAGTACCTGGCACTGTGTGACATCTCTGCCCCTTCTAGCCAGGCTGTACTGCACGGCCAGGAGGGCCACTTCCCTGGTCTGAGCAGCTACAATGATGGGATAGTTGGAAGCTTTCCTTTCTTCTTTTTTAATTTTTTTAATTTCTTTTTCCTTTTTGTTTTTCTCCGTTTCTTGGTTTCTCGTTTTTCTACTCCAGTACCAAGCTCCCTTAGCAATCTTTGTTGTTTTTTCCTTTTTTTTTCGGTTGTTGTTTGTTTTGGTTCTTGTTTCTCTCTGCTGTCTATCTTCTTTCCATACCCATCTTAGGTCCACACATCACAGCCTCCCGCCTCCTTCCTGCCAACCTACACCATGTGCTAAACATCATACCCCCCAGCAGCACAGGCTACCGGAACCTGCCCTGCACTGACTCCCAGACTGCCCTGTCGGACCTAGTACATGCCACAAACAACCTACCCATCCCCTTTCATTCAGCTGGACATAACCTGCTGCACCATAGCTGAGCAACTGGTCCTGCCCACTGAACAATGAGGTGAAAAGTATCATACCCACAGACGAGCAAACAACAAAGAACGCACAGCCTGTCTGTTCAGACATAACCAAATAAAACAAAAAAGCAAGATAAAACAAATCTACAATCAATAAATGAAAAAAATAGCTAGTAAATGTCACAAAGACAGCAAACAATATCAATACATTACAAAAACAGGAGAAAATGGTTCCAGTAGGCATCCAAGAGAAAACATCAGATGACTTTCCAAATGAAGAAAAGGTACCAGAACTACCTGAGAATTAAAATCTCTACTACTGACAGCTAACCAAAAGTTGAGACAAAAAGCAGACAAAAATAAGAAAAAAATAAATTCATAGAAAACACAGACCAAAAAAAGGGAGAATTCAAGAAAATAACATAGAAGTAAAATAACAACTTCACAACTAGAAATTATACAAAAACAACATTTAGAAAGCTAAAAGACAAGCAACAAAATATATCAGAAATAAAGTCACAGAAGGTCTGAGGAGTAGGTATGAAACAACAGAAAACAAGACCAATGAAACTGAAGACAAACACTTGGATACAACTTTGAAGAAAAATCAGAAAAAAGAAAAATGAAGAAACTCTGAGAATTATGCAAGATACAATCAAAAGCAAAATTTGCCAGTGACTGGAGTTCAAGAATAGGGGGAGAAAACGCAACACACAGAAATGATCATGGAAGAATTGCTGACAGAAAACTTTCCTAAATAACACGAAAAGATGAAAAGCTGACCATCCAAGAAGCTCAACAAACCCCATATACGATAGACCCCAAAAGAAAATCACCAAGGCGTATCATAATCACACATTAAAACCGAAGACAAACAAAGAATCCTGAGAGCAACTAGAGAAAAATGAAAAAATCACACACAGAAGAAACACAGTAAGACTAAGCTTTGCTTATTCAGCAGAAACCATGCAGGCAAGGCAGCAATGGGATATATAAAACTTTCAGGGAAAAAAAGGAACTAAAATAACATATTCTGCAAAAATCTCATTTGAATATGATGGTAAAATAAGAAAATTTTCAAACAAACAGAAATTAAGGGAATATGTAAACACTAAACCAAATTTACAAGAATTATTAAAAGGAACAAATAACATCAGCCTGAATCTAGGACGCAAGATTGTACTAACCAGATACCAACCTAGGAAATGAACTCTCAAGCACTATCCAAAACTAAAAGAATTACAGCAGGGAACCAGAGAGGTTAAGCTGTAAATGACAACGTCAGAACAATAAAATAGAGAATAAACCGTGTAGGGATAGAATTTTCTAATGGAAAGAAAAACAAGGCAATAACCAAATAATAATAGACTAGTTCAAACCTAGAAAAATAAGGGTAAATTTCAAGCTAACCACAAAGAAAGATAACAAATCTACTTATCAAATAAAAGAAAAAATGTAAGGTCTCAGTAAAAACAAAATATATAAAAACAAAACCAATGAAAATAACCCCACAAACAAAAGCAATTCAGCACAGCAGAGAAAAAGGAACAAAGAAAATACCAACACCATACAAAAAAGCACTATAAAATGACAGCAATAAACTTACACCTATCAATAATTACACTGAATATAAATGGCCTAAATGCACTGATAGAGACACAGAGTGACCGAATGAATAAAAAGACAAGATCCATCAATACGCTGCCTAGAAGAGACACACTTTAGAAACAAAACATAAATTTAATAAAAATCAAAGAATGGAAAAAAAAAACATCAAGTAAACACCTGCCAAAAAAGAGCCGAAGTAGCAAAATTAGTAGTCTCAGATAAAATACACTCTAAAACAAAATCCAACATCTAGGTCAACTGCTATAACAAAGCTTATCAAGAAAACATTCTGCATCCTAGTTTGGTAAGTGGTGTCTGGGGTCTTAAAAGCTTGCAAGGGGCCATCGAAGATGCATCAATTGGTCCCAACCACCTGGAGTTAAAGGAGAATAAAGAACACCAAAGACACAAGGAAAGTAGTAGCCCAAGAGACAGAAAGGGCCACATAAACCAGAGACTGCATCAGCCTCAGACCAGAAGAACTAGATGGTGCCCAGCTACCACCAATGACCACCCTGACAGGGAACACAACAGAGTCCCTGATGGAGCAGGAGAAAGGTGGGGTACAGAACTCAAATTCTAGTTCAAGACCGGACTTAATTGTCTGAGACTGGAAGTACTCCCGAAAGCATGGCCCCTGGATTCTCTATCAGCCTAGAACTAAAACAATTTCTGAGACCAACTCTTCAGACAGGGATTGGACTAGACTGTGGGACATAAAGTGATGCTCGTGAGGAGTGTGCCTCTTAGCTCAAGTAGATACAAGAGACTCAACAGGCAGCTTCTGTCCAGAGGTGAGATGGGAAGGCAGGGAGGGTTAGAACCTGGTTGAATGGACAGGGGGAATGGCAGTGGAGAGGAAGAGTGCACTATCACAGTATGGGGAGAGTAATTAGTCACGTAACAGTGTATGTATAAATTTTTGTATGAGAAAAAAATTTAAAAAAAGAAAATCCACCATAAAAGACAGAGAAGGGCACTAAATTATGATTAAACGGACGATCCAGCATGAAGACATAACCATAATAAACATCTACGCACCCAATGACAGGACTCCAAAATACATAAACTCTAACAACACTGAAAAGAGAAACTGACAGTTCTCCAATAATAGTAGAAAGACTTCAACACACCACCCTTAGTAAAGGACAGAACATCTAAAAAGAAACTCAGCAAAGATACAGAAGACCTAAAGGCCACAATCAGCCAACGAGAATTCACAGACATATATAGAACACTCCATCCAACAGGTGCAAACTACACATTCTTTTCCAATACACATGGAACATTCCCCAGAATAGACCACATCTTACTCCACAAAACAATCCTTACCAAAATCCAAAACACTGAAATAATACACACTAACTTCTCTGACCACAACCCCATCAAAGTAGAAATTAACAACAAGAAGAACAAGGAAAAAAAACCAATTACATGGAAACTGAATAAAACCCTGCAAAAAAAAAAAAAAAAGGGTAATAAAAGAAATCGGAGATGGAATCAAAAAATTCTTAGAATCAAACGAGAATGAAAACACATCATACCAAAACTTCTGGGACATAGCAAGGCAGTCCTCAGAGATCAATTTATAGCAATAGATACGCATATCAAAAAAGAAGGGACAAAATCAAAACATTAACTACACAACTTGAACAAATAAATAACAGCAAAAAAAGCCCACAGCCACCAAAAGAAATGAAATAATAAACATCAGAACAGAAATAAATGAAATACAGAACAGAAAAAAAGGAATAAATGAAATACAGAACAGAAAAAAAGAAAGAATCAACAAAACCCAACAAACCACTGCCCAAATTGACAGAAAAACAAACAGGCGAGGACACAAGCAACCCAAATAAGAAATTAAATGTGGGACATTACAACAGATCCAACTGAAATAAAAAGAATGACAATACAGTATGAAAAACTATACTCCAACAAATTTGAAAATCTAGAGAAAAAGAACAAATTTCTAGAAACACACTACCTACTCTAACAAAAAATGATGCTGAAAATCTGAACAGACCCATAACAAGAGAAGGGACTGAAAAGGTAATAAAAAAAACTTCCAACAAAAAAAAGCCCTGGCCCAGGTGGCTTCACTGGAGAATTCTACCAAACATTCAGAGAAGACCTTACACCAATAGTACTCAAGCTATTTCAGAACACAAAAAAGGAAGTGATACTTCCAAATTCATTCTGGGAAGCCAGCATAACCCTGATACCAAAACCAAGGAAGGACATCACACACAAAAATTATAGACTGACACCTCCTATGAATACAGATGCAAAAGTTCTCAAAAAATGCTAGCCAATAGAATAATTCAGCATCGTATCAAAAAAATAATACACCGTGACCAAATAGGATTCATACCAGGTATGCAAAGAAGGTTCGACATTAGAAAATCAGTCAATGTAATAAACCACATAAAAGGAAAAAAAAGAATCACATGATCATCTCAATTGAAGCAAAAAACACATTTGAAAAGTCCAACACCCATTCCTGATAAAAACTCTCAGTAATATAGATATAAAAGGAAAATTTCTCAACATAATACACAGCAAAACCAACAGCCAACATCATTCTTAATGGAGAAAGGCTGAGAACATTCCCCTAGAGAACAGGAACAAGACAAGAATGCCCTTTTATCACCACTCCTATTTAAGATTGTGCGGGAAGTTCTAGCTAGAGCAAGAAGGCAAGTAAAAGAAAGAGTATCCAAATTGGTAATGAAAAAGTTAAACTCCCTATTTGCAGATAATACTATACGCAGAAACCCAAGACTCCATAAAAAACTACTGAAACTAACAAAGATTCAGCAGAGTAGCTCGATATAAAATAAACATAGAAAAATCAGTTGGATTCCTACATGCCAATAAAGAGAACGATGAAAAGGAAATAAAAAAAACAATACCATTTATAACAAGGCACCCAAAAAATAAAACACTGAGGAATAAATCTAATCAGGGATGTAAAAGACCCATACAAAGAAAATTACAAACACTACTGCAAGAAACCAAAACAGACCTACATAAATGGAAAAACATACCATGCTCATGGATAGGCAGACTCAACACTGTGAAAATGACAATTCTAACCAAAGCAATTTATAAATACAATGCAATCCCAATCCAAATACCAACAATCTTTAAAGAGATGAAAAACTAATCATTAACTATATATGAAAAGAAAAGAACACTCGGATAAGTAAAGCACTACTAAAGAAAAAGAATAAAGTAGGACTCACACTACCCTGAACTCAGAGCCTACTATCCAGCTATGGTAGTTAAAATAGCCTGGTACTGGTATAACAACAGATTTATTGACCAATGGAACAGAATTGAGAACCCAGAGGTAAACCCATCCAACTATGGTCACCTGATATTCAACAAGGGCCCAAACTCCATCAAATGGGGAAAAGACAATCTTTTCAACAAATGGTGCTGGCAAAACTGGATGTCCATCTGCAAAAAAATGCAACAGGACCGCTACCTCAACACCATGCACAAAAACTAATGAAAAATGGACCAAAAACCTAAATATAGACAGAACAACTAAGAAGAAACCCAGCAGAGATACAGAAGACCTAAAGGGCACACACAATCAGCCAAATTGACCTTACAGACATATACAGAACACTCCATCCAAACGCTGCAAAGTACACACCCTTTTCCAATGCACATGGAACATTCTCCAGAATAGACCACATCTTAGGCCACAGAGCAACCCTCAACAAGATCCAAAACGCTGAGATAATTCAAACTATCTTCTCTGACCACAATGCCATCAATGTAGAAATTAACAACAAAAAGAGCAAACAAAAAAAATGAATTACATGGAAACTGAATAATATTTACACACCACTGGATTACAGAAGAAATCAAAGATGGATTCAAAAAATTTCTAGAATCAAATGAGAATAAAAACACATCATACCAAAACCTCTGAAACACAGCAAAGGCAGTCCTCAGAGGACAATCTATAGCAATAGATGCACATATCAAAAAAGAAGAAAGGGACAAAATCAAAACATTAACTACAGAACTCAAA
>NW_004443965.1:16864463-16891409 GCF_000243295.1 Trichechus manatus latirostris
AAAAAAAAAAAAAAAACCTAAATATAAAGCCAAAAAATATAAAGTTCATAGAAAAAAAATAGGATCAACGCTAGAGGCGCTAATACACAGCATTAACAGGATACAAACCATAACCAACAACACATAACCTCTAAAACATAAACTAGATAACTGAGATCTTCTAAATATTAAACACTTAAGCTCATCAAAAGACTTCACCAAAAGAGTAAAAGAGAAACTATAGTCTCAGGAAAAAAATTTGGCTAATAACAAATGTGAAAAAGAGCTAATCTCTAAAATCTACAGGAAAATCTAGCACCTGTACAACAAAAAGGCAAATAATCCAATTAAAAAACAGGTAAAGAAAATGAACACACATTTCACCAAAGACAACATTAAAGCAGCTAACGTACACATGAGAAAATGCTTGTGATCACTAGCCATTAGAGAAATGCAAATCAAAACTACAATAAGATACCACCTCACCCCAGTATTACTGGCATAAAATTTAAAAAAAAGAAAGAAAAAAAAAACAGAAAATAATAAATGTTGGAGAGGCTGCGGGGAGATTGGAACTCTTATGCACTGCTGGTGGGAATGCAAAATGGTAGAACCATTTTGGAAAACAATATGACACTTCCTTAGAAAATTAGAAACAGAAATACCATATAACCCAGCAATCCCAGTCCTAGGAATATATCCTAGAGAACTAAGAGTCGTCCCACAGACATGCACACCCTTGTTCATTACAACACTGTTCACAATAGCAAAGATGGAAACAATCTAGATGCCCATCAACAAATGAATGGATAAACTATAGTATGTACACACAATGGACTACTGCAAAATAATAAAGAACAATGATGAATCTGCGAAGCATCTCATTAACACGGATGAATGTGGAGAGCATTATGCTGAGTGAAATAAGTCAATCACAAAAGCACAAATACTGTATGAGACCATTACCATAAAAACTAATGAAAAGGTTTACACACAAAAATAAACAATATTTGATGGTTTTTGAGGAAGAGTAGAGGTGGGAATGGAAAAACACTAAATAAGACTGTAAGTGGTAACTTTGGTGACGGGTAAGACAGTACACAATTCTGGGGAAGCCACCACAACTTGTACAAGGCAAGGTCATGGAAGCTCCATAAAACCATAAAACCAAACTCACTGCCATCGAGTTGATCCTGACTTATAGCAACCCTATAGGACAGAGTAAAACTGCTCCATTAGGCTTCCAAGGAGTTCCTGCTGGATTCGAACTGCCGATCGTTTGGTTAGCAGCCGAACAGCAACCCTATAGGACAGAGTAAAACTGCTCCATTAGGCTTCCAAGGAGTTCCTGCTGGATTCGAACTGCCGATCTTTTGGTTAGCAGCCAAACTCTTATAACCACTATGCCACCAGGATTTCCGGAAGCTCCACAGACACATCCAAACTCCCTGAGGGACCAAACTGCTGAGCTGAGGGCTGTGCGAACTACAGTCTTGGGGAATATCTAGCTCAACTGGCATAACACAGTTTATAAAGAAAATGTTCTACATTGTACTTTGGTGAGCAGCATCTACGGTCTTAAAAGCCTGTAAGCGGCCATCTAAGATAATCCACTGGTCTGACCTCTTCAGGAGCAAGGAAGAATGAAGAAAACTAAAGACACAAGGGAAAGATTAGTCCAAAGGATTAATGGACCACAACACGGCCTCCATCAGATTGAGTCCAGTACAATGAGATAGTGCCCAGCTACCATCACTGACTGCTCTGACAGGGCTCACAAACAGAGAGTCCCAAACAGAGCTGGAGAAAAATGTAGAACAAAATTCTAACTCACAGAAAAAAAAACATTGGACTTACTCACCTGACAGAGACTGGAGAATCCCCGAGACTATGGCCCCTGGACACCCTTTTAGCTCAGTAATGAAGTCACTCTTGAGGTTCACCCTTCATCCAAAGATTAGACAAGCCCATAAAATAAAATGAGACTAAAGTGGCATATCAACCCAGGAGCAACAATTAGAAGGCAGAATGGGACAGGAAAGCTGGTAATAGGGAATCCAAGGTCGAGAAGGGAGTGTTGACATGTCGTGTAATTGTTAATCAGTGTCATAAAACGGTATGTGTACTGTTTAATGAAAGCTAGTTTGTTCTGTAAACCTTCATCTAAAGTACAATTTAAAAAAATGCTTTTTCATATTGAAAAATAACATATACGACAATACTATAAGTTAGTTTACAAAACAGAAGTAAAGGAAGTTGACTACAGCCCCAGAACTAACTAGTAAAGGCAAAGAAGGAATTTAAAGTCTAATAACCTAACTTTATTCCCATGTAACCTTAACCATTTCATTGATCAAGACTTTTAAAACCATTACAATGTACTATTTGATAAGTAATTCTACAAATATTAGCAATTTTTTTAATTTAAAAATCTTTCCCGATAACCCCACAGCATACAGAAACAAATCCATCTTTAAACGATGTAGAATAACCACATTAATAGTGGTCAAAATACATATTTATAATATTAACCAAACACTATGAAAAAAATAAAACAAAAATAAATTTATATTTAGAGCTTGAAACTAGTTGTATTATTCTTCACATATCTAGTAAGGCTAAATAAAATTGCAAAAAAATAAAACTATACCTCTTTTTTAACCAACCCAACTTCCCTTCTGCCTAAAGTCACCCAATTCAAGTTTCACCCCAGTCTTCACCACAATCCCCCCTTACTCAACATCTAAATCAAAGCACTTTATGTACTGTCACTCAGGCAAATACATCCACATCCAGATTTAACTCACCACCTTTACATTACCAAATTTGCCATTTAGAATTCTCCTAAGCTCCAGGCTCTCACTCAGATCTAAGCATCTGCTGGAATATTACACCTCGATTGTCACAGGAGCCCAACTCTTAACTTATTAAGCCCAAAATAAAATTCTTCATCCCTTTTCCTCACCAATCCTGCCCTTTGTCCTACACTTCATATTTCAGTTATAGACACCATCAAATTACCCAAAAGTCAGAAACCTGGGAGTCACTAGTTGTGATAGTCACTAATGCTATTCACCAAATACTTCCAAGTCTGCTTCTGGGAATGTAATAAAATCCCATTTCCCGGTTCCTTAAAGTTAGGTGGCCATGTAACTTGTTTTTGCCAATTTAATATGAGCAGACTTTAAATTTGTCATTATTGGGCAGTAGCTTTAAGAGCCACTGCTTGCACTGTTCACAACAGCAAAAAGATGGAAACAACCTAAGTGCCCATCAACGGACAAATGGATAAACAAATTACGGTATATTCACACAATGGAATACTACACAACAGTAAAGAACAACAATGAATCCGTGAAACATCTTATGGAGGAATCTGGAAGGCATTATGCTGAGTGAATTTAGTCAGTCACAAAAGGACAAATATTGTATAAGACCACCACTATTATAAGAACTCAAAACGTTTAAACACATAAAAAAACATTCTTTGGTGGTTACGAGGGTGGGGAGGGAGGGAGAAGATTATTCACTGACTAGATAGTAGAGAAGAATTATTTTAGGTTAAGGGAAGGACAACACACACTACAGAGGAAGTCAGCACAACTGGACTAAACCAAAGCTAAGAAATTTCCTGAATACAACCAAAAACTTCGAGGGACAGAGTAGCAGGGGTAGGGGTCAGGGGACCATGCTTTCGGGGGATATCTAGGTCAACTGGCATAACAAAGCTTATTAAGAAAATGTTCTGCAACCTACTTTGGTGACTGGCGTCTGGGGTCTTTAAAGCTAGCGAGCAGCCATCTAAGATGTATCAACTGGTCCCAACCCACCTGGAGCAAAGGAGAATGAAGAACACCAAAGTCACAAGGAAAATATTAGCCCAAGAGACAGAAAGGGCCACATAAACCAGAGACTGCATCAGCCGGTGACCAGAAGAATTAGATGGTGCCCGGCTACCACCAATGACCGCCCTGACAGGGAACACAACAGAGACTCCCTGATGGAGCAGGAGAAAAGTGAGGTGTAGAATTCAACTTCTAGTAAAAAGACCAGACTTAATAGTCTGAGACTGGAGGAACCCCAGAAAGCACGGCCCCTGGACTCTCTCTCAACCCAGAACTAAAACCATTCCCAAGGCCAACTCTCCAAAGATTAGACTGGACTACGGGACATAAAATGATACTCGTAAAGAGTGTGCTTCTTAGCTCAAGTAGATACATGAAACTAAATGGGCAGCTCCTCTCTGGTGGTGAGATGAGAAGGCAGAGAGGGTCAGAAGCTAGTTGAATAGACACGGGAAATCAGTGGTGGAAAGGATGACTATGCTGTCACAGTATGGGGAGAGCAATTACGGTCACATAACAATATATGTATAAGCTTCTCTATGAGAGACTAACCTGAATTATAAACTTCCACTTAAAATACAATTAAAAAAAAAAAAAGAGCCACTGCTTGACTCTTTTCTTTTGCTACAGTGACTAGCAACATTCAACAGCAAGGTTCATCCCAGAGTGACTAACCACAATAGAGTCCCCCACTCCCTCCAACTTACTCTAACCAGGTAGTATAAGAAAAAATAATCTTCTGTTCTGTCAATATGCCAAGAATAGGGAGCTGTCTGTTTCCAAAGAAAAACCCAGCTCATCCTGACTGATCTATCATCCCTGACCTTTCTCTCTTCCTCATCTAACTTGTCATTAAAACCTACTCAAACTACTACTTCCCAAATATCTGTCATATTAGTTCTTTCATCATTCCCATTACCAATGCCTTAATTCAGGCCGTCATCATTTCTCACCTGGATTACTAAAATGGCTCTAAACCAAACAGTCCTCAATCTCATGGTCTTTCACAAAACTGCCAGAGTGATCTTTCTAAACCCTAAATTTCATGTCATTCTTCTGCTTAAATTTCCTCAAAAGCACCTCTGTTCCAGCCTTATCACCTAAATGCAAACAAAAATCCAGGCATATAAATACTTGTGATTCCCAGAAGACATCCTGCACATCTGGGTTTTTGTACATGTTGTTCCATGCAGCTACAATGTCCTCTCTAACTCCCTTTTGGAATGGTAACTCCTTCTTTACTTAAAGGCTCAAGTTTCCAAGTCTTCTGGAAAGCCATCTCAACATACCAAAGTTAATTAGGTGCCCTTCCTACATGTGCTACCGAGAGATTCCATATAGATTCAGCACAGGTCTTATTACAGTTTACTTATGTGAAACCCCTACAAGTGATTAGCCACCTGGCACAAGGGCCCACTTCACTGGCTTGACTCCTCCCCATCCAAAAAAAAACAGGTGTCATAAACGTGAACTCCAACTCATGGCGACTCCATGTGTGTCTGAGTAGAACTGTGCTCCATAGGGTTTTCAATAGATGATTTTTTTGCAGGAAGTAGACCACCAGACTTTTCTTCAAGGTGTAGACTCAAATCTCCAACCTTTTGGTATAATTTGGGTGGCCAAACTTGAACAAGTGAGCTTGGAACAATCAGATTCTCTCTGCTAGGCTAGGAAGCAGTCACTTAAGAGTCAGAACTTGGGCCAGATGCCACATAAGGGGGGTAAAGAGTACATCTGCAGAGAAACAGAGCAGATATACAGAAACAAACTAGGCTGACAATAAGGCCTCTGAGAGAAAACAGTCACCTTGGTTGCGGGTACCTTTCTAGTTCCAGTCCCAGTTCCCATGAGGCCGGGCTGTACTACAGTCTTTATCATTCAATTTAGGACAGTCTCTGTCTTCTCAATAAATAATGTCTTTTCTTGAGCTAGACTGAGTAGCGCTGTTTTTGTCCTTCGCACCAAAAAAAAAAAAAAAAAATTCGAGGATTACAATGAGCTACCAACGCCCTAGCAATTACAATAATACTCTCTTTTAGCTCTGAAGTCCCCAAGAGTCTGACAAGCCACTATTAAAGATGCATTGCCTAAACTGACAGATGCTTTTGTGAAAAAATGGAAACTTTGATACTCACTGCTGAAAACTAAAAACATATTTCCAAATGCCCCCAGTTGAAACTCACTTCTTTTCAAATCTAAAACACCCACAGGAATAGGAAATCTGAGCCTGGTTTGTAAATCAACTACGTGTTAAGACATGCCATGCCATTAAGATTTGAGAATCACAAGAATTGGTTGAAAAATGATGTTCTGTTCTAAACAGCATTATCATGGGAGTAATGATACTACGCATGGCTATATTATTCCATGTTTTAAGCAATTTTCTTCATCTTTACCTCCCAATTTCCTTCCTAAACATATCAACTTATAATTACTTTATAAAAATGCAAACATTTGAACTTTTCAAAAGAGGAAATAACACTTCTTCATAATGAACATTACAGACTAAAATATGACAAAATGGCAAAACTAAATATAGGTAACTATCTCAGTAGACAACTGTGTATTTATCTCAAAATCAGTATTTCCAAATTTTACATTTAGATTTTTCTCTCCAGTATGTCTAAACTATTAGATATTTACTTTTTTAAATTAAATGGAATTATTTTAAAATGTAATTCTTACCTACAGTTTTAATTTTTAAAAGGGGGGGGTACATATTTCATTTGGGCTAACTGCATGACTCTACAGAAAAAGGCAGTAACAAAACATAGCAGATTTTGATTCATTTGTTGAATCAACTTTTGTTAGTTTATATATGTACTTTTATAAAAGTCCCCCCACCCAAAAAAAAAAAATCAGAATTCCATACTGAGTGTAAATGCAGAAATCACAGAACCAACTTTTTGAGCATCACTTTAATTTCCTGGACCCTAAGTGGTTATCCTGTTTTTCATTAAACATGGTGATGACACTGTACAATCTTTTTAAAAAGCAATTTGATAGTATGTCCAAGACTTTTTACTATATTACATACGTCCTTTGAGAATCTATTAAAAAAGATATAATCAAAAGCACAGAGAACGAATATAGTGTTATGTAGGAATATACTAATTAACAGATTATTTGTAACAGGCTTTCTCAGCGAGGCTCCAGTGGTACTTTGGATGGCACAATTCTTCCTTGTGTAAGACTCGCTCATCAATTCCTGACCTAACCCACTAAATGCCAGTAGGCCCTCCAACCACTGTTAAGAATCAAAAATATCCATTCCCAAGTGCTTCTAGCTAACATCCACTGATTTGTAATACCAAAAAATAAAAACAAGCAAAATATCCAACAACAGAATTTCAAAAACAAACAACACACTTAAGACATATCACAGTCTTTAAATATAATTACTACAAACAAAATACAGCAATACGAAAAATGCTTATTACATGTTAAAAAAGTTTACAATCATGGTATATGAATCCTATGATTACACTATATTAAACATAAATGAAAAAGACCAGAGGGAATACATGGAAATAAGGAGAGGTTTTGGTAAGGTGGTAAGATCACAGGTGGTATGCTTCTTTTTCTGTTTTTCATAAAGTGGCTATATTGGTTATATTAATTTTTAACTAAATTTAAATACTAAGTAGTTGACCTATTTTACCTTTCTTAGTCCTTTGGAAGACAAATGAAGTGAAGAAAACCAGCAAACAAAAAAACAACACAGGCAAAATGAATGGCATTATAAGCACAGAAACGATTATCCTTTTTGGATTAGTGACTTCAAAACGGACACAGGCGAACTTCTAGGGTTCAGATAATAGTGATCTGAGTGCCGTTTACATGTGTATGTTCACTTTGTAAAAAGCCATCAAGCTATACACTTATCTGTACGCTTTTCTGTATGGAAGTTGTGTCTCAATGAAAATTTTACCAAAAAAACAAAGATTTCTTCTGTAAAAAGATTTTCATGAACTATGAGATTCAGTTACTGGGCAAAACTTAAAATAATTCTGGATACTTTGCATCTGGCAGTACCAAAAAGGCTGACAAACTACAAACAAGAATTCTTAATGTTTACAATAAATGTTTACTCATATTCCTAATGTTTAAAAACTAAAATGTCATTGAATCACTGCCTCATACCAAAAGAATTAAAATTTAAAATTTGAATTTTTCATATTAGCAACTGAAAGCTTAAAATTTTAAATGAGAAACATATCTCACATTTTAATGAAATGTTTCCAAATTTAAAACAAATGAATTTCTAATCAGTATCTGAAATTATTCATAAAACACTGCTTATATGAAAGCGTAAAATTATCTATAGCCTCAATATGACTACTACTACTGCATTTTCATCCATTTTAGCCCAAATCTGCAAACACATCTTTCATATAAGGACCAGATAATGACAGCTTCATTACAAAGCAGAAAGCCTCTTAATGAAGCATGCCAATATTGCTGAAAAATAAGGATAACACTCTAGTATTGCACTTGTGGAAAAACTGGTACAGAACTTTGCGTGGCCTATATATTTTTGTCACAATTTTGCTATACGTATTGCAGTTGTGGCACACTAAAGTTTAGTGAACCATATGTTTAAGAGCAGTACTTTTTCTTTGACTTTTCAACTCCAGTAACACTTGATTTCAAAAACTAGCCCACTACTAAGTGTCAATAACCGCCAACATAATGCCCCCCAAATCCAGGTTTCAACCATGTAAGTGGTACTATGCTGGCCATGAAGAAAATACTGGGATATATTTCTTCTACCTATGAGATACCTTACCACAACCTTGAAAACAAGGTTAATTTAGAAAGCTTCATGTACAAAATATTTTGCTGATTTCAATTCTTGCAGGATACAACCCTCTTTCAAATACTTCTCAATTATTAAAAAATTTTCTAAGTGCTTTAAAAGATGGCAGAAAGCCTTTCTGAAGGTTAAATAAGATAGCAAAAGCTTTATATGCCATAGTTAACCAGTTAGGATGTATGCAGTATTCTTGACAAAAACGTATTACCTGAATCTAATCATAAAGCAATAATTTAGTAAACCCATACTATGTTCAATTACAAAAAAACAAACAAAATGTCAACGTCAAGACTGCTCTGACAGGGATCACAATAGAGGGTCCCACACAGAGCTGAAGAAAAATGCAGAACAAAATTCTAACTCACAAAAAAAGGCCAGACTTACTGGCCTGACAGAGACTGGAGAAACCCTGAGAGTATGACCCCGGACACCCTTTTAGCTCAGTAACGAAGTCACTCCCGAGATCCACCCTTCAGCCAAAGTTTAGACAGGCCCATAAAACGAAACAAGACTAAAGGGGCACAACAGCCCAGGGACAAGGACTAGAAGGCAGGAGGGGACAGGAAAGCTGGTAACAGGGAACCCAAGGTCGAGAAGGCAGAGGGTTGACAAGTCGTGGGGTTGTTAACCAATGTCACAAAACAATATGTGTGCTAACTGTTTAATGACAAGCTAGTTTGTTCTGTAAACCTTCATCTAAAGTACCATTAAAAAAAAAAAAAAAAAAAAGTCAGTCAAGAAAGACCAAAAAAAGGTGACAGGGAGCTATTCTAGATTAAAGAAGATAACTAAATGCAGTGTGTGATCTCTAATTATATTCTGGATCAAAAATCAAAAGAAAAAACTATTAGAATAATTCGGAAATTTCAATGTGAACATATATATATTTTCCAATGTTAAATTTCTTGGATATGATACTACTACTGTGGTTATGTAGACAATTTCTTAAGAAATACCTGCTTAAGTGTTTGGGAATTAAGAGTCATAATGTCGCCAGTACAACCAGATAGTACCCGGCTACCACCACCGACTGTTCTGACAGGGATCACAATAAAGGGTCCCAGACATAGCTGGAGAAAAATGTAGAACAAAATCCTAACTCACCAAAAAAAAAAGACCGGCCTTAATGGTCTGACAGAGACTGGAGAAACCCCAAGAGTATGGCCCCCAGACTCCCTTTCAACTCAGTGCTGAAGTCACTCCTGAGGTTCACCCTTCAGCCAAAGATTAGACAGGCCCATAAAACAAAACCAGATTAAAGGGGCACACCAGCCCAGGAGCAAGGACAAGAAGGCAGGAGGGGACAGGAAAGCTGGTAAAAGGGAACCCAAGGTCGAGAACGGGAGTGTTGACATGTCATGGGGGTGGCAACCAATGTCACAAAATATGTGTATTAACTGTTTAATAAGAAACTAGTCTGCTCTGTAAATCTCCATCTAAAATACAATAAAAAAAGAAAAAAAAAGTCATAGTGTCTGCTACCACTTTCAAAAAGATGGGGAAGAGTGTGTATACAAACAAAATGCAAGCAAACAACCGATGAAAGCCAGAAAAGGAAATATTAGTATTTAATGTGTTATTCTTCCAACTTCCTATACATCTGAAATATTTCAAAACAAAAAGTTGAAAAGAAAAAATTAAAAAATAAAATTTAAAAACGCAAACACCAACTTTTAGCAGTATCTATCCAGTACCAAAAACCCACTGCCATCAAGTCGATTCCCACTCACAGCGACCCTATAAACCAAACCTGTTACCCTCGAGTCGATTCCGACTAACGGTGACGCTGTAAGACAGAGTACAACTGCCCAATAGGGTTTCCAAGGCTGTAAAACTTCACGGAAGCCGACTGCCACATCTGTCTCCAGCAGAGCGGCCGGTGGGTTCGAACCACCGACCTTTCGATTAGCAGCCCAACGCTGTTTTATACTTACTGATAGAATATTAATGAAAAATAGGTCTAGAACCTAAAATAGGTACACTATGAAATAAACCAAATGTAAATTTTTCAAAAAGAAACAACTTGGCAGCTACTACCCCTCCCTTTAACGAATTTTAACTTAAATGAAAAAAAATATGGAGGATTTTGAGATTCTAGGGTCTACCTTAAAAAAAAAAAGATGTATATGCATGTAGGAATGTGAACCCCCCCCCCAAATCCCTTACAAGTTTTAGGAGTAGGTAATATTGTACAAGGGAAATCAAAATACTGTACACTAATCGCTAAGTGGCCGCGGCCTGTGAATGCCAGCCGAAATCTGGACTTTAAAAGTATACAGTAGGGATAATCGTGCACCGACTAATACTTTCTCTGAAAGTCTTGGGCAGTGCGACCTTACAGAAGGAAAATTTAATCTGTTGCCAAAAGGGCGACTAGACATTATCTTCAAGAACATGGATGGGATCGGATAAACCAGAAAAATGCTCAGTGTCTGAACACCTCCCTAGGAAACAAATATAGCTGATTCACCTTGTCATCAACTGCAGGCTTTCTAGTCAGCGATAACAGCCTGACACTAATGTCCTAACAACTGGACAGTTACTCAAGCGCAGTCCGCGCGATTTTCACATTGCAAAGACGCTATCAGGCGTTCGCCATGAGGGCTATTCTAGGCCCACCTGCGGCCATCTTAAGTTCGGGAAAAAAAAAAAAAAAGAACAGAGAATCCAAAGGCAGGGCAGCGACCACGACAAGTCCCAGAGGCACGAAAAAAGCAACCTCTCTAAATCGTTTGTAAGTGCTCCGTGTAGAGGTTAACCCCCAAAATCCGACTAACAAGGAGAGTAGGACCGGTGGGCGCCTGACCATGGTGCCCGAATCAAATATGGGCACTAAGGTAAGCCCGGCGGTCACGTGTCGAGCACCGCGCGCCCCCGTCCGCGCTCTCCTCCAAGCCTTGGATCCTGAGGTCTCTATTGCGCCTACGCCCATCCCCCAGCCGAGCTCGAACACTTACTCCGGGGGGTAGAGTCGCAGCTCCTCGATTTCTCCCAGGAAGGAAAAAAGCGTCCGCATCTGCTCGCTAGTCACCGCCGACGACAGATTCGTCACCTGAATCACTGCCGTAGGGGTGAGGCCGAAGCCCAAGCCCAAACTGAAGCCTCCGCCGCTGTTCATCCCGATCCCGCTGTCGCTGCCTTCCCGCTCCCCAACGTCTACGACGCGTCAGCGACGGAGCCGGGAAAGCGGAGAACGTGCGGCCGCGAGCGCGCTCCCGCTGGCGAATTCACAGCGCCGGGCAGGTCTAGCCACCCGTTTCACAACTCTTCTGCTCCCCGGGGCTGCTCGCGCCGGCCGGAAGCGTCGCCCCGGCAACCCCGTGGCTCTCGCGCAGCGCTGGACTCGGGTTCCAGGATCCTTGGGGCCGTGGGTCTTGCCCCTACTTTCCCCGCCAGGATTTTTATCGATTTCCTGGCCCTGAAATTCATCAAATTCTTGTGCTCTTATCAACCGGGAGACCCAGCTCTTTCCAGTGTTTACTCTCGGTTGGACTGGGAAACCTAGCCGCCCGCTGGTGTGTGAAAGAGGAATGGCTTTCGAGCATCACAGATAAATACTTGACCAAACTCTGTTGTTGGGTGCTATCAAGTGGATTAGGACTCATAGTATCCTCATGTGACAAAGTAGAACTGCCCCATAAGGTTTTCTTGGCTATAATCCTTAGTAGGGGTAATCCTTGGGGCACTGTCACTAAGGGCTTGGCTGCTAACCCAAAGGCAAGGCTTCCAACTGGTTGGTTCTGGTTGGAACCCCTGGTGAAAATTAGCATTCCACCCCAGATACACTGAATCAGAATCTACCGTTTAACAAAATCCCCAGGTGATTCTTATGTATAATACATTTTGAGAACCACTGCTCTACTAGTAAGTCTCAGAATTGGTCCCTACCCAGCAACATTATCATCCCTTGGAAAGCTGATAGAGATGCAAGTTCTCAGCAGGGGTTTGAACCGGAATGAACTGGTTTGAAGCCCTGCAGATAGGTCGACCAGCCAGCTACCCTAAATATTTACAGCCTTGGAAACTTTATGGGGTTGTTCTACTCTGTCTTAAATAGGGTTGCTTTAAGTTGGAATCAAGTGTAGAGCAATGGGTAATCTTCAGGGAAATAGATCACCAGGTCTTTCTCCCATGGAGACACAGGTGTGTTTGAACTGCGAACCTGTCAGCAGGCCAGTGCTTAACCACCAGGCCTGCAAGTCATTATTATACACAGGCTGCTTCTCCACCCCCAACCACGTAAAAAACTGACTGGCGTCTTAATTGTGAAAAAACTGGGAAATTTTTACAAAAGTGTAAATTCAGATTAAATTAAGGAAGGAGGCATTAAGATGAAGGCTATGCGTTTGTTGTTTATAACTTGTAATTTATTTGCTCATCCCACAGGTATTAATATTTATTGAGTGTTATGTACCGGACACTGTTAGCCAAGGGCACGTAAAAGACGGTTACATACAGTCCACATAGAATTTGCAACCGGATAACAAGTTAACAGTGGTATGTGAGACTATAGGGCTGCTGTTCTCAAAGTTCGGTCTGCAGAACTCTGGGGGTCCTGCAACGTCAAAATGATTTTCGTAATAACATTAAGACTTTATTGACATTTTTCACTTTGTTGGCATTTGGGTCGATGGTGTAAAAACAATGGTGGGTAAAACTGCTGGCACCATAGCAGGAATCACTAGTAGTCATTGTATTTTCTATTCCGTGCCATGCACTCACAGTATAAAAAAACATTAAAAAAATTAAATAAGCTAGTTTCACTCAATGTCATTGACAAAAAAGTAAAAATCATTAATTTTATTAAATTTTCATTTTAGTATACTCCTCTTTTTAATATTTGTGACAAAATGCAAAGTACTTCTACTACATGACCAGGTGGGATGGCTGTCTTCAGAAAAAGCGCTTATGCAATTGTTTTTTTAAACTTTGTGTCTGCCACCTTGAGCTTGACAACTTCCAATACTTAATGACTTTTCTGAAATTACTGATGATATTAAGAAATGTAAGGTTTTTGACATTGTATAATGGAATGTGTCAACATTCAGAAAATCTCATAAATCAATGAGCAACTATTTTCCAAACGTCCAAATGCATACTGTTACAAAATCAAAAAGATTCATTCAAAATACAATATAGAGTGATGGATTTTAATGTAGCAGAATATGAAAAGTTCATTGACAGGGTTTCAGATTCAGATTCCACGTTGCAAACACACTTTAAAAAACAACTAGTTGTCAAGCTTGGTGTAGTATCAAAGAAGAGTATCTAGAATTACCTGGAAAAGCTATGAAAATACTTTTCCCTTTTCCAACTCCATATCCGTATGAGACCAGATTTTCTACATATATTTCCCAAAAAACCACATATCACAACAGATTGAATGCAGAAACAGATGTGAGAATCCAGATATCTTCTATTAAACCAGACATTAAAGAGGTTTGAAAAATGTAAAACAATGCCACTCTTCTCAAAAATTTTTATCAAGAATGTAGTTTTGTTATAAAAAATAATTCATTTATATTAACAAATGAGTTTATTGTTATTTTAAAATAAATTTTAAAATATTTTTTAAAATTTTAAGTTTAATTTCAATTATGGTAAATACAGAAGTGAGGATGGCGAGACTTCAGTTTGCTTATTTTGGACATGTCATCAGGAAAGAGAAATCGTTAGAAAAGGACATCATGGTTGGCAAAGTAGAGGGTCAGAAAAAATGAGGGAAACTCTCAATGAGATGGATTGACACACTATCCAAACAATGGACTCAAGTATACCAATGATCATGAAGATAGTGCAGGACCTGGCAATGTTTTGTTCTGTTATACGTAACGTTGCCATGAGTCAGAGAGGACTTGACGGCACCTTACAACAACAATAAGTAAAAGTTCCTTGGGATCCTCAATAATTTTTAAGAGTATAAAGGATCTTAAACCAAAACATTTGAGAACTGCTGCCATATGGGTAAGCAAGGGAGAATTGGGAGCACATAGGAGGGCCACTTTTGCCCTAACAAAAGACTTCACAAAAGAGATGATGGTTGAGCTGAATGTTAAATAAAAATTAGTCAGGCAAAGAGAGAGGGAGAAACGGTGAAAGACATTCCAGACTGAGTGTGCAGAATGTACCAAGGCAGAAGGGTATGGGAATGCTAAGTGAGGTCCAGAATATCCAAAGTTTGTTATTGTTAGCTCAAAGACAAAGTGACTACAGAAGTATGTGGAAGAATAAGCCTTGATGAAGAGTACTGTATGTCATGCTAAGAGGTTATAATAAACTGATGGGAGCTGTTGAAGATCTTTGGGCAGGAGAATGACCATGATCAGATTCAGGCTTTGGAAAGATCACTCTGGCAGCAACATGGAGATGAACTGAAGAGTTTGGAGACTGGAGGCAAAGGGACTGTGTAGGAGATTATTTACAGAAATCTAGCTAAACTATGATAAGGTCCTGAACCAAGGTAAGTGGTGATAGTAATGTTGTTATTGTTGTTGTTGTTAGGTGCCGTCCAGTCAGCTCCAACTCACAGCGATCCTGTGTACAACAGGATGAAACACTGCCTGATCCTGCCCCACCCTCACAATCATTCTTATGCTTGAGCCCATTGTTGCAGCCCTGTGTCAATCCATCTCATTGAGGGTCTTCCTGTTTTTCGCTGACCCTCTATTTTACCAAGCATGATGCCCTTCCCCAGGAACTGATCCCCCCTGATAACATGTCTAAAGTATGTGAGGCGTAGTCTTGCCATCTTTGCTTTTAAGGAGCATTCTGGTTGTACCTCTTGCAAGACAGATTTGTTCGTTATTTTGGCAGTCCATGGTATATTCAATATTTTTCTCCAACACCACAATACAACGGCGTCAATTCTTCTATGGGCTTACTTGTTCATCGTCCAGCTTTCACATGTATATGAGGCAATTGAAAACACCATGGCTTGAGTAAGGCACACCTTAGTCTTCAAGGTGATGGTTTTGCTTCGCAACACTTTAGAGAGATCTTTTTCAGCAGATTTGCCCACTGCAATGAGCTGTTTGATTTCTTGACTGTGCTTCAATGGATGTTGATTGTGGATCCAAGTAAAATGAAATCCATGACAACTTCAATTTTTTCTCCACTTATCATGATGTTGATTATTGGTCCAGTTGTGATAATTTTGTTTTCTTTATGTTGAGGTGTAATCCAAACTGAAGGCTGTGGTCTTTGATCTTCATCAGTCAGTTCTTCAAGTCCTCTTACTTTGAGCAAGCAAGGTTGTGTCATCTGCATACTGCAGGTTGTTAATGAGTCTTCCTCAATCCTAATGCCCTGTTCTTCTTCACATAGTCCACCTTCTTGAATTATTTGCTCAGCATACAGATTGAATAGGTATGGTGAAAGGATACAACCCTGATGCACACCTTTCCTGACTTTAAACCAAACAGTATCCCCTTGTTCTGTTTGAATGACTGCCTCTTGATCTGTGTACAGGTTCCTCGTGAGCACAATTAAGTGTTCTGGAATTCCCATTCTTTGCAATATTATCCATAATTTGTTATAATCCACACAGTTGAATGCCTTTGCATAGTCAATAAAACACAGACATCTTTCTGGTATTCTCTGCTTTCATCCAGGGATCCATCTGACATCAGAAATGATATCGCTTGTTCCACGATCCTGTCCTGAATCTGGCTTGAATTTCTAGGAGTTCCCTGTAGATATACTGCTGAAGCCACTTCTGAATGATCTTTGGCAAAATTTTACATGTGTGTGATATTAATGACATTGTTTGATAATTTCCACATTCAGCTGGATCACTTTCTTTGGAATGGGCATAAATATGGATCTCTTCCAGTAGGTTGGCCAGGCAGCAGTTTCCCAAATTTCTTAGCATAGATGAGTGAGCACTTCCAGCACTGAGTCCATTTGTTGAAACATCTCCATTGGTATTCCATCAATTCCTGGAGCCTTGGTTTTCACCAATGCCTTCAGTGCAGCTTGGACTTCTTCCTTCAGTACCATTGGTTCCTTCCTAATCAAATGCTACTTCCTGAAATGGTTGAACATTGACCAATTCTTTTGGGTACAGTGACTCTGTGTATTCCTTCCATTTTCTTTTGATGCTTCCTGCATCATTTAATATTTTCCCCGTGGAATCCTTCAATATTGCAACTCGAGGCTTGAATTTTTTCTTCAGTTCTTTCAGCTTGAGAAATGCTGAGCATGTTCTTCCTTTTCAGTTTTCTATCTCCAGTTCTTTGCACATGTCATTATAATACTTTTATCTTCTCGAGCTGCCCTTTGAAATCATCTGTTCCGTTCTTTTACTTCATCATTTCTTTCTTTTGCTTTAGCTACTCGACAGATGTTCAAGACCAAGTTTCAGAGTCTCTTCTGACATCCATTTTGGTCTTTTCTTTCTTTCCTGTCTTTTTAATGACCTCTTGCTTTCTTCATGTATGATGTCCTTGATGTCATTCCACAACTCATCTGGTCTTCAGTCATTAGTGTTCAACGTGTCAAATCTACTCTTGAGATGGTCTCTAAATTCAGGTGGGATATACTCAAGGTTGTACTTTGGCTCTTGTGGACTTGTTCTAATTTTCTTCTGTTTCAGCTTGAACTTGCATATGAGCAATTGATGGTCTGTTCCGCAGTCTGCCCCCGGCCTTGTTCTGACTGATAATATTGAGCTTTTCCATTGTCTCTTTCCAACGATGTAGTCAGCTTGATTTCTGTGTATTCCATCTGGCAAGGTCCACTTGTACAGTTGCTGTTTATGTTGGTGAAAAAAGGTATTTGCAATGAAAAAGTCGTTGGTCTTGCAAAATTCAATCATGTGATCTCTGGCATCATTTCTATCACCAAGGCTGTATTTTCCAAATACTGATCCTTCTTCTTTGTTTCCAACTTTCATATTCCAATCTCCAGTAATTATCAATGCATCCTGATTGCATGTTTGATCAATTTCAGACTGCAGAAGTTGATAAAAAAATCTTCAGTTTCTTCATCTTTGGCCTTAGTGGTTGGTCCGTAGATTTGAATAACAGTCTTATTAACTGGTCTTTCTTGTAAGCATATGGGTATTATCCTATCACTGACAGTGTTGTACTTCAGGATAGATCTTGAAATTTTCTTTTTGACAATGAATGCAACACTATTCTTCTTCATGTTGTCATTCCTGGCATAGTAGACCATATGATTGTCCGATTCAAAATGGCCAATACCAGTCCATTTCAGCTCACTAATACCTAGGATATTGATTTTTATGCATTCCATCTCATAGTAATGATAGTAAAGGAACACAAGAATTGTTTCAAATTTGGGACTCATTGAATCCATGTGAAGACAAGTGGAACAAAAGCTATCCACTCAGAAAAATATATATGGACACACACTCAGTTTTGGGTACACTTATCTGTGCTTCTTGGTTATCTTGAAGCCCAAAAATGGGTCCCTAGGATTAACAACCACTAATGTAGAACAGTGGATCTCAAACTTGAGTGTGTATCAGAATCACCTGGAGGGGCTGGCAGAACCAACATGGCGCTATAGACAGAAGCACCACACTGTCCCTCTACAGCAAAAACCAGAAAAACTAAGTAAAACAGAGACAAATGTTAATCTTGGAACCCTAAGCATCAAATGAAGCAATAAAGAACTCAACAAAGCACTGAACGGAATAAGAAACTGACAGAGAATGGAGAGCAAGGAGAGTTAGGAGCAGAGGTCCCCTATCAGCTAATGCAGCATGGATCCACCATCTTGGACTCCCATTGGAGACTGGTGGACAGGGAGTATGGGAAAGCAGATTCATGGATATCCCAGCAGGAGACAGAGCACACGGTAACCAGCAATACATGCTTTCCCACCCCTTACTCTGCCTTCCGCTGCTCAGCCTTTGACACTTCCTAGCTGGCCAATTTTCAGGTTGCCAGTGGGCCAATTCACAGCTTCCTGGTGGGCCAATCTGATGCTTCCCAGTGGGCCAAGGCTGCAGCACGGGAGGCATGGGTTCCATGCTGCGTGGATTTGCCCTGCCCACACCAGCCAGCTTCTTCAGTGCCATTTCTTTGTTGCTGGTGTTGCTTTTTTCAGCCTCTTTTGGTTTCTTCCCTGCCTCTCACCTCCTCCCCCTCCTTTCTCTGAAACACCTGACACCATGTGCCATCTTTGCTTCTTTTTGACAGGCTGTGAAGCGCCACTCAGCTGGGGAACTGCTTCCCTGGTCCATGCGCCACACTGGTGGGATCCCTGGTGGCTTTTTTTTCCTATTGTTTATTTTCCCATTCTTCTTCCTTTTTATTTTTCCTCATTTCTTGATTTTTCATCTCTTTCTACTTATCTTCTTTTCCTGCCTCCTGAATACCTGGCGCTGTGTATCATCTCCACCCCTTCTAGCTGGGCTATACTGTGTGGCTTGGGTGCTGCTTCTCCGATCTGCACAGTCACACTGGTGGGATCCCTGGAGGCATTTTTTTAAATTTTTATTTTATTTTTTCCCCTTTTTATTTTTCTCCATTTCTTAGTTTCTCATCTCTCCAGTCCAATGGTAGGCTCACTCAGGAATTTTTTTTTTTTTTTTGGCTCCTGTTTTTCTCTCTCTCTTCTTTCCCATTCTCAACCTAGCTCCACACATCAAAACCTCCCCCTCCCTCTCCCTCCTGCTTACCTGCACCGTGTGCTGAACATTGCACTACCAAGCAGCACAGGCACAGCCTATTGGAAACTGCCCTGCACTAACCCACAGCTCACCTTGTCGGCCCAGTACATTCCACAAACAACCCATCCCAGACCTTCCTCTTCAGCTAGACCTGCTCTGCTGCACCATAGCTGAAGCGACTGGCCCTGCCCATTGGACAAGGAGGTGAAAAATATCATGTCCACAGACGAGCAAACAACAAAGAATGCACAGCCCATCTGCTCAGACATAACCAAATACAACAAAAAAGCAGGATGAAACAAACATCTACAATCAATAAACGAAGAAAATAACTACTAAATGTCCCAAAGACAGCAGACAGTATCAAAACATATAAAAAAACAAGACAGGATGGTTCCAGTAGATGTCCAAAATGAAACATTGGATGACATTCCAATAGAAGAAAAGGCACTAGAACTACCTTATAGGAATTCAAATCACTAATATTCAGAGCTATCCAAGAGTTAAAACAAAAATCAGACAAAAGTGAGGAAAAATAGACAAATTCATAGAAAATGCAGACAAAAAATGGAAAAATTCAGGAAAATAATACAAGAACAAAATGCAAAAATAAATTTACAACTAGAAATCATACAAAAACAACAATTAGAAATCCAAAAGATAAGCAATAAGAGTTCAGAAAGGGACAGTGTCATAGGTCTGAGGAACAGGTTTGAAACAATGGAAGACAGGATCAGCAAAATGGAAGACAAACACTTGGATACAACTTTGAGGAAAAATCAGAAAAAAGAACAAAGAAAAATGAAGAAACCCTGAGAACCATTTGGGATACAATGAAAAGCAAAAATCTGCAAGTGATCGGAGTTCCAGAACAGGGGGAGAAAATGGAAAACACAGAGAGGATCATTGAAGTATTGATGACAGAAAACTTCCTTAATGTCAAGAAGCATGAAAAGCTGACCATCCAAGGAGCTTAACGAACCCCATATAGGATAGACACCAAAAGAAAATCACCAAGGCATATCATAATCACACACACACACACACACGCACACACACACACAAAAAAAAAAAAGAAGACGAAAGAATCTTGAGAGGAGCTCAAGAAAAATGAAAAGTCACATACAGGGGGGAAACAATAAGACTAAGCTTGATTATTAGGCAGAAACCACGCAGGCAAGAAGTCAAAGGGATGATGAATATAAAACATTGCAAGAATAATATATCCCGCAAAACTCTCATTCAGATATGATGGTGAAATTAGGACATTTCCAGATAAACAGAAATTGAGGGAACATGTAAAAACCAAACCAAACTTACAAGAATTATTGAAGGGAGCCCTTCAGTCTGAGAACAAGCAACATCAGACCACAGCCTGAATCTAGGACTCAAGGTAGCACCAGCCAGATAACAACCTAGGAAATGAACTCTCAAGGACAATTCAAAATCAAAAGATTTACAACAGGGAAACAGAGAGGTTAATCTGCAAATGACAACAATGTCAGAACAATAAAAGTGGGAATAAACGGTGTAGGTATAGAACTTTCTAATGAAGAGGAAGGCAAGACGATACCAAGTAATAATAGACTGGTTCAAACGTAGGAAGATAAGGGTAAATTTCAAGGTAACCACAAAGAAATTTAACAAACATACTCATCAAAATAGAAAAGAAAAACGTAAAGTCTCAGTAAAAACAAAATTTATAAAAACAAAAGAAATAAAATAAAAAACCCACAAACAAAAGGAATTCAGCACAGGAGAGTAAGAGGAACAAAGAAATCATCATCAGCACCACAAAAAAAAAAAAAAAAAAAAAAGCATTACAAAATGACAGCAATAAACTCGCACCTATCACTAATTACACTGAACATAAATGGCCTAAATGCACCCATAAAGAGACAGACAGTGACAGAATGAATAAAAAAACAAGATCCATCAATATACTGTCTACAAGAGACACACCTTAGAAACAAAGACATAAATTTAATAAAAATCAAAGGATGGAAAAAATATGTCAGTCAAACAGCTACCAAAAAAGAGTAGGAGTGCCAACACTAATCTCAGATAAAATAGACTTTAAAACAAAATCCACCATAAAAGACAAAGAAAGGCACTATATCATGATTAAAGGGATGATCCAGAATGAACACATAACCATAATAAACATCAACGCACCCAATGACAGGGCTCCAAAATACATAAAACAAACTCTAATAGCACTGAAAAGAGAAACTGACAGTTCCCAAGTAATAGTAGGAGACTTCAACACACCACTCTTGGTAAAGAACAGAACATCTAGAAAGAAACTCAGCAAGGATACAGAAGACCTAAAGGCCACAGTCAGCCAACTTGAACTCATAGACATATATAGAACGTTACACCCAACTGCTTCAAAGTACACATTCTTTTCCAACACACATGGAACGTTCTCCAGAACAGACTATATCTTAGGCCACAAAGCAACCCTCAGCAAAATCCAAAACACTGAGATAATACAATGTATCTTCTCTGATCACAACGTCATCAAAGTAGGATTTAAAAACAGGAAGAACAAGGGAAAAAAATCACTTACATAGAAACTGAATAACACCCTGCTAAAAATCACTGGGTAACAGAGGAAATCAGAGATGGAATCAAAAAATTCATAGAATCAAATGAGAATGAAAACACATCATACCAAAACCTTTGGGAAACAGCAAAGGCAGTCCTCAGAAGATAATTGATAGCAATAGATGCACACATCAAAAAAGAAGAAAGGGACAAAATCAAAACATTAACTATACAACTCGAACAAATAGAAAGAGAACAGGAAAAGAAGACTACAGCCACCAGAATAAAGGAAATAATGAAAGTCAGAGCAGCAATAAATGAAACAGAGAATAGAAAAACAGTAGAAAGAATCAACAAAACCAAAAGTTGGTTCTTTGAAAGAATCAACAGAATCGTCAAACCACTAGCCAAACTGACAAAAGGAAAACAGAAGAGGACGCAAATAACCCAAATAAGAAATCAAATGGGGGACATTACAACAGACCCCACAGAAATAAAAAGGATCATAACAGAGTACTATGAAAAACTATATTCCAACAAATATGAAAATCTAGAGGAAATGAATAAATTTCTAGAAACATACTATCTACCCAAACTATCGCAAATTGATGTTGGAAATCTGAACAGACGCATAACAAGAGAAAAGATGGAAAAGGCTATAAAAAAAATTCCCAACAAAAAAAAACCCTGGCACAGATGGCTTCACTGGACAATATTACCAAACATTCAGAGAAGAGCTTACACCAGTACTACTCAAATTATTTCAGAACATAGAAAAGGAAGCAATACTTCCAAATTCATTCTATGAAGCCAGCATAACCCTGACACCAAAACCAGGCAAAGACACCACAAAAAAAGAAAATTACAGATCAATGTCTCTCATGAATATAGATGCAAAAATTCTCAACAAAATTCTAGCCAATAGAATTCAGCATCATATCAAAAAAAATAATACACCATGACCAAGTAGGATTCATACCAGGTATGCAAGAATGGTTCAACATTAGAAAATCAATCAACGTAATCCACCACATAAATAAAAGGAAAGAAAAGAATCACATGACCATCTCAATTGATGAAGAAAAGACATTTGACAAAGTCCAACAACAATTCTTGATAAAAACTCTCAATAAAATAGGTATAGAAGGGAAATTCCTCAAGATAATAAAGAGCATCTATACAAAACCAATGGCCAACATCATTCTTACTGGAGAGAGGCTGAAAGCATTCCCCTTGAGAACAGGAACAAGATGAGGATGTCCTTTCTCAGCACTCCTATTTAACATTGTGTTGGAAGTCCTAGCTAGAGTAATATGGCAGATAATAATAATAATAATAAAGTCATCCAATTTGGTAAGGAAGAAGTAAAACTATCCCTATTTGCAGATGATGTGGTACTATATATAGAAAACCCAAAAGACTCTATGAGAAAACTACTGGAACAAATAGAAAAATTCAGCAGTGTAGCAAGATACAAGATAAATATTGAAAAATCCATTGGATTCCTATACACCAATAAAGAAAAGGACAAAAAGCAAATCAGGAAAACAATACCATTTATAATAGCCCCTAAAAACATAAAACACTTAGGAATAAATCTAACTAGGGATGTAAAAGACCTATACAAGGAAAACTACAAAACACTACTGCAAGAAATCAAAAGAGATCCACATAAATGGAAAAACATACCATGCTCATGGATAGGTAGAATCAACATTGTGAAAATTACAATTCTACCCAAAGCAATCTAAAAACACAGTGCAATCCCAATCCAAATACCAACAGCATTCTTTAAATAGATGGAAAAAACTAATCATTAACTCTATGTGGAAAGGCAAGAAGCCCTGGATAAGTAAAGCACTATTGAAGAAGAACAATAAACTAGAAAGACTCACACTATCTGACCTCAGAACCTACTATCCAGCTACAGTAGTCAAAACAGCCTGGTACTGGTACAATGACAGACACATTGACCAATGGAACAGAATTGAGAACCTAGATGTAAATCCATCCACCTATGATCACCTGATCTTTGACAAGGGCCCAAAGTCCATCAATGGGGAAAAGACAGTCTTTTAACAAATGGGGCTGGCAAAACTGGATGTCCATCTGCAAAAAAAAATGAAACAGGACCCATACAAATAAACTAAATCAAAATGGATCAAAGACCTAAATATTAAACCAAAAACTATAAAGATCATAGAAGAAAAAATAGGATCAACGCTAGAGACCCTAATATGCGGAATTAACAGGATACAAATCATAACTAACGACATACAAACTCCAGAAGATAAGCTAGATAACTGGGATCTTCTAAAAATTAAATACTTACATTCATCAAAAGACTTCACCAAAGGAGTCAAAAGACAACCTACAGACTTGGAAAAAAATTTTGGCTATTACAAATCCTACAAAGGTCTAATCTCTAAAATCTACAGGAAAATCCAATACCTCTACAACAAAAAGACAATAATCTAATTAAAAAATGGGCAAAGGATATGAACAGACACTTCACCAAAGAAGACATTCAAGAGGATTACAGACACATGAGGAAATGCTCATGATCACCAGCTATTAGAGAAATGCAAATCAAAACCACAATGAGATACCCTTTCACTCCGGCATTACTGGCACGAATAAAAAAAAACAGAAAATAACAAATGTTGGAGAGGCTGTAGGGAGATTGGAACTCTTATGCACTGCTGGTGGGAATGCAAAATGGTAAAACCATTTTGAAAAATGATATGGCTCTTCCTTAGAAAGCTAGAAATAGAAATACCATATGATCCAGCAATCCCACTCCTAGAATATATCCTAGAGAAATAAGAGCCGTCACACGAATAGACATATGCACACCCATGTTCGTTGTGCCTTTGTTCACAATAGCAAAAAGATGGAAACAATCTAGATGCACATTAATAGATGAATGGATAAACTATGGTAGGTACATGCAATGGAGTACTACCCAATGATAAAGAACGATGGTGAATCTGCAAAGCATCTCACAACATGGATGAACCTTGAGGGCGTTATGCTGAGTGAAATAAGTCAATCACAAAAGGATAAATATTGTATGAGACCACTACTATAAAAACTCATGAAAAGGTTTACACACAAAAAGAAATAATCTTTGATGCTTATGAGGGAGGGGAGCGGTGGGGGTGGAAAAACACTAAATAGACAATAAGTGGTAACTTTGGTGATGGGTAAGACAGTACACATTTCTGGGGAAGTCAGCACAATGTTGTTAGGGTAAGGTCATGGAAGCTCCATGGACACATCCAAACTCCCTGAGGGACCAAATTACTGGGCTGAGGGCTGTGGGGACCATGGTCTCAGGGAATGTCTAGCTCAATTGGCATAACAGTTTATAGAGAAAACGTTCTCCATTCTACTTGAGTGAGTAGTGTCTGGGGTCTTAAAAGGTTGTGAGCAGCCATCTAAAATACTCTGCTGGTCTCATGCCTTCGGGAACAAGGGAAAATGAAGAAAACTAAAGACACAAGGGAAAGATTAGTCCAAAGGACTAATAGACCACAACTAACATGGCCTCCACCAGACTGAGTTCAGTACAACGAGATGGTGCCCGGCTACCACCAATGACTGCTCTGACATGGATCACAATAGAGGGTCCCAGACAGAGCAGAAGAAAAATGTAGAACAAAATTCTAACTAAAAAAAAGACCAGACTTATTTGCTTGACAGAGACCGGAGAAACCCCGATAAAGTATGGGCCCCGGATGCTCTTTTAGCTCAGTAATGAAGTCATTCCCAAGGTTTACCCTTCAGCCAAAGATTAAACAGGCCCATAAAACAAAAGGAGACTAAAGGGGCACACCAGTCCAGGGGCAAGGACTAGAAGGCAAGAGGGGACAGGAAAGCTAGTAATAGGGAACCCAAGGTTGAGAAGGGAGAGTATTGTTGTGTCATAGCATTGTTAACCAATCTCATAAAACAATATGTGTACTAACTTTAATGAGAACCTAATTTGTCTGTAAACCTTCATCTAAAGTACAATTAAAAAAAAATGTAAAAAAAAAAAAAAAGAATCACTTGGAGGGCTTATTAAAACACAGATTGAAGGCCCCATCTCCAGAGTTTCTGATTTAGGTCTAGAGTGAGGCCTAAACATTTAAATTTCTAACACGTTTTCAGGTAATGCTGCTGATCTAAGAACCACACTTTGAGAACCACTAGTTCAGAAGGTTGTAAACACAGCACACTTAGCACGACTTAGTAATCAACTGTTAATGGTAAAGCAGAGAAAGGAATTTAGGTTTCTGGCTTAGGGGACTGGGTAAATAGTGCCATGTTGTTATTAGCTGCCATCGAGTTGGCCCCCAACTCATGACGACACCAGGCAAAATGGAATAAAATGCTACCTGGTCCTGTGCCATTCTCATAATAAGATGTGGATTGAACATAAAATTTTCATTGGGTGATTTTCAGAAGTAGATCATCAGGCCTTTCTTCCTAGTCTGTCTTAGTCTCGAAGCTCCACTGATATCTGTTCAGCATCAAAGCAACATGCAAGCCTCCACTGACCAATGGGTGGTGGCTGTACATGACATGCATTGGCTGGGAATCAATCCCAAGTTTCTCTCATGGAAGACAAGAATTCTACCAATGAACCACCATAAATAGTACCATACCAACCAAAACCAAACCAACTGCCATCAGTTCAGTTCTGACCCATGGTGACTCCATGTGTTACAGAGAAGAACTGCTCCATAGGATTTTCTTGGCTGTAATCTTTACAGAAGCAGATTGCCAGGCCTTTCTTCCACGATAATGCTGGGTGAGTTCAAACTGCCAACCTTTAGGTAGGTAGTTGAGCACAAACGATTTGCACCACACAGGGTCCTAAATAGTGCCATAACTAGGACCATAAACACGTAGGAAAAGCAGCTTTGTGAGAAAAGAGCAGAAAATATCGAGATCCATTATGGACAACTTTCTTTTTTTATTTTTTATTGTTGTAGTTTAGATGAAGTTTACATTTCAAGTTAGTCTCCCATACAAAAATTTATACATACATTGTTATGTGACTCTAATTGCTCTCCCCATACTGTGAGAGCACACTGCTTCTTTCTACCCCTGTGAATCAGGCTTTTACT
>NW_004443965.1:16892538-16894895 GCF_000243295.1 Trichechus manatus latirostris
CCGCCTGAATATCTTCTTTGGCGGAGGGCCTGTTCATATCCTTTGCCCATTTTTTAATTGGGTTATTTGTCTTTTTGTTGTTGAGGTTTGCAGTATCTTGTAGATTTTAGAGATTAGACGCTGATTGGATTTGTTGTAGCCAAAATTTTTTTCCCAGTCTGTAGGTTGTCTTTTCACTCTTTTGGTGAAGTCTTTTGATGAACGTTAAGTGTTTGATTTTCAGAAGCTCCCAGTTATCTAGTCTCTCTTCTAGTGCCTGTGCATTGTTACTTATGGTTCGTATTGTTTGTGCCATGTATTAGGGCTCCTAGTGTTGATCCTATTTTTTCTTCCATGATCTTTATTGTTTTTGATTTTATATTTAAGGCTTTGATCTATTTTGAGTTAGTTTTTGTGCATGGTGTGAGGTATGGGTCTTGTTTCAGTTTTTTGCATTTGGATATCCAGTTATGACACCACCATTTGTTAAAGAGACTGTCTTTTCCCCAGTTAAAGGACTTTGGGCCTTTGTCAAATATCAGCTGCTCATAGGTGGATGGATTTATGTCTGGATTCTCAATTCTGTTCCATTGGTCTATATATCTGTTGTACCTGTACCAGGCTATTTTGACTACCGTGGTGGTATAATAGGTTCTAAAATCAGGTAGTGTGAGGCCTCCCACTTTGTTCTTCTTCTTCAGTAATGGTTTACTTATTCAGGGCCTCTTCCCTTTCCATATGAAGTTGGTGATTTGTTTCTCCATTTCATTAAAAAATGCCAGTTGAATCTGGATCGGGATTGCATTGTATCTGTAGATGGCTTTGGGTAGAACTGACATTTTCACAATGTTGAGTCTACCTATCCATGAGCAAGGTATGTTTTTCCACTTATGCAAGTCTCTTTTGGTTTCCTGCAGTAGTGTCTTGTAGTTTTCATTGTATAGATCTTTCGCATCTCAGGTTAGATTTATTCCTAAGTATTTTATCTTCTTGGAGGTTATTGTAAATGATATTGATTTGGTGATTTACTCTTCGAGGTTCTCTTTGTTGTTGTAAAGGAATCCAACTGATTTTTGTATGTTTATCTTGTATCCTAAAAGTTTGCTGAAATCTTCTGTTAGTTCCAGTAGTTTTATTATGGATTCTTTGGGGTTTTCTGTGATCATATCATCTGCAAATAGTGATACTTTGACTTCTTCCCTACAAATTTGGATGCCCTTTATTTCTTTTTCTAGCCTAATTGCTCTGGCTAGGACCTCCAGCACAATGCTGAATAAGAGTGGTGATAAAGGGCATCCTTGTCTGATTCCTGTTCTCAAGGGGAATGCTTTCAAAGTCTCTCCATTTAGGATGATGTTTGCTATTGGCTTTATATAAATGCCATTAATTATATTGAGGAATTTCCCTTCTATTCCTATTTCGTTGGGTGTTTTTATCATGAATGAATGTTGGACTTTGTCAAATGCCTTTTCTGCATCGATTGATAAGATCATGTGGTTCTTGTCTTTTGTTTTATTTATGTGATAGATTGATCGTTTTTCTACTGTTGAACCATCCTTGCATACCTGGTATAAATCCCACTTGGTCATGGTGAATTATTTTTTTGATATGTTGCTGAATTCTGTTGGCTAGAATTTCGTTGAGGATTTTTTCATCAGTGTTCATGAGGGATATCGGTCTGTAATTTTCTTTTTTTGTGATGTCTTTACCTGGTTTTGGTGTCAGGGTTATGCTGGCTGCATAGAATGAGTTTGGGCGTATTCCATCCTTTTCTAAGCTCTGAAATACCTTTAGTAGCAGTGGTGTTAACTCTTCTCTGAAAGTTTGGTAGATTCTCCAGTGAAGCCATTGGGCCAGGGTTTTTTTTTTTGTTGAGAGTTTTTAAATTACCTTTTCAATCTCTTCTTTTGTTATGGGTTTATTCAGTTGTTCCACCTCTGTTTGTGTTAGTTTAGGTAGGTACTGCATGTCTAGAAATCTGTCCATTTCCTCTAGGTTTTCATATTTGTTAGATAATTTTTCATACTATTCTGTTATGATTCTTTTAATTTCAGTTGGGTCTGTTGTGTTATCAGCCATCTCATTTCTTATACGGGTTATCTGCTTCCTCTCCTGTTTTTCTTTTGTCAGCTTGGCCAATGGTTTATCAATTTTGTTGATCTTTTCAAACAACCAGCTTTTGGTCATGTTAACTCTTTCAATTGTTTTTCTATTCTCTGTTTCATTTAATTCTGCTCTAATTCTTATTATTTCCTTTCTTCTGGCACCTGAGGGCTTCTTTTGCTGCTGTCTTTCTGTTTGCTCCAGTTGTAGGGTTAATGCTTTGATTATGGCCCTTTCTTCTTTTTGGATGTGTGCATTTATTGCTATAAACTGAC
>NW_004443965.1:16895086-16901945 GCF_000243295.1 Trichechus manatus latirostris
GGCTTTATGGTCAGAAAAGATGCTTTATAATATTTCAATGCTTTGGATTTTATTAAGGCTTGCTTTATGGCCTAATATGTTGTCTATTCTGGAGAATGTTCTCCATTGCGGACAACTTTCTGAATGAAATTTAAGAAAATATCTAGACCTAAGGTATAGTATATGGTTTAAATTGAAGAGTATATACAGTTATGCCAAGAACACATGTAACAAAAGCGGTACAGTGGGTGACATTAAAGGGATATATACAAAAAATAGCCAAAAACAAACAAACAAACAAAGATCAGAAGGAAAACCAGGAGAGAGGATAGACACAGAAGTCAAGGGAGGAAAAAGTTTTAATAAGGTAAAAGTGAGGCATGAGAAGGAAAGAACAGTGAAAGTGTCAAATGCTGTGATGATGACAAGATGAGGGATAAAAAGCGCCCATTGGTGGATACAATGTGACTGTTCAGACAAAAGCTGCAAGACCCAGTTTGGAGGAAAGGACTACAGTATCATTTCCATTGACTCCTCCATAAGCCCTCCCAGAGAAATTCTCCAACCCAGGGCCACTCTGGCTAATGTCTGACTGCTGCACCCTGGCCCTCTAAGATACATTTTAGAATTCCAGCCTCCATGCCCTCTTCTATCTCCAGTCTCTGTCATGCTCATGGCCCCAGTTTGCAGATATTTCCTCATCACCAGGCCTCTTGGTTGGTTTCCTCTGCCTACAAAATAGTAAGACACACAGTGACAAAGTTTCAGTGAAGAAAGAGAGGACTCTTCATAAGGAGACTCAGGTCCATAAAACCAAACAAGAAGCCAAAAATAAGAAAGATAAACACAGTAAATGAATTAACAGAACAAAATGAGATCAACAAACATTAAAATTGTTGTGTATTTACTGGATTTAGGAGCAAGAGGTGATTTTGAAGAGAACAGTTCCAGGGAGTACAGAGACAGGAAGAGAACACGCGTGTACCTATGAGCTGAGGAGGCTTTTATGATGAGTATGGACTACACTTGAAAGTTGTTTTGGTGCCTTTGTTTAGTGTTCTTGTTTTGGTTCTCTCACAAGTGAAATCTACTGCGAAGCCACTGTTAGAATTTGAAAGGAAATTTTTACAACAGGGAACAATTTAGAAGCAATTTCAGGTAAGAAGTATTTGTAAATAGTTCTTTCTTTGAATGAGGAGTGCTCATTATAGTCTTAGGACAGCATGAAAGCACAGGAGAGAGGTTGACAGGTTGTATTAGAAAGAATCATAAAGGGAGTGAGAACTCTGTGTATATGTGTGTAGGCAGGCAGGCAGGCTGGCAGGCAGACAGACAGATAGGTAGATAGGAGTGAGTGAGTTTTGGAATAGGACTGTTCCAGGAAAGAAGCATATACTATCTTAGCCTTTCTTTGTGCTAAACCACATAATCCTCTTCTTTCAGGATCCAGAACTCACAATTAGTTTATGATGTCTCCAGTGGGCTAGCTTTGGAGCCTTATCATTGACGTTATAATTTTTTTTATTACTAGCAAATGAATCCATCTAGCTTAAACAGAAAGGAAGATGTACACAATGATGACAGGAATATTTCATGGAATGAAAGAAATAATTGATCAACCAAATCTTAAGAAGAGATATGACTAGGGCAGTTTTAGGAATGTTAACAGACTTTGACCAGTTTAAACAAAACAGAAGATGTGTAAGAAGACTAAGGAACTTGATGGACTTGCAGGAAGAATTGCACGAAAAAATCTTAGGCATGGAAATGACCAGGGCATGGCTGGGAACTTTAGCAGCAGACATTCAGATACTGTCTCAAGAGTGTTGCCAATAAGATAAATCAACTCCAATATTCTCCAGCTTCTAGAAACCACTGACCTTTCTATGTCTACACTTTACTAAATGACAGTGTATCAGTCTCCAAGATTGAGTCCAGTCTTTCCTGAATCTTGTAGCTTCTTCTTTCTTGGTGTTTCTCCCTCATTTTGCTAGAGTACATCCTTGAGTATTTTCCTAAAAGGATTTGTCAGTAAAGTTTCTGAGTTCTTATATATCCAAAAACGTCTTGCTTAATTGATATCTTGATTGTTGCTTGATTGACTGCCTGGATGAGTACAAAAAATTATTAAAATAATTTTGAAATCACTGGTCCATTATCTTCAGGCATCCGGTGTTGCCACTGATTAGTCTGTTGTCAGTCAGATACTCATAACATTATAGGTGATCAGTTTTTCCTTTCTACAAGTTTTTAGCATTCATTAGAAAAGTCATATGAAGCTGGAGATTATTTTGGTGGAGGGATAGAAGTTTTTAAGTACAAATTCAATAAATAGTTTAATAGTTACAGAAGTATTGAGATTTTCTATTTCTTCTTGGACCAGTATTGCTAAATTGTGAGATTTTTCTTAGGAACTTGAAATTTTCTTCAAATTTTGTAAATTTATAGACGTAAAGTTGTTTATAATATCCCTGTATGATCTTTTTAATGTTTGAAAGATCTGTAATTGTGTGCTGTCTTAGTGTACCTAGTGCTGCCTGTTATGGATTGAGTTGTGTCCCCCCAAAGTATGTATCAACTTGGCTAGGCCATGATTCCCAGTATTATGTGATTGTCCACCATTTTGTCAGCTGAGGTGATTTTCCTATGCGTTGTAAATTCTGCCTTTACGATGTTAATGAGGCAGGATTAGAGGCAGTTATGTTAATGAGGCAGGACTCAATCTACAAGATAAGGTTGTGTCTTAAGTCAATTTCTTTTGAGATATAAAAGAGAAAAGCGAGCAGAGAGACATGGGAAACTCATACCACCAAGAAACAAAGAGAATAGTGCATCCTTTGACCTGGAGTCCCTGCACTGAGAAGCTCCTTGACCGGGAAGATTGACAACAGGGACCTTCCCCCAGAACCAACAGAGAGAAAGCCTTCCCTGGAGCTGGCACCTGGAATTCGGACTTCTAGCCTCCTAGACTGTGAGAGAATAAATTTCTCTTTTTAAAGCCATCCACTTGTGGTATTTCTGTTATAGCAGCACTAGATAACTAAGACACTGCCATGACAGAAATACCACAAGTAGGTGGCTTTAAAGAACAGAAATTTATTTTCTCACATTCAGGAGGCTAGAAGTCTGAATTTAGGGCGTGGCTCTAGGTAGAGGTCCTTCTTTGTCTATTTCACCTTCTAGTAGCCAGCAATCTTTGGAGTTCCTGGGCTTATAGCTTCATCTAACTCCATTGTTAGATAGTGCCTGTATTCCCCTTGTGTGTGTGTGTGTGTGTGTGTGTGTGTGTGTGTGTCTGTGTCTGTGTCTATTCTGGTCTTCTTATAACTCAGAGTAAAAGGCAACGATAGTAAATACCAATACATATACAATCCTGCCACAACAGTAATAACAAACAATAATGTACGAGTAGATACACAGGTAGACATGTAAGCTGAACAGGAGTGGTAGGGGGTATTGAAGTACAATCACATACATATATATGGGTACATGCTGCAAATATACCCATGTATGCAATAGTGCACAGAGAGAACACAGTCATGGAAACTTCTTAGCCTAACCATATACCTCCTAGAACTGAGATACTGGGCTTGAAGTCTAGGGACCATAGTCTCAGGGGACATCTAGGTCAATTGGCATAACATAATCCATATTGACCATGTTCTACATCCTACCTTGGTGAGCAATGATTGGGGTCTTCAAAGTTTGCGAGCAACCAGCTAAGATACAACAAATGGTCTCTTCCTGTCCAGAGCGAAGAAGACTGAAGAAAACCAAAGACTCAAGGAAACAATTAGTCCAGAGGACTAATGGACCACACGAACCATGCCTCCAGTAGTGTAAAAACGACTAGGGGGCAGTGTCTGACCTCCTGTAACTTCATAAAGGGAGAGGAAAATCAAGATCAACAGCCCAAGGCTGATTCCCATGAGGTGGAAGTCAGACATGCCTTCTCTGTCCCTATGTTTACTAGTTCTGACACACCAACCATTCTTCGCATAGCACTATCTACTTCTCTGCTGTTTTTGATAACTCATTGCAATGACTATACAGAACTCACAGACCATACTTACAATTATGGGATTTATTAGGGAAGTAACAGTTACAATTCAGGCTCAAGAACACTCAGGATACAATTCTTTCATCAAGATAGCCTCTCCCCAGCTGTGCTCGCAGGCACGCCTGTCCCTGGCCCTCAGTCTCTGCCCAAAGGCACTTGGCTTTCTCTTTCCATGGGCCGGGAAGCCCGCCAGATCATCTCCTACTGCCGAGTCTCTGCTGCTGGCTCTCTCCTGCTTGCCTCGCCTACCCTGGCGGTGGTGAGCTCCTCCTGTCTGCTCGGCATTGGCTCTCTTTTAAGGCAAAACTGACCAGTCCCCTGGATGGGCTACAATTACCCTATCACACAATCACCTGGGTTGGGGTTACAGGCCCATGGCTAGAAAGGACACACACAAAAGTAGTTAATCCACTGCAACTAGCCTAAGACCAGAAGAACTAGATGGTGCCTGACTACTATTACTGACCGCTCTGACCAGGACCACAGTAATAGGTCATGGACAGAGTGGAAGAGAAATGTAGAACAAAATTCAAACTCATGTGTAAGCCAGACTTACTGGTCTGACAGAGACTAGTGGAACCCCCCAGACTATGGCCCTCAGACACCCTTCAAACTTGGAATTGAAATCACTCCCAGAGGTCATATTATGGCCATACAACAGACAGGCCTATAAAATGAACAATAACACCAGTGAGGAATGTCCATCTCAGAACAATCAACTATATGAGACCTAAAGAGCAACATTTTCCCAAAAGTAAAATTCAGAAGGACAGTAGGGGCAGGAAAGCTGGGCAAATGGACACAGGGAACCCAGAGAGGAAGGGGGGAAAATGTCGACACATTCGGGGGGTTGCTACCAATGTAACCAAAGAAGCTGTGTATAAATTGTGGAATGGAAAACTAATTTGCTCTGTAAACTTTCACCTAAACAACAGTAAAATGTTAAAAACAAACAAACAACAACAACAAAAACCAGGACCTGAACACGGGAGCATGTTCTAATTTACCAGGAATGGTTTTAATACAAGAATTAAACCAGAGCAGAGTACAGAAAGGAAGAGAAAAATAAAACCATTCTGATTGCCTTAATTCAAATTTAAAAAAGGAAAAAGTGATTAGGTTTAGAATGCACTCTACACTAGTGTGAACTCATTAACATAACAAAAGAAAAATCCTCTTTTTCTCCACGTTCAATCTCACAAGAATTTTATTGATTCTATTGGCTTTTCCAAGACATTTTTCTATTTAGTTAATTCTCTTCATCTTGATTTCCTTTTTCTATATTTGGGTTTAATTTGCTGTCCTTTTTCTAATTTATTTAGATGGATGCTCCCATAATTGATTTTTACCTTGTCTTTTTAATTATATAATATCTTGCAATAATCTTCCAGAATAAGATATGAAATCTCTTTTCAGCATGTCAAAAGGCTACCACAGGTCTCTTCTATTCAATAACCCCCTTTCTCAAATGGAACCATTGTTTTTACCTCCATCACCATAGATTAGTCTTGCCTGTTCTTGATTTTCATATACTTGGAGTCATACTTGAGAAGACAAAATAAAGTATTATAATGAAATATACAAAGAACTGGAGGTAGAAAACCAAAACGGAAGAACATGCTCAGCATTTCTCAAACTAAAAGAACTGAAGAAAAAATTCAACCCTCAAGTTGCAATATTGAAGTTCAATAGGTAAAACATTGAATGACACAGGAAGCATCAAAAGAAGATGGAAGGAGGGGGACCTCATACCATCAAGAAAGCAGTGCCGGGAGCAGAGCGTGTCCTTTAGACTGGGGTCCCTGCACCGAGAAGCTCCTAGTCTGGGTGAACACAGAAGAAAAGAAGGCCAACAGAGAGAAAAATCCTTCCCCTGGAGCTGATGCCCTGAATTTGGACTTTTAGCCTACTTTAACGGTGAGGAAATAAACTTCTCTTCGTTAAAACCATCCACTTGTGGTATTTCTGTTATGGTAGCACTAGATGACTAAGACAGAATTTGGTACCAAGAGAGTGAGGTGCTGCTCTAACAGATATGTAAAATGTGGAAGTGGTTTTAAAACTGTGAATGGATAGACGTATGACAGTGACAGAGGACCAACAGCAGCAGAGAACCTACAGCAGCAGAACCAGGAGACCGGTCAAAGATGGCGCTGGAGCCCACCCATGGAGCGAGAGAGCTGAGTGCCTGTGCACGAGAGGCTTCCTGGCGGAGTGGGGTGCCTCCGGGCACTTATACCAGTGGAGCTACAGAGCTTTGGAACACTTGCCCCAGCAGGGCAGATGCAGGCTTGAGGCCCAAGAGCCAAGAGGCCACAGGAAACAGAAGCAGAAGCTGAAGAGACAAGGGACACAAGAAGCCGACCTGCTTCAGTCTCAAAAGGTATGGCCACGACCTCAGGGGTTTCAAAGGGTGGAGCCATGGCCTCTGGTGTTTCTAAGGGTGGAGTTGTCACTCCCATGGAGTAGGAGAATGGTGCGCCTAAAGCCAAGGGAGCAGAGTTGCTGTCCCAGTGGGCCTGGAAGGCAGAGCTGAAGCCCAGGGCTGATGGGCCTCCACTCAGAATCCAGAGACTGTGGCCAATACCTAGAGTCTGGAGGGCAGGGCCATTGTGTAAATTGTCTTGGAGAACAGAAGATTATTTTCAAAGCCTTGAGGGCTAATGTAATGTGTTCTGCTGACTTGTTGGTGCCTGTTATCCCTTCTTTCCTTCCAGTTTCTCCCATTTGTAATGGAAATGTCTAGCTTGTGCATGTTCTGCCGTTGTACCTTTGAAAGCAGATAACTTGTATTCTAGATTTCACAGATGAAGAGGAATT